>NC_090398.1:59965060-61165060 GCF_036365525.1 Heterodontus francisci
TACAACAGCAAAAGACTTACTGGCCAGTCCCTGGACTCGGTGACACCAAGGTCTTCGCAAGCTCGCTCCCCACGGCTGTCTACGGCCTCTCGCTTCGGCCCTCTCCATTCAGCCCTTCCCTCCAGCTGCGGATGCCCAATCCAGTTGCTTTCTCCCCTACCCAGTTGCTTTCTCTACTTCTCCACAGTACTTCAGGCATTGCAACTGTTTGATCCCTGCATTTTGCATGCTCCCTCTCCCCACCCCTCCCGATCTCCCCACCCCTCCCCCTCTTCACCCACCCCTCCCTCTACCCCCCCCCCCCCCACCATAGTTGAATATCTGAAGTGCAGTTGCAAAGTCGGGGAAATAGCATGCAAAACAAAACCTCAACAATTCTGGTTTAATTATTGAAAAGTTTTATTAAGTTCATTAAGTATCCGAGGAACTGCTGTGCATGGATACATGAGTGTTGTGTCCAGCATTCCCGTTAGACAGACAGGCCGAGTCTCTGCTATGCACAGCAAAAGAGATTGTTCCTGGAGAGCCTTGTGGTGAATGAACGCTTGGCTCTCTATTCCACTACTGTATTGTCCATGTGAAGAAGGCAAAGTCACAAGAGTCTGAGCTCAGTCTATTCTTGGTGAATGTTCCCCAAGCGCATCCCAATGTGCATTCCCAATTCATCCATAAATGCAATGTTCCTTTCCACATCGTGATGAGCTCCACAGCATGATCCAGTTGCCTTCGTTGCTTGAATGCTGACCGTAAATCTCGAGGATTGTTTTCTCGACGGCATGTTTTACATGAAAGAGAAGAAAAGCAAATCAGAGTCAGAGCTTCCCTCCCTCCAATGAAATTACTGTTGCGCATGCTTTATGCTCTGCAGTATAGGCCAATGAATCACTTAGTACCCACCTCAGCTGTAGGAGGCAGGATGATGTAACTGCCCTTATCTCGTGATGGTTCAATGCTGCTCTCAGGGAAAACATGAATGATGTGAGGGTGCTGGAAAAAGAAGCACATTTCTTTTGGACTATGAACATAAAGCAGGCCATTTAGCCCAGCTGTTCCCTGCTAGTGTTATGCTAGTCGTGCGTCTTCCATCCATTCCCATTTAATCCTGCCTACTACTATCAGCATCATCTTCCATTTCTTTCACTCTTATCTACCTTTGCCTTAAAGCAACACTGAGGATGGAGAATGGTGTGGCTGCACTCCCACCTCACCAGTTGTGTACGCAGCAAGAGCATTCACATTTGTGCAACCACTGGACACGGCATGCTTGTTTCTTTTAGTGCTCAGTCTCTTCTTGCTGAATGTTCCCCAAGTGCTTGACCCCTTTGGACGCCTTCTCTGCTTGACAGGCAGCAGCTGGCAATTGCGGAGTCTCACAAGGCTCTGCATGGTTGTTTCAAGGGCGGATGGGGAAACATGTGGCTGTGTGTCCACGTGCACTGCTTGGATGGGTGCAGGAACAGGTGACTGTGGAACTGAACAGCAAGGAGAGGGTACCGCAGGTGGGGGAAGTGGAGCTTTGAACAGGCAGGCATATGTATGGTCCATCAGATCATTAGGCCAGGGGGTGAAATGCTCAGGATCCATGGATTGTGGCACGCGACTGATGTCCAGCGCGTGGCCACCTCCATCCGAAGGTGCTTCCGGGCAATTGTTGGGCAAATTAATTGGCTCCATCTCATCAGCCAGTCCTTGTGTCCTCCCCCCTCCCCCCGACCTCCTTCCCCCCCGTCCCTCCCTTCCCTTCTCCCCTACCTTCCCTCCTTCCTTCTTCCCCTCTTCCCTCCTCCCTTCCCCTTCTCCTCCCTTCCCTCCCCCTCCCTTCCCTCCTCCCTTCCCCCTTCTCTCCTCCCTTCCCTCCCCCTCCCTTCCCTTCCCTTCCCTCCCCCTTCCCTTCCCTCCCCTCCCCTCCCTTCCCTTCCCTTCCCTTCCCTTCCCTTCCCTCCCCTCCCCTCCCTTCCCTCCCCTCCCCTCCCCTCCCCTCCCTTCCCTTCCCTCCCTTGAAATGTATTTTCAGAGCAACTTACCTTGGGACAATCTCCTCTGTCTAATAAAAATGAAGCAAATATCCAAAATGACTAAATAATTGAGATAAAATGCCCGACGAAACCTCTCCTCCTTCCATTTTCAAAAACTCGCGCCGAAGCTTTCGGAAGATTGACGCACATGCGCACACGGGGTCCGGTCATCTGCGCATGCGCTGCGGTCCGGATTGCCAGGACCAGTTTGCGCATGCGCAAAGGCCAACCTGACGTGTTCCCCGAGGAAGATGACGTTACGCGATGACGTCGTCTGCGCATGCGCACACTGGTCCTGACAATCCGGACCGCAGCGCATGCGCAGAGGGCCCAAGACCGTGTGCGCACGTGCGCACCGTGGCACATTCTGATGACGTAGCTTTGTCATCAATCACTTTGTTCAAATAAAACGTCCCAGTCAGCGACGTTCTGGCAGCTGCCAGGACTAAAGATGGCTCTGCTCAAATAATCACACAAAGGCAATGAAAAGCAAAACAAAGGCCATGTGTTTACATGGCAGCAGGAAATGGCTGGTGAGATCGGGCGGAGGCGGTTAGGGTGGAGGGAGCGGGGGTGGAATGGCCGGAGAGATCAGGCGGGGGAGAAAGACCGGAGAGATCAGATGGGAGAGAATGTCCGGAGAGAGCGGGGAGGAGGAGAGCACACCCACCGCCACCAAGGTCTTCGGCCGCTCCCTCCCCACTTCCCCCAGACTCTCTCCCCGCTTCCCCCACGCTCTCTACTCGATTCCCCACACTCTCTCCCCGTTTCCCCCACGCTCTCTACTCGCTTCCCACCCCTCTCCCCGCCCTCTCCCCTCACTTCCCCCGCTATATCCCCCCACCCTCTCCAACCCCCACTACCCCCGCCCTCTCCTTCTGTTAAGCTATTCCGTGACCTTGTCCGATCAATACCTTCTCCTTTGTTATCTCTTGCCCCACCCCCGCTTTACTTGCTTAAAATCTTTTACATTTCTTATATCTGCCAGTTCTGAAGAAGGGTCACTGACCTGAAATGTTAACTCTGTTTCTCTCTCCACAGATGCTTCCAGACCCGCTCAGTTTTTCCAGCACTTTCTGTTTTTATCATCGATTTTCTTCTTTTTTACTTTTGCTGATGTCTTTGAATATATTGTGGATCCTTCTTCAGGGTGTCTTCTTTCACCAGGGAGTTCTGACCTCTGTTGATGTTGATCGTAATCAGCTTCAATTTGCTGATAGTTTTGGAACTGAGCAGATTTCCTTTGCTTGATTCTACAACATGGAACTCAGTCTGACATGTGGACCCATGGGAGGATTTAAAAGTAACTTGGATGATCCCTAGGACTGGTGGAGGAGTATCTGATCCATGGGAACCCAGGTTCAATCCCGGGTTTCAGCAATTCTGCTTCCTTATGCGTCCCTTGCCTTGGTTCTGATTTTCCAGTTGCACAATTTACTTTGAAATTATTTACCAAGCACCAGTGGATTGAATTTGAGAAACAACACAGAGTTGTTTACAGCATAGAAGGTGGTCGTTTGGCCCATCATGTCCATGCTGGCTCTCCCTGGAGCAATCTAGTCAGTTCCACTCACCAGCTCGATCCCTTTCCTCCTGCAAGTTTCTTTCCTTCAAGTATCCATCCAATTTCCTTTTCAAATCATTGATTGTCTCTGCTTCCACCACACTCGTGGGCCAAGTCATTACCACCCATAACATAAAAAAGTTCCACCTCACCCAAGGATGCGAAATATTTATATCTTCTATATTTAGCTTATTCTCTATTTCTATGAGAATAGACTGGCAGTCAACATGAAAAGGAACCCAAAAATCTTTGAGCAGCATGTAAATGATAACTGGGTAGGAAGAGGTAGAGTGCGGCCTATTAGGGACAAAGAGGGGAATATATGTTTCGAGGTGCAGGGCAATGTTAATCTACTTAATGAATACTTTGTATCAGTGATCACTAAGGAAGTGGAATTGGACAAAATATCAGTAGAAGTGCAGAGAGTTGAGGCAATGGAGTGGGTACAAATTGAGAGAGGGAGGTACGAAAAAGGCGGAGCAAAGCGGCACCGCAAAGTGCTTCGTGATAATATCCAGGGCATCACCAAACCAGCAATCCGCCGCCTGGCTCGCCGTGGCGGGGTCAAGCGGATTTGGTTTGATCTCTGAGGAGACTCGCGGGGTGTTGAAGATTTTCCTGGAGAATGTGATCAGGGATGCGGTCACCTACACTGAGCACGGCAAGTGCAAGACGGTCACTGCCATGGATGTGGTGTACGTTCTGAAATGGCAGGGCCGCACTCCACGGATTCGACGGCTGAACAACTCGACGCTTTCCAGCAAACACACAACAAAGGCTCTTCGAAGAGCCACCCACCGCCTCACACAGAGAGAGCAGTGACCTGGAAACGGGAGCTGGGATTGGCTGTTCAGAACTGACTGGAATAAATCTGTGCTGCATTCGGGAATAAAACTGGAATCCCCAAATTTGACATTTCACTTGCAGCAAGGATGTGCAGTGGATTTGATTTTCGAAACGGGCTGTGTAAACAGTGCCCGAGGTTCTACAGTTAGTTATTTCCCCAGTCGACACATGCCCTCAGTGAAAAGCCACACCTTCTTCTTTGGCCTCCTTGTCTCGAGAGACAATGGGTAAGCGCCTGAGGTGGTCAGTGGTTTGTGGAGCTGTGCCTGGAGTGGCTATAAAGACCAATTCGAGAGTGACAGACTCTTCCACAGGTGCTGCAGATAAAATTGGTTGTCAGGGCTGTTACGCAGTTGGCTCTCCCCTTGCGCTTCTGTCTTTTTTCCTGCCAACTGCTAAGTCTCTTCGACTCGCCGCACGACAGCCCCGCCTTTATGGCTGCCCGCCAGCTCTGGCGATCACTGGCAACTGACTCCCATGACTTGTGATCAATGTCACAGAACTTCATGTCGCATTTGCAGACGTCTTTAAAGTGGAGACATGGATGGCCGGTGGGTCTGATACCAGTGGCGAGCTCGCTGTACAATGTGTCCTTGGGGATCCTGCCATCTTCCATGCGGCTCACATGGCCAAGCAATCTCAGGCGCCGCTGGCTCAGTAGGGTCTATAAGCTGGGGATGTTGGTCACCTCGAGGACTTCTGCGTTAGAGATACGGTCCTGCCACCTGATGCCAAGGATTCTCCGGAAGCAGCGAAAATGGAATGAATTGAGGCGTCGCTCTTGGCTGACATACGTTGTCCAGGCCTCGCTGCTGTAGAGCAAGATACTGAGGACACAGGCTTGATACACTCGGACTTTTGTGTTCTGTGTCAGTGTGCCATTTTCCCACACTCACTTGGCCAGTCTGGAAATAGCAGTGGAAGTCTTTCCCATGCGCTTGTTGATTTCTGCATCGAGAGACAGGTTACTGGTGATAGTTGAGCCTAGGTAGGTGAACTCTTGAACCACTTCCAGAGTGTGGTTGCTGATATTGATGGATGGAGCATTTCTGACATCCTGTCCCATGATGTTCGTTTTCTTGAGGCTGATGGTTAGGCCACATTCGTTGCAGGCAGCCGCAAACCTGTCGATGAGACTCTGCAGACAATCTTCAGTGTGAGATTTTTATGCAGAATTGTCAGCAAAGAGGAGTTCCCTGATGAGGACTTTCCGTACTTTGGTCTTCGCTCTTAGACAGGCAAGGTTGATCAACCTGCCACCTGATCATGTGTGGAGGAAAATTCCTTCTTCTGAAGACTTGAATGCATATGAGAGCAGCAGGGAAAAGATGATCCCAAACAGTGTGGGTGCGAACAGTTCCGGATCCAAAACGTTAACTCTGCTTCTCGTTCCACAGATGCTGCCAGACCTGCTGAGTGGTTCCAGCATTTCTTGTTTTTATTACATTGGTTTAAATTGTCGACCTGGCAGAAAGTTTGAATTCGCAAAAGGCGCCAACTTCAGTGTCGGAAAGAAGCGATTACTGGAAAATCTATTTAAAGTTGTTCGTAAAATATTTTCCACCAACCTTTAAAAACCTTTGTTTATTCCGCTATTTTCGCCACAAATTCCTGGCGCTATTTTACGCACAGTTTTAACCTGTCATTTTTTTCCCACTTCTTATCTGTAACTGGCGGTAAAAGACTCCATTCAGCAATCCTTAAGGGACCAATAACTCAAACTTGGTGTGGAAAGGAATAAATTAGACTTTTGGTAATTCCCCTTCACACAAGGATCAGGGGGACAGTGAGAAGCCACTGAAATAGTTGCTTAAACATTTTAAATAGATCTTATTCTGTCCTGTTACTGACATGCTGGAATTAGACAGTAATCAGCCCTTTCACAGAGACTGTGGGTGGCTCTGAAAAGAGCCTTTGGGTTATTAGATGACATTTTGGCCGCTTTTCTTTTTCTGGAAGCTCTGAGCGCTGGTTTTCTTGGGCAGCAGCGATGATCACTCCTCCCAGCTGCTTGTTGAGCTCCTCGTCGTTGCGGACGGCCAGCTGCAGGTGTCTGGGGATGATGCGGGTCTTCTTGTTGTCCCGGGCCGCGTTACCGGCCAGCTGTAGTATTTCAGCGGTCAGATACTCGAGCACAGCAGCCAGATAGACCGGGGCTCCCGCACCCACACGCTCTTCATAGTTACACTTTCTCAGGAGCCTGTGAACACGGCCCACCGGGAACTGCAGTCCAGCCTGGGAGGAGCGAGACTTGGCCTTGGACCGAGCTTTTCCGCTGGTCTTTCCTCTTCCAGACATTTCCACAGTCTCACAAATACTTTCACAAAGAATGGATAACTACCTCAGCATTACGCATCCACATGGGGTAGACAGGAATGTCAAGCAGTCTGAAATGGTGCATTCAGATCACAACGCTCTCTGGAGGGGTGGGTTTAAATCCCACTTCTGACAAGTTGTGCTTTGACATGACTACAGGCATTTGGGAGCAGTGGTGAAAAACACAGAGCATGAAAGAATTTTGACAAGCAAAATCAAAACGAATTCAAAGATATTTCTTCAATACATGGGAGTAAGAGGCAACAGAGGAAAAAGTAGGGCCCATCAAAGAACTAAAAAGTAACCTATGTGTCAGGGTTGAAGATGTTGGTATGTTTGTTAATGAATACTTTACTGTCTTCACAAATGAGGGGGTGATGCAGACATTATAATTAAGGAGAAGGAGTGTGAAGCATTGGACATGATAAACTGAGGGGGAGAAGAAGTATAAATGGGATGAGCATCCTTGAAAGTGGATAAATCATCAGGGCCGGATGAAATGTACCCCAGGCTGTTAAAAGAAGCCAGTGAGGAAATAGTGGAAGGTCTGACCATCAGTTTCCAATCCCTCACTGGATACAGGTGTGATGTCAGAGGATTGGAGGTCTCTGCAATAAAAGCAAAATTCTGCAGATGCTGGAAATCTGAAATAAAAACTATTAGTGCTGGAAATACACAGCAGGTCTGGCAGCATCTGTGGAGAGAGAAGCAAAGTTAACATATCTGTTCTGATGAAAAGTCACTGACCTGAAATGTTAACTTTGCTTCTCTCTCCACAGATGCTGCCAGACCTGCTGTGTATGTCCAGCACTTTTTGTTTTTATTGCTAACATTGCGCCATTCTTGAAAAAGGAAGCGAGGGAACAACTAAAGACCAGTCAGCCTAACCTCAATAGTGGGTGAATTATTGGAATTAATTCTGAGAGACAGGATAAACTGTCACTTAGAAAGGCACAGATTAATCAAGTATCATCAGCATGGATTTGTTCAGGGAAGCTCCTGTCTGACTAACTTGAGTGAATTTTTTGAAGAAGTAACAATGAGGATTGATGAGGGTAGTGCAGTTGATGTGATCTACATGGATTTTAGCAAGGCTTTTGACAAGGTCCCACATGACAAACCGGTTAAAAAAAATAAAAGCACATGGGATCCAGGGGAATGTAGCAAGCTGGACATAAAATAGACTCGGTGGCAGGAAGCAAAAAGGAATTGGGTACGGGTGTTTGTGCAACTCGAGGTCTGTTTCAAGTGGTGTTCCACAGGGCTCAGAACTAGGTTCCCTGCTTTTTGTGGTATAAATTAATGATTTGGACATGAATGTAGAGGGCATAATCAAGACGATTGCAGATGACATGAAAATTGTCTGTGGTGTTGATAGCGAGGAGGATAGCTGTACACTGCAGGAAGATATCAATAGACTGGTCAGGTGGGGAGAATAGTGGCAAATGGAATTCAAATTGGACAAGTGTGAGGTGATGCATTTGGGAGGTCAAAAAAGGCAAAGGAATACACAATTAATGGGAGAACACTGAACGGTGTAGAGGAAGTGAGGGACGTTGGAGCGAATGTCCACAGATCCCTGAAGGTAGCAGGACAGGTCAATAAGGTGGTTCAGCAGGTATATGGAATCCTTTCCTTTATTAGCTGAGGTATAGAATATAAGGGTGATCTGGGTGTCCTTGTCAATAAGTCACTGAATGCTAACATGCAGGTGCAGCAAGCAATTAGGAAAACTAATAGTATGTTAGCCTGTATCGCAAGAGGATTTGAGTACGGGAGTCGTGAATTCTTGCTTCAGTTGTACAGAAACTTGGTTAGACCGCACTTGGAATACAGTTTTGGTCTCCTTACCTTAGGAAGGATATTATTGCCATGGAGGGAGTTCAACGAAGGTTCATCAGACTTCTTCCAGGGATGGTGGGACTGTTGTATGAAGAAAGGTTGGAGAAACTGGGGCTGTATTCTCTAGAGTTTCAAAGAATGGGAGGTGATCTCATTGAAACCTACAAAATACTTAAACGACAGTCAGGGTAGATGCAGCTAAGATCCCTGGTTGGGGAGCCGAGAACCAAGGGAAGGAATTTCAAAATAAGGGAGTAGCCGCTTAGGACAGAGATGAGGAGAAATTTCTTTACACGGAGGGTTGTGAATCTTTGGAATTCTCTACCCCAGAGGGCTGTGGAAGCTGAGTCATTGAGTATGTTTAAAGCAGAGATTGACAGATTTCTAAATACAAATGACATAAGGGAATATGAGGAAAGTGTGGGGAAAAGGGCATTGAAGTGGACGATCAGCCATGATCATATTGAATGGTGGGGCAGGCTCGATGGGCTGAATGGCCGACTCCTGCTCCTATGTTCCTATGTTCCTAACTCCACATGATCAGCGAGGCACAGCCTCAGGCCGACTTGGTGGGTGGTGCAAACAGATATTACTGCTTCTGATCTTCACCAGAACAGAGAGTGAGATGTAACATTGATCATCAATCAGACTGTGAGAGAACACAACAGAATAAAACACATGGAGAGACACTGTGGAATAACAAATAGATTTGATTGGAATGTTGAATTCTGATTGGAATGAATAAAACAGCAGATTAAATTGGGATTCTCATTGATCTGGGACAGAAAAGAGAAACTGATGGAAAGAAGGGAAGAAGAAAGAAAAGAAAGGATGGAACTGTTCACTTTTTTCAGTTTTTTCACTCACCCATCAAAGCTGGATAAAAAAAGTTGCAAATAACAGAGAATTTCACCAGAAAGGGAGATTAAGTGCTGTCGAAACCTTGGATCGAAGGATGCCCCAACAGATCATCTGTTTAACTGTCTCCTCACTGGGGGATTTCAAGCAGTGAGTAATATTATTCTCTACTTTTGTTAAATGAACCCAGAACTGTCACTTGGAGTTAATATCTGTGTTCCGACTCCTGAATTATAAAATTGTGACTTTATCAATATTTTCTGGACACATTTCCTGCTGAAAGAACTAAGAAATCTTTTCTAATTTACTCAATACTATATACACACTCATCAAGCCTCCTAAGCTGGCATCATTGGTGCTGCTCTCTCTTCTCCCAAACCTCATCTCATTTGACTGTTACATCATCACTCTGACAGTGGGAGGGGTTGATCCCACTGTCTTCAGCATTAACCCTTTACATCCTTATACTACACTGTCTGTCAGAAAAAAATGGAGAGAGGGAACTTCCTTCATTTATCAAAAAACCAGCTGCTCCCAGTTGAAAATCAACTCAAACCCATCAGCGAGAGAGAGAGACTGTCAGAAAACTTCCTGCATCCAGTCCTGACCCTGTCACACTCAGCAGATGCTCACCCAGACCCCACTCTCATCAACACTGAACATTGTTACCGAGACACTTCAAATACTGTTGAGAAAAGGCAGGAAAGGTCAAAGTTCACAGCTGTTTTGAATAGAACAAAGTTTAATATCTCCTCACCGTTTCTCGGTAACCACATGAGACAATGGTTTTCTTATTTGGTTCCTTTGATTTTTCTTGTTCCTGACTGAGAAATATTCCAAACCTCAGATCAACCCTCCCACTTGTGTCGTGACCCAGTCTCAGTTACAAGCAACACATCATGACACACACACTTTGAAACAGACAACACGGTCACACTTTCCTTCAGTGAGATTAAGTTCGAGCTTCTTTTCCAGGTTGAATGCAACTGCGAACAAATTTGTATCAAAGAAGTTGCCTTTGAAATATCAGCACTGAATTTCTGTACGAGGAGGAAGAGCCATTCCAAACTCACATCCTTCACAAAGGCTGTTTTCTCCTGTGAATGAAATTCATCATGTAATTTGAATTCTCAGTTAAAGTTCACAAGACACAGACATAAATGTTGATACGGAAACTTCTCAAGCAGATTGCAAATATGAAATAAAGCTCCGCTGGGAATCGAACCCAAGATCTCCTGTTTACAAGACAGGTGCTTTAACCAACTAAGCTACAGAGCCACATCACAAGTGCTTTTGCAATTGAAATCTGAGGTGGTTACTATTTATTCTCATCCCACTTCTCCACAGGTTACAACAAAAATTTTAACTTTTCCCACTTACTGATACAGTCAATCATATGCTCTATTTTTCCCAGAATGGAAGACACTTAATGAACAACAAAATTATCAGTTTCTTATAGAACAAGTTTTAACTAATCATGAAGTAAAGCAAAAACACACAGGTGGAAATTTTAAAAGTTCCCTTTTTACCTTAACCAACATTTAAAGTCCCTTTCTTCCCTCAGCTGAACACACGCACACACACATACTGAAAAAAAAGGGATTTTTCTATACAATTCAGGGCTCTGTTAAAGACAAAAAAAACACTTGGACTGATTACTTGCTCATTTCTGAAGAAAACAGCAGATTTGTTTAGAATTAGAATATTACAGCGCAGTACAGGCCCTTCGGCCCTCGATGTTGCGCCGAGCTGTGAAACCATCTGACCTACATTATTCCATTTTCATCCATGTGTCTATCCAATGTCCACTTAAATGCCCTTAAAGTTGGCGAATCTACTACTGCTGCAGGCAGGGCATTCCACGCCCTTACTACTCTCTGAGTAAAGAAACTACCTCTCACATCTGTCCTATATCTATCACCCCTCAACTTGAAGCTATGTCCCCTCGTGTTTGCCATCACCATCCGAGGAAAAAGACGCTCACTATCCACCCTATCTAACCCTCTGATTATCTTATATGTCTCTATTAAGTCACCTCTCCTCCTCCTTCTCTCCAACGAAAACAACCTCAAGTCCCTCAGCCTTTCCTCGTAAGACCTTCCCTCCATACCAGGCAACATCCTAGTAAATCTCCTCTGCACCCTTTCCATAGCTTCCACATCCTTTCTATAATGCGGTGACCAGAACTGCACGCAATACTCCAGGTGCGGTCTCACCAGAGTCTTGTCCAGCTGCAGCATGACCTCGTGGCTCCGAAACTCGACCCCCCTACTAATGAAAGCTAACACACCATATGCCTTCTTGACAGCCCTATTAACCTGGTTAGCAACCTTCAGGGATTTATGCACCTGGACACCAAGATCTCTCTGCTCATCTACACTAACAAGAATCTTCCCATTAGCCCAGTACTCTGCATTCCTGTTACTCCTTCCAAAGTGAATCACCTCACACTTTTCCGCATTAAACTCCATTTGCCATCTCTCAGCCCAGCTCTGCAGCCTATCTATGTCTGTCTGTACCCTACAACATCCTTCGGCACTATCCACAACTCCGCCGACCTTAGTGTCATCTGCAAATTTACTAACCCACCCTTCTACACCCTCTTCCAGGTCATTTATAAAAATGACAAACAGCAATGGCCCCAAAACAGATCCTTGCGGTACACCACTAGTAACTAAACTCCAGGATGAACATTTGCCATCAACCACCACCCTCTGTCTTCTTTCAGCTAGCCAATTTCTGATCCAAAGCTCTAAATCACCTTCAACCCCATACTTCCGTATTTTCTGCAATAGCCTATCGTGGGGAACCTTATCAAACGCCTTACTGAAATCCATATACACCACATCCACTGCTGTACCCTCATCCACCTGTTTGGTCACCTTCTCGAAAAACTCAATAAGGTTTGTGAGGCACGACCTACCCGTCACAAAACCGTGCTGACTGTCTCTAATGTACTTACTCTTTTCAAGATGATTATAAATCCTGTCTCTTATAACCTTTTCCAACATTTTACCCACAACCGAAGTGAGGCTCACAGGTCTATAATTACCAGGGCTGTCTCGACTCCCCTTCTTGAACAAGGGGACAACATTTGCAATCCTCCAGTCTTCCGGCACTATTCCTGTCGACAATGACGACATAAAGATCAAGGACAAAGGCTCTGCAATCTCCTCCCTAGCTTCCCAGAGAATACTAGGATAAATCCCATCTGGCCCAGGGGACTTATCTATTTTCACACTTTCCAAAATTGCTAACACCTCCTCCGTGTGAACCTCAATCCCATCTAGCCTTGTAGCCTGAATCTCAGTATTCTCAACAACATGTTCTTTCTCTACTGTAAATACTGACGCAAAATATTCATTTAACACTTCCCCTATCTCCTCTGATTCCACACACAACTTCCCACTACTATCCTTGATTGGCCCTAATCTAACTCTAGTCATTCTTTTATTCCTGATATACCTATAGAAAGCCTTCGGGTTTTCCCTGATCCGATCCACCAATGACTTCTCGTGTCCTCTCCTTGCTCTTCTTAGCTCTCTCTTTAGATCCTTCCTGGCTAGCTTGTAGCTCTCAAGCGCCCTAACTGAGCCTTCACGTCTCATCCTAACATAAGCCTTCTTCTTCCTCTTGACAAGCGCTTCAACTTCTTTAGTAAACCACGGCTCCCTCGCACGACAACTTCCTCCCTGCCTCGCAGGTACATACTTATCAAGGACACGCAGTAGCTGCTCCTTGAATAAGCTCCACATTTCGATTGTTCCCATCCCCTGCAGTTTCCTTCCCCATCCTATGCATCCTAAATCTTGCCGAATCGCATCATAATTTCCTTTCCCCCAGTTATAATTCTTGCCCTGCGGTATATACCTGTCCCTGCCCATCGCTAAGGTAAACCTAACCGAATTGTGATCACTGTCACCAAAGTGCTCACCTACATCTAAATCTAACACCTGGCCGGGTTCATTTCCCAGTACCAAATCCAATGTGGCATCGCCCCTGGTTGGCCTGTCTACATACTGTGTCAGAAAACCCTCCTGCACACACTGGACTAAAACTGACCCATCTAAAGTAATCGAACTATAGTATTTCCAGTCGATATTTGGAAAGTTAAAGTCCCCCATAACAACTACCCTGTTACTCTCACCCCTGCCGAGAATCATCTTCGCTGTTGTTCCAAAATTGACATGCAGTCTAATTTCCGAGTACATGTGCACAGGTCACTAGGTTCTTTTAGAAGAGTTTATTTAGAGGCGGGGTTGAGAATTAATTTTAGCAGGCTTTCTTCAAAGACAGAATATGAGACGAATTGACACAGTGAACTTCTCAGAGTCTTTTCAAGATTTGCTGCAAAACAAGGTGGGTTGCGGTCTTCTCTCATTCCTTGACACTTCTTCTGGCTAACTTTATCAGCTGCTCACTCCAGAAGGTAAAACACAATGACTGCTACAAACAAAAGCTTGCGATTTTTCTGCCCTCTTTGGTGCGCGCTGCTGCTGCCGGGCTTGTCCAATCAAGAGGCACGACTGACTTCTCTGTCCACATTTCCCCATTACCAGGGCTTCTGTTCTACATTTAGCTTGAGTTGTGACAACTTGTCAACATAGTTGTCAAATTAATACTTTCAGTGCCCTCTTGAAAAAGAACTGGTCTTACATTTATTCAGTTTGATTATAATTTCCTCAACAAAATAAAATTCACAAAAAAAAAATTCAAAGTCCCTTCCATAACATCATGCACTTTCCCTGAGCTACAGGTTATTGCAAGTCTCTCTGGCTGTGTTTTTTTCTGTTGATTTTGCACTCAGGTTCTTTCTGAATCCATGTGTTTGCAGTTCTTTGTGCGTGAGAGACATGGAGATATGCTTAAAGATTTCCCAACAAATTATTCATATCTCCGTCTTTCTCCGAACTTTGTACAAACACATTAATGTGGGAATCACACACACCAGGCCGTCAAACCTCTCCGCTAAACATTGAAAGGTGACAGTGTTTATTGTGACGGGGTTCCATTTATTCAGACACATCTGGTATAAAGGTAATAGTGATCAAGATGTGATTCACACATGTAATGTATTTGTATATTATGTTCATGAGGTAATGATGTAAATAAACAATTCCTTGCACTTTCCACACTTGGTGTACATTTTCTCTGCTGATGCCCCCTGAATATATCAGAGAAAATGGTGATGAGGATGAGATGAAAGTCCGAAAATATTGGCAGCAAACAGCAGCAGGGACGGCAGTGAACAAGATCAGCCAGCTCCTGGTGAGCTACCTGCTCGGATGGTGGAGATTTTGGGTGGATTGTGTGAAGCCTGGTCCACAGACTGTCTCCTCAGTTGAATGAGATGCCGCAGGGTCTTAGTGTGCATCCGATTCAAAGTGATATTTTGGGAAAATATGGCTACACCCATGGGATACATGGCTCGGAACATATGAGAGGGCTCGAGAACCATTCAGTTCATATATTGAAAGAATTGAAATGTTTTTCAGAGCTAATAACTAATTGGAATGTGAAGATGAAAATATGGAGGTCAAGACTCAGAATAAAGCAATTCTTGAGGGCAAGAAAGCAATTTTGCTAATGGAAATTAGCCTGGAAGTGTATGACCAGCTAACAAAGCTTACTGCTCCTATCAAGGCAAAACATGTGCCATTCAAAACAATCATCACCAAGTTAGAGGAACATTTCAACCCAAAGCCACGAGAGATCACGGCAAGCTAGAAATTTGGAACCAGAAAGCAGAAAAGTAGTGAAACAGTTGGTGAGTACATTGTGACACTGAAGAATTTATCACTACATTGCAGCTTTGGCACATTCTTAGACGGTACATTATGAGACAGATTTGTGCTTATATTGGTGAATGAGAAAAGATACTAAACACACAAAATCCGACATTTGAGCTAGCGTGTCAGATTGCTCTTTCCATGGAGATAGCATCAAAGAATGCTCGGGAATTTCATCCTGTGCCAGTGATAGTAACACACTTCAGCAGAGCTTAAAAAAAACTGGAAAATGGGCTTTCAAATGGCAGATAAAATTTACACAGAGAATTGTGAAGTGATACAATTTGGGAGGAAGAATAAGGAGAGGCCATATAAATGAAATGTTACAATTCTAAAGTGGGTGCAAGAACAAAGAGACAATGTACACCAATCTTAGAAGGTTTGAAAAGGCTGCTGAGAGAAAACAGGACACTTGGCTTTATTAATAGAGGCATAGAGTAAAAGCAAATAAGTTATGATAAACCTTTATAAAATACTGGGTCTGAATGGCCTACTCCTGTACCTCCACAGAAAGCTTCCATTCCAGGTTTACACACACTTGTCAGGATCACTCTACATAGATCCCACCACTCCATGCAAGGATATCTCCCTCACGATCAGATCACAGGTCCTTAGTCCTACCACATCCAGTCATGAATGATGGTGGACAGATGAGATGAGGAGGCTCCAAAAACATCTCCATCCTCAATGATGCTGGAGCCAAAGCTGAAGCATTTCTAACAATCTTCTGTCAGAAATTGCTCAGTGGATGATTCATCTCGGCCTCCTGAGGTCCCCAGCATCACAGTTTCCAGTCTTGAGCCAATTCGATTCACTCCACATGACAGCAAGAAACAGATGAAGGCACTCGATACAGCAAAGACTATGGGCCCTAACAACATTCCGGCTCTGGTACTGAAGACTTGTGCTCCAGAACTAGCTGCACTCTCAGCCAAGCTGTTCCAGTAGAGCGACAACACAGGCATCTACTTGACAATGTGGAAAATTGCCCAAGTGTGCCTTCTCCATAAAAAAAATCAGGACAAATGCAATCTGACCAATTACCGCCCCATCAGTCTACTATCAATCATCAGCAAAGTGATGGAAGATGTCATCAACAGTGCTATCAAGCACCACACACTTGGCAATAATCTGCTCATCGATGCTCAGTTTAGGTTCTGCCACGGTGTCTCGGCTCCAAACAAATACTAGCAGGTAGAGTATAATATGGGAAAATGTGAGGTTATCCACTTTGGTAGGAAGAATGAAAAAGCAAAATATTACTTAAATTGCAAGAGACTACAGAATGCTACGGTGCAGAAGGATCTGGGTGTCCTTGTCCATGAATCAATAAAAGTTGGCATGCAGGTAGAGCAAATAATTAGGAAGGCAAATGGAATGTTACCTTTTATTTCAAGGGGAATGGAGGACAAAAGTAGAGAAGTCTTGCTGCAAATGTACAGGGGTGTTGGTGAAAACACACCTAGAGTACCGTGTACAGTTTTGGTTTCCTTATTTAAGGAGGGATATCCTTGCAGTGGAGGCAGTTCAGAGAAGGTTCACTGGATTGATTCCTGTGATGAAGGGGTTGTCTTATGAGGAGAGTTGAGCAGGCTGGACCTGTACTCATTGGAACTGAGAAAAAATGATAGGTGATCGTATTGAGACATATAAGATTCTGAGGGGGCTTGACGGGGTAGATGCTGAGAGGATGTTTCCCCTCATGGTGGAATCTAGAACTCAGGGACACGGTTTCAGAATTAGGGGTTTTCCATTTAAGAAGGAAATGAGGCGGAATTTCTTCTCTCAGAGATTCATTAATCTTTGCAGAGAGCAATGGAGGCTGGATCATTGAATGTCTTCAAGACTGAGTTCGACAGACTTTTATCTACCAGGAAGTCAAGGGTTATGGGGAGCCGGAAGAAAGTGGGAGTGAGGCCATGATCAGGTCAGCCATGAACCTATTGAATGGCGGAGCAGGCTCGAGGGGCAAAATGGCCTACTCCTGCTACTATTTCTTCTGTTCTTATAACCTCATTGCAGATTGGTTCAAACAGAGACGAATGAGTGGAATTCCGGAGGAGAGGTGAGAGTGATTGCCCTTGAGTGAGTGTGGCATCAAGGATCCCTAGCAAAATTGAAGTCAATTGGAATCGGGGGAAAACTCTCCACTTGGTGGAGTCGTACCTCGCACAAAGCAAGATGGTTGTGGTTAGTGGAGGCCAATCATCTCAGCCCAGGACATTGCCTCAGGAGTTTCTCAGGGTAGTGTCCTAGGTCCAGACATCCTCAGCTGTTTCATTGTTGACTCAGAAGAGTCAGAAGCGGGAATGTTCCCTGCTGATTCACAATTCCTCAGATACTGAAGCAGTCTGTGCCCACAAGCAGTAAGACCAAAACAACGTTCAGGCTTCAGCTGATAAGTGACAAGCAACCTTCTGGCCACACAAGTGCTAAGCAGTGAACATCTCGATTGAGAGAAAATCAAACCATCCACCTTTTGATATTCAGCAGCATTACCATCGCTGAATCCCTCACCATAAACATCTTGGGGGTTACCATTGATCAGAAACTAAACTGGACCAGTCACATCTATGCTGCGGCTATAAGCGTAGGTCAGAGATTGGGAATTCTGCAGCAAGTATCTCACCTCCTGATACACCAAAACCTGTCCACTATCTACAAGGCACAAGTCAGGAGTGTGATGGAATACACCTCACTCAACAACACTCAAGAAGCTCAACACCATCTAGGACAAAGCATCCCACTTGATCAGAACCTAACCCACCACCTTAAACATTCACTTCCTCCACCACCAGTACACAGTGGCTGCAGTGTGTACCATCTCCATATGAACTGCAGTAACTTGCCAAGTATCCTTCAACAGCACCTTCCAAGCCCGTGACCACTACCACCTCGAAGGACAAGGGCAGCAGATGCATGGGAACTCACTACCTGCAGTTTCCCCTCCAAGTCACTCACCATCCTGACATGGAAATATATCGCCATTTCTTCGCTATTGTTGGGTCACAGTCCTGGAACTCCCTCCCCAATAGCACTGTGGGTGTTCCTACACCATATGGACTGCAGTGGTTCCAGAAGGCAGCTCACCACTACATTCTCAAGGGCAATTAGGGATGGGTAATAAATGCTAGACTTATCAGCGATACTCGCGCCCAAGAATGAATAAAAACCAAATCACTCTCCAAAGATTCCCCACAATTCAGGCTTGGATATTTACTTCAGGAGCACAGAGCTTTATATAACTACAACATGAGTTCCAATCTTCAGATTCCATTAGCCTTTCACATTATTTTCTATCAGTCCACTTGCTTTTAGTGATTCAGCACTCGGGTCTCTGCTTCTCCAGTTTCTAACATCTCACCACTTATAAAAAACACTCTGATCTATCTTTCGTAGGTCCTAGATGACCCCTCATTTTAAACTCCATCTGCCAAAGCATTGCTCACTCACTTAATCTATCAAGAAGATTTGAAAATAAATTTCTTGTCAAAGGATAATGTTCTGCTTCTGCTCCCTCGCCGTTTGCTTTTCCCGTTAGTCTTTCATTTGGTGTAAATCCAGAGAAAGTAAAGATGGAAGGAAGGGATGGAGGGAAAAATCTTGCTCCTTTTCGTGATCCCAATTTGATCTTCATTCCAGTCCAATTTGGTAAAGAATTCCAATTGTCTGACTCAATTTTAATTAAGTATAAACAATTCTGGAATCACCTTCTAGATATTTAGTTTAGAGAATCAGCACTGAAACAGGCCCTTCGGCCCACTGAGTCTGTGCCGACCATCAACCACCCATTTATACTAATCCTACACCAATCCCATATTCCTACCACATCCCCACCTGTCCCTATATTTCCCTACCACCTACCTATACTCGGGGCAATTTATAATGGCCAATTAACATATCAACCTGCAAGTCTTTGGCATGTGGGAGGAAACCAGAGCACCCGGTGGAAACCCACACAGACACAAGAAGAAATTACAAACTCCACACAGGCAGTACCCAGAATTGAACCCGGGTCGCTGGAGCTGTGAGGCTGCGGTGCTAACCACTGTGTCACTGTGCCACCAAGATATTGACAAGAACAAGTTTCCAGGCCGACTTAACACAAAATTTCCCCCCCTGGAAACAACAATGCACCAGACAGTTCATAAACTAACAACAAGGATGGGATTTGAACCCACACGCGCAAAGCACAATGGATTAGCAATCCATCATGTTAACTTCTCCGCCACCTTGTCAACTGTTTTGGCGTGATTGTCACCTTCAGCTCAGATCCTGACTGTGCAGCCAGATGTGCAATGATGGAAATGTAGCTTCTGTAAGTAAATGAAATTTCCATCACATCAGGTCATGGCCTGTTGGGAATGGAGCGGTGTGAAACATTCCAGACCATGTCCAACACGTTTCTACTCAGTGTGAAAACCCACCACGGAAAGACTGGAACATACAATCATTTGATCACATCATGATTAGCATCACTCAGACACCTGAACCATTAGGTCACTGACGAAGACATGATGACTTCTAATTTCTCATGAAATGACAACTGAACTAACTGACTGGAAGAATTGCTTTAACTCCACATGATCAGAGAGTCACAGCCTCAGACTGACTTGTCAGGTGGTGTAAACAGATATTACTGCTTCTGACCTTCACCAGAACAGAGAGTGAGATGTAACATTGATCATCAAACAGACTGTGAGAGAATACAACAGAATAAAACACATGGAGAGACACTGTGGAATTGAAATAGATTTGACTGGAATGTTGAATTTTAATTGGAATGGATAAAACACCAGAAACAACAGATTAAATTGGGATTCTCATCATCATATTGATCTGGGACAGAAAAGAGAAACTGATGGAAAGAAGGGAAGAAGGAAGAAAAGAAAGGATGGAACTGTTTACTTTTTTCAGTTTTTTCACTTGCCCATCAAAGCTGGATAAAAAAGTTGCAAATAACAGAGAATTTCACCAAAAAGGGAGATTAAATGCTGCCGAAACCTTGGATTGAAGGATGCCCCAACAGATAACCTGTTTAACTGTCTCCTCACTGGGGGATTTCAATCAGTGAGCAATATTATTCAGTACTTTTTTTGTGAAATGAACCCAGAACTGTCACTTGGAATTAATATCTGTGTTCCAACTCCTGAATAATAAAATTGTGAGTTTCTCAATATTATCTGGACACATTTCCTGCTGAAAGAACTAAGAACTCTTTTCTAATTTACACAATACTATATACACACTCATCAAGCCTCCTAAGCTGGCATCCTTGGTGCTGCTCTCTCTTCTCCCAAACCTCATCTCATGTGACTGTTACATCATCACTCTGACAGAGGGA
Organism: Heterodontus francisci; assembly: GCF_036365525.1. Classification (NCBI taxonomy): domain Eukaryota; kingdom Metazoa; phylum Chordata; class Chondrichthyes; order Heterodontiformes; family Heterodontidae; genus Heterodontus; species Heterodontus francisci. The sequence goes on from NC_090398.1 coordinate 59,985,635, forward strand.
GAGGTTGATCCCACTGTCTTCAGCATTAACCCTTTACATTCTTCTGCTACACTGTCTGTCCAAAAAATGGTTAAAGAACTTCCTTCATTTATGAAAACACCAACAGCTGCCAGTTGTAAATCAACTCAAACCCATCAGAGAGAGAGAGAGAGAGAGAGACTGTCAGAGAACTTCCTGCATCCAGTCCTGACCCTGTCACACTCAGCAGCTGCTCACCCAGACCCCACTCTCATCAACACTGAATACTGTTACCGAGACCCTTCAAATAATGTTTATAAAAGACGGAAACATTCAAAGTTCATCGCAGCTGGACTGAATAGAACAAAGTTTAATATCTTTTCACCGTCACTCGGTGACCACATGAGAGACAGTCCTTAAATCAGTCGCATAAATTATCAGCTGTAAGAATGTTTGTCATTGGGTTGAATAATTTCTGTGTGAGAAATATTCCAGCATCATAAACCAGGGGAATGTGCTGACTGAGCTGTGTCTTCATCTCTTCTGGTCAGTCGGACAGTTCACCCTTCATTCTGCTCTGATTCGCTTTCCCCAAGCGGATCTTCAGATTCTCAAATCGTCATAGAGTCGTACAGCATAGAAACAGGTCCTTCGGCCCACCGCATCCATGTCGACCAGAATGCCTATCTATACTAATCCCACCTGCCTGCATTAATTTCATATCCCTCTATGCCTTGCTCATTCAAGTACCTGTCCAGATGCCTCTTAATTTTCACTACTGTTCCTGCCTCCACCCCCCTCCTCAGGCAGCTCATTCCAGATACCCACGATTCTTTATGTGAAAAATTTACCCCTTTGATCCCCTTTAAACCTCCTCCCTCTCACCTTAAATCTATGCCCTCTAATTTTAGTCACCCCTCCTATGGGAAACAGACTCTGGCTATCTATGCTATCTATGCCTCTCATAATTTTATATACCTCTATCATGTCTCCTCTCAGCCTCCTTTGCTCCAGGGAAAACAGACCCAGTCTGTCCAATCTCTCTTGATAACTCAAGCCCTCCAAACCAGGCAACATCCTTGTGAATCTTTTCTGCACCCTTTCTAGCTTAATCACATCTTTCCTGTAATGCGGCAACCAGAACTGCACACAGTACTCCAAATATGGCCTAACCAACGTTATGTATAACTGTAACATGACGTCCTAACTCTTGTACTCAATGCCTCGGTTGATGAAGGCAAGCATGCCATACGCCCTCTTCACCACCCTGTCTACCTGTGTTGCCACTTTCAGGAAACTATGTACTTGCACACCAAGGTCTCTCTGCTCAACAACACTTCCCAGAGCCCTGCCATTCACTGTATATGTCCTGCCCTGGCTTAACTTCACAAAATGCATCACTTCACACTTGTCTGCATTAAATTCCATTTGCCAAGCCCTTGTCCACTTTCCCAGTTGATCTATATCCTGTTGTAACCTTAGACAACCTTCTTCACTGTCCACTATATCACCAATTTTGGTGTCTTCTGCAAACTTACTAATCATGCCCCTGACATTCACATCCAAGTCATTAATATATATGAAAAACAACAGGGGGTCCAGCACCGATCCCTGCGGCACACCACTGGTCACCGGCCTCCAATCTGAAAAACAACCGTCCACTACCACCCTCTGCCTCCCATCACCAAGCCAATTTTGCATCCAATTTGCTAGCTCATCCTGGATCCCATTTGTTCGAACCTTCTGGACCAGCCTACCAAGTGGGACCTTGTCAAAGGCCTTGCTAAAGTCCATGTAGACAACATCCATCGCCCTGCCCTCGTCAATCCTCTTGGTCACTTCCTTGAAAAACTCAATCAAATTCGTGAGACATGATTTCCCACGCACAAAGCCATGCTGACTATCGCGAATCAGACCATGCCTTTCCAGAAGCATATAAATTCTGTCTCTCAGAATCCCTTCCAATAACCTTCCCACCACTGATGTAAGACTCACCGGCCTGTAGTTTCCTAGCTTATCCCTTCTGCCCTTCTTAATAAAGGCACAACATTAGATATCCTCCTGTCTTCCGGTACCTCACCCGCGGCTAACAATGACACAAAAATCTCTGCCAGGGCCCTAGCAATCTCCTCCCTTGCTTCCCATAGCATCCTAGGATACATCTGATCAGGCCCTGGGGATTTATCCACCTTAATGCACTTCAAAACCTCCAACACCTCCTCCTTTGTAATGTTGATATGCTCCAGGATATCAGTGTTCCTTCCCTTGAACTCACTAGCTTCCATGACCTTCTCCACGGTAAATATGGAAATATTCATTTAAGACCTCGCCCATTTCCCGTGGCTCCACACATAGATTGCCACACTGATCCTTAAGGGGACCTACTCTCTCCCTAGCTACCCTTTTACTCTTAATATACTTATAGAATCTTTTAGGATTCTCCTGTATCTTATGTGCCAGGGAAATCCCATGGCCCCTTTTCGCCCTCCTAATTTCCTTCTTAAGTGTACTCCTACATCCCCTATACTCCTCCAGTGAGTCGCTCGATCCCAGCTGCCTATACCTGACATATGCGTCCTTCTTTGTCCTGACCAGACCTTAATATCACTCGTCAACCAAGGTTCCCTAAACTTGTCAGCTTGCCCTTCCATCTAACAGGAACATGCCTGCCCTAAACTCTTCCTATCTCATTTTTAAAAGCCTCCCACTTACCTGCAAACAGCCTCTCCCATTCAACTTTTGAGAGTTCCTGTCTGATGCCATCGAAATTAGCCTTCCCCCAGTTTAGGACTTCAACCTGAGGACCAGTCCTATCCTTTTCCAGAACTATCTTGAAGCTAATAGAGTTATGGTCACTGGTCCCAAAGTGCTCCCCCACTGACACATCAACCACCTGCCCAGCCTCATTTCCTAAGGGGAGGTCGAGTGTAGCCCCTTTCTCTGGTAGGGCCATCCATATACTGCTTCAGAAAACTATCCTGGACACATTAACAAATTCTTCCCCATCTGATCCCTTTGCACGAAGGCAGCCCAGTCAATATTAGGGAAGTTAAAATCACCCACTATTACAACCCTATAATTCCTACACCTATCTGTGATTTCCCTACGTATATGCTCCTCCACTTCCCTCTGACTATTGTGGGGCCTATTGTATAATCCCATCAAAGTGATCACCCTTTTCTTATTTATAACTTCTACCCACAGGTCCTCGCTGGACATTCCCCCCCGGATATCCTCTCTAAGTACTGCCGTGATGTCCTCCCTAATCAATAGTGCAACTCTCCCTCCTCTCTTACCTCCACCTCTGTCACGCCGAAAGCTTCGGTACCCCGGAACATTGAGCTGCCAGTCCTGTCCATCCCTCAACCACGTTTCCTTAATAGCTACAATATCACAATCCCATGTACCGATCCATGCTCTGAGTTCATCTGCCTTACCTGTCAGGCTTCTTTCATTAAAGTAAATGCAGTTTAGCCTACCAGACCTTCCACGCTCCCTGTCCTGCCCCTGCCCAGCCTGCCTACTGGACTTGCTTGCTTTAACCTCTACATTTGCCTCAACCATCTCATCTGAGAGATTACTACTTTAGATCCCACCCCCTGCAAGACTAGTTTAAACCCTCCTGATTAGTACTAGCAAACCTCCCTGCAAGGATATTGGTCCCCCTCCAGTTCAGATGCAACCCATCCTTCTTGTCCAGGTCACCTCTGCACCAGAAGAGATCCCAATGATCCAAGTAGCTGAAGCCCTCCCGCCTTCGCCAGTCTTCAGCAACGCATTCATTTGCCTTATCCTCCTATTCCTCCCCTCACTATCACGTGGAATAATCCTGAGATTACAACCCTAGAGGTCCTGCTTTTTAATCTTCTGCCTAACTCCCTCTTTTCACTTTGCAGGACCTCATCTCTCTTCCTGCCGATGTCGTTAGTACCAATATGGACCACGATCTCTGGCTGCTCACCTTCCCCTTTCAGAATGTCCTACAGCCGCTCCGAGACATCCTTGACCTTAGCACCAGGGTGGCAACATACCATCCTGGAGTCTCGTTTGTGGCCACAGAAAAGCCAAACTGCACCCATTACGATAGAATCCCCATCAATATAGCTCTTGCAACATTTTTCCTCCCCTGCTGTGCAGCAGAGCCCTCCGTGGTGCCACAAACTTGGCTGTTGCTGCTTTCCCCTGGGAGGTCATCCCCCCGCAACAGTATCCAAAGCGGTATATCTGTTTGAGAGGTGGATGGCCACAGGGGACTCCTGCACTACCTGCTACTCCGTCTGGTGGTCACCCATCTCTTTTCTGCCTGTGCAGCCATTACCTGCATTGTGACCACCTCACTAAACGTGCTATCCACAACGTCCTCAGCATCGCGGATGCTCCACAGTGAATCCACCTGCAGCTCCAGTTCCGTAATGCGGGTAGTCACTAGCTGCAGCTGGATACACTTCCTGCAGACATGGTCACCAGGGACACTGGAAGCGTCTCTGATTTCCCTCAAAGCGCAGGAGGAGCATATCATGTGGCTGAGCTCTCCTGTCATGACTTACCCTTAGGTGAATTAGTTACTACCTTCATTAAAAAATACTAATTATACGAGGGTAATTGTTCTACCCACTTCAATCTAAAGTCCTTCAAAAAAAACACTTTAGTAGTACTCACCTTATCACCAGAGGATATTTTTTCCAACAAAAAAAAACAACTTTCCCCTTATTTTTTAAGATATTCAAACAGCTGCTACTCACCAACCAATCGGCTTGCAGCTCTCCTCTGATGTCACTGTTTGCCTTTTTTGTTCAATATTCCGGCGCATTGGAAGAGGTTCGACTGCTCTCCGCTCCCGGAAGGTAAGAGACGGGGCCTCGATCCTCGGGGTCGATTTACAGGCTCCGCTCCCGGTGTTCCCCCCACAGGTCCGCTCTGCTCCTCGCCTCTCCGCTCTTGGAAGGTATGAGACTGGGCCTCGATCCTCAGGGTCGATTTATTGGCTCCGCTCCCTGCGTTCTCCCCACAGGTCCGCTCTGCTCATCTCCTCTCCGCTCCCGGAAGGTAAGAGCAAATCTGGAGACTGGGTTTTCTTATTTAGTTCCTTTCGATTTTTCTTGCTCCTGAATGATAATATATTCCAACCTTGGATCAACCTTGCGTTGTGTCCCAGTCTCGGTTAAAAGTGACACATAACGGCACCAACACTCTGAAACATACAACATGGTCACACTCTGCTTCAGTGAGATTAATGCTGAAGCAGTTTCCATGTTGAATGCAATTGTGAACAAATTTCTTTCGAGGAAATTGTGGGTGATTGAGTATTTGCACTGAATTTCTGTGCAAGAAGCGACAGTTTCAAACAGCCATCCCAAATCACTTCCTTCACAAAGACAAAAACTGTGCTGTCTTAACGTGTGACTCAACTTCACAAACAAATTTGAACTCGAAGTTCAGGAGAAGACAGAGAAGTGAATAATTGACAGTGTAATCTTTGAATCATAATTTTCTGTTTCTTCACTGAAGTGAGGCTCAACCCGAAGACACGCGAGATTACGGAAATCTACAAATTTGGAATGAGAAAGCAGAAAAGTAGTGAAACAGTTGGTGAGTACATTGTGGCACTGAAGAATTTATCACGACATTGCAACTTTGACACATTCTTGGATCGTACATTATGAGACAGATTTGTGCTATCTTGGTGGATGAGAAAAGATACTAAACGCACAAAATCCCACATTTGAGCTAGCGTGTAAGATTGCTCTTTACATGGAGATAGCATCAAAGTATGCTCGGGAATTTCGTCCCATGCCAGTGACAGTAATACACTTCAGAGGAACTTATTCTTTTCTTTTGGGCCTCCTTATCTCGAGAGACAATGGATACGCGCCTGGAGGTGGTCAGTGGTTTGTGAAGCAGCGCCTGGAGTGGCTATAAATGCCAATTCTGGAGTAACAGGCTCTTCCACAGGTGCTGCAGAGAAATTTGTTTGTTGGGGCTGTTGCACAGTTGGCTCTCCCCTTGCGCCTCTGTCTTTTTTCCTGCCAACTACTAAGTCTCTTCGACTCGCCACAATTTAGCCCTGTCTTTATGGCTGCCCGCCAGCTCTGGCGAATGCTGGCAACTGACTCCCACGACTTGTGATCAATGTCACACGATTTCATGTCGCGTTTGCAGACGTCTTTATAACGGAGACATGGACGGCCGGTGGGTCTGATACCAGTGGCGAGCTCGCTGTACAATGTGTCTTTGGGGATCCTGCCATCTTCCATGCGGCTCACATGGCCAAGCCATCTCAAGCGCCGCTGACTCAGTAGTGTGTATAAGCTGGGGATGTTGGCCGCTTCAAGGACTTCTGTGTTGGAGATATAGTCCTGCCACCTGATGCCAAGTATTCTCCGAAGGCAGCGAAGATGGAATGAATTGAGACGTCGCTCTTGGCTGGCATACGTTGTCCAGTGACAGTAATACACTTCAGAGGAACTTAAATACACTGGTAAAATGGGCTTTCACATGACAGATAAAATTTTACACAGAGAATTGTGAAGTGATACAGTTTGGGAGGAAGAATGAGACAACGTACACCAATCATTTCTGTTCAAGGTTTGAAAAGGTTGCTAAGAGCAAACAGGACACTTGGCTTTATTAATAGAGGCATAGAGTAAAAGCAAATAAGTTATGCTAAACCTTTATAAAACACTGGGGCTGAATGGCCTACTCCTGCACCTCCACAGAAAGCTTCCACTCCAGTCTCGGACACCCTTGTCAGGATCACTCTCCATACATCCCGCCACTCCACGCACAGATATCTCCCTCAGGATCAGATCACAGCTCCACAGTCCTGCCACATCCAGTCGTGAATGGTTGTGGATAATTAAATAACTAACAAGATGAGGAGGCTCCAAAAACATTCACATCCTCAATGGTGGTGCTGAGCACGTCAGTGCAAAAGATGAAGCTGAAGCATTTGCAACCATCTTCAGTCAGAAATATTAAGTGGATTTGATCTGTGCTAATTTCAGCTCCTCATGCTCGCTGGTGCCTTGGTTCTCTGGTGCTAATTTCAGAGTAAATCATGCAGCTTGACAATTGGAGCCAAAGAAAAAGACACAGGAGAGGTTGAAAGTGCCAAACCTGGGATTGAACCAAGAACTGTTTAACTGTTAGTACAGCACGAACTCAACAAAGCTATTTCAACAACACACTAAAGCCACCATTCTGTCACTGCTTTGGAAGACAATATATACATTAAAGTGTTTGTAAAAAGTTACAGAACACAACATGTGAGTAATATTCCCCATTGTTTTCTCAGTACTGATGGATTGTGAAGCAGGAGACAGCCAGAAGTCCCACTGTGCCACACTCACCCTGAGCTGTGAGTGAGATGAGATAAAGTTCAATCTTTAGCAGAGAGATTCTGGAGAGAGGTAAGAGTCCTGAATCAAGGAAAGACTTTCTGACACAATAAAAGCAAAATACTGCAGATGCTGGAAATCTGAAATAAAAACAAAAAGTGCTGGAAATACTCAATAGCTCTGGCAGCATCTGTGGTGAGAGAAACAGAGTTAACGTTTCTGGTCTGTGTCCTTTCATCAGAACAGACAAAGGTTAAAAAAGAATTAGGTTTTAAACAAGTGAAGGGGAGGGGTGTGTGCGAGAGAACAAAGGGAAAGGTGTTTGATAGGGCAGAGGGCAGGAGAGATTAAATAACAAAGCTGTCCTGGGACAAAGGCAAAGAGTGTGTTAATGCTTGTGGTTGCCTGACACCAGTCATGCTCTGAAGTTATTGAACTCAATGTTCAGTCCACAAGGCTGTAGAGTGCTGAATCGAAATGTCAGGTGCTGCTCCTCGAGCTTGCGTTGATATTCACTGGAACACTGGAACAGGCCAAAGACAGAAATGTTGACATGAGAGCAGGGGGGAGTGTTGAAATGGCAAGCAACCAGAAGCTCAGGGTCATGCTTTCGCACTGAGCAGAGGTGTTCCACCTAATCTGCGTTTGGTCTCCCCGGTTTAGAGGAGACCGCATTGTGAGCAGTGAATACAGTATACATAATTGAAAGAAGTACAAGTAAATCGCTGCTTCACCTGAAAAGAGTGTATCGGGCTTTGGATAATGAGCAGAGAGGAGGGAAAAGGGCAGGTATTATATCTCCTGCGATTGCATGGGAAGGTGCCTTGGGAAGGGGACGAGGTGTTGGGGTAATGGAGGAGTGGACCAGGGTGTCGTGGAGGGAACAATCCCAGCAGAATGCTGACAGGGGAGGGGAAGATGCGTTTGGTGGTGGCATCACGCTGGAGGTGGCGGAAATGGTGGAGGATGATCCTTTGGATGTGGAGGCAGGTGGGGTGGAAAGTGAGGACAAGGGGAACCCTGTCGCAGTTCTGGGAGGGAGGGGAAGGTGGAGGGCAGAGGTTCAGGGTCCTGTCAACTACACTGGGAGGGGGCGGGGGGGGGTGTGGTGGTTAGTTGAAATCTGATGATGTTGTTGAATTAAATTTCAAACACTCCTTGAACTCTCTGCCGATGAAGTCTGAAAAAGGGAAGAACAACCACACAACAAGGGTCTCAAATCCAAGACCCTGAGATTAAAAGTCTCATGCTCTACCAACTGGGCTAACAAGGCCTGATGCAGTACTTCTACTCTGTCTGTTATTGGACGGATGCAGCTGTTGGCTCCACCCCAAGGGCGGGAGTTTGATCCACCAACCATGAAGCAGCTTCCCATCAATTCCCCAGATTATCAGTAAATCTACTTCCAGAAGCCCCAAAGTGTGATATATTCCTCTCACTCATCGATAATAAAACTGAAATCGTTTTACCTTCCAAATGCTGCAATCTATTTTGTCAGTATTTATTTCTCTCTCCTTTTTATTTAGTTCATGCATTTCTTCAGAATTGTTTTTTCAATTATATCTGAGGGAAGAAATGAACAGATCTGGCAACTCAAAACTGGGCATCCATGAGGCACTGTGGGCCAGCAGCAGCAGCAGAATTGTATTTAAACACAATATGTTACCTCATGGCCTGACATATCCCTCACTCTACCATTACCATCAAGCCAAGGGAGCAATAGTGGTTCAATGAAGTGTGCAGGAGGGCATGTCAGGAGCAGCACCAAGCAGACCTAAAAATGAGGTGTCAACCTGGTGAAGCTACAACACAGGATTACTTGCATGTCAAACAGTGGAAGCAACATGCAATAGACAGAGCTAAGCGATCTCACAACCAACAGATCAGATCAAAGCTGTGCAGTCCTGCCACATCCATTCCTGAATGGTGGTGGATAATTAAACAATTAACAGGAGGTCAAGGCTCCACAAATATTCCCATCCTTAATGATAGGGGAGACCAGCATATCAGTGCAAAATACAAGGTTGAATCATTTGCAACCACCTTCAGCCAGAAGTGCCAAGTTGATGATCCATCTCGGCCTCCTCCTGAGGTCCCCAGCATCACAGATGCCAATCTTCAGCTAATCCAATTCACTCCACATGATATTTGGAGCGGTTCAAGAAGGCAGCTCACCACCACCTTCTCAAGGGCAATTAGGGATGGGCAATAAATGCTGGCCTGGCCAGCGTCGCCCATATCCCATGAATGAATTAAAAAAAATCAAGAAATGGCTGAAGGCTCTGGATACTGACAACATCCCGGCTGTAGTGCTGAAGACTTATGCTCCAGAACTAGCCGTGCCACCAGCCAAGCTGTTCCAGTACAGCTACAACACTGGCATCTACCCGGCAATGTGGAATATTGCCCAGGTATGTTCTGTACACAAAAAGCAGGACAGATCCAACCCGGTCAATCGCTGCCCCATCAGCCTCCTCTTGATCATCAGTAAAGTGATGGAAGGTGTCGTTGACAGTGCTATCAAGCAGCACTTACACAGTAATAACCTGCTCTTCGTTGCTCATTTTGGGTTCCGCCAGGGTCACTCAGTTCCGGACCTCATTATGGCCTTGGCCCAAATATGGGCAGAAGAGTTGAATTCAGGAGGTGAGGTGAGGTGACAGTGACTGCTCTTGCCAAGAGCATCAAGGAGCCCTTGCAAAATTGAAGTCAATTTTAATCAGGGCAAAACTCTCCACTAGTTGGAGTCATACATCGCGCAAAGGAACATGGTGATGCTTGTTGGTGGCCAATCATCTCTGTCCCGGAACATCACTCAGGACTTCCTCAGGGTAGTGTCCTAGGCCCCAACCATCTTCAGCTGCTTCATCAATGACCTTCCCTCCGTAACAAGGTCAGAAGTGGGGATGTTCGCTGATGATTGCAAAATGTTCTGTCGCATTAACATCTCCTCAGATACTGAAGCAGTCCAAGTCCACATGTAGAAAGACCTGGACAACATTGGGCTTTGGGCGGCACAGTGGCGCAGTGGTTAGCACCGCAGCCTCACAGCTCCAGTGACCCGGGTTCAATTCCAGGTACTGCCTGTGTGGAGTTTGCAAGTTCTCCCTGTGTCTGCGTGGGTTTTCTCCGGGTGCTCCGGTTTACTCCCACAAGCCAAAAGACTTGCAGGTTGGTAGGTAAATTGGCCATTATAAATTGCCACTAGTATAGGTAGGTGGTCGGGAAATATAGGGACAGGTGGTAAGAATATGGGATTAGTGTAGATTAGTGTAAAATGGGTGGTTGATGGTCGGCACAGACTCGGTGGGCCGAAGGGCCTATTTCAGTGCTGTATCTCTAAACTAAACGAAAGTGGCAAGTAACATGCACGCCACAAAAATGCCAGGCAATGACCATTTCCAACAAGAGAGAATCTAACCATCTCCCCTTGATATTCAATGACATTACCATTGCTGAATCCTTCACGATCAACATTCTGGGGGTTACCAATGAGCAGAAACTGAATTGGATCAGTCATATAAATACCGTAGCTACAAGAGCAGGTCAGAAGCTGGGAATTCTGCTGCAAGTAACTCACCTCCTGTCCACCATCTACAAGGCACAAGTCAGGAGTGTGATGCAATACTCCCCACTTGCCTGGATGAGTGGAGCTCCAACAACACCAAAGTAACTCAACACCGTCCAGGACAAAGCAGCTCGTTTGATCAGCACCTCATCCACGACTTTAAATATTCATTCCCTGCACCACCAGTGAACAGTGGCAGCAGTGTGTACCATCTACAAGTTGCACTGCAGCAACTCACCAAGCCTCCTTCAACAACACCTTCCAAACGCCCGACCTTGAGAACCTGGAAGGACATTGAATGAATGGGAACACCAGCATCTGCAAGCTCCCCTCCAAGCAACACACCATCTTGACTTGGAACTATATCACCGTTCCTTCACTGTCACTTGATCAAAATCCTGGAACTCCCTTCCCAACAGCACTGTTGTTTATACAACACATGGACTGCAGTGGCTCAAATAAGCTGCTCACCACCACCTTCTCAAGGGCAATTAAGGATCGACAATAAAGGCTGCGTTTGCTGACAACACAACCACTAGGTGGCACAACTCGCTTTCTCCCCCTCCTTCGCACCGGCCGCTTCCACCCTCCACAGTCGCTCACTCCAGACCTCACTGCTCCCCCCACTTCCCTGGACGATTGTCCCCCGATCGCGCCACCCCATTCTCTGGTCGCTTGCTCACTTCCCACCCCCCCTCCCCTCCAGCCGCTAGCTCTATGCTGCGCTGCTTCCCTTCTCTCGGCCACTTGCTCCCACGTTTGTCCAGTCTCCACGCGCCGCCCGAAGAAGTAAGGTGGGCTGCAAAGTGTGACGTAGGAGCGAGTAGTGAGTGGCCTAGAGGAGGGAAGTGGCATGGCCAAGAGCTAGCAGCTGGAGCGGGGATTGGGGGATTGAGAGCGAGCAGCCAGATAGCTCAGTGACGCGAGCGGAGAACGATCGGCCAGGGGAGCATCGAGGTGTGGAGCGAGCGGCTGAGGGGAGGAAGCGTCGAGGCCTGGAGCGAGTTGCCGAGGGGGGAGAGCTCCAGCCTCAAAGTCTCCTATTCAGCCGCTTCCTCCAGCTGAGTGAGGGGCTGGATACCCGATGACGCTTTAGCGTGCATGTGCGAAGATGGACCAGGCGCGGATATGCGATGACGTTGGCGCTGCGCCACGACATCATCCTGCGCATGTGCCACTTAATCCTGGCAAGATGTAGCTGTGCCTATGCACAGCTTGGCACAGTCCAATGATGTCAGCGGGCCGCTCCGTTGACAGGAATCACATTGTGTCAGCAGTGCCCACATCCCATGAAAGAATAAAAAAGAGATTTACCACAATGGTAGCAGGGTGAGGGATTTCAGTTATGTGGAGAGATTGGAGAAGCTGGGGTTGTTCTCCTTGCAGCAGAGAAAATTCAGAAAAGATTTGACACATTTGTTCAAAATCATGGAGGTTTTCAATAGTTTAAATAAGGAGAAACTGTTTCCAGTGGTAAAAGGGTCAGTAAGCAGAGGATACAGATATCAGGTGATTGGAAGAAGATCCAGAGGTGACATGAAGAACCATTTTTTACACTGCAATGTGTTGTGATAAAGAAAGAAAAGACTTGCATTTATATAGCACCTTTCAAGACCACTGGACATATCAAAGCACTTTGCAGACAATGAAATACTTTTGAAGTGTAATCACTGTTGTAATGTCAGAAATGCAGCAGCTAATACCCACAAACAACAATGTGATAATGACCAACTGATCTGATTGAGGGGCAAATATTGATCACAACACCAGGGAGAATTGCTCTTCACTTGTTTGAAATTGCAGCATGGGATATTTTACATTCACCCAAACATGCAGACCAGGTCTTGGTTTAACATCACACCTGAAAGGCAGCACCTTCAACACCCTCAGTGCTGCACTGGAGTGTCAGCTGTGAAATCTGAACCCAGAAGCTTGTGATTTCGAGGTGAGTGTGACCAACTGAGCCACAGCTTTTACCTGAGTCTCAATCCTTCTACCAACAGTTTCTCTTTCGGGTCTGTCACAGCCCCTCATGATTGTGAACAACTCTATCAAATCTCCTCTCTAAGGAGAACAACCCCAGCTTCTCCAATCTAACCACATAACTGAAATCCTAACCACACGTTGCAGAAAGGAATTTTTCCTCATGTTCCTTCTGGTTTTGTGAGTCTCTTTAAATCTGTAACCTTCGGTTATTGACCATTCAGCAGTTAGAAACAGTTCCTCAGTATTTACTCTACCTCAAACCTTCAAGGAAGCTCTGCAAAGTAACTGAAAATCAAGTTGTCAGAAGTGGGATTGAAACACATGCCTCCAGTGAAAGCTGCAACCTGAACAGAGAAGCTGAAACCGCTCAGTCACCTCAACTGTTCAGACCTTTTTGACCTCGTCATCACTTCTGTCCTTTGAAAGGTTCACTCAGTTCAGGAACTTGTTCAATGTTGCTGGAATGCTCAGTGATTGGGGTATTAACTCCCCCGGGTTTTCCTGAGCTTGTTCTCGGTCTATGGGGATGTTTGTCCTGGGCTGTGGAATCTTGCATCCCTGTAATGGACATTAACCCACTGATTGAATCTGTATTCACTGCTTTCCGCTGGTATCTGAAATGTGACTTCGATCTGCTGTTATTAACCGAGGCAGCGCTGCAGAAGGATACGTTAATAATCTCTCACTAATCAACTATAAACAGTCAGAATGTGTAACTTTGAGCAGCACTTTCTGCACCGTCAGGGCTGGAAAGTTGAGGGAGGGAGAGGCAATGTCAGTATCTGAGTGCATACAGCACTGTACAGAGAAAGAGTCAATATACCGGGGCTGAGACACAGTGCATCTTTTCACATTTAATCACAATAATATCCACAGTCAGGAACTGAAAAGGATGAAAAACCAAATAACAAGAGCAAAAGTAAGAAAACTAAGCAATTATAGATTAGCTGATCAGCTTTCACTGTGTTACCTGGTAGTCTACAGTTTTATATTCAATGCTCTCTCCACTGTGGCCAGGGAATGATTTCTTCTCAAGGGCTGAATATTAACAAAACTTCTTGGAATTTAAAATCTTTCAAAATTAATTCCATGGAGCTAATGGGGAAAAGTCAAATAACTGCATCAATTGCAGGAGAGCTGGTTCGTTATCACCTGGATGTGTCTGCAGTGTGCAGGACCATACTGTTTCTATAGATTTACAATGAATGTTCCACCCTTTATTTGGAACAATAAAACTGATCGTGGACAATGGCTATTCTGGTTGCAGCAACCTGAAGATTTAACTCATTGACACCCTTCTTTAGGGGAATCGAGAAAGCACAACACCCAGCTCTGTCAGTTAGTGTGCTTGTTTGTTAACCCACAATTTGTTGGTTCAAGCACTTAAAAGGATGAGGCTTTATTAACTTAAACTCTTCTACATCTGCTGTATTACTCTTGCTGTTGATTCTACAAAGATAAGGTTAATCAAGACTTTCTTTGTGAAATCCATGCTGACTGTGTTCTATTATATTTTCATTTTCATATGTATTTTCTACTTTTGGGAATTACAGGATATTGTCATTTTTTATTGATTTTATTTTTATTTATTGCATTTATTGCCCATCCCTAATTCCCTCGAGAAGGTGGTGGTGAGCTGCCTTCTTGAACCACTGCAGTCGATGTGGTGCTGTTAGGAAGGGAGTTCCAGGATTTTGACCCAGCCACAGTGAAGGAACTGTGATATAGTTCCAATTCCAGGGTGGTGTGTGGCTCAGAGGGGAACTTGCAGGTGGTGGTGTTCCCATGCATCTGCTGCCCCTGTCCTTCTAGGTGATAGAAGTCATGGGTTTGGAAGGTGCTGTGTGAGGAGGCTTGCTGCGTTGCTGCAGTGCATCTTGTGGATGGTACACACTGCTACCACTGTGCGTTGGTGATGGAGAGAGTGAATATAGTGAATGAGGTGCCAATCAAGTGGGCTGCTTTGCCCTGGATGACGTTGAGCTTCTTGAGTGTTGTTGGAGCTGCAACTATCCAGGCAAGTGGAGAATATTCCATCACACTCCTGACTTGTGCCTTGTAGATAGGGGACAGGCTTTGGGGAGTCAGGAGGTGAGTTACTTGCCGCAGGATTCCTAGTGTCTGAACTGCTCTTGTCGCCATGATATTTACATGGCTACTGCAGTTCAGTGTCTGGTCAATGGTAACCCCCAGGATGTTGATAGTGGGGGATTCAGCAATCGTAATGCTGTTGAATGTCAAGGGGAGATGGTTAGATTCTCTCTTGTTTGAGATGGTCATTGCCTGGCACTTGCGTGACTCGAATGTGAAATATCCTTATTGTAGGGTATTGTATTGTACTGCACAGTGACAACACTTGGAAAGTCCTTCATTGGCTGTAAAAGGCTTTACAAAGTCCTGTGGTCGTGAAATGCATGTGTTGCTTTTTCCATTGTTGTCAATGTCATTTTGATCAAAAGATAGGTTTCGTGAGCACAAGGTTTAAATGAATGTTGATTCAAATAATGTAAAAGCATCTATATTCTTGCACTGTACTTAATAATCACCATCTTCCCATCCTTACAGAGTACAATATTTTTGACCCTGAAATTGATTCCACAATCTCAGTCCCTCAGACAATTTCAGCCCAGTTCTGATGAAAGATCACAGATCTGAAACCTTAACTCTGTTTCTCTCTCCATAGATGCTGTCAGACCTGCTGAGTATTTCCAGCATTTTCAAGAGTCTCGATTTAATGAACAGGAAACTTGTTTCAGATCAGATTGGGAGACAGTGTGAAACCACTCCATTGTACTCATGTCTGAGATTCTGAGGACAGGTGGCTGTTAGTGGAAGACATTAATTAAATGTACCTAGCAACAGCTCAGACCAATTATTATTTTACAAGGTGGTGTGATGGCCATCCAGGGGTTAAAAGTAGGGATCTTGTAAGGTTTCAGTGTGCAGGAACACTAGAAGATCTCAGGGGTAAAGGCTCAGATCATCAACCAAGTTCTCCACCTGATGAGGGATCTAGACTGGACAAAGAGGACCGTAACACTCTGAGACCAAGCTCGACCAGTCCACACACCTGCTAGAGCTGTCAAGTTATATTCCCCAAGTTTGTTAAGTGTAATTTTACTTTCAATTATTAAGTACTATTTTACTCTCAATAAAAGTTCTGGACTTATTAATCAAGTATCCTGTTGCTTTAATTGGTTAAAGTCATGCCCAAAGAGATTGTCCACAATAGACTTTCCAGAACTGAAAGATAAGTCTGCAAGGATTGCTAATTTACAACCCTGTTTAAAAAGAGAGATAAACCCAGGAACGACAGACCAGTTCGTCTAATGTCAGAGGTGGGGAAAATTTTAGAGACAATTATCCAGGAGAAAATTAACTGTCACTTGGTAGAACATGGGCTAATAAATGACAGCCAGTACAGATTGGTTAACAGAAGATTGTGTCTGAAATAATTAATTAATTAATTTCTTTGATGAAGTTTCACAGAGAGTTGACCAAGGTGGTGAGGTTGATGGTGTGTGTCTGCACTTCAAAATTGTGTTTGAAAAAGTACCATAAAATAGACTTGTTAACAAAATTTGAGCAGATGGGATTAAAGAGGCAGTGGCAGCGTGGATACAAAATTGGCTGAGAGACGGAAAGCATAAAGTCGGGTGAATGCTTGTTTTTCAGAATAGAGGGACTAACACAGTAATGTCACTGTTCTTGCAGTGTGTGCAGTGTCTGACCCTGAGCTGTCCTAGGTAGGGGGCTGTTTGTGATGTTCCTGTGGGGTGTATTATCATCAGGCTATCTCTCTGAGCTGTCACAGGGATGGGGCAGTGTGTGATATCCTTGTGCATGTCATGCAGGCCCACTGGCGTGTGGTTCCATCCTGATGCCAAGAAACAGAGCCCCATCTATGGGCAAAAAGTCTGACTTCCCTGTGGGTGTCTTGAGAGAGAAGAAGGCTGAGGGAGTAAACCTGGACAGTAAATCCGGAGTGGAGTCCCGTAGGCGGTTACCTGTTATTTATCAGGTAGTTTTCCAGCAACTCCTACAGCAGAGCTGGTACCAAACAGTACTGTTTTTTTCCTTTCCTTTGGACAATACTAGCAATGCTGAGAGGGGGTCCTGATGCTCAGTGTCTCCATACTATTTGCCCAGGCCTGTGCCCTGGAGAGGACACTCCAGCTTCGTGGTTAAACATTAGCAAAACATGGGAAGAAACAGTTACTGATCATAAGCTCTCACTCAACTGGTGTAGAGTATGAGCACCAGGGGTTACTTTTGACAGTGGGAGAGATCATCGCGTCTCAATGGATAACTACCACCTACTCCAAGCTGTGCAGTCCCCCAGTCAGTTAGGTGCTGTCCTGCCACGACCTACTTGCTTCAATGGGTGCTTGCAGCTTAGAGAGATATCTCTCAACAGGCGGATTGATAATCTACGCACCAGGCAAGACAAACTCAACAAAGAAGACACCAGTGCTTCGCATCACAAGCTGGAATGTAAGGACCATGTGTCCTGGCCTTACTGACAACCTTCTGCAGGTTGATAGCACACACAAGACAGCTGTGATTGACAAGGAACTCACAAGGCTCAATGTGGACATTGCTGTGCTGCAAGAAACTAGACTCATTCAAAGTGGATCCCTCAAAGAGAAACACTACACCTTCTTCTGGCAGGGGAAAGCCCAAGAGGCAACTCGTGAGCATGGAGTGGGTTTCACAGTAAAAAACACGCTACTTGCAATGAGTGAACCACCCACAGTTGGTTCAGAGAGACTTCTTCCCCTTCACTTGTTAACAAGCGCGGGCCCAGTTAATCTCATATGCATCTATGTCCCGACACTCACCTCCACCCCAGATGTCAAGGATCAATTCTATGAGACACTTGACACTGCCATCAGTAGAATTCCCAGCACTGAGGGACTGTATCTTCTAGGGGATTTCAACGCAAGCTTGGGTACTGACTACAGCTTGGCCAATGAGCATAGGGCACCAGGGGATTAGCAAGATGAACTAAAATGGGCAGAGGTTGCTGGAGCTATACTGTCACCATGGACTCTGTGTGACGAACAGCTATTTGCAGGTCAAGCTGTGCCACAAGGTGTCCTGGAGACGTCCGAAATCATGCCACTGGCACCAGCTAGACCTTATCATCACCAGACATACCACCCTCAGCAGTATCCTCATCACACGCAGCTATCACAGCGCTGACTGTGACACTGACTACTCCCTGGTGTGTAGCAATGTCAGGCTTCAGCCAAGGAAGCTTCACCCATCCAAGAAGAAAGGTCGTTCTCGGATCAACACTTGCCGAACCACTGATCCAGTAGGACCCAGGAGTTCCTCAACATCCTCGATCAGGCTCTTTCAGAAAACGCCCAAGGCCTCAGTATGGTATCAAAGTGGAATCATCTGCACGCCACCATCTTTTACTCTGCACTCGCTGTGTATGGGAAAAGAGATGGGAGGAATGCTGACTGGTTTGAGGCTTATTGGACTGAAATGGAGTCAGTTACTGCAACTAAGAAGAGAGCCCTCATGAACTACAAACAAGTCCCCAGCAAACAAACTCTAGATGCTCTCAGAGCTGCCAGAAACAAGTCTCTGCAGACTGCTCGGCACTGCACCAATCAATACTGGTTAAAACTCTGCAACAGCATACAATCTGCATGATGGGAAATGATGGTCTTCCACCTGGAATCATCAAAAGTGGAAAAGCGGCACAGCTGTAGCATCTCCATGAACTTCTGTGTCTCTGTTGGAAGGGGAGATCTGCGCCTCTACACATGCGTGATGCAAACATTGTCACCTTGTACAAAAATATAGGGGAATCGCGGTGACTGCAGCAATTACCGAGGCATCTCCTTGCTAAGTATTGTGGGGAAGGTCTTTGCTCACATTGCTCTGATCAGATTGCAGACCCTGACATCACACATCTACCCTGAGAGTCAGTGCAGCTTCAGAGCTGGTAGATCGACAGTCGACATGATTTTCTCACTTCGGCAGTTACAGGAGAAGTACTGTGAACAGTACAGAGCACTCTACATTGTCTTTATAGACATCACCAAGGCCTTCGATCTTGTTAGCAGAGACAGACTCTTCAAACTGCTGTGGAAACTAGGCTGCCCTCCTGAACTCTTGGGCGTCATCTCTTCTTTCCACGAGAACATGCACAGTTCCGTCAGTTACAATGGAGCAACATCAGACACTTTCACGATCAGCAGTGGGGTAAAACAGGGCTGTGTCCTGGTGCAAACTCTCTTCGGAACGTAGGAGGAGGCAGTTTAACCTGTCGAGCCTGATCTGTCATTCAATTACATCCTTGCTGATCATCTACCTCAACACCACTTTCCCGCGCTATCCCCATATCCCTTGATGTCATGAGTATCAAGATTTCTATCAATTTATGTCCTGAACATGCTCCATGATTGAACTTTCAGAAACCCCTGAGGTAGAGAATTCCAAAGATTCACCACCCTCTGAGTGAAGAAATTCCACCCTATCTCAGTTTTAAATGGCCTTTTAAATGAAACTTTCAGGAATACAAGCCCAGTTTCCTCATAAGACAATCCCACCATCCCAGGGATTAGTCTGGTGACCCTCCGTTGCACTCCCTCTGTGGCAAGTATATCCTTCCTTAGATAAGGAAACCAAAACTGTACACAATACTCCAGCACGATCTCACCAAGGCTCGATACAATTGCAGCAAGACATCTTTATTCCTGTACTCATGACCCCTCGTGTTCAGGCCAACATACCATTTGCCTTCCTAATTGATTGCTGCACCTGCATGCGAGATTTTAGTGTCTCATGAACAAGGACACCCAGGTCATCAACACTTCCCAACCTCTCACCATTTAAGAAATATTCTGTCTTTCTGTTTATTCTACCAAAGTGGATAACTTCACACTTATTCACATTATATTCCATCTGTCATTTCATTCACTTATCCTGTCCAAGTCCCCTGGAAGCCTCCTTGTAACCTCCTCACAGCTCACATCCTTTGCAATTGGCATACTCTTCTCCATGCTGCTATTTTAAACTTTCAGTGACTCAGATGGCGGTGTCCACCTGCATACCAGAGCTGATGACAAGCTGTTCAACTTGGCAAGACTGCGCACCAAGACCAAAATGAGTCAGTTCTTGGTCTGTTGGTTGCTGTTTGCTGATGACGCTGTGCTGACATCCCATAATGAAGTTCATTAACAGCAGCTTGTATATCGGTTCTCCCTGGCCTGCAAGGAATTTGGACTGACGATCAGCATCAGGAAGATCAAAGTTATGGGCCAGGATGTCGAGACTCCACCTTCCATCAACAGCTTCACATACCTCGGATCAACAATCACCAGCAATCTGTCCCTTGATACTGAAATCAGCACCAGGATTTCCAATGCTGCAGCTGTCATGTCAAAGTTGAGAAGACAAGTGTGAACCGACAGCAAACTGATCGAAAATACAAAGCTCTGCGTGTAACAGGCTTGTGTTCTCAGCACCCTCCTTTATAGTAGAGAAGCATCAACAACTTATGCAAGCCAAGAAAAGCAGCTGAACAGCTTCCACCTCCGCTGTCTCAGATGGATATTGGGCATCTCCTGGCAGAACAGAGAGCCGAATGCAGAAGTACACCAGCGTGCAGGGATCTGCAGCATGTTTGCCCTCTTGAGTCAGCGGTGACTCTGTTGACTGGGTCATGTGTGCTGAATGGATGACGGTCGCTTTGCCAAAGACATGCTCTATGGTGAGCTTGCTATCAGCACGAGACCAACAGGTCACCCACGTCTGTGATACAAGGACATCTGCAAAGCGAGATCTCAAGCTGACTGGGATTGGAGTCGATGCATGGGAAGTCCTTCCTGCTGACTGGAATTCCTGGAGAAAGGCATTCAGGAAGACCATGGGAAAAGCAGAGGACAAAAGAAATGACCAGATGGTGGGAAAGAGAGCTCAGAGGAAGGAAAAATTATCAGTCGACCTCGGGCCAATGATATTCATCTGTACCAGCTGCGGAAGGGATCGTCACTCACGAGTCATCCTCCACAGCCACAACAAACGATGTTTAATACAGAAGTGACGTACACCCCGGGTGTAGCCCATCGTCTTCCGAGACGGACGGTTGCCTATTACAATTACAACGACAGCTACAACTACAAGAGCGAGTCAGAGGCTGGGAACACTGCTGTGACAAACTCAACTCTTGACTCGCCAGAGCCTGCCCACTATCTACATGGCCTTCCTCTGATTTCAATTGTATACCCATTTATGATCTGGCTCTGCAGCTTAGTTGGTTAAAACACCTGTCGAGTAAACAGAAAATCCTGGGTTCAACTCCCAGCAAAACCTCATTTCACAGTCGCAACATGCTTGAAAAGTTTCATTATCAACATTGACATCTGTGTCTTGCGAACTTTAATGCAAAATACATGATGAATTTCAATCACATAAAAAACAGCCTTTGTGAAGGATATGAGTTTGGAATGGCTGTTCCTCCTTGTACAGAATTTCAGTGCTGACACATCAAAGGTAACTTCTTTGACATAAATTTGTTCACAGTTTCATTCAACCTGGAAAACAGCTTGATATTAATCTCACTGAAGGAGAGTGTTTGTGTCATTATGTGTTGCTTTTAACCGAGACTGGGACATGACGCAAGTGGGAGGGTTTATCTGAGGTTTGGAATATTTGTCAGTCATGAACAAGAAAAATCACAGGAACCAAATAAGAAAACCTATCTCTCATGTGGTTACCGAGAAACGGTGAGAAGATATTAAACTTTGTTGTATTTAATACAACTGTGTGAACTTTGATCTTTGCGGCCTTTTATAAACAGTATTTGAAGGGTCTCAGTAAAAATGTTCAGTGTTGATGAGAGTGGGGTCTGGGTGAGCAGCTGCTTAATGTGACAGGGTCAGGACTGAATGCAGGAAGTTCTCTGACAGTCTCTCTCCGATGGGTTGAGTTGATTTTCAACTGGCAGCTGTTGCTGTTTTGATAATTCAAGTTCCCTCCACCGATTTGTTTGGACAGACAGTGCAGTATGAGGATGTAAAGGGTTAATGACGAAGACAGTGGGATTAACCCCTCCCACAATCAGAGTGATGATGTAACAGTCACTTGAGATGAGGTTTGGGAGGAGAGAGCAGCACCAAGGATGCTAGTTTCGGAGGCTTGATGAGTGTGTATATAGTATTGTGTAAATTAGAAAAGAGTTCTTAGTTCTTTCAGCAGGAAATGTGTCCAGAAAATATCGCGAAACTCTCAATTTTATTATTCAGGAGTTGGAACACAGGCATATTAACTCCAAGTGACAGTAGTGGTTTCATTTAACAAAAGAAAAGGAGAGAATAATATTGCTCATTGATTGAAATCCCCCAGTGAGGATACAGTTAAACAGGTGATCTGTTGGGGCATCCTTCGATCCAAGGTTTCGGCAGCATTTAATCTCCCTTTTTGGTGAAACTCTCTGTTTTTTGCATCTTTTTTTAATCCAGCTTTGATGGACCAGTGAAAAAACTGAAAAAAGAGAACAGATCCATCCTTTCTTTTCTTCCTTCTTCCCATCAGTTTCTCTTTTCTGTCCCAATTTAATCTGCTGTTTTATCCATTCCAATCATAATTCAACATTCCAATCAAATCTATTTGTTATTCCACAGTGTCTCTCCATGTGTTTTATTCTGTTGTATTCTCTCACAGTCTGTTTGATGATCAATTTTACATCTCACTCTCTGTTCTGGTGAAGATCAGAAGCAGTGTTATCTGTTTGCAACACCCGACAAGTCGGCCTGAGGCTGTGTCTCATCGATAATGTGGAGTTAGGAACATTGGAACATAGGAGCAGGAGTCGGCCATTCAGCCCATCGAGCCTGCCCCACCATTCAATATGATCATGGCTGATCATCCACTTCAATGCCCTTTTCCCCACACTTTCCTCATATTCCCTTATGTCATTTTTATTTAGAAATCTATCAATCTCTGCTTTAAACATACTCAATGACTGAGCTTCCACAGCCCTCTGGGGTACAGAATTCCAAAGATTCACAACCCTCGGAGTAACAACATTTCTCCTCATCTCTGTCCTAAGTGGCTTGCCCCTTATTTTGAAATTGCGTCCCCTGGTTCTCGACTCCCCAAGCAGGGGAAACATCTTAGCTGCATCTACCCTGACTGTCCTTTAAATATTTTGTAGGTTTCAATGAGATCACCTCTCATTCTTCAAAACTCTACAGAATAGAGCCCCAGTTTCCCCAATCTCTCCACATAGGACAGTCCCACCATCCCAGGAACAAGTCTGATGAACCTTCTTTGCACTCTATCTATGGCAATAATATCCTTCCGAAGGCAAGGGGACCAAAACTGCACACAGTACTCCAAGTGCAGGCTAACCAAGGTTCTATACAATTGAAGCAAGAATTCACTACTCCTGTACTCAAATCCTCTTGCGATAAAGGCTAACATACTATTAGCCTTCCTAATTGCTTGCTGCACCTGCATGTTAGCTGTCAGTGACTTATTGACATGGACACCCAGGTCACCCTTATACTCTATACCTCAGTTAATAAAGGAAAGGACCTGCTGAACCACCTTATTGACCTGTACTGCTACTTCAGGGATCTGTGGACATTCACTCCAACGTCCCTCACTTCTTCTACACCATTCAGTGTTCTCCCATCAATTGTGTATTCCTTTGCCTTTTTTGACGCCTGCTCTCGCTGCTCCCTGCTCTCCGAGTGAACTCTTGCTCCCTCTCTCTCCTGGGATCTTTGTGCTCCACTCTGCTCTCACTGTTTCCCGCTCTCTTAATGTATCAATATTTGTTTGCCTTGTGTTTAATTTAAAATATGGATTAACTGTATTTTACAGTTGTAGGTTTTATTTGGTAATCCTGTGCAAGTTGTGGATTGGTATTCAATATTAAGCTCTGTGAAAACGATTGTGAATGAAAATATAACTTTCAATCTTATACATGGGCTGGTCTGCAAGCTCCAAGTCCTTCATTTTGTAGTACTGGCTTGATACTGTATCTTTCAGTCTTAATCTCTGTGGGATTTTTGAACTGGTATGTAATGCATAACTTGGTCTAACGTTCTGATGTACATTATTGGGATTCATAGGATCATAGGAAATAGGGGCATTAGGCCATTCAGCCCATCGAGCCTGCTCCAACATTCAAACAGATCGTGACTGATCATCTACCTCTACGCCATTTTTCTCTGCCATCTCCATATCCCTTGATCTTGTTAGTATTTAGAAATCTATCGATTTATGTCTTGAATATGTTCAATGATTGATCTTCCACAGCCCTCTGGGATAAAGAATTCCACAGATTTCTCACCCTCTGAGTAAAGAAATTCCTGCTCATCTCAGTCTGCCCTTATTCTGAGACTGTGTCCTCTTGTTCTGGACTCACTAGACAGAGGAAACATCCTATCCATATCTACCCTGTGACACCCTGTAAGAACTTTGCCTGTTTCAATGAGATCACTTCTCATTCTTCAAAACTCTAGAGAATTTAGGCCCAGTTTCTGCAGTCTCTCATCATAAGACAATCCCACCATCCCAGGGGTTGAGACCTGTGAATCTCTGTTGCACTCCCTCTGTGACAAGTCTATCCTTCCTTAGATAAGGAAACCAAAATTGTACAGAATACTCCAGGTGCGATCTCATCTAGACTTCCTACATCTTTACTCATGTACTCAAATACGCTTTCAATGAAGCCAACATACCATTTGCCTTCCTAATTGCTTGCTGCACCTGCATACTAGCTTTTAGTGTCTCATGAACAAGGACACCCAGGTGCCTTTGGACATCGACACTTCCCAGCCTCTCACCATTTAAGAAATACTCTGTCTTTCTGTTTATTCTACCAAAGTGGTGAACTTCACACTTATTCACATTATATTCCATCTGCCATGTTCTTGCCCATTCATTTAACCTGTCCAAATCCCCTTGAAGCCTCCTTGCATTCATTCTGTACCTTTCAATCAGGTAAATTTTGTCTGTTCTATTTCAGATTTTATATTTAAAATGTCACCATGGTGACAGAGGTTATTTAGATCTGATAGTGAGTTTGTTTTTATACTGTGATTGATGCATCAACCTGTCAGCTGTACTGAATTGGAGTGAAATAGAAACAACTTCTGTCTCTCCTGCTGTTGTTTGACTGTTGAATTGAAAATGTGTCTCTCGACTTTGGGATCAGCGTCTGTCTGACTACTTATTTTGTTTGCTCCAGTGGAACTGATGAACTGGCAGTATCTCTGTGCTTTGGGAGTGATCCTGTGTGTTGGAACGAGATCACTGCATTTTTCCTTGTGTCCAAGAATCACCACATCCAGTCAGGTTCCTTCATGCTTTTTCCTGCAGGAATGAAAGAACTGGTGAGGTAGAAGATACAAAAGCGATCAATGTAATCGTCCCAATAATAATCATTATGAACAATCACAAAATGAAAACCAGGAACACAAACAGTGTCAGTGTCTGACTCCACTGCAGTACTGCAGTATTCAGCTTCTGTTTACCAGGTGTTTGAAGTGGTTTTACAACAAGTTTGTGACATTCAGAAACAACACAAGCCCTGCACTGCTCAATGACTGGGACTGTCCGATAGAGCAGTGACCTTTACAGTCACATTTCTATTTCAATGGAAAACAAGCAGCCACTATTTAAAATGTGCCTTTCACACTTCTCACCTGGTGTCTGCAATAAATGCTCTTTGTCTAACTGTCCACATCGTTATTTTGCGGCTATTTCCCCCCAACTGTTCACAATCCAACAAACAGTGAGAGACTGGAAGTAAAGCAGGAAAATTCCCTCTCCTTTGGGTGGTGAAATTGTCAGTGATTTTCAATAGTGATTTCTTCCCATTGTGTCTCCCTGAGCCTGGACAGACACTGTCCGAGAATGAACTCTCCCTTCCCCGTGTCCCCGGCTCACTCCATATTTCGTTAGCAGCTCCTGCTCCACAGTGTCTGTTACAAACACTCCCCGACTCCCCCTCAACTTCCCACCACTCAATGCTCATCTCTGAGCACATCTGCGGACACGCTCCCAAAGCAGTGGCTGCTGGAAGCAGATGCTGTTTGTTCCCTTCCCCCGGGCCCGGGAAGTCTCCATTAGCAGCTGATTTAAAGCATCTTCCCCTGATTGAGTGAATGCCTCACAGACTGGGTTGGGGAAAGGATGCGCATGCGCTCCACTCCTCATTGTGACGTTTCACCGGAGGCGGGGCAACACCGCGCGTGCGCAGATCTTTGCAGCAATTCAGCATTCAAACATCAATGGGAACTTTCCCCATTTCACCCTCATCAAAGTCCCAAAGAAAGTGAAGAGGGGCTTGGACTGGAGGGAGGGAGGGGCGGGGTAGGGGGAACCTAGAACCCAGAAAGCTGCCCACTTGCCCCATTTAGATGCTCAATTTGTGGTCATTCCCTGCAGGGGGTTTGTTATTATTGAGCCCCTCCTGGTAAAACAATCCGATGGAAAGAGGGGAGAAAGGAGGGAGCCGGTGTGTTTGCTGGGACCTTGCAGAATTCATTTCAGCAGCAAAAGTCCCGGGTTATATTAACCCGAGTGAAACACGCTGTCAGTGAGAGGGAAACCGAACGGCCTTTTCATCTTTTCATTGGAAACAAAGTAGAGCCGGAAGTGCGGCGAGCAGAGCAGACACACAAGCTCAATGACAGGAGAGCTCGGCCGTCCCTGAGTTTCAGCTCCCAGCTCTTACATTTCCTCATCCACACTGGCTTTACTGTGGATGTTCAGGGGTTCCTTGTCGGATCTGAGGACTGTATCCATTAAACATTCTGAGCCAGGAGATCCACACACTCTCTGTTATCAAGATTTATGGGCAGGAATGTTTCAAAACTTTGTCTATTAAATTATTGTATTATTCACAGAACTAATGAGGAAATCGGTTCATTATTCAGGCCTTGAACTTGGTTTGGGTAGACTGAAAACTGAGAGGTTCAGCACCTTTCCACTTCTTCACTAATATAACTGATTTTTTTGATGAAGTAACAGAAAAGGTTGATGAAGGGAAAGCAATGGATGTTGTCTATATGGATTTTAAGAAAGCGTTTGACAAACTACCACATAAAAGGCTGGGTAACAAAACTGAGGCTCCTGGAATAGGAGGGTCAGTATCTGCTTGGATTTAAAAATGGATGAAATATCAAGAAAAGCGAGTTGTGGTATTTGGTTGTTTTTCAGAATGGAAGATGGTGAACAGTGATGTCCACAAGGGTCAGTGTCAGGACCACCATATATAGAAATGACTTGAACAGTGGAATCATAGAATCACAGAATTGTTACTGCACAGAAGGAGGCCATTTGGCCCACCGTCTCTGCACTGACTCTCCAAATGAGCAATTCACCTCATGTCACTTCCCCGTCTTCTCCCCATAATCCTGCGCATTATTTTCAGATAACAGTCTAATTCCCCTTTGAATTCTTCAATTAAACCTGCCTCCATCACATTCTCAGGCAGTTCTTACTTTAACCACTCGATGTGTGAAAAAGTTTTTCCTCATGTCGCTTTTGCTTCTTTTACCAATTACTTTAAATATGTGCCCTCTCGTTCTCGATCCTTTCACAAGTGGGAACAGTTTCTCCCTATCCACTCTGTCCACACCCCTCATCATTTTGAATACCACTATGAAGTCTCCTCTTAGCCTTCTTTTCTCCAAGGAAAACAATCCTAACTTCTCCAATCTATCTTCATAACTGAAGTTCCTCATCCCTCGAACCATTCTCATGAATCTTTTCCATAATCTCTCCAATGCCTTCACATCTTTCCTAAAGTGTGGCACCCAGAACTGGACTCAGTACTTCAGCTGAGGCTAGTGTCTTATACAAGTTCAACATGACCTCCTTGTTCTTGTACTCTATGCCTCTATCACTAAAGCCGAGGATACTGTATGCTTCACCTGTCATCTGTCCTCCCATTCCACCAACTTGTCTATGTCCTTTTGAAGTTCTACACTATCATCCTTACAGCTCACTATGCTTCCAATTTTCGTGTCATCCATAAACTTAGAAATTCTGCCCTGTACACCAAGGTCTAGGTCATTAATATATATCAGGAAAGGCAAGGGTCCCAACACTGACTCCTGGGGAACTCCACCACAAACCTTCCTCTAGCCCGAAGAACATCCATTGATCACTACTCTTTGTTTCCTGTCACTCAGCCAATTCGATATCCATGTTACTACTGTCCCTTTTATTCCATGAGTTGTAACTTTGCTCACAGGTCTGTTGTGTTGCACTGTATCAAACTCCTTTTGAAAGTCAATAAAAGCAAAATACTGCAGATGCTAGAAATCTGAAATATAAACAAAACGTGCTGGAAATACTCAGCAGGTCTGGCAGCATCTGTAGAGAGAGAAACAGAGTTAATGTTTCAGGTCAGTGACCTTTCAGATGCTGCCAGACCTTTTGAAAGTCCATGTACACCACATCAACAGCATTGCCCTCATCATCCCTCTCTGTTACCTCATCAAAAAACTCCAGCAGGACAGTAAAACATGATTTTCCCTTAAGAAATCCATGCTGTCTTTCTTGAATTAACCTACATTTGTCCATGGGACTATTAATTTTGTCCCGAATTATTCTTTCGAGAAGTTTTCCCACCACCGAAATTGAACTGATTGGGGAGTGAGATGAGGTGAGTTGCTTTAGCAGAGAGCCAGCATGGGCTCGTCAGACCTAATGGCCTCCTTATGTGCTTTAGCCAGTCTATGATTGTATGATTCTAGCAGCAACTGTTGGTGGAGAGGCAGTGATGCAGGAATGGGTTGACAGAAAGGGGAAAGTCTGGGCTGGTGTGTGTTTGCAGCATTTGCAGCTTGTGTTCGGGTTTGTGAATGAAGGTGATTTGGAAGCTGTGTTCCAAATTGAAGTGTTTATTGGAAGCAAGAAGTTGATGTCAATGAAGAATAAAACGTGTTAAGATGAAGCGTGGTGTGATTATGGATAGCAGTAAATATAGTGTTGGTGAATTATTTGTGTTAATAAACTTCCACTGCGCCCTCTGCTGCAGGCTGCTGTTTATATCCAGCTGTGTATTAGTGCTGTGTGTTAACTAGATAAATGTTTGTTTCAACGCTGTTTATAAAGCAATAGCATTGCACTCAAACAGTCCCAGACACAGCAACACACGTACAAAAGCAAAATACTGCAGATGCTGGAAATCTGAAACATAAACAGAAAATGCTTGAAATAGTCAGCAGGTCTGGCAGCATCTGTGGAGAAAGAAACAAAGTTAATGTGAGCTAAGGAAACAGACCTGAACTGTTAACTGTTTCTCTCTGCACAGATGCTGCCAGACCGACTGAGCATTACCAGCATTTTCTGTTTTTATTACAGCAACACCTTTGATCAGCAGTAGCGGTGATAGTGCGAGCCAGGGGGCAGCCGGGAAGGTATGTTTCACTATAAAGTACTGACCTGGCGATTCGGCGGACGCGGACACGGGCATTGCTGGGTAAGTGAACTTATATATTCGGGCAGTGGCTAAACCCGAAACACTACATGTGTAGTGTCTCCCACCCATCCTCCTCCTCCAACCAAAAAAAAGGACTCTTGTGTGGAGGATTTGGTAAGGTAAGGTTTTCCTTTATATTTTTTTAGTCTCTGTTGTCAATTTCGAGCAGAGGGGATGGAAGCTAGGGCAGTTGCATGCTCCTCTTGCAGGATGTGGGAGGTGAGGGTCACCACTTGTGTCCCTGCTGACTTCACCTGTGAGAAGTGCACCCAACTCCAGCTCCTCGCAGACCGCGTTAGGGAACTGGAGCTGTAGCTGGATGAACTTCGGATCATGCGGGAGGCAGAGGGGATGATAGAGAGCAGATACAGGGAAGTACTGACACCGAAGTCACAGGATAAAGGTAGCTGGGTGACCCTCAGGGGAGGGAAAGGGAATAGGTGCACAGTGCAGGGATCCCCTGTGGCCGTTCCCCTCAATAATAAGTATACCGTTTTGGATACGGTTGTGGGGGGGACCTACCAGTGGAAAGCCACAGCGGCCAGGTCACTGGCACTGAGCCTGGCTCTGCGGCTCAGAAGGGAAGGGTGGAGAGTAGGAGAGCGATAGTGATAGGAGATTCAATGGTTGGAGGAACAGACAGGAGATTCTGTGGTCGCGAACGAGACTCCTGGATGGTATGTTGCCTCCTGTGTGCCAGGGTCAGGGATGTCTCAGATCGAGTCAACAGGATTCTTAAGGGGGAGGGGGAGCAGCCGGAAGTCGTGGTACACATCGGTACCAATGACATAGCTAGAAAAAGGGATGAGGACCTGAAAAGCAAATATAGGAGTTAGGTTGGAAGCTAAAAGGCTGGACGAGCAGAGTAGTAATCTCAGGATTGATACCGGTGCCACGTGCTCGTGAGGCCAGAAACAGAGAGCGAGTGCAGCTGAACACGTGGCTACAGAGCTGGTGTAGGAGGGAGGGCTTCAGTTATGTGGATCATTGGGATACCTTCTGGGGAAGGTGGGACCTGTACAAGAAGGACGGGTTGCATCTGAACTGGAGGGGCACCAATATCCTGGGCGGGAGGTTTGCTAGAGCTCTTCGGGAGGGTTTAAACTAGTTTGGCAGGGGGATGGGAACCGGAGCTATGGATCAGTGGATGGGGTAGCTGTTGAACAGGCAGATACCGAGTGCAGAGAGTCTGTGAGGAAGGTTAGACAGTTGACAGGGCAAAGTTTCAGCCTGTATGATGGGTTGAAGTGTGTCTATTTTAATGCAAGAAGTGTCAGGAATTAGGATGATGAATTAGAGCATGGATCAGTACTTCGAGCTACGATGTTGTGGCCATTACGGACACTTGGAGATCACAGGGGCAGGAATGGATATTGGATGTTCTGGGGTTTAGATGTTTCAAAAGGAATAGGGAGGGAGGTAAAAGAAGTGGGGGAGTGGCATTGTTAATCAGGGATAGTATCACAGCTGCAGAAAGGTAGGTCATCGAGGAGGGTTTGTCGACTGAGTCATTATGGGTGGAAGTCAGAAACAGGAAAGGAGCAGTCACTTTATTGGGAGTTTTCTATAGACCCCCCAATAGCAACAGAGA
Organism: Heterodontus francisci; assembly: GCF_036365525.1. Lineage (NCBI taxonomy): Eukaryota > Metazoa > Chordata > Chondrichthyes > Heterodontiformes > Heterodontidae > Heterodontus > Heterodontus francisci. The sequence continues at coordinate 60,016,546 of NC_090398.1, forward strand.
CACGGAGGAACAGATTGGGAGGCAGATTTTGGAAAGGTGCAGAAGTAACAGGGTTGTTGTCATGGGTGACTTCAACTTCCCTAATATTGATTGGAACCTCCTTAGTGCAAATAGTTTGGATGGAGCAGTTTTTGTCAGGTGTGTCCAGGAAGGTTTCCTGACTCAATATGTAGATTTTTTTTATTTTATTTCCAAAATATACTTTATTCATAAAAATCTGTAAAAATTACATTGCCAAACAGTACCAAAAAATACCAACATTGCAAGGGAGATCAGTTTCCTTCAATACTGTCATGAGTTTCTTCCCAACCCTTCCGTTTCACAATTGTCATGTCAATTACAGTTTTACATTGACAGCAATTGAGAATATTAACGATACAGTTCGAGGGGTTTCCCATGGATCCAGCCCCTCAGTCCAGCTTGGTGGGGGAACCTTACACTGTGGTCTTTCCCCATTGAGCCTTTGCTGCGGCTGCCCCAAGCTTTAGTGCGTCCCTCAGCACGTAGTCCTGGACCTTGGAATGTGCCAGTCTGCAACATTCGGTGGTGGACAACTCTTTGCGCTGGAAGACCAGCAAGTTTCGGGCAGACCAAAGGGCGTATTTCACCGGATTGATAGTCCTCCAGCAGCAGTTGATGTTTGTCTCGGTGTGCGTCCCTGGGAACAGCCCGTAGAGCACAGACTCCTGTGTTACAGAGCTGCTTGGGATGAACCTTGACAAAAGCCACTGCATCTCTTTCCACACCTGCTTTGCAAAGGCACATTCCAGAAGGAGGTGTGCGACCGTCTCTTCCCCACCACAGCCAACGCGGGGGCACTGTGCGGAGGGGGCGAGACTTCGGGTGTGCATGAAGGATCTGACGGGGAGGGCCCTTGTCACCACCAGCCAAGCTACGTCTTGGTGCTTGTTTGAAAGTTCTGGTGATGAGGCATTCCGCCAAATGACCTTGACGGTCTGCTCGGGGAACCATCCGACAGGATCCACCGTTTCGTTTTCCCGTAGGGCCTTGAGGACATTCCGTGCAGACCACTGCCTGATGGACCGGTGGTCAAAGGTGTTTTCGCGCAGAAACTGCTCCACGAAGGATAGGTGGTACGGCACCGTCCAACTGCATGGAGCGTTCCGCGGCAATGTGACCAGGCCCATCCTTCGCAACACCGGGGACAGATAGAACCTCAGCACGTAGTGACACTTGGAGTTTGCGTACTGGGGATCTACACACAGCTTGATGCAGCCGCACACGAAGGTGGTCATCAGGATGAGGGCCACGTTGGGTACATTTTTCCCGCCCTTGTCCAGAGATTTGAACATCGTAGATAGGCTGACTCGGGGGGAGGCTATGTTGGATTTGGTGCTTGGCAACGAACCAGGCCAGGTGGCAGATCTCTCGGTGGGAGAACATTTCGGTGATAGTGATCACAACTCCCTGACCTTTACTATCGTCATGGAGAGGGACAGGAGCGGATGGGATGGGAAAATATTTAATTGGGGGAGGGGGAATTACAATGCTATTAGGCAGGAACTGGGGTGCATAAATTGGGAACAGATGTTCTCAGGGAAATGCACGACAGAAATGTGGAAGTTGTTTTGGGAGCACTTGCTGCGACTGCTGGATAGGTTTGTCCCGATGAGGCAAGGAAGGGATGGTAGGGTGAAGGAACCTTGGATGACAAGAAATGTGGAACAGCTAGTCAAGAGGAAGAAGGAAGCTTACTTAAGGTTGAGGAAGCAAGGATCAGACAGGGCTCTAGAGGGTTACAAGGTAGTCAGGAAGGAACTGAAGAATGGACTTAGGAGAGCTAGAAGGGGACATGAAAAAGTCTTGGCGGGTAGGATTAAGGAAAATCCCAATGCGTTATACACTTATGTGAGGAACAAGAGGATGGCCAGAGTGAGGGTAGGGCCAATCAAGGATAGTGGAGGGAACTTGTGCCTGGAGTCGGAGGAGGTAGGGGAGGTCCTAAATGAATACTTTGCTTCAGTATTCACTAGTGAGGGGGACCTGGTCGTTTGTGAGGACAGCGTGAAACAGGCTGATATGCTCGAACAGGTTGATGTTAAGAGGGAGGATGTGCTGGAAATTTTGAAAGACATGAGGACAGATAAGTCCCTGGGCCAGACGGGATATACCCAAGGATATTACGGGAAGCGAGGGAAGAGATTGCCGCGCCTTTGGCGATGATCTTTGCGTCCTCACTGTCCACTGGAGTAGTACCAGATGATTGGAGGGTGGCAAATGTTATTCCCTTGTTCAAGAAAGGGAATAGGGATAACCCTGGGAATTACAGACCAGTCAGTCTTACGTAGGTAGTGGGAAAATTATTGGAGAGGATTCTGAGAGACAGGATTTATGATTAGTTGGAAAAGCATAGTTTGATTAGAGACAGTCAGCATGGCTTTGTGAGGGGCAGGTCATGCCTCACAAGCCTTACTGAATTCTTTGAAGATGTGACAAAACACATTGATGAAGGAAGAGCAGTGGATGTGGTGTATATGGATTTCAGCAAGGCGTTTGATAAGGTTCCCCATGGTAGGCTCATTCAGAAAGTAAGGAGGCATGGGATACAGGGAAAGTTGGCTGTCTGGATACAGAATTGGCTGGCCCATAGAAGACAGAGTGTGGTAGTAGATGGAAAGTATTCAGCTTGGAGCTCGGTGACCAGTGGTGTTCCGCAGGGATCTGTTCTGGGACCTCTGCTCTTTGTGATTTTTATAAATGACTTGGATGAGGAAGTGGAAGTCTGGGTTAGCAAGTTTGCCGATGACACGAAGGTTGCTGGAGTTGTGGATAGTGTGGAAGGCTGTTGTAGGTTGCAATGGGACATTGACAGGATGCAGAGCTGGGCTGAGACGTGAGCGATGGAGTTCAACCTGGAAAAGTGTGAAGTGATTCATTTTGGAGGGTTGAATTTGAATGCAGAATACAGGCTAAAAGACAGGATTCTTTGTAGTGTGGAGGAACAAAGGGATCTTGGGGTCCATGTCCATATATCGCTCAAAGTTGCCACCCAAGTTGATAGGGTTGTTAAGAAGGCGTATTGTGTGTTAGCTTTCATTAACAGGGGGATTGAGTTTACGAGCCGCGAGGTTATGCTGCAGCTCTATAAAGCCCTGGTGAGACCACACTTGGAATATTGTGTTCAGTTCTGGTCGTGGAAGGATGTGGAAGCTTTAGAGAGGGTGCAGAGGAGATTTATCAGGATGCTGCCTGGACTGGAGGGCATGTCCTACGAAGAAAGATTGAGGGAGCTGGGGCTTTTCCCATTGGAACGAAGAAGGATGAGAGGTGACTTGATAGAGGGGTACAAGATGATGAGAGGCATAGATAGAGTGGATAGCCAGAGACTTTTTCCCAGGGTGGAAAGGGCTATCACCAGGGGGCATAATTTTAAGGTGATTGGAGGAAGGTTTCGGGGGGATGTCAGATGTAGATTCTTGACACTGAGAGTGGTGGGTGCGTGGAATGCACTGCCAGTGGTGGTAGTAGAAGGAGATACATTAGGGACATTTAAGCGTCTCTTGGATAGGTACATGGATGATAGTAGAATGAAGGGTATGTAGGTAGTTTTGATCTGAGAGTAGGTTAAAGGTTTGGCACAACATTGTGGGCCGAAGGGCCTGTACTGTGCTGTACTGTTCTATGTTCTATGTTCCATAACACAGTTGTTGGGAGGCTCAGTCTGGCTACGCAATGTTACAATGACGTTGAGTGACACCATCGACAACGGGACAGAGAGAAAAACACACAGAAAACTAATAGACTGTGAGGAAGCAAAAGTGAGGGATGGAGAGAGAGAGACAGACACGAAACTGAGATGGAGAAACAAGGCATTTGTATGATTGTATTCTCCCTGTTGTGTGACGGTATTTCCTGTTGTGTAAATATATTTTCTGTTGTGTAAAGATGTACCCTGTTGTTGTGTAAAGGTTTTCCCTGTTATTGTTTTATTTACTGTTCCTGACAGTCTCGTCACTGTGACCATTTGCCCTGGCTTTATTGTGGCCAACATCACCATCTGGTGGTGGAGAGGAGGCTCTGCAGGAAGGGGTTGACAAAGTGGGTGAGACTCGGCTGGTCCGTGTTTGCAGCTTGTGTTCGTGTGAGCAAAAGTGATTTGTTACTGATTGATGTGTTCACTCAAAGGAAAAAGCTGCTTGCAATCGAGCGCATCTTGTTATTATGGGTAAATACTTGACGTTTTGAAATTGAACTGTTTGTGTTACTACCAAACATAAACAGCAGAGAATGGTTTCGAACCATTGACCTCTGGGTTATGGGCCCAGCACGCTTCCGCTGCGCCACTCTGCTAACTCCTGGTTTAAATTTTAGCTGCCTGTTAGTGAAATATGTTCATTCCCCAATGTTTTTATAAAAATAGGATTGCAGTCGGATTTCTCAAGAATCCTGGACTCAGCAACACACGTGCTGACGGACTCACCCTCACTGCACAATGACACAAGGACACAGAGTAACAGCACCGACAATGAGGCAGGCAGAGAAAGACACACAGAAAACCAGGAAGAGATTATCAGGACCCAGAAAGGAACAGACAGAGAAAGGTACTGAGCAAACCAGCAAGAGACAGCGAAAGACTGATGATTTATGTAATCATGTTCTCTGTTGTGTAAAGATGTCCCCTGTGTTCTTTTAAAGATATTTCCTGCTCTGTAATATATTCTCTGTTGTGTTACTGTATTCGCTGTTGTGTAAAGATGTTCTCTGTTGTTGTGTAAAATGGTTCCCTGTTGGGTAAAGATCTTCTCAGTTGTGTAAATATGATCCGTCTTGTGTAAAAGTGTTCCCGGTTGTTTAAATATGTTCCCTGCTCTGTAATGTAGAGCTGAGTCTGCACTAATGGAATTGCTACAGTATCTTCCAGTCTGATACTGTATGAGGGCTGGAATATGATCCAAAGCACAGTCTATACAAATTAAATTGCTATTGTATCCGGGGGAGTTTTAAACTGAAATCTCAGTTTGTATCTCAGGTTATACTATCTTTCAGATTCTCTCAATCTGATATCACACTTGAGATTTAGACTTAAGAAAGGATGTACTGGCATTGGAGGAGTTCAAAAGAGATTCACTCAGCTGATTCCTGGGATGAAGGGGTTGACTGATGAAGAACGGCTAAACAGGTTATTCATTCCAGTTCAGAAGAATGAGGGGTGATCTTTTTGAAACGTACAAGATTCTGAGGGGGCTTAACAGGGTGAAGAAGGGTCTCTGACCTGAAACATTAACTCTGCTTCTCTCTTTACAGATGCTGCCAGACCTGCTGAGTATTTCCAGCATTTCTTGTTTTTATTAACAGGGAAGATGCTGAGAAAATGTTTCCACTCGTGGGGGAATCTCAAACTAGGCGACATAGTTACAGAATAAGGGGACACTCATTTAAAACTGAGATGCAAAGGAATTTCTTCTCTCAGATGGTAATGAATGTCTGGAATTCTCTACCCCAGACAGTATTGGAGGCTAAATCACTGAAAGTATTTAAAGAGGATGTAAATAGATTTTTGAAATATTGGAGAGTTGAGGGCTATGAAGAGCTGGCATGAAAGAGGAGTTGAGGTCTGGGGCAGATCAGCCATGATCTTACTGAATGGCGAGGCAGGCTTGAGGGGCCGAATGGCCTACTCCTGCTCCTATTTCTTCTGTTCTTATGTTATGTTATATCTAATGTATATGTCAGGATGCACTAATGGGAATTAATACTGAAACTTATAAACTCATAATGTGTGTAAATATTGGGCTGATATTTAACTTGAATCTCAGAGTACATTATTGTGGTTAATTCTGTAAGTTTGAAAAGGGAACTCTGTGCCATAATGAAAACAAGAAATGCTGGAAATACTCAGCAGGTCAGGCAACATCTGTACAGAGAGAAGCAGAGTTAACGTTTCAGGTCAGTGACCTTTCAGATTCTGTCAGACCTTTTGAAAGTCCATGTACACCACATCAACAGCATTGCCCTCATCAACCCTCTCTGTTACCTCATCAAAAAACTCCAGCAGGACAGTTAAACATGATTTTCCCTTAAGAAATCCATGCTGGCTTTCTTGAATTAACCCACATTTGTCCATGGGACTATTAATTTTGTCCCAAATTATTCTTTCGAGAAGTTTTCCCACCTCCAAAATTGAACTGACTGGGGAGTGAAATGAGGTGAGTTGCTCTAACAGAGAGCCAGCACGGGTTCGACAAGGCGAATGGCCTCCTTCTGTGCTGTAGCCATTCTATGATTGTATGATTCTCGCAACAACTGTTGGTGGAGAGGCAGTGATGCAGGAATGGGTTGACAGAAAGGGGAAAGTCTGGGCTGATGTGTGTTCGTGTTTGTGAATAAAGGTGATTTGGAAGCTGTGTTCCAAATTGAAGTGTTTACTGGAAGGAAGAAGTTGATGTAAATAAAGAGTAAAACGTGTTCAGATGAAGCGTGGTGTGATTGGGGATAGCAGTAAATATAGTGTTGGTGAATTATTTGTGTTAATAAACTTCCACTGCGCCCTCTGCTGCAGGCTGCTGTTTATATCCAGCTGTGTATTAGTGCTGTGTGTTAGCGAGATAAATATTTGTTTCAACGCTGTTTATAAAGGAATAGCATTGCACTCAAACAGTCCCAGACATAGCAACACACGTACAAAAGCAAAATACTGCAGATGCTGGAAATCTGAAACATAAACAGAACATGCTTGAAATAGTGAGCAGGTCTGGCAGCATCTTTGGAAAGAGAACAAAGTTAATGTGAGCTAACGAAACAGATATGAACTGTTCACTGTTTCTCTCTGCACAGATGCTGCCAGACCGACTGAGCATTTCCAGCATTTTCTGTTTTTATTACAGCAACACAGGTGTTGGGAGGCTCAGCCTGGCTACACAATGTTACAAGGACGCTGAGTAACACCATCGACAACGGGACAGAGAGAAAAACACACAGAAAACCAATAGACTGTGAGGAAGCAAAAGTGAGGGACAGAGAGAGAGAGACAACGAGACTGAGATGGAGAAACAAGGCATTTGTATGATTGTATTCTCCCTGTCGTCTAAATTTATTTCCTGGTGTGTAAATATGTTTTCTGTTGTGTAAAGATGTACCCTGTTGTTGTGTAAAGGTTTTCTCTGTTATTGTTTTATTTTCTGTTACTGACCGTCTCCTCACTGTGACCATTTGTCCTGGTTTTATTGTGGCCAACATCACCATCTGGTGGTGGAGAGGAGGCTCTGCAGGAAGAGGTTGACAAAGTGGGAGAGATTCGGCAGGTCCGTGTTTGCAGTTTGTGTTCGTGTGAGTAAAAGTGATTTGTTGCTGATTGATGTGATCACTAGAAGGAAGAAGCTGATTGCAATCGAGTGCCTTTGGAAGCATCTTGTTATTATGGGGAAATACTTGATGTTTTGAAAGTGAACTGTTTGTGTTATTTCCCCAATGTTTTTATAAAAATAGGATTGTAGTCGGATTTCTCAAGAATCCCGGACTCAGCAACACACGTGCTGACGGGCTCACCCTCACTGCACAATGACACAAGGACACAGAGTAACAGCACCGACAATGAGGCAGGCAGAGAAAGACACACAGAAAACCAGGAAGAGATTATCAGGACTCAGAAATGAACAGACAGAGAAAGGCAATGAGCAAACCAGCTGATCGCAATCGAGCGCATCTTGCAATTATAGGGAAACACTTGATATTTTGAAAGTGAACTGTTTGTGTTACTACCGAACATAAATAGCAGAGAATGGTTTCGATCCATCGACCTCTGGGTTATGGGCCCAGCACGCTTCCGCTGCGCCACTCTGCTAACTGCTATTTTAGATTTCAGCTGCCCGTTAGTGAAATATGTTCATTTCCCCAATGTTTTTTTTAAAAATAGGATTGTCGTCTGAATGCTCAAGAATCCGGTACTCAGCAACACACGTGCTGACGGACTCACCCTCACTGCACAATGACACAAGGACACAGAGTAACAGCACTGACAATGAGGCAGGCAGAGAAAGACACACAGAAAACCAGGAAGAGATTATCAGGACTCAGAAATGAACAGACAGAGAAAGGTACTGAGCAAACCAGCAAGAGACAGCGAGAGACTGATGAACACCACTTGGAGGGAGCACTGAGGGTGGCAAGGGCACAGAATGTAGTCTGGCTGGGGGATTTCATTGTCCATCACCATGAGTGGCTCGGTAGCACCACTACTGACCATGCTGGCCGAGTCCTAACGGACACAGCTGCTCGATTGGGTCTGCAGTAGGTGGCGAGGGAACTAACAAGAGGGAAAAACATACTTGACCTCATCCTCACCAATCTGCCTGCCGCAGATGCATCAGTCCATGACAGTATTGGTAGGATTGACCACTGCACAGTCCTTGTGGAGATGATGTCCCGTCTTCACATTGAGGATACCCTCTATCGTGTTGTGTGCCACTACCACTGTGCTAAATGGGATAGATTTTGAACAGATCTAGCAATGTATAACTGGGCATCCATGAGGTGCGGTGGACCATTAGCAGCAGCAGAATTGTACTCAACCACATTCTATAACCTCATGGTCCGGCATATTCCCCCACTCTAACATTACCAACAAGCTGGGGACCAACCCTAATTCAATGAAGAGTGCAAGAGGGCATGCCAGGAGTCGCACTAGGCATACCTTGAAATGAGGCGTCAGCCTGATGAAGCTACAGCCCAGGACTACTTTCATGCCAAATAGCAGAAGCAACATGTAATAGACAGGGCTAAGTGATCCCACAACCATCGGATCAGATCTACACCCTGCCACATCCAATGATGAATGGTGGTGGACAATTAAACAACCAACAGGAGGAGGTGGCTCCACAAATATCCCCAACCTCAATGATGGGGGAGTCCAGCACATCAGTGCAAAAGACAAGGATGAAGAATTTGAAACAATCTTCAGCCAGAAGTGCCGGGTTGATGATCCATCTCGGCCTCCTTCTGAAGTCCCCAGCATCACAGATGCCAGTCTACAGCCAATTCGATTCACTCAACGTGATATCAAGAAACGACTGAAGGCACTGGATACAGCAAAGGCTACGGGCCCTGACAATATTCCGGCAATTGTACTGAACACATATGCTCCAGAACTTGCCGCGCCCCTAGCCAAGCTGTTCCAGTACAGGTACAATACAGGCATCTACCCGGCAATGTGGAAAATTGCCCAGGTATGTCCTGTACACAAATAGCAGGACAAATCCAACCCAGCCAATTGCTGCCTCATCAGTCTACTCTCAATCATCAGTATAGTGATGGAAGATGTCATCGACGGGGCACTTCCTTTGCAATAACCTGTTCAGTGACGCTCAGTTGGGTTCCGCCAGGGCCATTCAGCTCCTGACCTCATTCCAGCCTTGGTTCAAACAAGGATAAAAGAGCTGAACTCAAGAGGTGAGGTGAGAGTGTCTGCCCTTGACATCAAGGTAGCATTTGACTGAGTATGGCATCAAGGAGCCAGAGCAAAACTGGAGTCAACGGGAATCAAGAGGAATACTCTCCACTGGTTGGAATCGTACCTAGCACAAAGGAAAATGGTTGTGATTGTTGGAGGTCAATCATCTCAGCTCCAGGACATTACTGCTGGAGTTCCTTAGGGTAGTATCCTCGGCTCAACCTTCTTCACTGCTTCATCAGTGACCTTCCTTCAATCATAAGGTCAGAAGTGGGGATGTTCACTGATGATTGCAAAATTTAGCACCATTCGTGACTCCTCAGATACTGAAGCAGTCCATGTAGAAATGCAGCAAGACCTGGACAATATCCAGGCTTGGGCTGATAAGTGGCAAGTAACATTCGCGCCACACAAGTGCCAGGCAATGACCATCTCGAACAAGAGAGAATCTAACGATCTCCCATTGACATTCAACGGCATTACGATCGCTGAATCCCCCACTATCAACTTCCTGGGGGTTCCCATTGACCAGAAACTGAACTGGAGTAGCCTTATAAATAGTGTGACTACATGAGCTGGTCAGAGGGTAGGAAGCATGCGGTGAGTAACTCACCTCCTGACTCCCCAAGCCTGTCCACCATTTACAAGGCACAAGTCTGGAGTGTGATGGAATACTATCAACTTGCCCGGATGGGTGCAGCTCCAACAACATTCAAGAAGCTCGACACCATCCAGGACAAAGCAACACGCTTGATTGGCACCCCGTCCACAACATTCACTGCCTTCACCACTGACGTACAGTGGCATCAGTGTGTACCATCCACAAGATGCACTGCAACAATGCACCAAGGCTACTCAGGCAGCACCTTCCAAACCTGCATCCTCTACTGCCTAGAAGGAGAAGGACAGCAGATGCATGGGAATACCACCACCTGAAAGTTCTCCTCCAAGCTACACATCATCCTGACTTGGAACTATATCGCCATTCCTTCACTGTCGCTGGGTCAAAATCCTGGAACTCCCTTCCTGATAGCACTGTGGTTGTACCTACCCCACATGGACTGCAGTGGTTCAAGAAGGAAGAAAACCACCACCTTCTCATGGGCAATTAGGGATGGACAATAAATGCTGGCCTGGCTGGCGACGTCCACATCCCATGAAACAAATAATTAAATGCAATAACAGCTCATCTCAATTCCTAGTATATCTAAATCCCACCAGTCCAACATAAGCTGAACAATTATTGCATGTTGTGATTGACGGTCTGGTCTGTAAACTGCACTGTATCACAGATTGCTGACATTTGCTAACTGGAAGTGAGAACTGCAAAATCGGGACAGTAGTTCACGTAGTCTGTCAGTGTGAAAGAATCAGGCAATTTGAGGTAATAGAATTTGTTTGTAAATGTTACACTCATACTGCTTTATATTTTTATATTGGAAATAAAAGTAATTATTTCGTGAAAATAGTGACATGTTGTCCAAACTTTGGTAGCCAGTTGTTTTCGTCTTGCACTCAGCAGGGCAATCCACAAGAATACCAATTTAAGGGAAAACAACAACTTTCTTCTGTATGAGAAGAGAGTGCTGATTAGTTGGCAAGTGAACTCTGATTGGTCGAGGCATTGCCATTCAGAATGCATCAGTTTATGGTAACTGACAGATAACTGCCCAGCTTTGTTTGAAATTTAAACCAGGCAGCTTGACTCTGATTGGTCAGGGCATTGCCCTGTGGAATGAGCCAGTGAATGGCTGTCACTTATTTTGTTTAGCTGAAACTGGCACAATGTGTGTGCATGTTCTTTCTGTCTGCAAAGAACAGGGCCCTGTGTATTAATATATGTAGCTTACAGTACACACCAGTGCACCACACTGCGAGCCCTACTGACAGTCTTAAATCGGTTGTCAGTGTAATTTTTAGCACACTGAGAATTATTTAGCAAATGTTGTCCTATTGTGGAATCACATCTCATGTTGGATACTGTGTTTTGAGTTTTGCAAGCATGGGTAGGGCCCATTGCGAACAGTGGAAGGGACATGTTATTTGATACAATCCGCCAGTTTTGGGATGTACGGTCTAGAAAATTAGCATCACACTGGTATTGAAATTCATATATCACGTTACTTATTTGTGTGATAGGCAGGACGTCTCTTTTGCTTGACAGCAGCATCCTGTTAGTGGCGAACACCACACTTGTTGCTCCTGCATAGTAACAGCAGGAAACAGCGAGCTTCACCTGTTACTCAAATACTGGGGATATATTACCTTTCCAGGGTAATTTGAGGGAGACTGGGCACTTTTCAGGGCTCAAAATGACGTCCTTCAGCCCATTTATAAGTTTGTGTGATATACAGATAGAAATGATCTGATCAGTGTAGCCATTGTAATGCAGGATGTCTTTGATTCGCCCTATTTCAGCATCAAGCTTGCATGGTGAGCAAATGGCTCAGCCCTATTTATGAGGTTGTCGATAAGACCTATCTTATAGCGCGTGGAACTGTAATAATTCCAACGCGTGTATTGACCAGTGAAGGTAGGTTTGCGGTAGACCGTGGTAGAAAACCCCTTAGCAGATTTCTCAACTAGTACATCAAGGAAAGGGAGCTCATTTGACTGCTCCATTCCAAAGGTGAATTTGAGTGCAGGATGGAGCCCATGAAGACGTGCAAGGAAATTATTTCATGCAGCTGCGGATTCAAATATAGCAAACGTATCATCTACATATTGGAAATATGCAAGAGGTCGGAGGTTAGGTGTCATTCCCTCATAAACAGGTTTGTCATGGAATCCAACAAAGATGTTTGTGAGAGCTGGGCCGAGAGGGGATCCCATGGCAACACCAGCGATACATGGTGTCAATAAAACTGAACTCAACTGTGCAAGCTGCCGAGTTCATAAGTTCAATGAATACGGATTCACACAATGGTGACGGGTCTAGATCACCATGATATAGCACTGCAGTGCAAATATCTATGGCTTCCTGAAGTGGTACATTGGTGAATAGGCCAGCAATGTCAAATGAACACATGGACACGGCATTGCTATCGATATGCAAGTCCTGGATGGTCTTCACAAATGTGAAGGAATCCTTCACTGTGTATGTGGAGAACTTGCTCAAAAACTGGTTGTAACAATTTGCCCAACCATTTGGCAAATTCATTTCAGGATACTATTTACATTACTTCAAATAAAGAAAACACAACGACACAAAGAATTGAGCACAACGCTGAAAGTTTCACAGCAAATAGTCAAATGGGAAAAGGATGAAATACAGAAAGGAAAGCCTAAAATACTGAAAACACTCAGCCAGTCCAGAAACAACTGTGGAGAAGAGAAGCTCGGGTTAATGGTCCAGTTCTGTGACCCTTCTATAGACCTGAAACATTGCTCCTCCCTTCCTCTCTCCACAGATACTGCTGGAACTGCTGAGTGTTTCCAGAATCTTCTGTTATTATTCAGATTTCCAGTGTGTGCAGTATTTCTCTTTTTGAAATTAAAATATTCCCTGAGAGGAATGGAACTTTACATAAAAAATAGGAGTGGGCCATTCGGCCCATCGAAATAGCTCTGCCATTCAATAAGATCACAGCTGATCTCCCACATCAACTCCATCTGACCACACTAGCACAGATCCCTTGATTCCCTTAGTCTCCAAAAACCTATCGATCTCTCTCTTGGATATTCCCAATGATTGAGCATCCACAGCTCCACAGTCACAGAGAGATACAGCACTGAAACAGGCCCTTCGGCCCACCGAGTCTGTGCCGACCAACAACCACCCATTTATACTAATCCTACATTCATCCCATATTCCCTACCACATTCCCACCGTTCTCCTACCACCTATCTACACTAGGGGCAATTTACAATGGCCAATTTACCTATCAACTTGCAAGTCTTTGGCTGTGGGAGGAAACCGGAGCACCCGGCGGAAACCCACGGGGTCACAGAGAGAACTTGCAAACTCCGCACAGGCAATACCCTGAACGGAACCAAGGTCACTGGAGCTGTGAGGCTGCGGTGCTAACCACTGTGCGTAGAGAATTCCAAAGATTCACAATGCTTTGAGTGAACAAAAATTCTCCTCTTCTCAGTCCTAAATGATTGAGCCATTTATACTGAGACTGTGATCCCTAGTTCAAGATTCCCCAGCCAGAGGAAAAATCCTCCCAGCATTTACCCTGTTAAATCCCTTAAGATTTTTAGATGCCAGTAATATTACCTCTCACTCTTCTAAATTCTGAGGAATATTTTTTTTTTATTTCCAAAATATACTTTATTCATAAAAATCTGCAAAAATTACATTGCCAAACAGTTTCAAACAGCACCAAAAAATACAAACATTGCAAGGGAGATCAGTTTCCTTCAATACTGTCATGAGTTTCTTCACAACCCTTCCGTTTCACAATTGTCATGCCAATTACAGTTTTACATTTACAGCAAATGAAAATATTAACGATACAGTTCGAGGGGTTTCCCATGGATCCAGCCCCTCAGTCCAGCTTGGTGGGGGGAGCTTACACTGTGGTCTTTCCCCATTGAGCCTTTGCTGCGGCTGCCCCAAGCTTTAGTGCGCCCCTCAGCACGTAGTCCTGGACCTTGGAATGTGCCAGTCCGCAACATTCGGTGGTGGACAACTCTTTGCGCTGGAAGACCAGCAAGTTTCGGGCAGACCAAAAGGCGTCTTTCACCGAATTGATATTCTTCCAGCAGCAGATGATGTTTGTGTCGGTGTGCGTCTCTGGGAACAGCCCGTAGAGCACAGACTCCTGTGTTACAGAGCTGCTTGGGATGAACCTCGACAAAAACCACTGCATCTATTTCCACACCTGCTTTGCGAAAACACATTCAAGGAGGACGTGGGCGACCGTCTCTTCCCCACCACAGCCACCGCGGGGGCATTGTGCGGAGGGGGCGAGACGTCGGGTGTGCATGAAGGATCTGATGGGGAGGGCCCTTGTCACCACCAGCCAAGCTACGTCTTGGTGCTTGTTTGAAAGTTCTGGTGATGAGGCATTCCGCCAAATGATTGTGACGGTCTGCTCGGGGAACCATCCGACAGGATCCACCGTTTCCTTTTCCCGTAGGGCCTTGAGGACATTCCGTGCAGACCACTGCCTGATGGACCGGTGGTCAAAGGTGTTTTCCTGCAGAAGCTGCTCCACGAAGGATAGGTGGTACGGCACGGCCCAACTGCATGGAGCGTTCCGCGGCAATGTGACCAGGCCCATCCTTCGCAACACCGGGGACAGATAGAACCTCAGCACGTAGTGACACTTGGAGTTTGCGTCCTGGAGGTCTACACACAGCTTGATGCAGCCGCACACGAAGGTGGTCATCAGGATGAGGGCCACGTTGGGTACATTTTTCCCGCCCTTGTCCAGAGATTTGAACATCGTGTCCCTCCGGACCCGGTCCATTTTAGATCCCCAGATGAAGCGGAAAATGGCTCGGGTGACTGCCACAGCGCAGGAGTGGGGTATGGGCCAGACCTGCACCACATACAGCAACAACGTGAGCGCCTCGCACCTGATGACCAGGTTCTTACCCACAATGGAGAGAGATCGCTGCCCCCACATGCCCAACTTTTGTCGTACCTTGGCTACTCGCTCCTCCCAGGTTTTGGTGCGCGCCCCGGCCCTTTCGACCCATATCCCCAGCACCTTCAGGTAATCTGACCTCACGGTGAAGGGGACAAAGGATCGGTCAGCCCAGTTCCCAAAGAACATGGCCTCGCTCTTGCCGTGGTTAACTTTGGCTCCCGAGGCCAGTTCGAACTGATCACAGACGCTCATCAGTCTCCGCACGGACAGCGGATCCGAACAGAAGACGGCGACGTCATCCATGTACAGGGAGGTTTTAACCTGAGTGCCTCTGCTGCCTGGGATTGTTACCCCTCTTATGCTCGCATCCTTCCTAATGGACTCAGCAAAGGGTTCAATACAGCAAACAAACAAGACAGGGGACAGAGGGCAGCCCTGTCTGACTCCAGATTGGATCGGCAACCTTTCCGATTCCCCCCGTTGATGCTGAGGAATATCGGCCTCGTCGACTCAATCTCTTCTCACATCCCAGGAAGCAATCGAGTGACACTTTGATACACTTCCTTTAAGGCAAGTTTTTCCTTCCTTAGGTAAGGGGAACCAAAACTGGACACAGTGCTCCAGGTGTGATCTCACCAAGGCTCTGTCTAATTGCAGACAAACTTCTTTATTCTTATAAAAACTCTTCACAATGTTGAACACAACTATTAACTGCCCCATTAACATCTCTGCTCTAAGAACAAGGACCCCAGCTTCACACACCCCAGACCCCTATTCTTTCCACATTAGCTGAATTCCTGCATCTCTGATACATTCCAGTAAATCTCCTCTGCACCCTCTCTAAGGCCTTGCCATTCCTGCTAAAGTATGAAACATGGAATTAGAAACAATGCTCTAGCTGAGGCCTATAACCAGTGAGATTTATAAAGGTTCAGCCTCAATTCCTTGTCTGTGTCGCGTACCCCCATTTCTGGTTTCTGACTCAATGTCGGCTCTGAGCTGTTGAAACTGCCTGAATAAATATTTCCACCCAATAAAGCGCTCGGAATGTGAGAAGGGACAAAGTGAGTGACCAAGTACATCAACTCCAAGTAAAACTCCACCATGTAGTGAAAACACTCAAAACACAACGGCTCTTTTAAGAGCCACCTGCAATCTCTCTGAAAAAGCTGCACCAACATCTCTCTGGAATTGGTTTATTTCATCGGTTCTAATGCTCAGTAACTCTCTGGAACTTTCTCACTGTCTTTGTGTTTCTGTTTCAATCTGGTATGGAGATTCTGGGAAGATGAGTTTCACTGCCTGGGAGGATCTTTGTGGTTTTCCTGCAGAAACACAAAACAAAGTCTCTTTTCAGAGTCACCCACCGCCTCATAGGGACAGCAGTGACATGGGAACGGGAGCTGGGGTGTGTTTTATGCCGGAAATATCAGTTAATGATTTATGTTGTGCTCTCGTTTATTCCAATCTCTGAATTGATCCTTTCCACCGCACCAGGGTTATGGGGAGAGTTTTCATCGTTTCTTTTCCAAACGTACAGACGATGTTATAAAGTTGCTGATTTACCCAGATGGCGGATTCTCCCCTCACAGTGAAAAGTAACATCGCACCTTCACATCTGCCCATTGTTTTATAATTGAATAATTAGTCAAATGGAATTATTTGTGATGTTATTTCCCCCGAGATGGTGTTTCCTGCAGTGAAACTGATCAGTTTCAGCTCAGTCATTCAGGGACCTGGATGTCCTGCATTTTGAGCCCGCTGTGACCCCAGCCCACTTCTGATTGGTCACCCTCTTCTCAGAAAGTCAGTGACAGCACATGAGGAGGCCATTCGCCCGATTAAGTCCATGTCGGGTTTCCAATCTGTTCAGTCCCCGACTCGATCCCCAAAGCCCTGCATAATCCCTTTGGGTCAAAATGACCGTGGCAGGACTCAAACCTGCAATCTTCGGAAAATATCTTCGAATATACCGAAATCAGATGCCTTATCCATTAGGCCACACGGCCATGACCTCACATGAATGATTCAATCAGAGAACCTCGAAGCACAAAATACAAAAAATCATTGGCTGAACCTGTCAACCTGGCAGAATATTTGAATTTGTGAAAGCCGCCAATTTCACTATGGAAAAGAAGTGATCGACTAGAAAAGTACATAAAAATCTATTTTCCCGTAGCGGTTTAAATAAACTTTTAAAACACAATTTTGCTTTTACCGACTCAAATTGCTGGTGCTATTTTATGAACAGCTTTATCTTGCCAATTTTTGTCAACTTCTCATCCGTAACTGACAGTAAAAGACTCCGTTCAGCAATCTTTCACGCGAAAAATAACTCAAACTCGGTGTGGAAGTAATAAATTACAGACTATTGGTAATTCTCCTTCACACAGGCTTCAGGGGGACAGTGAGAAGCCACTGAAATAGTTGCTTCATCCTTTTAAAAGGTTCCCATTCTGTCCTGTTACCGATGTGTTGGAATCAGATTTGTATTTAACAAGTTATTTCTGTGAAAACAAAATCCTCAACGGACCAGCTGGGAATCTGGGAATCACTGTAGTAAAATAAAAGGCTTTTGATTGAGAAGACGGGACCTTCTCACCAGCAGCCGGGTTACATTCCCTTCACATCCTTACACAGTGAGCCGCTCTTTCCCTCGAGAAATAGACAGCAGCAGTTGGAAGTTCAGTAAAAGGATCGGTTCATTGAGACAAGTTTCTGACTGACAGGTGGTGCTGAATATTAATATACAATAAGGTCCTGGAATGGGAAACAAGTGTCCAGAGTGGGGTCTGAAATCAGGACAGGGAAATGGCCAGCACTGACACAGATCATTTCATTATTACATTGATATCTGACTGTCTATAAGTAGATGCGAGTTAAACACATGATGGTGAAAGGAATGGAAGATGACGCTGGTTGTTCGAGATGAAGAGGGATAGACAGAGGTGTGGGTGCAGCAGACTTCAGACAGTAATCAGCCCTTTCAGATACTGTGGGTGGATCTGAAAAGAGCCTTTGGGATAGGGAAAAAAGCTCTATGTTTAAAAACCCTCAAATAGCTACCTTGTAATTGGTCAGGTTACTAATGTTTCAGTTAGTGTAATTTATGAATAATTACTAATTAGAAAGTGCTGTTTGGACAGAGTGTAAAGCTGTGAGTTGATGTGTGAGGGACTTCACTGACTAGGGGAAGGAGGTGCTCTTTGGTCTCTCTTTTCTTTTCTGCCTTTTCAGCCTCCATGGTACAGGGGAAGAATCTGATCGGTGAGTAACTGGTAAATTATTCTACTTATTACACTTATTACAAGAGCAATAATGAGTTTGTAAAGCTAAGTAATGGCAGGGCAGCTCAAAAAGTAAACGTTCTAAATTGGGGGAAGGCAAATTTTACAAAACTGAGAGGTGGTTTGGTGGATGTGGACTGGATACAACTACTTGAAGGAAACTCCAAAGATGTTTTATCAGTCCATTAAGAGCAAGAGTATAACTAAGGAAAGGGTATGGCCTATCAGCGATGTACAAGGGAACTTCTGTGTGGATCCAGAAGATGTGGGCGGGGTTCTTAATGAGTTTTTTGTCTCTGCCTTCACAAAGGAGAGGGATCATGCAGACATTGTAGTAAAAGAAGAGGAGTGTGAAATATTAGATACGATAAGCATAATGAGAGTGGAAGTACTAGAGGGTCTGACATCCTTGAAAATGAATAAATCACCAGGGCCGGATGGTTTGCATCTGAGGTTGTTAAAGGAAGCCAGGGAGGAAATAGTGGATGCGCTGAGGATCATCTTCAAATCCTCACTGGATTTGGGGGAGGTGCCGGAGGATTGGAGGTCTGCGAACATTGTACTATTCTTTAAAAAGGATGTGAGGGATAGGCCAAATAATTATAGGCTGGTAAGTCAGACCTCAGTGGTGGGTAAATTATTCGAATCAATTCTGGGGGACAGGATAAACTGCCACTTAGAAAGGCACAGATTAATCAGGGATAGTCAGCATGGATTTGTTAAGGGAAGGTCATGTCTGACTAACTTGATTGAGTTTTTTGAGGAAGTAACAAGGAGCATTGATGAGGATAGTGCGGTGGATGTGGTTTACATGGATTTTAGTAAGGCATTTGACAAGGTCATGGCAGACTGGTCAGTAAAATGAAAGCCCATGGAATAGAGGGGAATGTGGCAGGTTGGATCCAAAATTGACTCTGTGGCAGGAAACAAAGGATAGTGGTCAACGGATGTTTTTGCGAATGGAAAGCGGTTTTCAGTGGCGTTCCACAGGGCTCAGTGTTGGGTCCCTTGCTGTTTGTGGTATATATTAATGATTTGGAATTAAATGTGGGAGCTATGATTGGGAAATTTGCTGATGACACAAAAATTGGCCGTGTAATTGATGGTGAGGAGGATAGCTGTAGACTTCAGCATGATATGAATGGATTAGTTGAGTGGGCGGAAAAGTGGCAAATGGAATTCAATCTGGAGAAGTGTGAAGTAATGCATTTAGGCAGGGCAAACAAAGCAAGGGAATACACAATAAACGGGAAGATATTGAGAGAGGGTAGAAGAAGTGAGAGACTCTGGAGTGCATGTCCGCAGGTCCCTGAAAGTGACAGGATAGGTAGATAGAGTGGTGAAGAAGGCATATAGAATGCTTTCCTTTATTGGCCAAGGTATAGAATAGAAAAGCAGGGATGTAGTGCTAGAACTGTATAAAACGGCGGTTAGGCCACAGCTGGAGTATTGCGTACAGTTCTGGTCATCACATTACAGAAAGGACATAATTGCTGTGGAGAGTGTACAGAGGAGATTTACAAGAATGATACTGTGGGTGGCTCTGAAAAGAACCTTTGGGTATTTGATAAAATCCTGGCAGATTGCCTTGGTTTTGGTGCCCGGAGCACTGGTTTTCTTGGGCAGCAGAATGGCCTAGATATTAGGCAGCACCCAGCCCTGAGTGATGGTCACCCCTCCCAGCAGCTTGGTGAGCTCCTCGCCATTCTGGACAGCCAGCTGTAGGTGTCTGAGGATGTTGCGGGTCTTCTTGTTGTCCCGGGCCGCGTTACTGGCCAGCTCGAGGATTTCAGCGGTCAGATACTCGAGCACAGCAGCCAGATAGACCGGGGCTCCGGCACCCACACACTCAGCATAGTTGCCCTTTCTCAGCAGCCTGTGAACACGGCCCACCGGGAACTGCAGTCCAGCTCGGGAGGAGCGAGACTTGTCCTTGGACCGAGCTTTCCCGCCGGTCTTTCCTCTTCCAGACTTTTCTTTTCCAAAAATATACTTGAGGACATTCCGTGCAGACCACTGCCTGATGGATTGGTGGTCAAAGGTGTTTTTCCACACAAACATTTCCACGAAGGCACGGTCCAACTGGATGGAGCGTTCCGTGGCAATGTGACCAGATCCATCCTTCGCAACACCGGGGTCAGATAGAACCTCAGCACGTAGTGACACTTGGAGTTTGCATACTGGGGTTCTACGCACAGTTTGATGCAGCCACATACTAAGGTGGCCATCAGGTTGAGGGCGACGTTGAGTACATTTTTTCGCCTTTATCCAGAGGTTTGAACATCGTGTCCCTCCGGACCCTGTCCATTTTGCGTCTTCGGATAAAGTGGAAAATGGCTCGGGTGATCGCCACAGCGCAGGAGTGGGGTATGGGCCAGACCTGCGTCGCATACAGCAACAACGTGAGCACCTTGCACCTGATGACCAGGTTCTTACCCATAATAGAGAGAGATCGCTGCTCCCACATGCTCAGTTTATGTTGTACCCTGGCTACTCACTCCTCCCAGGTTTTGTTGCACGTCCCGGCTCTTACAAACCATATCCCCAGCACCTTCAGGTCTTCTGACCTGACGGTGAAGGGGACAAAGGATCGGTAAGCCCAGTTTCCAAGGAACATGGCCTCGCTCTTGCCATGGTTAACATTGGCTCCCGAATCCAGTTCGAACTGTTCGCAGATGCTCATCAGTCTGTGAATGGACAGCAGATCCGATCAGAATACAACATCATCCATGTACAGGGAGGCTTTGACCTGAGTGACTCCACTGCCTGGGATTGTCACCCCTTTTATGCCCGCATCCTTCCTAACAGACTCAGCAAAAGGTTCGCTACAGCAAACACACAAGGCAGGGGAGAGTGGACAGCCCTGTCTGACTCCAGATTTGATTGGAAACTTTCTGATTACCACCCAATTTTTTGTACTGTACTATTGATGTTTGTGTAGAGCAGTTTGATCCAATTGCAGATTCCCTCCCCAAACCCCATTTTGGAGAGCACGTCCATCATGTATGTGTGCGATATCCTGTCAAAAACCTTCTCCTGGTCCAGGCTGATGAGGCAGGTGTCCACCCTCCTGTCCCGTACGTAGGTGATCATATCCCTGAGTAGCACGATACTATCAGAGATCTTCCTGCTGGGTACAGTACAGGTCTGATCGGGGTGAATCACCAACTCCAGAGCAGGCTTGACTCGACTGGCGATGACTTTGGACAGAACCTTGTCGTCTACATTAAGCAGTGAGATGGGCCGCCAATTTCTGATTTCTGCCCTCTCCCCCTTCTGCTTGTAGATGAGGGTGATGATGCCTTTCCTCATGGATTCTGACATGCTGCCGGCCAGGAGCATACTCTCGTATACTTCCAGCAGGTCTGGGCTGACCCAGTACCACAGGGCCGAATACAACTCAACTGGTAAGCCGTCGCTTCCGGGAGTTTTCTTCGTCTCAAAAGACTTGATGACCTTTGTCAGCTTGTCCAGAGTTAGCGGTTTGTCCAGATTCTCCTGCATGCTGTCATCTAAGACCTCTGTGATAGATGACAGGAAGGACTGGGAGGACGTGCTGTCCATAGACTTCACGTCTTACAGCCCAGCATTAAAGGATTTGCTAATCCTCAGTATGTCAGAGTGAGAAGACGTTACTGAGCCATCCTCTTCCTTCAGGCTGCTGATCACAGAGCTCTCTCTGTGTACCTTTTGGAAGAAGAAACGCGAGCACGTCTCATCCTGCTCAATGGAGCGGACTCTGGACCGGAAGATCATCTTGGAGGCCTCCATGGCAAAGAGCGAGGCCTGCTGGCTCTTCACCTCTTGGAGCACCTCCTTGACCTCGACCCCCATCGACTGCAGCCGGAGCAGATTTTGCATTCTTATCTGGAGTCCAGACATTTCCCTCTGTCTCTCTTACCCTCTGAACACCTTTGGAGATAAAGAACCTCTTGATGTTCTCCTTGATCACTTCCCACCAGTTCACCGGATACTCAAAGAGGGTCTCACTGTTCTCCAACTTTTTCAATCTCTTTTGAGTTCCTCCATGTTCTCTGGGGTTAGCAGTGTAGCTTCCATGTCCCCCTGCCAAACCGCTGGTCATCCTGTAAGTGACAGTCAACCAGTAAGAGGCAGTGGTCGGAGAAGAACACCGGCTTGACGTCGGTGGATCTGACCGTGAAAGCAGGGGACACATACAGGAAGTCAATCCTGGAACGGGCAGACCCGTCCGATCTTGACCAGGTGTATCTACGCTGCTCTCTGTCTGCAGGTTTGCTGAAGACATTGTGCAGTTTGGCATTTTATACTGTTTCATTTAGGAATCTGGGCGTAGCGTCCAGTTTTCTGTCGTCACTGCCAGATCATCCAGCTGCATCAATGATGCAGTTGAAGTCACCGCCAAGAATGACCGGCCTGGATGTCGCCAGCAGCAGTGTGAGTTGCTGGAGGATGGTCAGCCGCTCACTGTATTGGACCGGGGCATACACGTTGCTTAACTGGAGCGGAGCATTGTTGTGCATTACATCTGCTACGAGAAGGCGACCGCCCACCAGCATCTTAACTTCAGAGATGTTAAAGTTGCCTCCCCGCAGCAGAATACCCAGGCCGGAGGAACAGGAATCATTTTCCCTGGACCAGATCGAGGTCCCATGGGATCACCATCGTGACCATTGCCTGTAAGTGCTGCGGTGCAGGATTCCACACTCCTGACGAAACAGTACGCCGGCTTTGACCTTTGCGAAGTCATCCAAGGTTGAAACACATCACGTGGTAGATTTAACACAATGCATGTTAATCGAAGCAATCTTTATATCCACTATAAAGTTGGGTGTTGCTTACCACACCAGGTGTCCTTGCTAGCCCCAGTCCTTGAGTATGTTCCTGCATACCCATAGTGTACGCAAGCTGTTTCACATTCGTTGAGCCCAGAAACCCCTCATGGTTATTCATGAGGGTTTTGTTCCACTGGGGTGACATCGGCAGGTTGGGGACGGGTCTTGTAGGCAGCAAGGCTTGGGTTGCCCTCTGCTGTTGGTGTCTTTCCCCTCGGTCCCTCCTCGAAGACATCACTGTTCCTGACTTACGGAGCTGGAGCTGGAGTGCGCAGGACACTTCACTGCTCTCGGTCTCCCGGAGCTGGGGTGCACTGAGCATCTCCTTGGGTTCCGCGCTTTGGGTTTGGGATGCGCTGGGCTCGTCACAGCTTCCAGTGCCCCGGAGCTGGGGGGCTTTATCTTACAGCTCCTTTGAGTTCTGCTGCTTCTTTTGGAGGTGCCATCGTTCAGGCCCTTCCTCGTCCAGTGAGGAGGAGCTGCTGCAGTCTGTCTCAGACGGTAGCCTCCTCTTGCCATTGGTTTGGGTGGTGACCTGTTCTTTTTTTGGAGCTTTTTTCTTTGTGGTCTTCCTTTGTACCACCTGCCACTGAGCTGTTTGTCCATCTGCTGCCTCCTCCTCCATTAATTCTGTCTGTGGAGGAGGAGTTTCCAGGCACGGAGTAGATGTTGGGTCGCTGGTTGCAGCTGCCTCCCCTTTCTTCTCTTTCTCAGATAGACTTTCATCGCTGTGGGGAGGATTGCTTGTTTCCCTCCCAGAACCAGACATGTTCACCATTCCTTAACCCAGCCTTTCCTTGGTCCTTGCTGCCTGAGCATAACTGAGGCAGCGTTTGGGGCAGGTTTTGTAGAGGTGGCCTGCCCCACCTCACAGGTTGCAGTACTTGCTCTGTTTACAGTCCTTGGTCTGATGGCCTTCCTTCTTGCAGTTCTTGCAGACGACTGTGCTGCAGTTAGCTGCCACGTGACCAGATTTGCCGCAGGTACGACAAACTCTGGGCTGCTCCACATAGACCATGAAGCCTCGACTTCCCCCGAAAGCGAAGCTGGAGGGAGGATGGATGATGGCTCCGTTGGCATCGACCTTCAAGGTCACCTTGACCTGCTGCTAGCTGGTCCAATTCCCAAATGGGTCCTTGACATCAGTGCTGCCGCCGGCCACCTCAACATACCTGGTGAGGAAGGTGAGTACATCCACGACAGGAACATGGGGGTTGTAGAGGTGGATTCTCACCACCCGGTCACGTTGCGATGGCAGTGTGAAGAGTGGCTCCATTGTGAGGATCGACAGCGGCGCCTTTTTTCCCTTCTCCTTGAACACCTTCAGGAACTTGATGCATCCGCCACGTTCTTGGACGTCACGTCAAAATATCCACAGCTGGGGAAGTCCTGCAGGCAGAAGATGTTTGCAGCTTGGAATCCACAGCAATCAATAAGGATTTTCTTAATGAAGAAGGTACGATCAACCGGTGCATCTCCATCATTTTCCTTCACTACCACCCGAACAGTGTTACACACTCCCTGCCCTGAAGTTACAGAATTGGTTACAGCCATTTTACTCAAAAACTTACCTGAGACAGGATCATGGTCTCTCCCCTGCTCCTCTTCCAGACATTTCCACAATCTCACAAATACTTTCACAAAGAGTGAGGAATTCCTCCTGCACTTCCCTGCTTTACCTTCTGGAGGAATGCAGTCCGGCTACTTCTGATTGGTTACTGTCTGCTGAATCTCATTGGCTGGTTCATGTCACCAATCAGGTAGTTGCTATTTCGCCGATCATCAAAGGGCAATGAGAAAATGGGGCGGAGATTGACAGCGGCAAATTGTCAGAGCTGAAACCCATTCACAAATTTGAAAAGCCCACCAAAATATTTGTGAAACAAGGAACAGCTGAAATATAATAAATAATATCGTCTAAAGAGTAAAATGTATTTCACTCTCTCCTGATATTGTGTTTCTCCTCATTGTCCGTCACAGATACCAGACTTACTTTCCTTCCGGGAACAGAGCAGAGAGGAGTGGACCTGTGGGGAGAACACCGTGAGTGGAGCCGATAAATTGACCCAAGGATCGCGGCCCAGTCACTTACCTTCCGGGAGTGCAGTAGACCTGTGTGGGAGAACGGAGGACATAGGTGAGGTTTTAAATGATTTCGTTTCATCTGTGTTCACTATGGAGAAGGACAATGTAGGTGTAGTGATCAGGGAGGGGGATTGTGATATACTTGAACATATTAGCATTAAAAGGGAGGAAGTGTTAACTGTTTTAGTGGGCTGAAAAGTGGATAAATCCTCAGGCCCAGATGAGACGTATTTCAGGCTGTTATGTGAGGCAAGGGAGGAAATAGCAGGGGCTCTGACACAAATTTTCAAATCCTCTCTGGCCACAGGAGAGGTACCAGAGGATTGGAGGACAGCAAATGTGGTTCCTCTATTCAAGAAGGGTAGCAGGGATAAACCCGGTAATTACAGGCCGGTAAATCTAACATCAGTGGAAGGGAAACTATATTGGGAAAAATTCTGAGGGACAGGATTAATCTCCACTTGGAGAGGCAGGGATTAATCAGGGATAGTCAGCATGGCTTTGTCAGGGGGAGCTCGTGTCTAACTAACTTGATTGAATTTTTCGAGGCGGTGACTAGATGTGTAGATGAGGGTCAAGCAGTTGATGTAGTCTACATGGACTTCACTAAGGCTTTTGATAAGGTCCCACATGGGAGATTGGTTAAGAAGATAAGAGCCCATGGGATCCAGGCCAATTGGGCAAATTTGATCCAAAATTAGCTTAGTGGCAGGAGGCAGAGGGTAATGGTCAAGGGTTGTTTTTGCGAGTGGAAGACTGTGATCAGGGACCCTTGCTGTTTTTAGTGTACGTTAATGATTTAGAAGTGAATACAGCAGGTATGATTAGTAAGTTTGCAGATGACATGAACATTGGTGGTATCATAAATAATAAGGAGGAAAGCCTTCGATTACAGGACAATATAGATGGGCTGGTAAGATGGACGGAGCAGTGGCAAATGGAATTCAATCCTGAGAAGTGTGAGGCCTTGCATTTTGGGAGGACTAACAATGCAAGGGAATCTACAATGGATGGTAGGACACTAGGAAGTACAGAGGGTCAGACGGACCTTGGTGTTCTTGTCATAGATCACTGAAGGCAGCAGCACAGCTCGATAAGCTGGTTAGGAAGGCATATGGGATAGTTGACTTTATTAGCCGAGGCATATAATATAATAGCAGGGAGATTATGATGGAGCTGTATAAAATGCTAGTTAGGCCACAGCTGGAGTACTGTGTACAGTTCTGGGCACCACACTATAGGAGGGATGTGATTGCCCCAGAGAGGGTACAGAGGAGATTCACCAGGATGTTGCCTGGGCTGGAGCATTTCAGCTATGAAGAGAGACTGAAAAGGCTAGGGTTGTTTTCCTTAGAGCAGAGAAGGCTGAGGAGGGACATGATTGAGGTATACAAAATTATGAGGAGCATTGATTGTTCAGATAGGAAGAAACTTTTTCCTTTAGCGGAGGGGTCAATAACCAGGGGGCATAGATTTAAGATAAGGGACAGGAGGTTTAGAGGGGATTTGAGGATATTTTGTTTCGCTCAGAGGGTGGTTCGAATCCAGAAAACACTACCTGAAGAGGTGGTAGAGGCAGGGACCATCACAACATTTAAGAAGTAATTCAATGAGCACTTGAAATGCCATAGGATACAAGGCTACATCCCAAGTGCTGGAAAATGGGATTCGAATAGTTAGGTGCTTGATGGCCGGCACAGACACGATGGGCTGAAGGGCCTGTTTCTGTGCTGTATAACTTTATGACTCTATGACTTGCTTTTAAAATCCGGTCTGTATTCAGGTTTATTGACCTTTCTATTTGACACTGTCTGTAACGGGCGGGTATAAAGCCCCATTCACAGCATTCTGTAACGGGACACATTCCAGCTCAATCTGTGTAAAGAAAACACAAAAACACATCACAGATTATAGATTGATGGCTGGTGACAGGAGCTGCCAAGGGAGCTAAACCTGAGCCCAAACTTCTGGTGTAAGAAGTAAAAGTGACATTAAGGTTGTTACACTCCCAGCAGTTTACGGTTAATGAATTAATATTCCCCAATAAGTAAACAAACTGGAAACAGAGAAATGAGTGACTGAAGACTGAGCCATTCCCTTTAAATCAGCTCTTACTGACCACAGTCTGGGAAGAGGCGGAACATGAACGGGTCAGACAAGAAAACGACAAAGGATCAGGGAGCAGTGTTCAGTTTAAATCACAAACAGTGAATTGGGAGACAAATATTCTGCTGGGTAGTGAAACTGCATTTCCCAGAAACTTACCACCGGATAGAAAAACGATTCAAAAATGGAATCACAATCCGCCGGAAAAATATTTAACATTAAAAGCCATAAATTCAAAATATCGTTCACAAACGAATTCATGATGCTCATGGCCCTGGAGGAGATGGTGGTGTTGGGGTGAACCTGCTTCATCACTTTGTTGATGTAGATGGAGTAACTCTCCTTCCTCGACTTTGACAACCCTTCCATTCCATTTTCCATACCATGTACATTTTGCAGCAAACCCATATTTGGTGTATACAGCCCGAGGGGTTTCCCATGGGTCCAGCCCCTCAGTTCATTTTGGTGGGAGGACCTTACACAGAGGTCTTTCCCCACTGAGACTTTGCTGTGGCTGCCCCAAGCTTTAGTGCGTCCCACAGCACGTAGTCCTGGACCTCGGAATGTGCCAGTCTGCAACACTCGGTCGTGGACAACTCTTTCCACTGGAAGAAGAGCAAGTTTCGAGCAGACCAAAGAGCGTCTTTCACTGAATTGATGGTCATTCAGCAGCAGTTGATGTTTATCTCGGTGTGTGTCCCTGGGAACAGCCCGTCGAGCACAGACTCCTGTGTTACAGAGCTGCTTGAGATGAACCTCGACAAAAACCACTGCATCTCTTTCCACACTCTTGGGCGGCACAGTGGCGCAGTGGTTAGCACCTCAGCCTCACAGCTCCAGCGACCCGGGTTCAATTCTGGGTACTGCCTGTGTGGAGTTTGCAAGTTCTCCCTGTGTCTGCGTGGGTTTCCTCCGGGTGCTCCGGTTTCCTCCCACATGCCAAGGACTTGCAGGTTGATAGGTAAATTGGCCATTAGCAATTGCCCCTGGTATAGGTAGGTGGCAGGGAAATATAGGGACAGGTGGGGATGTGGTAGGAATATGGAATTAGTGTCGGATTCGTAAAAATGGGTGATTGATGGTCGGCACAGACTCGGTGGGCCGAAGGGCCTGTTTCAGTGCTGTATCTCGAAACTATCTAAACTAAACACACCTGTTTTGCAAAGGCACATTCCAGAAGGAGGTGGGCAACTGTCCCTTCCCCACCACAGCCACCTCAAGGGCAGCGTGTGGAGGCTGTGAGATTCTGGGCATGCAGGAACGATCTGACAGGGAGGGCCCTTCTCACCACCAGCCAAGCTACATCTTGGTGCTTATTTGAAAGTTCTGGCGATGAGCGATGTTTCTATGTTCCCAACTTCACATGATCGGTGAGGCACAGCCTCAGGCCGACTTGGTGGGTGGTGCAAACGGATATCACTGCTTCTGATCTTCACCAGAACAGCAAGTGAGATGTAACATTGATCATAAAACAGACTGTGAGAGAATACAACAGAATAAAACACATGGATAGACACTGTGGAATGACAAATCGATTTGATTGGAATGTTGAATTTTGATTGGAATGGATAAAACACCAGAAACAGCAGATTAAATTGGGATTCTCATCATTATATTGATCTGGGACAGAAAAGAGAAACTGATTGAAAGAAGGAAGAAAAGAAAGGATGGAATTGTTCACTTTTTCAGTTTTTTCACTCGACCATCAAAGCTGGATAAAAAAGTTGCAAATAACAGAATTTTATCAAAAAGGGAGATTAAATGCTGTCAAAACCTTGGATCGAAGGATGGCCCAACAGATCACCTGTTTAACTGTCTCCTCACTGGGGGATTTCAATCAGTGAGTAATATTATTCTCTTCTTTTGTTAAATGAACCCAGTACTGTCACTTGGAGTTAATATCTGTGTTCCAAATCCTGAATAATAAAATTGTGAGTTTCTCGATATTTTCTGGACACACTTCCTGCTGAAAGGACTAAGAACTCTTTTCTAATTTACACAATACTAGATACGCACTCATCAAGCCTCCTAAACTAGCATCCTTGGTGCTGCTCTCTCTTCTCCCAAACCTCATCTCATGTGACATCATCACTCTGACAGTGGGAGGGGCTGTTCCCACTGTTTATTTTATTTTTTATTCAGAGATACAGCACTGAAACAGGCCCTTCGGCCCACCAAGTCTGTACCGACCACCAACCACCCATTTATACTAACCCTGCAATAATCCCATATTCCCTACCACCTACCTACACTAGGGGCAATTTACAATGACCTATTTATCTATCAACCTGCAAGTCTTGGGCTGTGGGAGGAAACCAGAGCACCCGGCAAAAACCCACACGGTCACAGGGAGAACTTGCAAACTCCACACAGGCAGTACCCAGTGTCAAACCCGGGTCCATGGAGCTGTGAGGCTGCGGTGTTAACCACTGCACCACTGTGTCTTCAGCATTAACCCTTTACATCCTTATATTACACTGGAGGTCAAAAAAAAATGGTTGGAGGGAACTTCCTTCATTTATTGAAACATCAACAGCCGCCAGTTAAAAATCAACTCAATCCCATCAGAGAGAGAGAGAGAGAGACTGTCAGAGAACTCCCTGCATCCAGTCCTGACCCTGTCACACTCAGCAGCTGCTCACCCAGACCCCACTCTCATCAACACTGAACATTGTTACCAAGCCCGTTCAAATACTGTTGATAAAAGGCAGAAAAGGTCAAAGTTAATCACAGCTGTATTGAGTAGAAGAAGATTTAATATATTCTCACTGTCTCTCGGTAACCACGAGACATAGGTTTTCTTATTTGGTTCCTTTGATTTTTCTTGTTCCTGATTGACTAATATTCCAAACCTTGGATCAATCCTCCTGCTTATGTCATGTCCCAGTCTCAGTTACAAGCAACACATAATGACACAAACACTTTGAAACATACAACATGGTCACACTTTCCTTCAGTGAGATTAATGTCGAGCTGTTTTCCAGGTTGAATGCAACTGTGAACAAATTTCTATCAAAGAAGTTGCCTTTGGACTATCAGCACTGAATTTCTGTACAAGGAGGAACAGCCATTCCAAACTCACATCCTTCACAAAGGCTGTTTTTTCCTGTGACTGAAACTCATCATGAAATTTGAATTCTAAGTTAAAGTTCACAAGACACTGATGTAAATGTTGATATGGAAACAGATAAAGCCCATCACTAATGTGAAATAAGGCACGGCTGGAAGTTGAACCCACGATCGCCTGTTTATTAGGCAGGTGCTTTAACCAGCTAAGCTACAGAGCCAGTTTACAAATGGTACTACAATTGAAATCAGAGGTGGTTACTATTTATTCTTATACCACTTTTCCACAGGTCACAACAAAAATTTTAACTTTTCCCACTTACTGATAGAGTCAATCATATACTCTATTTTTCACAGAATAGAAGACACTGACCAGGTTTCTTTAATGAACAACAAAATTATCAGTTTCTTATCGAACAAGATTTAACCAGTCATGAATTAAAGTATAAATACTCAGGTGGAAATTTTAAAAGTTCCCTTTTTATCTTAACCGACTTTTAAAGTCCCTTTCTTACCTCAGCCTCACACACGCACACACACATACACCGGTTAACTGAAAAAAATAAAAGGGATTATTTTTTACAATTCAGAGCTCTGTTAAAGACAAAAAAAAACACTTGGACTGATTACTTGCGCATTTCTGAACAAAAGAGCAGATGAGATATGTTGTTCCAAAACTGGCGTAAAGTCTAATTTCCGAGTATACGTAGACAGGCCACTCGGGTCTTTTGCAACAGTTTTTTAGAGGCAGTGTTGAGAATTAATTTTAGCAGGCTTTCTTCAAAGACAGGAGATGAGATGAATTGACACAGTGAACTTCTCACAGTCTTTTAAAGATTTGCTGCAAAACAAGCTGGGTTGTGGTCTTCTCTCCTTCCTTGACACTTCTTCAGACTAACTTTATCAGCTGCTCACACCAGAAGGTAAAATACATTGACTGCTACAAACAACAGCTTGTGATTTTGTGAGCTATAGGTTATT
The DNA here is from genome assembly GCF_036365525.1 of Heterodontus francisci. Classification (NCBI taxonomy): domain Eukaryota; kingdom Metazoa; phylum Chordata; class Chondrichthyes; order Heterodontiformes; family Heterodontidae; genus Heterodontus; species Heterodontus francisci. The sequence continues at coordinate 60,047,834 of NC_090398.1, forward strand.
GCAAGTCTCTCTGGCTGTGTTATCTTCTGTTGATTTTGTACTCAGGTTCTTTCTGAATCCATGTGTTTGCAGATCTTTGTGAGTGAGAGACATGGAGATGTGCTGAAAGATTTCCCAATAAATTATTCATATCTCCGTCTTGCTCCGAACTTTGTACAAACACATTAATGTGGGAATCACACATATCAAGCCATCAAACCTTTCCACTAATCATTGAAAGGTGACAGTGTATATTGTGACGAGGTTCCATTTATTCAGACACATCTGGTGTAAAAGTATCAGTGATCGAGACGTGACTCACACAGGTAATGTATTTGTATCTTATATTCATGATCTAATGATGTAAATAAACAATTCCTTGCACTTGCCACGCTTGATGTATATTTTCTCTGCTGATGCCCCCTGAATATCTTTGAGAAAATGGTGATGAGGATGAGATAAAAGTCTGTAAATATAGGCAGCAAACAGCAGCAGGGACTGAAGTGAACAAGATCAGTCAGCTCCTGGTGACCTACCTGTTCGGATGGTGGAGAATTTGGGTGGATTGTGTGAAGCCTGGGCCACACACTGTCTCCTCAGTTGAATGAGGTGTTGCAGGGTCTTAGTGTGCATCAGATTCAAAGTGATTATTTGGGACAATATGGCTGAACCCATGGGATACATCGGAAGGCTCGGAACATATGAAAAGGCTCGAGAACGATGTAGTTGATATATTGAAAGAATGGACATGTTTTTCAGAGCTAATAACATATTGGAATGTGAAGATGAAAATAAAGAGGTCAAGACTCAGAATAAGGCAATTCTTGAGGGCAAGAAAGCAATTTTGCCAATGGAAATTAGCCTGGAAGTGTATGACCAGCTAACAAAGCTTCCTGCTCCGATCAAGGCAAAAGATGTGCCATTCAAAACAATCATCACCAAGTTGGAGGAATATTTTAACCCTAAGCCACTAGAGATCACGGAAAGCTAGAAATTTGGAACCAGAGATCAGAAAAGTAGTGAAACAGTTGGTGAGTACATTGTGGCATGAAGAATTTATCACTACATTGCAACTTTGGCACATTCTTAGACCGTGCATTATGAGACAAATTTGTGCTTATATTGGTGGATGAGAAAAGATACTAAACACACAAAATCCTACATTTGAGCTAACGTGTAAGATTGCTCTTTCCATGGAGATAGCATCAAAGAATGCTCGGGAATTTCATCCTGTGCCAGTGATAATAACACACTTCAGGGGAAGTTCAAAAAACTAGTAAAATGGGCTTTCACATGGCAGATAAAATTTACACAGAGAATTGTGAAGAGATACAATTTGGGAGGAAGAATAAGGAGAGGCCATATAAATGAAATGGTACTATTCTAAAGTGGGTGCAGGAACAAAGTGACAATGTACACCAATCTTAGAAGGTTTGAAAAGGCTTCAAAGAGCAAACAGGACACTTGGCTTTATTAATAGAGGCATAGAGTAAAAGTAAATAAGTTATGATAAACCTTTATAAAATACTGGGTCTGAATGGCCTACTCCTGTACCTCCACAGAAAGCTTCCATTCCAGGTTTACACACAATCGTCAGGATCACTCTCCATAGATCCCACCACTCCAGGCTCGGACACCCTTTTCAGGTCACTCTCCATAGATCCCACCACTCCACGCATAGATTTCTCCCTCACGATCAGATCACAGGTCCTTAGTCCTACCACATCCAGTCATGAATGAGGTGGACAGATGAGATGAGGAGGCTCCAAAAACATCCCCATCCTCAATGATGCTGGAGCCAAAGCTGAAGCATTTCTAACAATCTTCTGTCAGAAATTGCTCAGTGGATGATTCATCTCAGCCTCCTGAGGTCCCCAGCATCACAGTTTCCAGTCTTCAGCCAATTCGATTCACTCCACATGATAGTAAGAAACAGCTGAAGTCACTCGATACAGCAAAGACTATGGGCCCTAACAACATCCCGGTTCCAGTACCGAAGATTTGTGCTCCAGAACTAGCTGCGCTCTCAGCCAAGCTGTTCCAGTAGAGCTACAACACAGGCATCTACTGGACAATGTGGAAAATTGCCCAGGTGTGCCCTGTCCGTAAAAAAAATCAGGACAAATCCAATCTGACCAATTGCCGCCCCATCAGTCTGCTACCAATCATCAGCAAAGTGATGGAAGATGTCACCAACAGTGCTATCAAGCACCAGACACTTAGAATTCCTTAGGAACTTTTTTCCAATTATTTCTGAGGACCTGCTCACCGATGCTCAGTTTGGGTTCCGCCAGGGCCACTCAGTTCCTGACCTCATTATGGCCTTGGCCCAAATATGGGCAAAAGAGCTGAATTCAGGAGGTGAGATGAGGTAACAGTGACTGCTCTTGCCAAGGGCATCAAGGAGCCCTTGCAAAATTGAAGTCAATGTCAATCGGGGGAAACTCTCCACTTGTTGGAGTCATACCTAGCGCAAAGGAATCTGGCAGCTCAAAACTGGGCATCCATGAGGCACTGTGGGCCATCAGCAGCAGCAGAATTGTATTTAAACACAATATGTTACCTCATGGCCTGACATATCCCTCACTCTACCATTACCATCAAGCCAAGGGAGCAATAGTGGTTCAATGAAGTGTGCAGGAGGGCATGTCAGGAGCAGCACCAAGCAGACCTAAAAATGAGGTGTCAATCTGGTGAAGCTACAACACAGGATTACTTGCATGTCAAACAGCGGAAGCAGCATGCAATAGACAGAGCTAAGTGATCTCACAACCAACAGATCAGATCAAAGCTCTGTAGTCCTGCCACATCCAGTCCTGAATGGTGGTGGATAATTAAACAATTCACAGGAGGTCAAGGCTCCACAAATATCCCCATCCTTAATGATAGGGGAGACCAGTATATCAGTGCAAAATACAAGGTTGAATCATTTACAACCATCTTCAGCCAGAAGTATCAAGTAGATGATCCATCTTGGCCTCCTCCTGATGTCCCCAGCATCACAGATGCGAATCTTCAGCTAATCCAATTCACTCCACATGATATCAAGAAATGGCTGAAGGCACTGGATATTGACAACATCCCAGCTGTAGTGCTGAAGACTTGTGCTCCACAACTAGCCGCGCCGCTAGCCAAGATGTTCCAATACAGCTACAACACTGGCATCTATCCGGAAATGTGGAAAATTGCCCAGGTATGTCCTGTATACAAAAAGCAGGACAATCCAACCCTGTCAATTACTGCCCCATCAGCCTTCTCTTGATCATCAGTAAAGTGATGGAAGGTGTCGTTGACAGTGCTATCAAGCAGCACTTACACAGTCTTAACCTGCTCACCGATGCTCAGTTTGGGTTCCGCCAGAGCCACTCAGTTCCTGACCTTTATATGGCCTTGGCCAAAATATGAGTAAAAGAGCTGAATTCAGGAGGTGAGGTGAGGTAACATTGACTGTTCTTGCCAAGGGCATCAAGGAGCCCTTGCAAAATTGAAGTCAATGTCAATCAGGGGGAAACTCTCCACTGGTTGGAGTCATACCTCGCGCAAAGGAATATGGTGATGGTTGTTGGTGGCCAATCATATCAGTCCCAGAACATTGCTCAAGAGTTCCTCAGGGTCACGTCCTAGGCCCCAACCATCTTCAGCTGCTTCATCAGTGACCTTCCCTGTATCATAAGGTCAGAAGTGGGGATGTTCACTGATGATTGCAAAATGTTCAGTCGCATTAGCAACTCCTCAGATAATAAAGCAGTCCAGGTCCACATTTGGAGAAACCGGAACCATATTGGGCTTGGGCAGATAAGTGGCAAGTAACATCCATGCAAGGAAAAGGTGGCTCTGTGGCGCAATGGATAGTGTGTTGAGCTTCCAAATGATGAAGGAAAAATGATATTAAAAGGTTGTGGGTTCGAGTCCCACCAAAGTCAGCTTTTAGGGTGGTGCAGTGGTGAACACCGCAGCCTCACAACTCCAGCGACCCGTGTTTGTTACTGGGTACTGCCTGTGCGGAGTTTGCAGGTTCTCCCGGTGGCCGTGTGGGTTTTTGCAAATCATGTGAGGATTCATATGCAGTAGAGAAACAAGCAGAATGCAGAAAGTGCAGAGGAGAGCTGAAAAAGGAAACGAGATCAGCAAGAGAGTGTATGAGAAAAGATTAGCAGGTCACATAACTGGGAACACTGAAGTCTTTTACCAACATATGGACAGTCAATGAAAGGGTGGGTCAATTAGAGATCCTGTGGAGGCAGAGGGTGTGGCTGAGGCACTAATTAAGTACATTTCATCTGTCATCACAAAATAAGTGGATGCTGCAAATGTCACAGTAAAGGAGGAGGTTGTGGAGAATTTGGAGGGGATGAAAATAGATAAAGAGGAGACAATTACAAGGTTGGCAGTGTTCACAGTAGAAAGGTCACCCGGGATGGATGGGCTGAATCCTGGGTTGCTGAGGGAAGTCAGGGTGGAAATAGCGGAGACTCGAACCACAATCTTTCAATCCTCCTTGAATATGGGAATTATGCCAGAGGACTGGAGGATGGAGGTAAGCTTGGGTAGTTCGATCTCAGTTTAACTTGACCGTTTTCATAATGTATCCATTGTAATAACTAACAAGGTTAAGAAAGCTATTTTATAACTAACACATGACCAAAGGAGCCATTTTGTGTTCAGTACTAACGTTTATATCCTGTGTAATTAATGAGTAGCTACCCATCATAAAACAGATGATTGTAAAAGTAATGAACCATGATTGAGTTATAATTAATGAATCAATAATCATTTTAGAGAGAATGGGTTTTCATTTAAAGTTAGTTCAATCTAATTACTGTGAGTTTCTGTGTCTTTGTGGGAAAGGGCAGTTTCAGCGAAATGTATTCAAACAATGGACCTTTCTAGGACCCCTGATAAAACCCATGGTCTGGTACATCGTGACCTTCAGGAGTCTCGATTTAATGAATAGGAAACTTGTTTCAGATCAGATTGGGAGACAGTGTGAAACCACTCCATTGTACTCATGTCTGAGATTCTGAGGACAGGTGGCTCTTAGTGGAAGACATCATTAAGAACTAATTAAATGTACCTAGCAACAGATAGGAGCAATTATTATTTTACATGGTGGTGTGATGGCCATCCAGGGGTTAAAAGTAGGGATCTTGTAAGGTTTCGATGTGCAGGAACACTAGAAGATCTCAGGGGTAAAGGCTCAGATCATCAACCAAGTTCTCCACCTGACGAGGGATCTAGGCTGGACAAAGAGGACCGGGACACTCTGAGACCAAGCTCGACCAGTCCACACACCTGCTGGAGCTGTAAAGTTAGATTGTCCAAGTTTGTTAAATAGAATTTTACTTTCAATTATTAAGTACTATTTTACTCTCAATAAATGTTCAGGACTTATTAATCAATTATCCTGTTGCCTTAATTGGTTAAAGTCATGCCCAAAGAGATTGTCCACAATAGACTTTCCAGAACTGAAAGATAAGTCTGCAAGGATTGCTAATTTTACAGCCCTGTTTAAAAAGGGAGATAAACCCAGGAACTACAGACCAGTTCGTCTAAAGTCGGTGGTGGGGAAAATTTTAGAGACAATTATCCAGGAGAAAATTAACTGTCACTTGGTAGAACATGGGCTAATAAATGACAGCCAGTACAGATTGGTTAACAGAAGATTGTGTCTGAAATAATGAATTAATTTCTTTGATGAAGTTTCACAGAGAGTTGACCAGGGTGGTGAGGTTGATGGTGTGTGTCTGGACTTCAAAATTGTGTTTGAAAAAGTACCATAAAATAGACTTGTTAACAAAATTGGAGCAGATGGGATTAAAGAGGCAGTGGCAGTGTAGATACAAAATTTGCTGAGGGACAGAAAGCATAAAGTAGGGTGAATGCTTGTTTTTCAGAATGGAGGGACTAATACAGTAATGTCACTGTTGTTGTAGTGTGTGCAGTGTCTGACCCTGAGCTGTTTTAGGGTGGGGGCTGTTTGTGATGTTCCTGTGGGGTGCATTATCATCACGGTCTCTCTCTGAGCTGTCACAGGGATGGGGCAGTGTGTGATATCCTTGTGCATGTCATGCAGGCCCACTGGCTTGCGGTTCCATCCTGATGCCAAGAAACAGAGCCCCAGCTCTGGGCAAAAAGTCTCACTTCTCTTTGGGTGTCTTGAGAGAAAAGCAGGGTTAGGGAGTAAACCTGGACAGTAAATCCGGAGTGGAGTCCTGGAGGCAGTTACCTGTTACTTATCAGGCAGTTTTCCAGCAACTCCTGTAGCAGAGCTGGTACCAAACAGTACTGGATTTTCCCTTTCCTTTGGACAATACCAGCAATGCTGAGAGGGGGTCCTGATGCTCAGGGTCTTCATACTATTTGCCCAGGAGAGGACACTCCAGCTTTGTGGTTAAACATTAACACAACATGGGAAGAAACAGTTACCGATTATAAGCTCTCATTCAATTGGTGTAGAGTATGAGCACCAGGGATTACTTCCGACAGTGGGAGACAACATCAGATCTCATTGGATAACTACCATGTACTCCATGCTGGGCAGCCCCCAGTCAGTTAGTTGCTATCCTGCCACGACCTGCTTGCTTCAATGGGTGCTTGGAGCTTAGAGAGTCATCTCTCAACAGGTAGATCGATAATCTATGCATCAGGCAAGACAAACTCAACACAGAAGACACCAGTCCTTCGCATCACAAGCTGGAATGTGAGGACCACGTGTCCTGGCCTCACCGACAACCTTTTGCAGGTTGATGACACACACAAGACAGCTGTGATGGACAAAGAACTCACAAGACTCAATGTGGACATTGCTGTTCTGCAAGAAACTAGACTCGTTCAAAGTGGATCCCTCAAAGAGAAACACTACACCTTCTTCTGGCAGGGGAAAGCCCAAGAGGCAACTCGTGAGCATGGAGTGGGTTTCACAGTAAAAAACATGCTACTTGCGAGGAGTGAACCACCCACAGTAGGCTCAGAGAGACTTCTTACTCTTCACTTGTCAACAAGCGCGGGCCCAGTTAATCTCATGTGCATCTATGTCCCGACACTCACCTCCACCCCAGATGTCAAGGATCAATTCTATGTGACACTTGACACTGCCATCAGTAGAATTCCCAGCACTGAGGGACTGTACCTTCTAGGAGACGTCAACGCAAACTTGGATACTGACTATAGCTTGGCCAATGAGCTTAGGGCACCAGGGATTGGCAAGATCAACAAAAATGGACAGAGGTTGCTGGAGCTATGCTGTCACCATGGATTCTGTGTGATGAACAGCTACTTCCAGGTCAAGCTGTGCTACAAGGTGTCCTGGAGACATCCGAGATCACGCCACTGGCACCAGCTAGACCTTATCATCACCAGACGTACCACCCACAGCAGTGTCCTCATCACGCACAGCTATCACAGCGCTGACTGTGACACTGACCACTCCCTGGTGTGTAACAAGGTCCGCCTTCAGACAAGGAAGCTTCATCCATCCATGAAGAAAGGTCGTCCTCTGATCAACACTTGCCGAACCACTGATCCAGAAAGGACGCAGGAGTTCCTCAACATCCTCGATCAGGCTCTTTCAAACAACAATGCTCAAGGCCTCAGTGCAGTGTCAAAGTGGAATCATCTGCACACCACCATCTATAACTCTGCACTCACTGTGTATAGGAAAAGAGATGGGAGGAATGCTGACTGCTTTGAGGCTTATTGGACTGAAATAGAGTCAGTTATTGCAACTAAGAGGAGAGCCCTCATGAACTACAAACCAGTCCCCAGCTAACAACATCTAGATGCTCTCAGAGCTGCCAGAAACAAGTCTCTGCAGACTGCTCGGCCCACCTCCTTCTGAAATGTGTCTTTGCAAAGCAGGTGTGGAAGCGATGCAGTGGTTTTTGTCGAGGTTCATCCCAAGCAGCTCAGTAACTCAGGAGTCTGTGCTCTACGGCTGTTCCCAGGGACGCACACTGAGACAAACATCAACTGCTGCTGGAACACTATCAATTCAGTGAAAGACGTCCTTTGGTCTGCCCGAAACTTACTGGTCTTCCAGAGCAAAGAGTTGTCCACGACCGAATGTTGCAGACTGGCACATTCCGAGGTCCAGGACTACGTGCTGAGGGACGCACTAAAGCTTGGGGCAGCCGCAGCAAAGGCTCAATGAGGAAATACAACTGTGTAAGGTCCCCCCACCAAGCTGAACTGAGGAGCTGGATCCATGGGAAGCCACTCGAACTGTATTGGGAAAATTTTCATTTGCTGTAAAATGTAAAAATGTATATGGCATGACAAATGAAATGGAAGGGTTGTGAGGCAACTCATGATTGTATTGAAGGAAACTGATCTCCCTTGCGCTGTTTGCATTTTTTGACTTGGTGCTGTTTGAAACTGTTCGGTAATGTATTTTTTACAGATTTTTAATGAATAAAGTATATTTTGGAAATTTAAAAAAACTGCTCGGCACTGCACCAATCAATACTGGTTAAAACTCTGCGGCAGCATACAATCTGCTGCAGAATCCGGGGATGCTAGAGGGATGTATGAAGGAATTAAGAAAGGAATGGGACCAGCAGTAACTAAATCAGCACCTTTGAAGACAAAGACAGGGGTGATCATCACTGAACCTAACAAGCAGATGGAAAGGTGAGTGGAGCATTACCTTGAACTCTACATAACGGAGAACATTGTCATTGAAGTAGCTCTCAGCGCCATTCCAGACTTCCCTGTCATGGAGGAGCTGGACAGTGACCCCACCATAATAGAGCTCAACAAGGCCATTGACCGTCTTGCCAGTGGTAAAGCCCCGGGAAATGATGGTATTCCACCTGGAATCATCTAAAGTGGAAAAGAGGCTCTGCTGCAGCATCTCCATTAACTTCTGTGTCTCTGTTGGAAGGAAAGATCTGCACCTCAAAACATACGTGATGCAGGTATTGTCACCTTGTACAAAAATAAGGGGGAATCGCAGTGACTGCAGAAATTACCGAGGCATCTGCTTGCTAAGTATTGTGGGGAAGGTCTTTGCTCGCATTTCTCTGACCAGATTGCAGACCCTGACATCACACATCTATCCTGAGTCTCAGTGCAGCTTCAGAGCTGGTAGATTGACAGTCGACATGATTGTCTCACTTCGGCAGTTACAGGAGAAGTACTGTGAACAGTACAGACCACTCTACATTGTCTTTATAGACATCACCAAGGCCTTGGATCTTGTCAGCAAAGAAAGACTCTTCAAACTGCTATGGAAACTAGGCTGCCCTCCTGAACTCTTGGACCTCATCGCTTCTTTCTACGAAAACATGCACAGTTCCGTGAGTTACAATAGAGCAACATCAGACGCTTTCACGATCAGCAGTGGGATAAAGCAGGTTGCGTCCTGGTGCCAACTCTCTTCGGAACATAGGAGGAGTCCATTCAGCCCGTCCAGCCTGCTCTGTCATTCAATGATCATGGCTGATCATCTACCTCAACACTGCTTTCCCATGCTATCCCCATATCCCTTGAAGTCATGAGTATCAAGATTTCTATCAATTTCTGTCTTGAACATGCTCAATGATTGAACTTCCACAGACCCCTGGGGTAGAGAATTCCAAAGATTCACCACCCTCTGAATGAAGAAATTCCACCCATTTCAGTTTTAAATGGCCTATCCCTTATTATGAGACTATGTCTCCTGGTTTTGGATTCACCAACCAGGGCAAACATCATGTCTACATCCACACTGTCACACCCTGTAAGAATATTGCAAGTTTCAATGAGATCACCTCTCACTCTTCGAAACTTTAAGGAATACAGGCCCAGTTTCTTCATAGGACAATCCCACTATCCCAGGGATTCATCTGGTGACCCTCTGCTACACTCCCTCTATGGCAAGTATATCCTTCCTTAGATAAGGAAGCCAAAACTGGACACAATACTCCAGCGCGGTCTCACCAAGGCTCTGTACAATTGCAGCAAGACATCTTTACTCCTGTTCTCAAGACCCTTTGTGTGAAGGCCAACATACCATTTGCCTTCCTAATTGATCGCTGCACCTGCATGTGAGCTTTTAGTGTCTCATGAACAAGGACACCCAGGTCCCTTTGGACATTAACACTTCTTAAGCTCTCACCATTTAAGAAATATTCTATCTTTCTGTTTATTCTACCAAAGTGGATAACTTCACATTTATTCACATTATTTTCCATCTGTCATGTTCTTTCCCATTCACTTAGCCTCTCCAAGACCCCTGGAAATCTCCTTGTAACCTCCTCACAGCTCACATCCTTTACAATTGGCATATTCTTCTCCATGCTGCTATTTTACAGTTTCAGTGACTCAGATGGGGGTGTCCACCTGCATACCAGAGCTGACGACAAGCTGTTCAACTTGGCAAGACTGCGCGCCATGACCAAAGTGGGTAAATTCCTAGTCTGTGAGTTGCTCTTTGCTGATGACGCTGTGCTAACATCCCATAATGAAGTTCACTTGCAGCAGCTTGTAGATCGCTTCTCCCTGGCCTGCAAGGAATTTGGACTGGTGATCAGCATCAGGAAGATCAAAGTTATGGGCCAGGACGTAGAGACTCCACCTTCCATCAACATCGACAACCTCACTTTGGAGGTTGTCAACAGCTTCACATACCTTGGATCAACAATCACCAGCAATCTGTCCCTTGATACTGAAATCAGCACCAGGATTTCCAATGCTGCAGCTGTCATGTCAAAGTTGAGAAGACGAGAATGAACCGACAGCAAACTGATCGAAAATATAAAGCTCTGCGTGTACCAGGCTTGTGTTCTCAACACCCTCCTTTATAGTAGAGAAGCATCAACAACTTATGCAATTCAAAAAAAGCAGCTGAACAGCTTCCACCTCCGCTGCCTCAGATGGATATTGGGCATCTCCTGGCAGGACAGAGTGCCGAATGCAGAAGTACACCAGCGTGCAGGGATCTGCAGCATGTTTGCCCTCTTGAATCAGCGGTGACTCTGTTGACTGGGTCATGTGTGCTGAATGGATGACGGTCGCTTTGCCAAAGACACGCTCTTTGGTGAGCTTGCTATCAGCACGAGACCAACAGGTCACCCACGTCTGTGATACATGGACATCTGCAAGAGAGATCTCAAGCTGACTGGGATTGGAGTTGATGCATGGGAAGTCCTTCCTGCTGACTGGAATTCCTGGAGAAAGGCATTCAGGAAGACCATGGGAAAAGCAGAGGACAAAAGAAATGACCAGATGGGAGGAAAGAGAGCCCAGAGGAAGGAAAAATTATCAGTCAACCTCGGGCCACTGATATTCATCTGTACCAGCTGCGGAAGGGATTGTCACACGCGAGTCGTCCTCCACAGCCACAACAAATGATGTTTAATACAGAAGTGACGTACACCCTGAGTGTAGCCCATCGCCTTCCGAGATGGACGGTTGCCTATTACAATTACAACTACAACTACAACTACAAGAGCGGGTCAGAGGCTGGGAACTCTGCGGCAACTAACTCAACTCTTGACTCACCAAAGCCTGCCCACCATCTACAAGGCACAAGTCAGGAATTTGATGGAATACTCATGCCTGGATGAGTGCAGCTCCAACAACACTCAAGTGATTGACACCATCAGGTCAAAGCAGCCCACTTGATTGGCACCCCATCCACCACCTTAAACATTCATTCCCACTAGCACCAGTGCAGAGTGGCAACAGTGTGTAACATTTACAATCCGTACTGCAGCAACTTACCAAGCCTCCTTCAACAGCACCTTCCAACCCACAAACACTACCACCTAGAAGGATAAAGGCAGCAGACGCATGGGAACTTCACCACCTTCAAGTTCCCCTCCAAGTCACACACCATCTTGACTTGGCACTATACCGCCATTCCTTCACTGTTGCAGGGTCAAAAACCAGGAACACCCTCCCAACAAGCACTGTGGAGGTGCCAGAGGATTGAACAGTGGCAAATGTGACTTCCTATTTCAACAAAGGGTGTAAGGACAATCCAGGTAACTACAGGCCAGTTAGATTAACAGCAGTGGTGAGTAAGGTTTTAGGAACAATAATTAGGGAAAAAAATCAACAGTCACTTGGAGAGATTTGAGTTAATTGAGGAGAGTGAGCATGGATTAATAAATGGGAGTTCATGCTTGACTAACTGCATTTTTTGATGAACAAACAGGAAGATGATGGATTTTAAGACAGGATGGATGGATGGATTAAGAATGGATGAGAAGGTACCACATAAAAGGGCGGTGAACAAAATTGAGGTTCATGGAATAGGAGACTCCCTGTCCAATTGGATAGAAAATTGCCTTAAGGACAGAAAATAGCGAATCGTAGTAAATGGTTCTTTGCCAGACTGGAGGATAGTCGACAGTGGGTGTTCTCCAATGGTCACTGCGAGAACCACTGCTTTTCCTGCGATATGTAAATGACTAGGATCTTGGAATATAGAGTAGAATCTCAAAATATACCGAAAGCACCAAACCTGGAAGAGTGGTAAACAGTGAGGATGAAATGACCTGCCTGCAACAGGACAGTGATAGGCTAGCAGAATGAGCAGACAGGTGGCAGATGGAATTTAATAGTGACTTGTGTGAGGTGATGCACTTTCGCAGAAGGAACAGGGAGAGGCAATATATACTTAATGGCACAGTTCTAAAGAGAGCTAAAAATAGTGCTTTTTGCAAATGGCTTGTTGGTCTGGGGGTATGTTTTTCACTTTGGGTGTGTGATTGGATAGCATATGAAAGGTCCTGTTTTCAAATGCTGCATGACCCCTACTTCATTTGTGTTTTTAGTTGAAGGTCATTGATTGGTTGCAGCCTTACAAAAAGCGGAGTTGACTTTCACACGGAGCCTGTTTGAGGACCAGAGAACTGGATTCAAAGAGCCTGTTGACAAAATTGAAATGAACTAAATGTACAGATTGCCAAGTGTGTGTATGAAGGTGAAGCAGTAACTGAGAGCTGGATCCAAAAACAACAGGACTGGGTTCTGGTATGGAATGGAATTCTTCTGTGTTTCTGTTGTTTGGCTTGGATTAACTGATCGATTTTTTGTTTTTCACTTTGCCGATGCGTTTGAATAATTGTGGATCCTTCTTCAGGGTATTTTCTTTCACCAGGTAGTTCTGACCTCTGATGATGTTGATCGTAATCAGCTTCAACTCGCTGATAGTTTTGGAAGTGAGCAGATTTCCTTTGCTTGAGTCTACAACATGTAACTCACTCTGACATGTGGATCCATGGCAGGATTTGAAAGCTGCCCCAGCATCGGAGCATACATTGCATCCATCCAATAAGAGACCGAGTAGAAGTGATAGTTCAGTCAGTCGAACATGAGACTTTTAATCTCAGGGTTGTGAGTTTGAGTGCCATTCTGTTTCTCCATTTTTTTAGGCTTCACTGGCAGAGAGTACAAGGAGTGTTTGCAATGAAATTCAACAACAGTATGAGAAAGTCTCACTTTGATTCGGGAATCTTATCTCTCTGCAGCATCTCACTGTGAAAGATTGAACTTTATCTCATTTCATTGTCAGCTCAGAGTCACTGCGGCTCAGTGGGACTTCTGGCTGACTCCCGCTTCACAATCCATCAGTACTGAGAAAGCAATGGGGAATATTACTCACATGTTGTGTTCTGTAACCTTTTGGAAAAAATTGAATTATGTATTTTCTTCCAAAACATTCATTCTCAGTTCTGGGAAAAATAGAGAATATGATTGACTGTATCAGTAAGTGGGACAAGTTAAAATATGCTGTGACCAGTGGAGAAATGGGATGAGAATAAATAGTAGCAAAATACTGCGGATGCTGGAAATCTGAAATAAAAACAATAAATGCTGGAACCACTCAGCAGGTCTGGCAGCATCTGTGGAAAGAGAAGCAGTGTTAACGTTTCGGGTCAATGACCCTTCTTCGGAAGTTCCGAAGAAGGGTCACTGACCCAAAACGTTAACTCTGCTTCTCTTTCCACAGATGCTGCCAGACCTGCGAAGTGGTTCCAGCATTTCTTGTTTTTTTTTTGAGAATAAATACTGCCCTTCTCTGATTTCAACTGCACAAGCACTTTCAATCTGGCTCTGTAGCTTAGTTGGTTACAGCACCTGTCCAATAAACAGGAGATCCTGGGTTCAACTCCCAGCAAAGCCTTATTACAGTGTGCTTTAGAAGTTTCCTAATCAATAATTTTATCGATGTCTTGTGAACTTTGACTTAGAATTCAAATTACATAATGAATTTCAGTCACAGGAGAAAACAGCCATTGTGAAGGATGTGAGTTTGGAATGGCTGTTCCTCCTTGTACAGAAATTCAGTGCTGATATTTCAAAGGCAACTTCTTTCATAGAAGTTTGTTCACAGTTGCATTCAACCTGGAAAACAGCTCGACATTAATCTCACTGAAGGAAAGTGTGACCGTGTTGTATGTATCAGAGTGTTTCTGTCGTTATCTGTTGCTTTCAACCGTGACTGGGACATGACGCAAGCGAGAGGGTTGAGACGAGGTTTGGAATATTTGTCAGTCAGTAACAAGAAAAATCAAAGGAAGCAAATAAGAAAACCTGTGTCTCATGTGGTTACCGAGAGACGGTGAGAAGATATTAAACTTTGTTCTATTCAATACAGCTGTGATTAACTTTGACCTTTTCTGCCTTTTGTAAACAGTATTTGAAGTGTCTCGGGAACAGTGTTCAGTGGGGTCTGGGTGAGCAGTTGCGGAGTGTAACAGGGTCAGTACTGGATGCAGGAAGTTCTCTGACAGTCTCTCTCTCTCTCTCTCTCTCTCTCTCTGATGGGTTTGAGTTGATTTTCAACTGGCAGCTGTTGGTGTTTCAATAAATGAAAGAAGTTCCCTCCACCCATTTTTTGGACAGACAGTGTATTACAAGGATGTAAAGGGTTAATGCTAAAAACAGTGGGATCAACCCCTCCCACTGTCAGAGTGATGATGTTACAGTCACATGAGATGAGGTTTGGGAGAAGTGACAGCAGCACCAAGGATGCTAGCTTAGGAGGCTTGATGAGTGTGTATATAGTATTGTGTAAATTAGAAAAGAGTTCTTAGTTCTTTCAGCTGGAAATGTGTCCAGAAAATATCGAGAAACTCACAATTTTATTATTCAGGAGTCGAAACACAGATACTAATTCCAAGTGACAGTTCTGGGTTCATTTAACAAAAAAAAGGTCGAGAATAATATTACTCACTGATTGAAATCCCCCAGTGAGGAGACAGTTAAACAGGTGATCTATTGGGGCATCCTTCGATCCAAGGTTTCGGCAGCATTTAATCTCTCTTTTTGGTGAAATTCTTTGTTATTTGCATCTTCTTTTCAATCCAGCTTTGATGGGTGGGTGAAAAAACTCAAAAACACTGAACAGTTCCATCCTTTCTTTTCTTCCTTCTTCCCTTCTTTCCATCAGTTTCGTTTTTCTGTCCCAGATCAATATAATGATGAGAATCCCAATTTAATCTGCTGTTTTATCCATTCCAATCAAAATTCAACATTCCAATCAAATCTATTTGTTATTCCACAGTGTCTCTCCATGTGTTTTACTCTGTTGTATTCTCTCACAGTCTGTTTGATGATCAATGTTACATCTCACTCTCTGTTCTGGTGAAGATCAGAAGCAGTGATATCTGTTTACACCACCCGACAAGTCGGCCTGAAGCTGTGCCTCGCCGATCATGTGGAGTTAGGAACATCGGAACATAGGAGTAGGAGTCGGCCATTCAGCCCATCGAGCCTGCCCCACCATTCAATATGATCATGGCTGATCGTCCACTTCAATGCCCTTTTCCCCACACTTTCCTCATATTCCCTTATATCATTTGTATTTAGAAATATGTCAATCTCTGCTTTAAACATACTCAATAACTGAGCTTCCACAGCCCTCTGGGGTAATGAATTCCAAAGATTCACAACCCTCTGAGTAACAACATTTCTCCTCATCTCTGTCCTAAGTGTCCTTGGGGGTGCTTTTGCTAACGCTGTTGGGGAGGGTTCAAACTAATGTGGCAGGGGGATGGGAACCAAATGAAGAGGTCAGTGGACAGTAAGGAGGTAGTAACTAAAGCCTATAAGGAACTAGATAATGAAGTCAGCGTGACTAAGGGGAAGAGTAGGCAGGGAGCAGATGATGAACGCAGAGGGACTGGTGGTCTGAGGTGCATTTGTTTTAATGCAAGAAGTGTAGTAGGTAAGGCAGATGAACTTAGGGCTTAGATTAGGACCTGGGAGTATGATGTTATTGCTATTACTGAGACTTGGTTGAGGGAAGGGCACGATTGGCAACTAAATATCCCAGGATATCGATGCTTCAGGCGGGATAGAGAGGGAGGTAAAAGGGATGGAGGAGTTGCATTACTGGTCAAAGAGGATATCACAGCTGTGCTGAAGGAGGGCACTATGGAGGACTCGAGCAGTGAGGCAATATGGGCAGAACTCAGAAATAGGAAGGGTGCGGTAACAATGTTGGGGCTGTACTGCAGGCCTCCCAACAGCAAGCATGAGATAGAGGTACAAATATGTGAACAGATTATGGAAAGATGTAGGAGCAACAGGGTGGTGGTGATAGGAGATTTTAATTTTCCCAACATTGACTGGGATTCACTTAGTGTTAGAGGTCTAGATGGAGCAGAATTTGTAAGGAGCATCCAGGAAGGTTTTCGAGAGCAGGATGTAAATAGTCCAACTCGGGAAGGGGCCATACTGGACCTGGTGTTGGGGAATGAGCCCGGCCAGGTGGTTGAAGTTTCAGTAGGGGACTACTTTGGGAATAGTGATCACAATTCCGTAAGTTTTAGAATACTCATGGACAAAGATGAGAGTGGTCCTAAAGGAAGAGTGCTAAATTGGGGGAAGGCCAACGATACCAAAATTCGGCAGGAGCTGGGGAATGTAGATTGGGAGCAGCTGTTTGAAGATAAATCCACATTTGATATGTGGGAGGCTTTTAAAGAGAGGTTGATTTAGCGTGCAAGAGAGACATGTTCCTGTGAAAATGAGGGAGAGAAAGGGCAAGATATGGGAACCATGGATGACAGGTGAAATTGTGAAACTAGCTAAGAGGAAAAAGGAAGCATAAATAAGGTCTAGGCAGCTGAAGAAAGACTAAGCTTTGGAAGAATATTGGGAATGTAGGACCAATCTGAAACGAGGAATTAAGAGGGCTAAAAGGGGTCATGAAATACCTTTAGCAAACAAGGTTAAGGAAAATCCCAAAGCCTTTTATTCATATATAAGGAGCAAGAGGGTAACTAGAGAAAGGATTGGCCCACTCAAGGACAAAGGAGAAAAATTATGCGTGGAGTCAGAGAAAATGGGTGAGAATCTAAACGAGTACTTTGCATCGGTATTCACCGAGGAGAGGGACATGACGGATGTTGAGGTTAGGGATAGATGTTTGATTACTCTACGTCAAGTCGGCATAAGGAGGGAGGAAGTGTTGGGTATTCCAAAAGGCATTAAGGTGGACAAGTCCCCAGGTCCGGATGGGATCTATCCCAGGTTACTGAGGGAAGCGAGAGAGGAAATAGCTGGGGCCTTAACAGATATCTTTGCAGCATCCTTAAACATGGGTGAGGTCCCGGAGGACTGGAGAATTGCTAATGTTGTTCCCTTGTTTAAGAAGGGGAGCAGGGATAATCCAGGTAATTATAGACCGGTGAGCCTGACGTCAGTGGTAGGGAAGCTGCTGGAGAAGATACTTAGGGATAGGATCTATTCCCATTTGGAAGAAAATGGGCTTATCAGTGATAGGCAACATGGTTTTGTGCAGGGATAGTCATGTCTTACCAACTTAATAGAATTCTTTGAGGAAGTGACAAAATTGATTGATGAGGGAAGGGCTGTAGCTGTCATGTACATGGACTTCAGTAAGGCGTTTGATAAGGTTCCCCATGGTAGGTTGATGGAGACAGTGAAGTCGCATGGGGTCCAGGGTGTACTAGCTAGATGGATAAAGAACTGGCTGGGCAACAGGAGACAGAGAGTAGCAGTGGAAGGGAGTTTCTCAAAATGGAGACATGTGACCAGTGGTGTTCCACAGGGATCCGTGCTGGGACCACTGTTGTTTGTGATATACATAAATGATTTGGAGGAAAGTATAGGTGGTCTGATTAGCAAGTTTGCAGACGACACTAATATTGGTGGAGTAGCAGATAGTGAAGGGGACTGTCAGAGGATACAGCAGAATATGGATAGGTTGGAGAGTTGGGCAGAGAAATGGCAGATGGAGTTCACTCCGGGCAAATGCGAGGTGGTGCATTTTGGAGGATCCAATTCAAGAGTGAACTATGCAATAAATGGAAAAGTCCTGGGGAAAATTGATGTACAGAGAGATTTGGGTGTTCAGGTCCATTGTTCCCTGAAGGTGGCAACGCAGGTCAATAGAGTGGTCAAGAAGGCATACGGCATGCTTTCCTTCATCGGTCGGGGTATTGAGTACAAGAGTTGGCAGGTCATGTTACAGTTGTATAAGACTTTGTTTCGGCCACATTTGGAATACTGCGTGCAGTTCTGGTCGCCACATTACCAAAAGGATGTAGATGCTTTGGAGAGGGTGCAGAGGAGGTTCACCAGGATGTTGCCTGGTATGGAGGGCGCTAGCTATGAAGAGAGGTTAAATAGATTAGGATTATTTTCATTAGAAAGGCGGAGGTTGAGGGGGGACCTGATTGAGGTGTACAAAATCATGAGAGGTATAGACAGGGTGGATAGCAAGAAGCTTTTTCCCAGAGTGGGGGATTCAATTACTAGGGGTCACGAGTTCAAAGTGAGAGGGGAAAAGTTTAGTGGGGATATGCGTGGAAAGTTCTTTACACAGAGGGTGGTGGGTGCCTGGAACACGTTGCCAGCGAAGGTGGTAGACGCGGGCACGATAGCGTCTTTTAAGATGTATCTGGACAGATACATGAATGGGCAGGAAGCAAAGAGATACAGACCCTTAGAAAATAGGCGACAGGTTTAGATAGAGGATCTGGATCAGCGCTGGCTTGGAGGGCCGAAGGGCCTGTTCCTGTGCTGTAATTTTCTTTGTTCTTTGTTCTAAGTGGTTTTCCCATTATTTTGAAATTGCGTCCCCTGGTTCTCGACTCCCCAACCAGGTGAAACATCTCAGCTGCATCTACCCTGACTGTCCTTTAAGTATTTTGTGGGTTTCAATGGGATCACCTCTCATTCTTTGAAACTCTAGAGAATACAGCCCGTTTCCCCAATCTCTCTTCATAGGACAGTCCCACCATCCCAGGAACAAGTCTGATGAACCTTTGTTGCACTCCCTCTGTGGCAATAATATCCTTCCTAAGGTAAGGGGACCAAAACTGCACACAGTACTCCAAGTGCGGTCTAACCAAGGTTCTTTTCAATTGAAGCAAGAATTCACTATTCCTGTACTCAAATCCTCTTGCGATAAAGGCTAACATACTATTAGCCTTCTTAATTGCTTGCTGCACCTACATGTTAGCTTTCAGTGACTTATTGACATGGACACCCAGATCACACTTATATTCTGTACCTCAGCTAATAAAGGAAAGGATTCCATATACCTACTGAACCACCTTATCGACCTGTCCTGCTACCTTCAGGGATCTGTGGACTTTCAGTCCAACGTCCCTCACTTCCTCTACACCATTCAGTGTTCTCCCATTAATTGTGTATTCCTTTGCCTTTTTTGACGCCTGTTCTCGCTGTTCCCTGCTCACCGAGTGAACTCTTGCTCCCTCTCCTGGGCTCTTTATGCTCCATTCTGCTCTCACTGTTTCCCGCTCTCTTAATGTATCAATATTTGTTTGCCTTGTGTTTAATTTAAAATATGGATTAACTGTATTTTACAGTTGTAGGTTTTATTTGGTAGTCCTGTACAAGTTGTGGATTGGTATTTAATATTTAGCTCTGTGAAAACGATTGTGAATGAAAATATAACTTTCAATCTTATACATGGGCTGGTCTGCAAGTTCCAAGTCCTTCATTTTGTAGTAATGGAATTGATACTGTATCTTTCAGTCTTAATCTCTGTGGGATTTTTGAACTGGTATGTAATGCATAACTTGGTCTAACGTCTGATGTACATTATTGGGATTCATAGGATCATAGGAAATAGGGGCATTAGGCCATTCAGCCCATCGAGCCTGCTCCGTCATTCAAACAGATCGTGACTGATCATCTACCTCTACGCCATTTTTCCCTGCTATCTCCATATCCCTTGATCCCGTTAGTATTTAGAAATCTATCGATTTCTGTCTTGAATATGTTCAATGATTGAGGCTCCACAGCCCTCTGGGATAAAGAATTCCACAGAGTTCCCACCCTCTGAGTACAGAAATTCCTGCTCATCTCAGTCTCAAATAGCCTATCCTTATTCTGAGACTGTGTCTCCTTGTTCTAGACTCACCAGACAAAGGAAACATCCTATCCATATCTACCCTGTCACACCCTGGAAGAATTTTGTCTGTTTCAATGAGATCACCTTTCATTCTTCGAAACTCCAGAGAATTTCGGCTCAGTTTCTGCAGTCTCTCATCATAAGACAATCCCACCATCCCAGGGGATTAGTCTGGTGAATCTCCGTTGCACTCTCTCCATGACAAGTCTATCCTTCCTTAGATAAGGAAACCAAAATTGTACAGAATATTCCAGGTGCGGACTCATCTGGACTTTATACAATTGAAGCAATACATGTTTAACCATGTACTCAAATCCCCTTTCAATGAAGACAACATACCATTTGCATTCTTAATTGCTTTTTGCACCTGCACACTAGCTTTTAGTGTCTCATGAACAAGGAAACCCAGGTCCCTTTGGACATCAACACTTTCCAACCTCTCACCATTTAAGAAATACTCTGTCTTTCTGTTTATTCTACCAAAGTGGAGAACTTCACACTTATTCACATTATATTCCGTCTGCCATGTTCTTGCCCATTCACTTACCCTGTCCAAATCCCCTTGAAGCCTCCTTGCATTCATTCTGTACCTTTCAATCAGGCAAATTTTGTCTGTTCAATTTCAAGTTTTATTTTTAAAATGTGGCCATGGTGAGAGAGTTTATTTAGATCTGATAGTGAGTTTGTTTTTGGACTGCGATTGATGTATCAACCTATCAGCTGCACTGAATTGGAGTGAAATGGAAACAACTTCTGTCTCTCCTGCTGTTGTTTGACTTTTGGATTGAAAATGTGTCTCTTGACTTTGGGATCAGTGGCTGACTGCTTCTTTTGTTTGTTCCAGTGGAACTGATGAGCTGGCAGTATCTCTGTGCTTTGGGAGTGATCCTGTACCGACTGTGTGTTGGCACGAAACAAAAACAAGAAATGCTGGAATCACTCAGCAGGTCTGGCAGCATCTGTGGAAAGAGAAGCAGAGTTAACGTTTCGGGTCAGTGACCCTTCTTCGGAATGTTCGAAACGTTAACTCTGCTTCTCTTTCCACAGATGCTGCCAGACCTGCTGAGTGATTCCTGCATTTCTTGTTTTTGTTTCAGATTTCCAGCATCCGCAGTATTTTGCTTTTATTTTAGTGTGTTGGAACGAGCTCGCTGCACTTTTCTTTGTGTCCAAGAATAACCACATCCATTCAGGTTCCAAAGCAGTGGCTGCTGGAAGCAGATGCTGTTTGTTCCCTTCCCCCAGGCCCGGGAAGTCTCCATTAGCAGCTGATTTAAACCATCTTCCCCTGATTGAGTGAATGGCTTCACAGACTGGGTTGGGGAAAGGCTGCGCATGCGCTCCACTCCTCATTGTGACGTCTCACTGGGGGCGGGGCTGCATCGCGCGTGCGCAGATCCCTGCAGCAATTCAGCATTCAAACATCAATGGGAACTTTCCCCATTTCACCCTCATCAAAGTCCCAAAGAAAGTGAAGAGGGGCTTGGACTGGAGGGAGGGAGGGGCGGGGTAGGGGGAACCTCGAACCCAGAAAGCTGCCCACTTGCCCCATTTAGATGCTCAATTTGCGGTCATTCCCTGCAGGGGGTTTGTTATTATTGAGCCCCTCCTGGTAAAACAATCCGATAGAAAGAGGGGAGAAAGGAGGGAGCTGGTGTGTTTGCTGGGACCTTGCAGAATTCATTTCAGCTGCAAAAGTCCCGGGTTATATTAACCCGAGTGAAACACGCTGTCAGTGAGAGGAAAACCGAACGGCCCTTTTCATCTTTTCATTGGAAACAAAGTAGAGCCGGAAGTGCGGCGAGCAGAGCAGACACACAAGCTCAATGACAGGAGAGATCGGCCGTCCCTGAGTTTCAGCTCCCGGCTCTTCCATTTCCTCATCCACACTGTCTTTACTGTGGATGTTCAGGGGTTCCTTGTCGGATCTGAGGACTGTATCCATTAAACATTCTGAGCCAGGAGATCCACACACTCTCTGTTATCAAGATTTATGGGCAGGAATGTTTCAAAACTTTGTCTATTAAATCATTGTATTATTCACAGAACTAATGAGGCAATCGGTTCATTATTTGAGTTCTCCCTGTGACTGCGTGGGTTTCCGCCGGGTGCTCCAGTTTCCTCCCACAACCAAAGACTTGCAGATTGATAGGTAAATTGGCCATTGTAAATTGCCCCTAGTGTAGAGAGGTGGGAGAAGAATGGTGGGGGATGTGACAGGGAATGTGGGATTAATGTAGGATTAGTATAAATGGGTGGTTGTTGGTTGACACAGACTTGATGGGCCGAAGGGCCTGTTTCAGTGCTGCATCTATTAATAAATAACTGATTTTTTTGATGAAGTAACAGAAAAGGTTGATGAAAGGAAAGCAATGGATGTTGCCTATATGGATTTTAAGAAAGCGTTTGACAAACTACCACATAAAAGGCTGGGTAACAAAACTCAGGCTCCTGGAATAGGAGGGTCAGTATCTGCTTCGATTAAAAAATGAATGAAATATCATGAAAAGCGAGTTGTGAGATTTGGTTGTTTTTCAGAATGGAAGATGGTGAACAGTGATGTCCACAAGGGTCAGTGTCAGGACCACCATATATAGAAATGACTCGAATATTGGAATCACAGAATCACAAAATTGTTACTACACAGAAGGAGGCCATTTGGCCCATCATGTCTGCACTGACTCTCCAAATGAGCAATTCACCTCATGTCACTTCCCCGTCTTCTCCTCATAATCCTGCACATTCTTCCTTTTCAGAGAACAGTCGAATTCCCCTTTGAATTCTTCAATTGAACCTGCCTCCATCACATTCTCAGGCAGTTCATACTTTAACCACACGCTGCGTGAAAAAGTTTTACCCCATGTCGCTGTTGCTTCTTTTACCAATTACTTTAAATCTGTGCCCTCCCGTTCTCGATCCTTTCAAGTGGGAACAGTTTCTCCCTATCCACTCTGTCCACACCCCTCATCATTTTGAATGCCACTATGAAATCGCCTCTTAGCCTTCTTTTCTCCAAGGGAAACAGTCCTAACTTCTCCAATCTATCTTCATAACTGAAGTTCCTCATCCCTGGAACCATTCTCATGAATCTTTTCCATAATCTCTCCAATGCCTTCACATCTTTCCTAAAGTGTGGCACCCAGAACTGGACTCCATACTTCAGCTGAGGCTAGTGTCTTATACAAGTTCAACATGACCTCCTTGTTCTTGTACTCGATGCCTCTATTACTAAAGCCGAGGATACTGTATGCTTTATTAACCGCTCTCTCAATCAATGACTTATACCCCCAGGTCCCTCTGCTCCTGCACCCCCTTTAGAATTGTACCCTTTATTCTATATTGTCACTCCATGTTCTTCCTACCAAAATGAATCAATTCACATTTCTCTGCATTGAACTTCACCTGTCATCTGTCCTCCCATTCCACCAACTTGTCAATGTCCTTTTGAAGTTCTGCACTATCATCCTTACAGTTCACAATGCTTCCAATTTTCGTATCATCCATAAACTTTGAAATTCTGCCCTGTACACCAAGGTCTAGGTCATTAATATATATCAGGAAAGGCAAGGGTCCCAACACTGACTCCTGGGGAACTCCACTACAAACCTTCCTCCAGTCCGAAGAACATCCATTGCTCACTACTCTTTGTTTCCTGTCACTCAGCCAATTCCATATCCATGTTACTACTGTCCCTTTTATTCCATGAGTTATAACTTTGCTCACAAGTCTGTTGTGTTGCATTGTATCAAACTCCTTTTGAAAGTCAATAAAAGCAAAATACTGCAGATGCTAGAAATCTGAAATATAAACAAAAAGTGCTGGAAGTACTCAGCAGGTCTGGCAGCATCTGTGGAGAGAGAAACAGAGTTAATGTTTCAGCTCAGTGACCTTTCAGATGCTGCCAGACCTTTTGAAAGTCCATGTACACCACATCAACAGCATTGCCCTCATCAACCCTCTCTGTTACCTCATCAAAAAACTCCAGCAGGACAGTTAAACATGATTTTCCCTTAAGAAATCCATGCTGGCTTTCTTGAATTAACCCACATTTGTCCATGGGACTATTAATTTTGTCCCGAATTATTCTTTCGAGAAGTTTTCCCACCACCAAAATTGAACTGACTGGGGAGTGAAAGGAGGTGAGTTGCTCTAACAGAGAGCCAGCACGGGTTCGACAGGCCGAAGGACCTCCTTCTGTGCTGTAGCCATTCTATGATTGTATGATTCGAGCGACAACTGTTGGTGGAGAGGCAGTGATACAGGAATGTGTTGACAGAAAGGTGAAAGTCTGGGCTGGTGTGTGTTTGTAGCATTTGCAGCTTGTGTTCGGGTTTGTGAATAAAGGTGATTTGGAAGCTGTGTTCCAAATTGAAGTGTTTATTGGAAGCAAGAAGTTGATGTAAATAAAGAGTAAAACGTGTTAAGATGAAGTGTGGTGTGATTGAGGATAGCAATAAATATAGTGTTGGTGATTTATTTGTGTTCATAAACTTCCACTGCGCCCTCTGCTGCAGGCTGCTGTTTATATCCAGCTGTGTATTAGTGCTGTGTGTTCGCGAGATAAATGTTTGTTTCAACGCTGTTGATAAAGCAATAGCATTGCACTCAAACAGTCCCAGACATAGCAACACACGTACAAAAGCAAAATACTGCAGATGCTGGAAATCTGAAACATAAACAGAAAATGCTTGAAATAGTCAGCAGGTCTGGCGGCATCTGTGGAGAAAGAAACAAAGTTAATGTGAGCTAAGGAAACCGACCTGAACTGTTAACTGTTTCTCTCTGCACAGATGCTGCCAGACCTACTGAGCATTTCCAGCATTATCTGTTTTTATTACAGCAACACAGGTGTTGGGAGGCTCAGCCTGGCTACACAATGTTACAAGGACGCTGATTAACACCATCGACAACGGGACAGAGAGAAAAACACATAGAAAACCAAGAATAGACGATGAGGAAGCAAAAGTGAGGGACAGAGAGAGAGGCAACGAGACTGAGATGGAGAAACAAGGCATTTGTATGATTGTGTTCTCCCTGTTATCTGAAGGTATTTCCTGTTGTGTAAATATGTTTTCTGTTGTGTAAAGATGTCCCCTGTTGTTGTGTAAAGGTTTTCCCTATTATTGTTTTATTTTCTGTTGCTGACCGTCTCCGAACTGTGACCATTTGCCCTGGTTTTATTGTGGCCAACATCACCATCTGGTGGTGGAGCGGAGGCTCTGCAGGAAGGGGTTGACAAAGTGGGAGAGACTCGGCTGGTCCGTGTTTGCAGTTTGTGCAGCTTGTGTTCGTGTGAGCAAAAGTGAGTTGTTACTGATTGATGTGTTCACGAGAAGAAAAAAGCTGATTGCAGTAGAGTGCCTCAGGATGCATCTTGTTATGATGTTTTAAAAGTGAACTGTTTGTGTTACTACCGAACATAAATAGCAGAGAATGGTTTTGATCTATTGATCGCTGGGTTATGTGCCCAGCATGCTTCCGCTGCGCCACTCTGCTAACTACTGTTTTAAATTTTAGCTGCCTGTTAGTGAAATATGTTCAGTTCCCCAATGTTTTTATAAAAATAGGATTGTCGTCTGAATGCTCAAGAATCCCAGACTCAGCAACACACGTGCTGACGGACTCACCCTCATTGCACAATGACACAAGGACAGTGAGTCACAGCACCGACAATTAGGCAGGCAGAGAAAGACACACAGAAAACCAGGAAGAGATTATCAGGACCCAGAAAGGAACAGACAGAGAAAGACACACAGAAAACCAGGCAGAGACAGCGAGAGACCAATGATTTATGTAATTGTGTTCTCTATTGTGTAAAGATGTCCCCTGTGTTTTTTAAATATTTTTCCTGCTGTGTAATATGTTCTCTGTTGTGTTACTGTATTCGCTGTTGTGTAAAGATGTTCTCTGTTATTGTGTAAAATGGTTCCCTGTTGATGAAAGATCTTCTCAGTTGTGTAAATATGATCCATCTTGTGTAAAAGTGTTCCGGGTTGTTTAAATATGTTCCCTGCTCTGTAATGTAGAGCTGAGTCTGCACTAATGGAATTGCTACAGTATCTTCCAGTCTGATACTGGATGAGGGCTGGAATGTGATCCAACGCACAATCTGTTCAAATTAAATTGCTATTGTATCTTTTATTTTCACAATCCAGGGGGAGTTTTAAACTGAATTCTCAGTTTGTATCTCAGGTTATACTATCTTTCAGATTCTCTCAATCTGATGACGCACTTGAGATTTAGACTTAAGAAAGGATGTACTGGCATTGGACGAGTTCAAAAGAGATTCACTCAGCTGATTCCTGGGATGAAGGGGTTGACGAATCAAGAACGGCTAAACAGGTTATTCATTCGAGTTCAGAAGAATGAGGGGTGATCTTTTTGAAACGAACAATATTCTGAGGGTGCTTAACAGGGTGAAGAAGGGTCTCTGCCCTGAAACATTAACTCTGCTTCTCTCTTCACAGATGCTGCCAGACCTGCTGAGTATTTCCAGCATTTCTTGTTTTTATTAACAGGGTCGATGTTGAGAAGATGTTTCCACTAGTGGGGGAATCTCAAACAAGGCGACATAGTTACAGAATAAGGGGACACTCATTTAAAACTGAGATGCAAAGGAATTTCTTCTCTCAGAGGGTAGTGAATGTCTGGAATTATCTACCCCAGACAGTTGTGCAGACGAGATCACTGAAAGTATTTCAAGAGGAAGTAGATAGATTTTTGAAATATTGGAGAGTTGACGGCTATGAAGAGCTGGCATGAAAGAGGAATTGAGGTCTGGGGCAGATCAGCCATGATCTTACTGAATGGCGGGGCATGCTTGAGGGGCCGAATGGCCTACTCCTGCTCCTATTTCTTATGTTATGTTATATCTAATGTATATGTCAGGATGCACTATGGGAATTAATGCTGAAACTTATAAACTCATAATGTGTGTCAATATTGGGCTGATATTTAACTTGAATCTCAGAGTACATTATTGTGGTTAATTCTGTAACTTTGAAAAGGGAACTATGTGCTATAATGAAAACAAGAAATGTTGGAAATACTCAGCAGGTCTGGCAGCATCTGTATAGAGAGAAGCAGAGTTAACGTTTCAGGTCAGTGACCTTTCATCAGATGTGAAACTGATCAATCCACTGTTACAATAACTCCATCTCTGACTCCCTCCTGACAGTAACTAATCCTTTCACAGAGACTGTGGGTGGTTCTGAAAAGAGCCTTTGGGTTATGAAATGACATTTTTCCACTTTACTTTTTCTGGGAGTTCTGAGTGCTGAGAATGATTCTCACTGACATGCACAGGGCAACAGACCGACTGATTTGACATAATGGTGTAACTAATGTTTGGGCTAACTCATGGCATCAGGTCAAACATGGGCAAGGAAACCTCCTGCTGATTATCACCTACCACCCCCTCGGGTGGTGATCCATCTCGGCCTCCTTCTGAAGTCCCCAGCATCACAGATGCCAGTCTTCAGCCAATTCGATTCACTCCGGGTGATATCAAGAAACGACTGAAGGCACTGGATCCACCAAAGGCTACGGGCCCTGGCAATATTCCGGCAATGGTACTGAAGACCTGTGCTCCAGAACTTGCCGCGCCCTAGCCAAGCTGTTCCAGTACAGCTACAACACTGGCATCTACCCGGCAATGTGGAAAATTGCCCAGGTATGTCCTGTACACAAAAAGCAGGACAAATCCAACCCAGCCAATTGCTGCCGCATCAGTCTACTCTCAATCATCAGTATAGTGATGGAAGATGTCATCGACTGTGCTATCAAGTGGCACATTGCTTTGCAATAACCTGTTCAGTGACGCTCAGTTGGGTTCCGCCAGGGCCATTCAGCTCCTGACCTCATTACAGCTTTGGTTCAAACAAGGACAAAAGAGCTGAACTCAAGAGGTGAGGTGAGAGTGTCTGCCCTTGACATCAAGGTAGCATTTGACTGAGTATGGCATCAAGGAGCCAGAGTAAAACTGGAGTCAATGGGAATCAAGAGGAAAACTCTGCACTGGTTGGAATCGTACCTAGCACAAAGGAAAATGGTTGCGTTTGTTGGAGGTCAATCATCTCAGCTCCAGGACATTACTGCTGGAGTTCCTCAGGGTAGTATCCTCGGCTCACCCTTCTTCACTACTTCATCAGTGACCTTCCTTCAATCATAAGGTCAGAAGTGGGGATGTTTGCTGATGATTGCAAAATTCAGCACCATTCGCGACTCCTCAGATACTGAAGCAGTCCATGTAGAAATGCAGCACGACCTGGACAATATCCAGGCTTGGGCTGATAAGTGGCAAGTCACATTCATGCCACACAAGTACCAGGCAATGACCAACTCGAACAAGAGAGAATCTAACGATCTCCCATTGACATTCAACGGCATTACGATCGCTGAATCCCCCACTATCAACTTCCTGGGGGTTCCCATTGACCAGAAACTGAACTGGAGTAGCTTTATAAATAGTGTGACTACATGAGCTGGTCAGAGGATAGGAAGCATGCGGCGAGTAACTCACCTCCTGACTCCCCAAGCCTGTCCACCATTTACAAGGCACAAGTCTGGAGTGTGATGGAATACTATCCACTTGCCCGTATGGGTGCAGCTCCGACAACATTCAAGAAGCTCGACACCATCCAGGACAAAGCAACACGCTTGATTGGCACCCCGTCCACAACGTTCACTCCCTTCACCACTGACGTACAGTGGCAGCAGTGTGTACCATCTACAAGATGCACTGCAACAATGCACCAAGGCTACTCAGGCAGCACCTTCCAAACCTGCATCATCTACCGCCTAGAAGGACAAGGGCAGCAGATGCATGGGAATGCCACCACCTGAAAGTTCTCCTCCAAGCTACACATAATCCTGACTTGGAACTATATCGCCATTCCTTCACTGTCGCTGGGTAAAAATCCTGGAACTGCCTTCCTAATAGCACTGTGGGTGTACCTACCCCACATGGTCTGCAGTGGTTCAAGAAGGAAGCTCACCACCACCTTCTCATGGGCAATTAGGGATGGGCAATAAATGCTGGCCTGGCTGGCGACGTCCACATCCCATGAAACAAATAATTAAATGCAATAACAACTCATCTCAATTCCTAGTATTTCTAAATCCCACCAGTCCAACATAAGATGAACAATTATTGCATGTTGTGATTGACGGTCTGGTCTGTAAACTGCACTGTATCACAGATTGCTGACATTTGCTAACTGGAAGTGAGAACTGCAAAATCGGGACAGTAGTTCACATAGTCTGTCAGTGGGAAAGAATCAGGCAATGTGAGGTAATAGAATTTGTCTGTAAATGTGACACTCATATTGCTTTATATTTTTATATTGAAAATAAAAGTAATCATTTCGTGAAAATAGTGTCATGTTGTCCAAACTTTGGTAGCCAGTTGTTTTCGTCTTGCACTCAGCAGGACAATCCACAAGAATACCAATTTAAGGGAAAACAACAACTTTCTTCTGTATGAGAAGAGAGTGCTGATTGGTTGGCAAGTGAACTCTGATTGGTCGAGGCATTGCCATTCAGAATGCATCAGTTTATGGTGACTGACAGATAACTGCCCAGCTTTGTTTGAAATTTAAACCAGGCAGCTTGACTCTGATTGGTCAAGGCATTGCCCTGTGGAATGAGCCAGTGAATGGCTGTCACTTATTTTGTTTAGCTGAAACTGGCACAACATGTGTGCATGTTCTTTCTGTCTGCAAGGAACAGGGCCCTGTGTATTAATATATGTAGCTTACAGTACACACCAATGCACCACACTGTGAGCCCTACTGACAGTCTTAAATTGGTTGTCAATGTAATTCTTAGCACACTGAGAATTATTTAGCAAATGTTGTCCTATTGTTGAATCACATCTCATGTTGGATACTGTGTTTTGAGTTTTGCAAGCACGGGTTGGTTGGGTAGGGCCCATTGCGAACAGCGGAATGGACATGTTATTTGATACAATCCGCCAGTTTTGGGATGTACGGTCTAGAAACCTAGCATCACACTGGTATTGAAATTCATATATCACGTTACTTATTTGTGTGATAGGCAGGACGTCTCTTTTGCTTGACAGCAGCATCCTGTCAGTGGTGAACACCACACTTGTTGCTCCTGCATAGTAACAGCAGGAAATAGCTCGCTTCACCTGTTACTCAAATACTGGGGATATATTACCCTTCCAGGGTAATTTGAGGGAGACTGGGCACTTTACAGGGCTCAAAATGACGTGCTTCTGCCCGTTTATAAGTTTGTGTGATATACAGATAGAAATGATCTGATCAGTGTAGCCATTGTAATGCAGGATGTCTTTGATTCGCCCTATTTCAGCATCAAGCTTGCATGGTGAGCAAATGGCTCAGCCCTATTTATGAGGTTGCTGATAAGACCAATCTTATAGCGCGTGGAACTGTAATAATCCCAACGCGTGTATTGACCAGTGAAGGTAGGTTTGCGGTAGACCGTGGTGGAGAACCACTTAGCAGATTTCTCAACTCGTACATCAAGGAAAGGGAGCTCATTTGACTGCTCCATTCCAATGGTGAATTTGAGTGTAGGATGGAGCCCATGAAGAAGTGCAAGGAAATTATTTCATGCAGCTGTGGATTCAAATATAGCAAACGTATCATCTACATATTGGAAATATGCAAGAGGTAGGAGGTTAGGTGTCATTCCCTTAAAAACAGGTTTGTCATGGAATCCAACAAAGATGTTTGTGAGAGCTGGGCCAAGAGGGGATCCCATGGCAACACCAGCGATACATGGTGTCAATAAAACTGAACTCAACTGTGCAAGTTTCCAAGTTCATAAGTTCAATGAATATGGATTTACACAATGGTGACTGGTCTAGATCACCATAATATAGCACTGCAGTGCAAATATCTATGGCTTCCTAAAGTGGTACATTGGTGAATAGGCCAGCAATGTCAAATGAACACATGGACACGGCATTGCTATCGATATGCAAGTCCTGTATGGTCTTCACAAATGTGAAGGAATCCTTCACTGTGTATGTGGAGAACTTGCTCAAAAACTGGTTGTAACAATTTGCCCAACCATTTGGCAAATTCATTTCAGGATACTACTTACATTACTTCAAATAAAGAAAACACAATGACACAAAGAATTGAGCGCAACACTGAAAGTTTCACAGCAAATAGTCAAATGGGAAAAGGATGAAATACAGAAAGAAAAGCCTAAAATACTGAAAACACTCAGCCAGTCCGGAAACAACTGTGGAGAAGAGAAGCTCGGGTTAGTGGTCCAGTTCTGTGACCCTTCTATAGACCTGAAACATTGCTCCTACCTTCCTCTCTCCACAGATACTGCTGGAACTGCTGTGTGTTTCCAGAATCTTCTGTTATTATTCAGATTTCCAGTGTGTGCAGTATTTCTCTTTTTGAAAATAAACTATTCCCTGAGAGGAATGGAACTTTACATAAAAAATAGGAGTAGGCCATTCGGCCCATTGAAATAGCTCTGCCATTCAATAAGATCACAGCTGATCTCCGACATCAACTCCATCTTACCACACTAGTACAGATCCCTTGATTCCTTTAGTACCCAAAAACCTATCGATCTCTCTTTTGGATATACCCAATGATTGAGCATCCACAGCTCTGGAGTCATAGAGAGATAAAGCACTGAAACAGGCCCTTCAGCCCACCGAGTCTGTGCCGACCAACAATCACCCATTTATACTAATCCTCCATTCATCCCATATTCCCTCCCACATTCCCACCATTCTCCTGCCACCTATCTACACTAGGGGCAATTTACAATGGTCAATTTACCTATCAACCTGCAAGTCTTTGGCTGTGGGAGGAAACGGCAGCACCCGGCGGAAACCCACGTGGTCACAGAGAGAACTTGCAAACTCCGCACAGGCAATACCCTGAACGGAACCGAGGTCACTGGAGCTGTGAGGCTGTGGTGCTAACCACTGCGTGTAGAGAATTCCAAAGATTCACAATACTTTGAGTGAAAAAAAAATTCTCCTCTTCTCAGTCCTAACTGATTGAACCATTTATACTGAGACTGTGATCCCTAGTTCTAGATTCCCCAGCCAGAGGAAAAATCCTCCCAGCATTTACCCTGTTAAATCCCTTAAGATTTTTAGGTGCCAGGAAGATTACCTCTCACTCTTCCAAATTCTGAGGAATATTTTTTTTTTATTTC
This sequence comes from Heterodontus francisci, assembly GCF_036365525.1. Classification (NCBI taxonomy): domain Eukaryota; kingdom Metazoa; phylum Chordata; class Chondrichthyes; order Heterodontiformes; family Heterodontidae; genus Heterodontus; species Heterodontus francisci. The sequence goes on from NC_090398.1 coordinate 60,080,340, forward strand.
CAAAATATACTTTATTCATAAAAATCTATAAAAATTACATTGCCAAACAGTTTCAAAACAGCACCAAAAAATATAAACATTGCAAGGGACATCAGTTTCCTTCAATACTGTCATGAGTTTCTTCACAACCCTTCCGTTTCACAATTGTCGTGCCAATTACAGTTTTACATTGACAGCAAATGAAAATATTAACGATACAGTTCGAGGGGTTTCCCATGGATCCAGCCCCTCAGTCCAGCTTGGTGGGGGGAGCTTACACTGTGGTCTTTCCCCATTGAGCCTTTGCTGCGGCTGCCCCAAGCTTTAGTGCGCCCCTCAGCACGTAGTCCTGGACCTTGGAATGTGCCAGTCCGCAACATTCGGTGGTGGACAACTCTTTGCGCTGGAAGACCAGCAAGTTTCGGGCAGACCAAAGGGCGTCTTTCACCGAATTGATATTCTTCCAGCAGCAGATGATGTTTGTGTCGGTGTGCGTCTCTGGGAACAGCCCGTAGAGCACAGACTCCTGTGTTACAGAGCTGCTTGGGATGAACCTCGACAAAAACCACTGCATCTATTTCCACACCTGCTTTGCGAAAACACATTCCAGGAGGAGGTGGGCGACCGTCTCTTCCCCACCACAGCCACCGCGGGGGCATTGTGCGGAGGGGGCGAGACGTCGGGTGTGCATGAGGGATCTGATGGGGAGGGCCCTTCTCACCACCAGCCAAGCTACGTCTTGGTGCTTGTTTGAAAGTTCTGGTGATGAGGCATTCCGCCAAATGATTGTGACGGTCTGCTCGGGGAACCATCCGACAGGATCCACCGTTTCCTTTTCCCGTAGGGCCTTGAGGACATTCCGTGCAGACCACTGCCTGATGGACCGGTGGTCAAAGGTGTTTTCCTGCAGAAGCTGCTCCACGAAGGATAGGTGGTACGGCACGGCCCAACTGCATGGAGCGTTCCGCGGCAATGTGACCAGGCCCATCCTTCGCAACACCGGGGACAGATAGAACCTCAGCACGTAGTGACACTTGGAGTTTGCGTCCTGGAGGTCTACACACAGCTTGATGCAGCCGCACACGAAGGTGGTCATCAGGATGAGGGCCACGTTGGGTACATTTTTCCCGCCCTTGTCCAGAGATTTGAACATCGTGTCCCTCCGGACCCGGTCCATTTTAGATCCCCAGATGAAGCGGAAAATGGCTCGGGTGACTGCCACAGCGCAGGAGTGGGGTATGGGCCAGACCTGCACCACATACAGCAACAACGTGAGCGCCTCGCACCTGATGACCAGGTTCTTACCCACAATGGAGAGAGATCGCTGCCCCCACATGCCCAACTTTTGTCGTACCTTGGCTACTCGCTCTTCCCATGTTTTGCTGCATGCGCCGGCCCTTCCGAACCATATCCCCAGCACCTTCAGGTAGTCTGACCTGACGGTGAAGGGGACAAAGGATCGGTCAGCCCAGTTCCCAAAGAACATGGCCTCGCTCTTGCCATGGTTAACCTTGGCTCCCGAGGCCAGTTCGAACTGGTCGCAGATGCTCATCAGTCTGTGCACGGACAGCAGATCCGAGCAGAAGACGGCGACATCATCCATGTACAGGGAGGTTTTCACCTGAGTTCCTCCACTGCCTGGGATTGTCAACCCTCTTATGCTCGCATCCTTCCTAATAGACTCAGCAAAGGGTTCAATACAGCAAACAAGCAAGACCGGGGAGAGAGGACAGCCCTGTCTGACTCCAGATTTGATCGGGAAACTTTCCGATTCCCACCCGTTGATTGAGACTGCGCTACTGATGTTTGTGTAGAGCAGTTGGATCCAATTGCAGATTCCCTCCCCAAATCCCATTTTGGAAAGCACGTCCATCATGTGGGTGTGCGATATCCTGTCAAAAGTCTTCTCCTGGTCCAGGCTGATGAGGCAGGTGTCCACCCTCCTGTCCCGTGCGTAGGCGATCGTATCCCTGAGTAGCGCGAGACTATCAGAGATCTTCCTGCCGGGTACAGTACAGGTCTGGTCAGGGTGAATCACCAACTCCAGAGCAGACTTGACTCGACTGGCTATGACTTTGGACAGAATCTTGTCGTCAACATTAAGCAGTGAGATGGGCCGCCAATTTCTGATTTCTGCCCTCTCCCCCTTCCGCTTGTAAATGAGGGTGATGATGCCTTTCCTCATGGATTCTGACATGCTGCCGGCCAGGAGCATACTCTCGTATACTTCCAGCAGGTCCGGGCCGACCCAGTCCCACAGGGCCGAGTACGAGGAATATCGGCCTTGTCGACTCAATCTCTTCCCAGAGGACAATTCCCTCATCCCAGGAAGCAATCGAGTGACACTTTGTTACACTTCCTTTAAGGCAAGAATGTCCTTCGTTAGGTGAGGGGAATCAAAACTGTACACAGTGCTCCAGGTGTGATCTCATCAAGGCTCTGTCTAATTGTAGTCAAACTTCTTTGTTCTTATAAAAACTCTTCACAATGTTGAACACAACTATTAACTGCCTCATTAACACCTCTGCTCTCAGAGGAAGGACCCCCTGCTTCACACACCCCAGACCCCTATTCATTCCACATTAGCTGAATTCTTGTATCTCTGATACCATTCTAGTAAATCTCCTCTGTGCCCTCTCTGAGGCCTTGACATTCCGGCTAAAGTGTGGAACATGGAATTAGAAACAATGCTCTAGCTGAGGCCTATAACCAGTGAGATTTATAAAGGTTCAGCCTCAATTCCTTGTCTGTGTCCCGTACTCCCATTTCTGGTTTCTGACTCAATTTCGGCTCTGAACTGTTGAAACTGCCTGAATAAATATTTCCACCCAACAAAGCGCTCGGAATGTGAAAACGGACAGAGTGAGTGACCAAGTACATCAACTCCAAGTAAAACTCCACCATGTAGTGAAAACACTCGAAACACAACGGCTCTTTTAAGAGCCACCCACAATCTCTCTGAAAAAGCTGCACCAACATCTCTCTGGAATTGGTTTATTTAATTGGTTTTAATGCTCAGTAACTCTCTGGAACTTTCTCACTGTCTTTCTGTTTTCTGTTTCAATCTGGTATGGAGATTCTGGGAAGATGGTTTTCCTGCAGAAACACAAAACAAAGTCTCTTTTCAGAGTCACCCACCGCATCATAGGGACAGCAGTGACATGGGAACGGGAGCTGGGGTGTGTTTTATGCCGGAAATATCAGGTAATGATTTATGTTGTGCTCTCGTTATATTCCAATCTCTGAATTGAGCCTTTCCACCGCACCAGGGTTATGGGGAGAGTTTTCATCGTTTCTTTTCCAAACGGACAGACGATGTAATAAAGTTACTGATTTACCAAGATGGCGGATTCTCCCCTCACAGTGAAAAGTAACATCACACCGTCACATCTGCCCATTGTTTTATAATTGAATAATTAGTCAAATGGAATTATTTGTGATGTTATTTCCCCCGAGACGGTGTTTCCTGCAGTGAAACTGATCAGTTTCAGCTCAGTCATTCAGGGACCTGGAATTCCTGCAGTTTGAGCCCGCTGCAACCCCAGCCCACTTCTGATTGGTCACCCTCTTCTCATAAAGTCAGTGACAGCACATGAGGAGGCCATTCGCCCTATCAAGTCCATGTCGGGTTTCCAATCTGTTCAGTCCCCGACTCGATCCCCAAAGCCCTGCATAACCCCTTTGGGTCAAACTGAATGTGGCAGGACTCGAACCTGCAATCTTCTGATAACATCATGAAATACACTGAAGTTAAACGCCTTATCCATTAGGCCACACAGCCATTAGATAAAATGAATGATCCAATTGGAGAACCTCGAAGCACAAAATACAGCAAATCATTGGCTGAACCTGTCAACCTGGCAGAATATTTGAATTTGTGAAAGCCGCCAATTTCACTATGGAAAAGAAGTAATCAACTGGAAAAGTACATAAAAATCTATTTTCGCATCACGATTTTAAAAAAAGCTTTGAAAACACAATTTTGCTTTTACCGACTCAAATTGCTGGCGCTATTTTATGAACAGCTTTATTTTGCCAATTGTTGTCAACTTCTTATCCGTAACTGACAGTAAAACACTCCGTTCAGCAAACTTTCACACGACAAATAACTCAAACTCGGTGTGGAAGTAATAAATTACAGACTATTGGTAATTCGCCTTCACACAGGCTTCAGGGGGACAGTGAGAAGCCACTGAAATAGTTGCTTCATCCTTTTAAAAGGTTCCCATTCTGTCCTGTTATTGACGTGTTGGAATCAGATTTGTATTTAACAAGTTATTTCTGTGAAAACAAAATCCTCAACGGACCAGCTGGGAATCTGGGAATCACTATAGGAAAATAAAAGGCTTTTGATTGAGAAGACGGGACCTTCTCACCAGCAGCCGGGTTACATTCCCCTCACATACTTACACAGTGAGCAGCTCTTTCCCTCGAGAAATAGACAGCAGCAGTTGGAAGTTCAGTAAATGGATCGGTTCATTGAAACAAGTTTCTGAGTGACAGGTGGTGCTGAATATTAATACAAGAAGGTCCTGGAATGGGAAACAAGTATCCAGAGTGGGGTCTGAAATCAGGACAGGGAAATGGCCAGCACTGACACAGATCATTTCATTATTACATTGATATCTGACTGTCTATAAGGAGAAGCGAGTTAAACACATGATGGTGAAAGGAATGGAAGATGACGCTGGTTGTTCGAGATGAAGAGGGATAGACAGAGGTGTGGGTACAGCAGACTTCAGACAGTAATCAGCCCTTTCAGATACTGTGGGTGGATCTGAAAAGAGCCTTTGGGATAGGGAAAAAAGCTCTTTGTTTAAAAACCCTCAAATAGCGACCTTGTAATTGGTTAGGTTACTAATGTTTTAGTTAGTGTAATTTATGAATAATTACTAATTAGAAAGTGCTGTTTGGACAGAGTGTAAAGCTGTGAGTTGATGTGTGAGGGACTTCACTGACTAGGGGAAGGAGGTGCTCTTTGGTCTCTTCTCTTCTGCCTTTTCAGCCTCCATGGTACAGGGGAAGAAGCTGATCGGTGAGTAACTGGTAAATTATTCTACTTATTACACTTATTACACGAGCAATAATGAGTTTGTAAAGCTAAGTAATGGCAGGGCAGCTCGAAAAGTAAAAGTTCGAAATTTGGGGAAGGCAAATTTTACAAAACTTGGAGGTGATTTGGTGGATGTGGACTGGATACAACTACTTGAAGGAAACCCAAAGATGTTTTATCAGTCCATTAAGAGCGAGAGGATAACTAAGAAAAAGGTATGGCCTATCAGAGATGTACAAGGGAACTTCTGTGTTGATCCAGAAGATGTGGGCGGGGTTCTTAATGAGTTTTTTTGTCTCTGCCTTCACAAAGGAGAGGGATGATGCAGACATTGTAGTAAAAGAAGAGTAGTGTGAAATAGAGCTCCAGCGACCCGGGTTCAATTCTGGGTACTGCCTGTGTGGAGTATGCTAGTTCTCCCTGTGTCTGTGTGGGTTTCCTCTGGGTGCTCCAGTTTCCTCCCACATGCCAAAGACATGCTGGTTGATAGGTTATTTGGCCATTATAAATTGTCCCTAGTATTGGTAGGTGGTAGAGAAATATAGGGACAGGTGGGGATGTGGTAGGAATATGGAATTAGTGAAGGATTAGTATAACATGGATGGTTGATGGTCGGCACAGACTCGGTGGGCCGAAGGGCCTGTTTCAGTGCTGTATCTCTTAAAAAAAAAATAATTATTTGGAATTAAATGTGGGAGGTATGATTGGGAAATTTGCTGATGACACAAAAATTGGCCGTGTAATTGATAGTGAGGAGGATGGCTGTAGACTTAAGAATGATATGAATGGATTAATTGAGTGGGCGGAAAAGTGACAAATGGAATTCAATCTGGAGAAGTGTGAGGTAATGCATTTGGGGAGGGCAAACAAAGCAAGGGAATACACAATAAACGGGAAGATATTGAGATGGGTAGAAGAAGTGAGAGACTTTGGAGTGCATGTCCACAGGTCCCTGAAAGTGACAGGATAGGTAGATAGAGTGGTAAAGAAGGCATATAGAATGCTTTCCTTTCTTGGTCAACAAAAGCAGGGATGTAATGCGAGAACTGTTTAAAACGGTGGTTTGGCCACAGCTGGAGTATTGCGTACAGTTCTGGTCATCACATTACAGAATGGACATAATTGTTGTGTAGAGAGTACAGAGGAGATTTACAAGAATGATACTGTGGGTGGCTCTGAAAAGAACCTTTGGGTATTTGATAAAATCCTGGCAGATTGACTTGGTTTTGGTGCCCGGAGCGCTCGATTTCTTGGGCAGCAGCATGGCCTAGATATTAGGCAGCACCCAGCCCTGAGTGATGGTCACCCCTCCCAGCACCTTGGTGAGCTCCTTGTCATTCTGGACAGCCAGCTGTAGGTGTCTGAGGATGTTGCGGGTCTTCTTGTTGTCCTGGGCCACGTTGCCAGCCAGCTCGAGGATTTCAGCGGTCAGATAGTTGAGCACAGCAGCCAGATAGACCGGGGCTCCGGCGCCCACACGCTCAGCATAGTTGCCCTTTCTCAGGAGCCTGTGAACACGGCCCACCGGGAACTGCAGTCCAGCCCGGGAGGAGCAAGACTTGGCCTTGGACTGAGCTTTCCCGCCGGTCTTTCCTCTTCCAGACTTTTCTTTTCCAAAAATATACTTGAGGACATTCCGTGCAGACCACTGACTGATGGATTGGTGGTCAAAGGTGTTTTTCCACACAAACATTTCCACGAACGCACAGTCCAACTGGATGGAGCGTTCCGCGGCAATGTGACCAGGCCCATCCTTCGCAACACCGGGGTCAGATAGAACCTCAGCACGTAGTGACACTTGGTGTTTGCATACTGGGGCTGTACGCACAGCTTGATGCAGCCACATACTAAGGCGGCCATCAGGTTGAGGGCGATGTTGAGTACATTTTTTCGCCTTTATCCAGAGGTTTGAACATTGTGTCCCTCCAGAACCGGTCCATTTTGCGTCTTCAGATAAAGCGGGAAATGGCTCGGGTGATCGCCACAGCACAGGAGTGGGGTATGGGCCAGACCTGCGCCACTTACAGCAACAACGTGAGCACCTTGCACCTGATGACCAGGTTCTTACCCACAATAGAGAGAGATCGCTGCACCCACTTGCTCAGTTTATGTTGTACCCTGGCGACTCGCTCCTCCCAGGTTTTGGTGCACGTCCCGGCCCTTACAAACCATATCCCCAGCACCTTCAGGTCGTCTGACCTGACGGTGAAGGGGACAAAGGATCGGTCAGCCCAGTTTCCAAGGAACATGGCCTCGCTCTTGCCATGGTTAACATTGGCTCCCGAATCCAGTTCGAACTGGTCGCAGATGCTCATCAGTCTGTGAATGGACAGCGGATCCGATCAGAATACAGCAACATCATCCATGTGCAGGGAGGCTTTGACTTGAGTGACTCCACTGCCTGGCATTGTCACCCCTCTTATGCCAGCATCCTTCCGAATAGACTCAGCAAAGGGTTCGATACAGCAAACACACAAGGCAGGGGAAAGAGGACAGCCCTGTCTGACTCCAGATTTGATTGGAAACTTTCTGATTCCCACCCAATTTTTTGGACTGTACTACTGATGTTTGTGTAGAGCAGTTTGATCCAATTGCAGATTCCCTCCCCAAACCCCATTTTGGAAAGCACGTCCATCATGTATGTGTGCGATATCCTGTCAAAAGCCTTCTCCTGGTCCAGGCTGATGAGGCAGGTGTCCACCCTCCTGACCCGTACATTGGTGATCGTATCCCTGTGTAGCATGACACTATCAGAGATCTTCCTGCTGGGTACAGTACAGGTCTAATCAGGGTGAATCACCAACTCCAGAGCAGACTTGACTCGACTGGCGATGACTTTGGACAGAACCTTGTAGTCTACATTAATCAGTGAGATGGGCCGCCAATTTCTGATTTCTGCCCTCTCCCCCTTCTGCTTGTAGATGAGGGTGATGATGCCTTTCCTCATGGATTCTGACATGCTGCCGGCCAGGAGCATACTCTCGTATACTAACAGCAGGTCTGGGCTGACCCAGTACCACAGGGCCAAATACAACTCAACTGGTAAGCCGTCGCTTCCGGGAGTTTTCTTCGTCTCAAAAGACTTGATGGCCTTTGTCAGCTTGTCCAGAGTTAGCGGTTTGTCCAGATTCTCCTGCATGCTGTCATCTAAGACCTCTGTGATCGATGACAGGAAGGACTGGGAGGACGTGCTGCCCATAGACTTCACGTCTTACAGCCCAGCATTCAAGGATTTGCTAATCCTTAGGATGTCGGACTGCGAAGTTGTGACCGAGCCATCCTCTTCCTTCAGGCTGCTGATCACAGAGCTCTCTCTGTGTACCTTTTGGAAGAAGAAACGCGAGCTCGTCTCATCCTGCTCAATGGAGCGAACTCTGGACTGGAAGATGATCTTGGAGGCCACTGTGGCAAAGAGCGAGGCCTGCTGGCTCTTCACCTCTTGGCGATCCTCCTTGACCTCGACCCCCATCGACTGCAGCCAGAGCAGATTTTGCATTCTTTTCTGGAGTGGGACATTTCCCTCTGTCTCTCTCACCCTCTGAACACCTTTGGAGATAAAGAACCTCTTGATGTTCTCCTTGATCACTTCCCACCAGTTCACCGGATACTCAAAAAGGGTCTCACTGTTCTCCAACTTTTTCAATCTCTTTTGAGTTCCTCAATGTTCTCTGAGGTTAGCAGTGTAGCATTGAGCTTCCATGTCCCCCTGCCAACCCGCTGGTCATCCTGTAAGTGACAGTCAACCAGTAAGAGGCAGTGGTCGGGGAAGAACACCGGCTTGACGTCGGTGGATCTGACCGTGAAAGCAGGGGACACATACAGGAAGTCAATCCTGGAACGGGCAGACCCGTCCGATCTTGACCAGGTGTATCTACGCTGCTCTCTGTCTGCAGGTTTGCTGAAGACATTGTGCAGTTTGGCATTTTATACTGTTTCATTTAGGAATCTGGGCGTAGCGTCCAGTTTTCTGTCGTCACTGCCAGATCGTCCAGCTGCATCAATGATGCAGTTGAAGTCACCTCCAAGAATGACCGGCCTGGATGTCACCAGCAGCAGTGTGAGTTGCTGGAGGATGGTCAGCCGCTCACTGTATTGGACCGGGGCATATACGTTGCTTAAATGGAGCGGAGCATTGTTGCTACATTACATCTGCTACGAGAAGGCGACCGCCCACCAGCATCTTAACTTCAGAGATGGTTAAGTTGCCTTCCCGCAGCAGAATCCCCAGGCCGGAGGAACAGGAATCATTTCCCCTGGACCAGATCGATGTCCCATGGGATCACCATCGTGACCATTGCCTGTAAGTGCTGCGGTGCAGGATTCCACACTCCTGACAAAACAGTATGCCGGCTTTGACCTTTGCGAAGTCATCCAAGGTTGAAACACATCACGTGGTGGATTTAACACAATGCATGTTAATCGAAGCAATCTTTATATCCACTATAAAGTTGGGTGTTGCTTCCCACACCAGGTGTCCTTGCTAGTCCCAGTCCTTGAGTATGTTCCTGCATACCCATAGTGTACGCAAGCTGTTTCACATTCGTTGAGCCCAGAAACCCCTCATGTTTATTCATGAGGGTTTTGTTCCACTGGGGTGACATCGGCGGGTGGGTGGCGGGTCTTGTAGGCAGCAAGGCTTGGGTTGTCCTCTGCTGTTGGTGTCTTTCCCCTCGGTCCCTCCTTGAAGACATCACTGTTCCTGACTTCCCGGAGCTGGAGCTGGAGTGCGCAGGACACTTCGCTGCTCTCGGTCTCCCGGAGCTGGGGTGCACTGAGCATCTCACTGGGTTCCGCGCTTTGGGTTTGGGGTGCGCTGGGTGTGTCACAGCTTCCAGTGCCCCGGAGCTGGCAGGCTTTATCTTCCAGCTCCTTTGAGTTTTGCTGCTTCTTTTGGAGGTGCCATCGTTCTGGCCCTTCCTCGTCCAGTGAGGAGGAGCTGCTGTAGTCTGTCTCAGACGGTAGCCTCCTCTTGCCACTGGTTTGGGTGGTGACCTGTTCTATTTTTGGAGGTTTTTTCTTTGTGGTCTTCCTTTGTACCACCTGCCACTGACCTGTTTGTCCATCTGCTGCCTCCTCCTCCATTAATTCTGTCTGTGGAGGAGGAGTTTCCAGGCACGGAGGAGGTGTTGGGTCGCTGGTTGCAGCTGCCTCCCCTTTCTTCTCTTTCTCAGATAGACTTTCATCGCTGTGGGGAGGATTGCTTGTTTCCCTCCCAGCACCAGACATGTTCACCATTCCTTAACCCAGCCTTTCCTTGGTCCTTGCTGCCTGAGCATAACTGAGGCAGCGTTTGGGCAGGATTTGTAGAGGCGGCCTGCCCCACCTCACAGGTTGCAGTACTTACAATGTTTACAGTCCTTGGTCTGATGGCCTTCCTTCTTGCAGTTCTTGCAGACGACTGTGCTGCAGTTAGCTGCTACGTGACCAGATTTGCCGCAGGTACAACAAACTCTGTGCTGCTCCGCATAGACCATGAAGCCTCGACTTCCCCCGAAAGCGAAGCTGGAGGGAGGATGGATGATGGCTCCATTGGCATCGACCTTCAAGGTCACCTAAACCTGCCGCTAGCTGGTGCAAATCCAAATGGGTCCTTGACATCATTGCTGCCGCCGGCCACCTCAACATACCTGGTGAGGAAGGTGAGTACATCCACGACAGGAACATGGGGGTTGTAGAGGTGGCTTCTCACCACCCGGTCACGTTAAAATATCCACAGCTGGGGAAGTCCTGCAGGCAGAAGATGTTCGCAGCTTGGAATCCACAGCAATCAATAAGGATTTTCTCAATGAAGAAGGTACGATCAACCGGTGCATCTCCATCATTATCCTTCACTGCCACCCGAACGGTGTTACACTCTCCCTGGCCTGAAGTTACAGAATTGGTTACAGCCATTTTACTCAAAAACTTACCTGAGACAGGATCATGGTCTCTCCCCTGCTCCTCTTCCAGACATTTCCACAATCTCACAAATACTTTCACAAAGAGTGAAGAATTCCTCCTGCACTTCCCTGCTTTATCTTCTGGAGGAATACAGTCCGGCTACTTCTGATTGGTTACTGCCTGCTGAATCTCATTGGCTGGTTCCTGTCACCAATCAGGTAGCTGCTATTTCGCCGATCATCAAAGAGCAATGAGAAAATGGGGTGGAGATTGACAGCGGCAAATTGTCAGAGCTGAAACCCATTCACAAATTTGAAAAGCCCGCCAAAATATTTGTGAAACAAGAAACAGCTGAAATATAATAAATAATATCGTCTAAAGAGTAAAATGTATTTCACTCTCTCCTGATATTGTGTTTCTCCTCATTGTCCGTCACAGATACCAGACTTACTTTCCTTCCGGGAGCGGAGCGGAGAAGAGTGGACCTGTGGGGAGAACGCCGAGAGCAGAACCAATAAATTGAGCACAAGGATCGCGGCCCAGTCACTCACCTTCCGGGAGAGGACTGGACCTGAGGGGAGAACACCGAGAGCGGAGCCGATAAATTGAGCCCGAGGATCGTGGCCCAGTAACTCACCTTCCGGGAGAGGAGCAGACCTGTGGGGAGAACACCGAGAGTGGAGCCGATAAATTGAGCCTGAGGATCGCGGCCTTGTCACTCACCTTCCGGGAGAGGAGCGGAGAGCAGTCCAGGCACGCCGGAGTTTGAAAACAAAGTGAGCAGTGATGTCATAGGAAGGCTGCAAGGTGATTGGTTGGTGAGTATTTGCTGTTAGGGAGTTACTCTAAATAGCTGGGTCAGTAACTGAAAGTAAAGGGAAAGGTCTACAGTTTTTTCAATAAAGGAGGTCGTGTTTTTTGGGGGAGAATCAAGGTCCTTAGTGTAAATAATTTTAATTTTTGGGTAATTTAAGGGGATAAATTAAGGGTAAGTCATGGCAGGGCAGCTGAGCAATGTGGAGTGATCCTCCTGTGCAATGTGGGAAGTCAGGGACACTTCCAGTGTCCAGGGCGAACACGTGTGCAGGAAGTGTCCCCAGCTGCAGCTACTCGAAATCCACGTTTTGGATCTGGAGCGGCGGCTGGAGATACTGTGGAGCATCCGCGTGGCTGAGATCATTGTGGATAGCACATTTAGGGAGGTGGTCACACCGCAGGTAAAGACTGCTCAGGTAGAAAGGGAATGGGTGACCACCAGGCAGAGTAGAAGAACTAGGCAGGTAGTGAAGGAGTCCCCTGGATCCATCTCGCTTTCTAACAGATTTTCTACTTTGAATACTGTTGGGGGAAATAGCTTCTCAGGGGAATGCAGCGAGAACCAAGTCTGTGGCACCACAGGTGGATCAGCTGCACAGGAGGGGCGGAAAAGGAGCAGAAGAGCTATAGTGATAGGGGATTCTATCGTAAGAGGTACAGATAGGCATTTCTGTGGCTGCAAACGTGACTCCAGGATGGTATGTTGCCTCCCTGGTGCTAGGGTCAAGGATGTCACAGAGTGGCTGCAGGACAAGGGGGAGGGTGAACAGTCAGAGGTCATGGTACACATTGGCACCAATGACATAGGTAGAAAGAGGGATGAGGTCCTGCAACCAGAATTTAGGGAGCTAGATAGCAGATTAAAAAGCAGGACCTCAAAGGTTGTAATCTCTGGATTACTCCCAATGCCACATGCTAATGAGTATAGGAATAAGAGGGTAGAGCAGATGAATGCATGGCTGAGGATATGGTGCAGGAGGGAGGGCCTTATTTTCCTCGACCACTGGGTCTGTTTCTGGCAAAGTTGGGACCTGTACAAGTTAGACGGGTTGCACCTGAACTGGAACGGGACCAACATACTTGCTGAGAGGTTTGCCAGTGCTGTTTTGCGGGGTAGGGGGGGTTTAAACTAATTTGGCAGGGGGATCGGATACAGAGTGGAGGTACAGTAGGGGGTTAAACACAGTCAAATTTAAAAGAGAAACTGAGTCAGTCTGGAAGGCAGAGCAAATAAAGACCTGTTATGGCACAAGTGAAAAATGCAAGGCTGGATTGCATCTATTTTAATGCAAGGAGTCTTACTAATAAGGCAGATGAATTGAGGGCGATGATTAGCACATGGGATTATGATCTTATTCCTATCACAGAGACATGGTTGAGGGAGGGGCTGGACTGGCAGCTCAGTATTCCAGGGTACATAATCTACAGGCAAGACAGGTGACGGGGTAAAAGAGGAGGTGGCATTGCACTGTTGATCAAGGAGTCAATTACTGCAGTAAGGAAGGATGATATCTTAGAAATTCCTCAAATGAGGCCATATGGGTAGAACTTAAAAACAAAAAGGGGACAATCACTTGGCTGGGAGTGTACTACAGGCCTCTAAACAGACAGGAAGAGATAGAGGAGAAAATATGTCGGCAAATCTCAGAGAGGTGTAAGAATCTTCTTCTTCTTTGGCCTCCTTGTCTCGAGAGACAATGGGTAAGCACCTGGAGGTGGTCAGTGGTTTGTGAAGCAGCACCTGGAGTGGCTATGAAGGCCAATTCTAGAGTGATAGACTCTTCCACAGGTGCTGCAGATAAAATTGGTTGTCAGGGCTGTTACACAGTTGGCTCTCCCCTTGCGCTTCTGTCTTTTTTCCTGCCAACTGCGAAGTCTCTTCGACTCGCCACATTTTAGCCCCACCTTTATGGCTGCCCGCCAGCTCTGGCGATCACTGGCAACTGACTCCCATGACTTGTGATCAATGTCGCAGGACTTCATATCGCGTTTGCAGACATCTTTTAAGCGGAGACATGGACGGCTGGTGGGTCTGATACCAGTGATGAGCTCGCTGTGCAATGTGTCCTTGGGGATCCTGCCATCTTCCATGTGGCTCACATGGCCAAGCCATCTCAAGTACCACTGGCTCACTAGGGTGTATATGCTGGGGATGTGTTGGAGATACGGTCCTGCCACCTGATGCCAAGGATTCTCCGGAGGCTGCGAAGATGGAATGAATTGAGACGTCGCTCTTGGCTGACATACGTTGTCCAGGCCTCGCAGCCGTAGAGCAAGGTACTGAGGACACAGGCTTGATACATTCGGACTTTTGTGTTCCGTGTCAGTGCGCCATTTTCTCACACTCTCTTGGCCAGTCTGGACATAGCAGTGGAAGCCTTTCCCATGCACTTGTTGATTTCTGCATCGAGAGACAGGTTACTGGTGATAGTTGAGCCTAGGTAGGTGAACTCTTGAACCACTTCCAGAGCGTGGTCGCCGATATTGATGGATGGAGCATTTCTGACGTCCTGTCCCATGATGTTCTTTTTCGTGAGGCTGATGGTTGGGCCATATTCGTTGCAGGCAGCCGCAAACCTGTCGATGAGACTCTGCAGCCACTCTTCAGTGTGAGATATTAATGCAGCATCGTCAGCAAAGAGGAGTTCCCTGATGAGGACTTTCCGTACTTTGGTCTTCGCTCTTAGACGGGCAACCTGCCACCTGATCTTGTGTGGAGGAAAATTCCTTCTTCTGAAGGCTTGAACGCATGTGAGAGCAGCAGGGAGAAGAAGATCCCAAACAATGTAGGTGCGAGAACACAGCCCTGTTTCATGCCACTCAGGATAGGAAAGGGGTCTGATGAGGTGCCGTTATGCTAAATTGTGCCTTTCATATTGTCATGGAATGAGGTGATGATACTTAGTAGCTTTGGTGGACATCCAATCTTTTCTAGTAGTCTGAAGAGATCACGTCTGCTGACGAGGTCAAAGGCTTTGGTGAGATCTATGAAAGCAACGTTGAGGGGCATCTGTTGTTCACGGCATTTCTCCTGTAGCTGGTAAAGGGAGAACAGCATGTCAATGTTGGATCTCTCTGCTCGAAAGCTACACTGTGCCTCAGGGTAGACACGCTCAGCCAGCTTCTGGAGCCCGTTTAAAGCGACTCGAGTGAAGACTTTCCCCACTATCCTGAACAGGGAGATTCCACGGTAATTGTTGCAGTCACCACGGTCACCCTTGTTCTTATAGAGGGTGATGATATTGCCATCGCGCATGTCCTGTGGTACTGCTCCCTCGTCCCAGCACCGGCAAAGCAGTTCGTAGAGTGCTGGAAGTATAGCAGGCTTGGTACTCTTGATTATTTCAGGGTAATGCTGTGCTTCCCAGGTGCTTTTCTGCTGGCTAGAGAATGAATGGCATCACTGAGTTCCGATTTTGTTGGCTGTACGTCCAGCTCATCCATGACTGGCAGAGACTGGGCTGCATTGAGGGCGGTCTCAGTGACAACATTTTCCCTGGAGTACAGTTCTAGGTAGTGCTCCACCCAGCAGTCCATTTACTTCCGTTGGTCAGTGATTGTGTCCCCTGATTTAGATTTGAGGGGGGCGATCTTCTTGATGTTTGGCCCAAAAGCTCTCTTCATGCCATCATACATTCCTCGGATGTTTCCGGTGTCAGAGGCCAGCTGAATATGACTGTATAGGTGTTGCCAGTAGTCATTTGCACAGTGCCTGGCTGTTCTTTGTGCAGCGCTTCTGGCTGCTTTAAGAGCTACGGATGTTAACTCACTGGGGGCTTTCTTGTAGTTCAACAGTGCAATTCGCTTAGCGGCTATGACAGGTTCCAGCTCTTCAAAGTTTGATTGAAACCAGTCTGCATTCTGCTTCACACGTTTGCCATAGGTGATCATAGCTGAGTCATAGATGGCATCTCTGATGTGGGCCCACTTGGTCTCTGCATCCCCTGTCGGAGTGCTTTGATGGACTTTGTCAAGTGAATTTGGAAACTTACGTAACAGCTGTGGATAGGAAATTCTGCTGGTGTTGATGCGCGGGCGGCCCTTCCGCTGGGAGTGATGCAGCTTCTTTGGTTTGAGTCTAACCTTGCTGCATACCACACACTGCACACCACACACATCCTTGTCCACTCAACACAGTATTGGACTGGCAGCTTGCTGTGAAATGGCATGAGACTGCCATCTCTTGGTGTGAAATAGAACTGCAAGAGGGAAATTGAGTGATCATAAAAAGCTCGGTGGGAATGTAAGCTGTGAGGGGGATACAAAGGGCCGGAATTTATTTGGTTCACTCCCCCCGAGATTCCGGCCCTGCTCCAATTCTGGTCTTTTGAGCATCGCTGATTTTTATCGCTCCACCGCTGGCAGCTGTGCCATCAGCTGTCCAGGCCCGAAGCCTGAGATTTCCCTCCCTGAACTCTCCGCCTCTCGACCTCTCTTCCCTCCTTTAAAACACTCATGGAAGCCTACTTCTGTGACCATGCTTTTGGCCATCTGCTCTAATACGGTCTTGTGTGGCTTGGGGTCCAATTTTGCTTTCCGACACTCCTGTGAAGTGCCATGGGACGCTGTATTACGTTAAAGGTGCTCTATAAATTTACACACAAGTTGTTGTTGTTTTTGGTCTGGAATGTATTGCCTGAGAGAATGGTGGAAGGAGACTCAATCGTAAGGTTGAAAAGGGAATTTCGATAAATAGTTGAAAGGAAATGAAAGAGCTGCCACAGGCACGATGGGCCGCCCTGGTTGTAGATGTCGTCGTCATCCTTCCTTCTACGTGAGATGATGGACGTGCAGCAAATCCATTGGTGATGGGATAGTTTCCCATGGTGCACTTTGTCCGATAGCTGAAGAGGTCAATATGTGAGAGGCAGGTTCTTCCACAAGTGACACATATGAGGTGGGATTATCAGGTGTCGCTGTTTTCCATGTTGGCACCTGCTGTCAAGCTGCTATAGTCACTGATTGTCATGGTGACGCACACACCAGTCCAGGGGTAATATCACTATTTCCCTCTGTTGTTGGCCAGTGTCTCCCATGTGTGAAAATCGATGTTTCGGGCCTTCATGTCCTGCTTGCATGCATCCTTGAAGTGGGGCTTTGGGCATCCAACTGGTCTTCTGTCTCCGGCGACCTCCCCATACAGAATACCCTTGGGAATGTGTCATCTTCCATCCTGCGAACGTGCCTGAGCCAGCAAAGTCACCTCTGCTTGACGAGTGTGAGCATACTCGGGAGATTTGCTTTTGAAAGCATTGTTACATTTGTGATTTTGTCCAGTGTTTATTTGCGCAGTGTCTCACTGTCTTTTGCACAATTGCCTTGGCTAATTTCAAGTCATATAATGTTCTGGCTGCTGGTTTCATGTTGTGCATCAGGTCGGTTCTGCTTTTAGCTTCAATAACAGATGTCATCTCTGCCGAGTAGGTGGGGAAGAGACAGTTGCCCACCTCCTTCTGGAATGTGTCTTTGCAAAGCAGGTGTGGAAAGAGATGCAGTGGTTTTTGTCGAGGTTCATCCCAAGCAGCTCTGTAACACAGGAGTCTGTGCTCTACGGGCTGTTCCCAGGGATGCACACCGAGATAAACATCAACTGCTGCTGGAGGACCATCAATTTGGTGATAGACACTCTTTGGTCTGCCCTAAACATGCTGGTCTTCCAGCGCAAAAAGTTGTCCACGACCGAGTTTTGCAGACTGGCACATTCCAAGGTCCAGGACTACGTGCTGAGGGACACACTAAAGCTTGGGGTAGCCACTGCAAAGGCTCAATGGGGAAAGACCACTGTGTAAGGTCCCCCCACCATAGTGAACTGGGCAGCTGGACTCATTGGAAACCCCTCGTGCTGTATACACCAGATATGGGTTTGCTGTAAAATGTCCATGTCAGGTAAAATGGAGTGGAAGGGTTGTGAGGCAACTCACTCCTGTATTGAAGAAAACTGATTTCCTTTGCACTTTTTGGAATGTCAACCTGGTGCTGTTTTGAACTGTTGTATAATGCATTTTTTACAGATTTATATGAATAAAGCATATTTTAGGAATAAAAACCTGGGGATTCATATGCATAGTTCTTTGAAGGTGGCAGGACACATTGAGAAAGTAGTTAGCAAAGCATATGGGATCTTGGGCTTCATAAATAGAGGTACTGAGTACAAAAGTAGGGAGGTTATGCTGAACCTGTATAAATTTCCAGTTGGGCCACAACCAGAGAATTGCATCCTGTTCCAGTCAACACACTTTTGGAGGGATGTGAGTGTCCTTGAGAGGGTGGAGGAGATTTAACAGAATGGTTCCAGACATGAGGGATTTTAACTGTAAGGTAAAGTTGGAGAAGCTGGGGTTGTTCTCCCTGCAGCAAAGGAGATTGAGGGGAGATTTGATAGACATGTACAAGATTATAATAAATATGACAGGTTTAGATAACTTACAGGGCGATGGGGATAGAGCGGGGGAATGGGACTGAATGGATTGATTTACATGGGCTTGATTGGCAAAATGACTTCCTGTACTGTAGTGACTCCAGGACTCAATGACTCTCTCTCCTTCTCTCTCTCTCTCTCTCTGTCTATCGCTTTAGCTCTCTCTGCCTCTCTCTCTCTATCTGTCTTTAGCTGGTCCTCTAACTTTCTATCGCACTCTCTCTCTCTCTCTTTTTCACACTCTCTCTCTCCATTACACACATATTTGTCAATCACATGTCAAAGAAGGAAGCGTAATGAAGGAATGTCTGCGCCCTTGAAAATGTTTCCAGCAGAATAGTTAAATGTTTAAAGTTTCTGTTGGGAGTTTGACCTGAGATGGTGAGACACAAGGATGTGAGGTTATTAAAGTCTTCACCAAATGTAATAGGGAATAATTTTCTTCACTGGTGAACCCAAAGGAACAAATATGGCACAAGAATGAGAAAAGTCAGAGGATTGAGAAACATCCAATGGTTCTTCACATATACAAGTCAGCAGACCCACAGAAAAACAGTATGTTGAGAGTTCAGATCCAGTGATAGACTTGACAAATGTCGAGCTCGTGCTTTATTCTTTATAAACCCAACATCTGTCCACTTGGCTATTGCACCTCGTCTCGATGTATCTGATAATACTGATACTATTTGTATTCCACAGTTGCTTTGAAATCACAGGCAATATAAATGGATTGGGAATGTCAATGGTCAGGAACCATTAATGGATTGGGAAAGTCAATGGACTGGAAAATATCAGTGGATTGGGAAATTCTATAGAATGAGTTATATCAATGGATTGGGACAGTTCAGTACATTGTGAAACATCAATGGATTAGGAAACAGGAATTAAAGGGACAGATGGAGTTCAACCTGGAAAAGTGTGAAGTGATTCATTTTGGAAGGTCGAATTTGAATGCAGAATACAGGCTTAAAGACAGGATGCTTGGTGGTGTGGAGGAACAGAGGGATCTTGGGGTCCATGTCCATAGATCGCTCAAAGTTGCCACCCAAGTTGATAGGGTTGTTAAGAAGGCGTATGGTGTGTTGGCTTTCATTAAGAGGGGGATTGAGTTTAAGAGCCGCGAGGTTATGCTGCAGCTCTATCAAGCCCTGGTTAGACCACACTTGGAATATTGTGTTCAGTTCTGGTCGCCTCATTATAGGAAGGATGTGGAAGCTTTAGAGAGGGTGCAGAGGAGATTTACCAGGATGCTGCCTGGACTGGAGGGTATGTTTTACGAAGAAAGGTTGAGGGTGCTAGGGCTTTTCTCATTGGAACGAAGAAGGATGAGAGGTGACTTGATAGAGGGGTACAAGATGATGAGAGGCATAGATAGAGTGGATAGCCAGACACATTTTCCCAGGGCAGAAAGGGCTATCACCAGGGGGCATAATTTTAAGGTGATGGAGGAAGGTTTCGGGGAGATGTCAGAGGTAGGCTCTTTACACAGAGAGTGGTGGGTGCGTGGAATGCACTGCCAGCGGTGGTAGTAGAAGCAGATACATTAGGGACATTTAAGCGACTCTTGGATAGGTACATGGATGATAGTAGAATGAAGGGTATGTAGGTAGTTTGATCTTAGAGTAGGTTAAAGGTTCGGCACAACATCATGGGCCGATGGGCCTGTACTGTGCTGTACTGTTCTATGTTCTATGTTCCAGATGAAAGGATTGCATTAATTAATGGATTAGAATGTGGAGAGGCAGGAGAAAATGATGCCATTTTAGGGGGCCGGGGGTGAGTAGAAACAGACCAGGGCTATTTTACTCTCTATCTCATTCCTTTCTTCTATCTGGCTCATTATCACATCCTCTCTCTCTCAGAGCGGGTGGAATCACTGGAACCCACACTTGTTGCTCAGGTTGTTTGGTTCTGGGAAAATAAAAGGTCCACATCAGATTGACAGGAAAGATAAATGTGATTCAGAACCAATCATATTCCTTTTGGTGATGTGTGCTCAGCCTTGTTATATCAGCAAAGGCAGCAGGAAATGCAAATCCTGAAGAGTTTTGATAGAGTGAAGAAGGAGAAAGTGTTGCCAGTGACAGAAGGGTCAGTAACCAGAGGAAACACATTTAAAGTAATTGACAAAAGAATTAGAGTTGTGATGAGGAGATTGTTTTTTCAGCAGTGTGTTGCTCTGGTCTGGAATGCAATCCTGAAAGGTCAGTGGAAGCAGATTCAATGTTAACTCTGAATGGAATTGGATACATACCTGACATGGAAAATATAACAGGGCAATGGGGGAAAGGACAGGAGTGTGGGATGTGGGATTAATAGAATAGCTCTGTTAAATATCAAGCAAATGCACAGTAATAAGGTTCAGTGCTTGGACCTCAGTTATTTTCACTCTATCAATGGCAGAGAAGGCTCGAGGGACCATGTGGCTGCTCCTCATGTTCTTCCCAGTGTTCAGGATAAAGTGTAACATCACACTGATTTCCAGATGGCCAAAACAAATGCAACGGACATCTTTTCTGGAAACATCACATTTAAAGTGAGAAACTAATCATAAGGCACGGACGGGGATTAAAACCGTGATCTTCAGTTTACGAGACTGACGCCTTACCACTTGGCCACCATGCCTTTTGTTAATGGACACCTGAGGCTCCAGAGGAGGATTTGTGATTCTTTTTCAGTTTGGTTGAAACAGCATCGAGAAACATGCACAGAAATAAAGAGGGATTGTGGAATGGGAAACAGATCAGCCTCATTTACATCATCAGCATCATGAAATCTTCATTCAGACGTTCCATTCTCATCCTCAGCTTTTCTCACATCTGTACAATAATATAAGAGTGGACATTGGGTTGTTACTGGGCAGATTATATAAATAGACTATGTGCATCATCACAGGAAGTTATGTAATATAATCTGTACGGCACCTCATGGAGAGTTGTAGATGAAACTTTCAATGCAAGTTGTGTAGAGTAAACTCAGGTTATTTTAACCGTCAGATTCTTATAAATTGTGTACTAAGCCTTGACAGATATCAGATTATTATATGGGGGCCACAGTAAACCAAAGCAATGATGGAGAAATCTTTGCCTGTACCTTTGAAAAGGTCACTGGACAGAACCAAGCCGAGGAGTGGCCGAGATGGTTCCAGAAGTTTGCAAGGTATCGTACTGCATCGGGTCTCGTGCAGAAGCCAGACATGGAGCAGGTCAGTACACTATTGTCTGCCATGGAGGGAGTGTATAGGCTACGTGTGAAGAAGTTATTAAGGCACTCAAGACCTATTTTAATTGAGGAAAAAAATGTCATCGTGGAGCCAAAGTTAAAACGCTGCATTTGCTGACAATGCAACCACCAGGTGACGCTGTACTAGCACATGCGCAAATGCAGCCTCTTCCACTGAAACGTCACTGTCTGTGACATTCAGGCAGCTGCCAGGATTAAAGATGGAGCTACTCAATTTATCACAGAAAACAACTTAGACCCAAAAATCCCCTCAAAGGTTGCCATCGCCGCCTCCGTCCCAACCCCAATAGTCCCCCGCTACCTCTTGCGCATTCGCCAGTTTTTTAGTACCAAGTCATCTTAATTCACCTAAAGTGAATTACTTTCGGAGCAGTGACTGTCATTTCATAAGCAAATACGGCACATATCTACACAATGGACATGTTTTGGTTGATACTCGGAGAACGTTGCGCTGTTTGAAGTCTCATCAGAAGGACAGCACCTCTGACAGTGCTGCACACCCTCTGTAATTCAGTGAGGTTTCATAGAGTCAGAGAGTTATACAGCACAGAAACAGGCCCTTCGGCCATCGTGTCCGTGCCGGCCATCAAGTACCTGTCTATTCTAATCCCATTTTCCAGCACGTGGCCGTAGCCTTGTATTCTGTGGCGTTTTGAGTGCTCATCTAGATACTTCTTAAATGTTGTGAGGGTTCCTGCCTCTACCACTCCTTCAGGCAATGTGTTCCAGATTCCAACCACCCTCGAGGTGAAACATTTTTTCCTCAAATCCCCTCTAAACAGTGCCATCCCATTCTCCGGACGATCATTCCCCGCTTCCCCCCATCCCACTCTCTGACTGCTCACTCCCCCCTTCCCCCACCACCACCCCCATCCTGCTCTCTGGCCGCTCACACTCCAGGCCATGGGCTCTGCCGCTTCCCTCCTCTCGGCCACTTGCTCCAACATTGCCCCATCTCCCCTCGAGGCTCGCCTTGCTTTATCGGGTGGTGCGGTGAAGAATGATCGAATGTTGGAGCGAGAGGCCGAGAGGAGGGAAGCAGCATGGCTTTGAGCTAGTGTCTGGAGGGACGTGGGGGGGAAGCGGGGCGTGAGTGGACGGAGAGAGGGCAGTGCGGGGGTGGGGGGGTAGCAAGCGGCCGGAGGGCGGGGGAGCAGGGTAGCGAGGAGCGGGCAGCGAGCGGCCTGGAGTGAGTGGCTGAGAGGGGGTAGAGAGTTTTCCTGCGCATGCGCCACTTCGTCCTGGAAGACGTAGGCTGAGCATGCGCAGCATCTCAGAGCGCAGGAGACTGTTTGTGCATGTGCGCAGCTTGGAGCGCTCTGATGACGTCGGCTGGCCGCTGCATTGTCAGGAATCACTTTGAATTTAATAAGCGTACAAAACAGAAAGGGGAGAGTATTCATTCATTTATCAATGACTTGTACAAACTCACGGAGGTTTGTGAATACAGCAACTTAAGAGAAGAGCTGAATGGAGACAGGATTGTGTTCGGGGTATTAGACAACACCCTTTCAGATCATCTACAGTCCAGGGCTGATCTCACATTAACGAAAGAGTTTCAATTGAGCAGACAAACAGAGGTTAGAAAGTTTAACCAATCCGTTGTTCGAGGGGACAGGGAGAGTCTGATCTCCAGAGTTGCAGACTCAATTGAATTTGTTCAGAAAACAAAAGGAAAAATTAGTGGTAAAAGACAAGAAAGACGGGAAGAGCATCTAGTGGTAGCTGCAACCAATTGCAGTCGGTGTGGCTGAGAGAGACACAAGTGGGAAAACTTCCTCGCCAAAGAAGCTGAGTGTTTTTCCTGCAGAAAGATGGGACACTTTGAGTCAGTGTGTGGCAGTAAAATACCAGCACTGAATATAAATAAAGGGAAATCACCAGAGAGCAAAAACATTAATGAAGTACAGGATATCCAAAGTGTGGAAATACATTTTTTAGGTGAAATCCAGGAAATAAAGTGAGAGTTGCTGGACGACAGAAATTCTGAAATATGTTAAGATAGATGTAGATAGATTCTAGATAAACAAGGGGGTGAAAGGTTATCGGGGGCAGTGGGATTGTGGAGTTGAGGTTACAATCAGATCAGCCATGATCTTATTGAATGGTGGAGCAGACTCGAGGGGCCGAGTGGTCTACTCCTGCTCCTAATTGGTATGTTTGTATGTAAGAAAACATGTTCTAGATACAATGAGAACTATCATTTGTTTGGAATTGTATTTGAAACCCCCTTTTATCAAAAGGTGATAGAGCTTTAATGTTTCTACAATTAACAGACAAATCCTTGTGGAGTTGAGATTGACAGAAATAATGGGCTGGATTCTATAGAGCCCTCAACGTCGAGATCTGTGGTGGGGGTGGGGTGGGAGCCGCCTGAAGATGGCCCCGGATGAGGCCCGCCATGGACCTCAACGTCGGCAGGGCCTGGCTCGATATTGCCTGCGACGGCGAGGCGTTGTGGGGGGACCCCCACCGCTCGGCAACGGGACCACAAACCTGCATTAATTATTATCCCATCACTTCCTGATATCCAGCTGCGATCTTCAGCCCGGTGACCGGCACTGCCGTGCCTTCGGAGCCCCATCCGGGGAAATGAGGTGCAACACTGGTGGGGAGGGGGGAGAAGGTAAGTTTCTCAGTGTGGGGGAGGGGGGACGGAGTCAAATTAATGTCATGGGTGTAGGGGATGGTGGGAAGGGTTATAGTTTACAGTTTGTGCAGTTTTGGGCGGAAGGTCAGATGGTAAAGGTAGGTTTTGGGAGGGAAGGGCAAATAATTAATTTAACTGTTATTGGGGGGATGGGAGAGAGGCAAAAGCAATGTATTTATTTCATTTCATTTAATCTTCCTTTAAATATTTTCCAGTAGGACTAACAGCCCTTTAAAAATGGCTGACACTCCAGGACAGTACCAAGGCAGTGCTGCACTATCTGAAATGCTGTTTTTCAGGTGAAACAGAAAACTGAGGATCCCTCTGCCCTCTCAGGTGGATGTTAAAGGTACCATGGCACTATTTCAGAGAATAGAAGGGGAATTATTTCTGGGGTGCTGGTCATTGTTTAACCCTGAATCAACATCACGTAAAAACAGATTATCTCGTTTTTATCACATTGTTGTTTCTGGGAGCTTGCTGTGCGCACATTGGCCACCATGTTTCCTACATGACTACAGTGACTACACTTGGAAAGTCCTTCATTGGCTGTAAAAGGCTTTGCAACGTCCTGTGGTCGTGAAATGCAAGTCTTGCTTTTTCCATTGTTATCAGTGTCATTGTGATGAAAAGATCGGATGCGTGAACACAAAGTTTAAATCAATTTTGATTAAAATAATGTAAAAGCATCTATATTCTTGCACTGTACTTAATAATCTCCATCTTCCTATCCTTACAGAGTGCAATGTCATCGACCCTGAAATTGATTCCACAATCTCATAGAATCTTAGACTCATAGAAAGTTTAAGGCACAGAAAGAGGCCACTTGGCCCTCAGACAATTTCAGCCCAGTTCTGATGAAAGGTCACAGATCTGAAACGTTAACTCTGTTTCTCTCTCCACAGATGCTGCCAGACCAGCTGAGTATTTCCAGCATTTTCTGTTTTTATTTCAGATTTCCAGTATCTGCAGTATTTTGCTTCTGTGTTAATTTGAAAGTTAAAACTGAACCACCTGTTTACAATTCACACTGGGGTCTCCCATGAAATGATTCTGTATAATATTGATATAATGAATACAGATTCCGACACAGAGCTTCCTGTGGGGAATTGGGGATATGAAAACCAGCAGACTCTGCAGGAATTTCCACTGGGAGCACAAATTCACAAAATCTACCTTTTATATATCGATTCATTTTGATTGTCCTTCTGGAAAATTATTTTGCAACAATTTAAACATCAACCCACAGCTCCATGACTGGGTCAATTATGAGGTCATCCTCTGACAGGTCATGTGACAGCTGGAGCCACAAGACATCAGAACCAGATTTGTGACTGGATTAAAACCCGGAATCCTGTCCCAAAGGCTTTTCAAATAAAGCTGTTGCTGTTTGAAAACACAGCAGTTAAACTTTCTGCCTGACCATGAGGGGAGCTTGCGAGAAATTTACAAAACTCAATCCTTCAACAAAATAGTTCAAAAATCATTCATATCGAAATCATGTGAGGATTCATATGCAGTAGAGAAACAAGCAGAATATAGAAAGTACAGAGGAGAGCTGAAAAACGAAATGAGATCAGCAAGAGAAATTATGAGAAAAGATTAGCAGGTCACATAACTGGGAACACTGAAGTCTTTTACCAACATATGGACAGTCAGTTAAAGGGGGGATCAATTAGGAGATCCTGTGGAGACAGAGGGTGTGGCTGAGGCACTAATTAAGTATCACCAAATAAGCGGATGCTGCAAATGTCACAGTAAAGGAGGAGGAAGTGAAGAAATTGGACAGGATGAAAATAGATAAAGAGGAGACAATTACAAGGTTGGCAGCTCTCACAGTAGAAAAGTCACCCAGTTTGAATGGGCTGCATCCTGGGTTGCTGAGGGAAGTAAGGGTGGAAATATCAGAGACTCGAACCACGATCTTTCAATCCTCCTTAAATATGGGAATGTTGCCAGAGAACTGGAGGATGCAGGTAAGCTTGGGTAGTTCGATCTTAGTTTAACTTGACCATTTTTATAATGTATCCATTGTAATAACTAACAAGGTCAAGAAAGCCATTTTATAATTAACACATGACCAAAGGAGCCATTTTGTGTTCAGTGCTAATGTGCCGTGAAGAGGACACTATTTGTGCTTAAACATTAGCACAACACGGGAAGAAATGGTTACCGATTATAAGCTCTCACTCAATTGGTGCAGAGTATGAGCACCAGGGGTTACTTCTGACAGTTGAAGAGATCATCGCATCTCATTGGATAGCTACCACCCACTCCAAGCTGGGTAGCCCCCAATCAGTTAGGTGCTGTCCTGCCACAACCTACTTGCTTCAATGGGTGCTTGGAGCTTAGAGAGTCATCTCTCAACAGGCGGATCGATAATCTATGCACCAAGAAAAACAAGCTCAACAAAGAAGACACCAGTCCTTCGCATCGCAAGCTGGAATGTGAGGACCATGTGTCCTGGCCTTACTGACACCCTTCTGCAGGTTGATGAGACACACAAGACAGCTTTGATGGACAAAGAACTCACAAGGCTCAATGTGGACATTGCTGTGCTGCAAGAAACTAGACTCGTCCAAAGTGGATCCCTCAAAGAGAAACACTACACCTTCTTCTGGCAGGGGAAAGCCCAAGAGGCAACTCGTGAGCATGGAGTGGTTTTCACAGTAAAAAACACGCCACTTGAGATGAGTGAA
This sequence comes from Heterodontus francisci, assembly GCF_036365525.1. Taxonomy (NCBI): domain Eukaryota; kingdom Metazoa; phylum Chordata; class Chondrichthyes; order Heterodontiformes; family Heterodontidae; genus Heterodontus; species Heterodontus francisci. Next base: position 60,107,078 of record NC_090398.1, read on the forward strand.
CCAGCCACAGTCGGCTCAGAGAGACTTCTTACTCTTCACTTGTCAACAAGCGTGGGCCCAGTTAATCTCATGTGCATCTATGTCCCGACACTCACCTCCACCCCTGATGTCAAGGATCAATTCAATGTGACACTTGACACTGCCATCAGTAGAATTCCCAGCACTGAGGGACTGTACCTTCTAGGAGACTTCAACACAAGCTTGGGTACTGACTACACAGCTTTGCCAATGTGCATAGAGCACCAGGGGATTGGCAAGATGAATGAAAATGGACAGAGGTTGCTGGAGCTATGCTGTCACCATGGATTCTGTGTGATGAACAGCTACTTCCAGGTCAAGCTGTACCACAGGGTGTCCTGGAGACATCTGAGATCACGCCACTGGCACCAGCTAGACCTTATCATCACCAGACATACCACCCTCAGCAGTGTCCTCATCACTCACAGCTATCACAGCGCTGACTGTGACACTGACCACTCCCTGGTGTGTAACAAGGTCAGGCTTCAGCCAAGGAAGCTTCATCCATCCAAGAAGAACGTCGTCCTCAGATCAACACTTGACGACCCACTGATCCAGAAAGGACCCAGGAGTTCCTCAACATCCTCGATCAGGCTCTTTCAGACAACAACGCCCAAGGCCTCAGTGTGGTATCAAAGTGGAATCATCTGTTAACAAGCAGATGGAAAGGTGAGTGGAGCATTACCTTAAACTCTACATAACGGAGAATATTGTCATGTATTAGTCTAGTAAACCTTCTCTGTACTACCTCCAATGCATTTACATCCTTCCATAAATAAGGAGACCAGTACTGTACTCAGTGTTGCAGAAGAGGTCTCACCAATGCCCTATATAGCTGAAGCATAACCTCCCTACTATTGTATTCAATTCCCCTGGCGATAAATGATAACATTCTATTAGCTTTCCTAATTACGTGCTGTACCTGCAGACTAACCTTTTGCGATTCGTGCACTAGGACACCCAGATCCCCTGCATCTCAGATCTCTGCAATCTCTCACCATTTAGATAATATGCTTTTTTATTCTTCCTGCCAAAGTGGACAATTTCCCACTTTCCCACATTATACTCCATTTGCCAGGTCTTTGCCCAGTCACTTAACCTATCGATATCCCTTTGTAGCCCCCTTATGTCCTCTTCACAACCTACTTTCCTACCTATCTTTGTCATCAGCAAATTTAGCAACCATACTTTTGGTCCCTTCATCAAAGTCATTTCGAGAATTGTAGAAGGTTGAGGCCCCAGCACAGATCCCTGTGGACCACTCGTTACTTCTTGCCAACCAGAAAATGACCCATTTATGCTGACTCTCTGTTTCCTGTCAGCTAGCCAATCCTCTATCCATGCCAATATGTTACCCCTGACACCATGAGCTTTTATTTTCTGCAATAACCTTTGATATGTCACCTTATCCTTCTGGAAATCGAAGTAAAATACATCCACCGGTTCCCCTTTATCCACAGCACATGTAACTCCCTCAAAGAACTCCAATAAATTGGTTAAACATGATTTCCCTTTCACAAAACCATGTTGACTCTGCCTGATTACCTTTATTTTTTCTAAATGCCCTGCTATAACATCTTCAGTAATCGCTCCTAACATTTTCCCTGAGACAGATGTTAAGCTAACTGGCCTGTCGTTTCCTGCTTTCTGTCTCCCTCCCTTTTTGAATAAATGAATTACATTCGTTACTTTCCAATCTAACAGAACCTTCCCGAAGCGAGGGAATTTTGGAAAATTAAAACCAGCGCATCAACTATCTCACTAGCCACTTCAGGACCTGGCGACGTGTCAGCCCGCAGCTCCAACAATTTGTTTAGTACCACTTCACTGGTGATTGTAATTTTCTTGAGTTCCTCCCTCCCTTCCATTTCCTGACTTACAGCTAATACTGGGATGTTATTTGTATCCTCAATAGTGAAGACCAATCCAAAGTATCTGTTCAATTCATCTGCCATCTCTTAATTATCCATTATTAATTCCCCAGACACACTTTCCATAGGACCAACACTCACTTTGTTAACTCTTTTCTTTTTAAAATATCTATCGAAACTCTTACTAGTTTTGTCTTTATATTTCTCGCTAGCTTTCTCTCATACTCTAATTTTACCTTCCTTATCAATCGTTTAGTCATTCTTTGCTGTTTTTTTTATATCCTGTCCAATCTTCTGACCTGCCTCCCATCTTTGCACAATTATAGGCTTTTTCTTTAAGTTTGATAGTATCTTTAACTGTTTTCCTGAACCATGGATGGTGAGTCCCACCTTTGGAATTTTTCTTTCTCGTTGAAATATATCTATTCTGTGTATTCTGAAATTTTCCTTAAATGTCTGCCACTGCATCTCTATTGACTTATCCCTTAACCTAATTTGCCAGTTCACTTTAGCTAGCTCTGCTTTCATGCCCTTATAATTGCCCTTATTTAAGTTTAAAATACTCGTTTGGGACCCACTCTTCTCTCCCTCAAACTGAATGTAAAATTCAGTCATATTATGATCGCTACTACCTAGGGGCACCTTAACTACGAGGTCATTAATTAATCCTATCTCGTTGCACAATGCCAGGTCAAGTATAGCCTGCTCTCAGGTTGGCTCCAGAACTTATTTTTCCAAGAAATTATCCCAAAAACATTCTATGTACTCCTCATCTAGGCTACCTCTGCCCATCAGAAGTTCCGACTATATGTAGATTAAAATCCCCCATAATTATTGCTGTACCTTTCTGACAAGCTGCCATTATTTCTTTTTTTATACCCCATCCTACAGTGTGGTTAATGTTAGGTGGCCTGTACACCACTCCCACAAGTGACTTCTTCCCTGTATTATTTCTCATCTCAACTCAAACTGCTTCTACATCGTGATCTCCTGAACTTAGGTCATCCCTCTCTATTGCGCTAATACCATCATTAATTAACAGAGTTACCCCATCACCTTTTCCAAGCTTCCTGTCCTTCCTAAATGCCATGTCACCTCCAATATTCTCATCCCAATCTCTGTCGCCCTGCAGCCATGTCTCTGTAATGACTATCAGATCGTACTTATTTATTCTATTTGTGCTCTCTGTTCATCTGTTTTGTTTCGAAAGCTCCATGCATTCAGATACAGAGCACTTAGTTTTGTCCTTTTATTATTTTTGTAACCTCTAGCCTTATCTGTTGTTTTACTCTTAGATTTGTACATTCTGTCCCTTCCTGTCACAGTCTGTTTATCATTTCCCATATTTATACCTTTCTCTCTTGCCTTGCCTCTCCTCCTTGATTCACCATATCTTCCCAAATTTGATCCCTTGCCCCCACTATTCAGTTTAAAACCGTCTCTACGTCCCTCGTTATGTGGCTCGCGAGAACACCGGCACCAGCACGGTTCAGGTGTAGACCGTCCCAACGGTACAGCCACCTCTTTTCCCAGTACTGGTGCCAACGCCCCATGAACCAGAACCCACTACTACCACACCAGTCTTTCAGCCGCACATTACTTTCTCTAATCTTATTTGTCCTATGCCAATTTGCACATGGCTCAGGTAATAATCCAGAGATGATTACCTTTGAGGTTCTGCTTCTTAATTTGGTGCCTAGTTCCTCATACTGACTATGCAGAACCTCTATCCTTGTCCTGCCTATGTCGTTGGTACCGACATGGACCACGACAACTGGATCCTCCCCCTCCCATTGTATGTTTCACTCCAGCCCTGAGCAGACGTCCTGAATCCTGGCACCGGCAGGCAACACAGCCGTCTGGACTCTTGCTCTTTGCTGCAGAGAACAGTGTTAATCCACCTTACTCTACTGTCCCCTACTACCACTACATTCCTTTTTTCTCACACTTTGAGCCGCAAACACTTTTTTTTAATTTTCAAAATATACTTTATTCATAAAAATCTGCAAATATTACATTGCCAAACAGTTTCAAACAGCACCAAAAAATACAAACATTGCAAGGGAGATCAGTTTCCTTCTCTCCTATCATGAGTTTCTTCACAACCCTTCCATTTCACTATTGTCATGCCAATTACAGTTTTACATTTACAGCAAAAGAAAATATCAACGATTCAGTTCGAGGGATTTCCCATGGATCCAGCCCCTCAGTTCAGCTTGGTGGGGGGACCTTACACTGTGGTCTTTCCCCATTGAGCCTTTGCTGCGGCTGCTCCAAGCTTTAGTGCGTCCCTCAGCACGTAGTCCTGGACCTTGGAATGTGCCAGTCTGCAACATTCGGTGGTGGACAACACTTTGCGCTTGAAGACCAGCAGGTTTCTGGCAGACCATAGAGCGTCTTTCACCGAATTGATAGTCCTCCAGCAGCAGTTGATGTTTGTCTCGGTGAGCGTCCCTGGGAACAGCCCGTAGAGCACAGACTCCTGTGTTACAGAGCAGCTTGGGATGAACCTCGACAAAAACCACTGCATCTCTTTCCACACCTGCTTTGCAAAGACACATTCCAGGAGGAGGTGGGCGACCGTCTCTTCCCCACCACAGCCAACGCGGGGGCACTGTGCGGAGGGGGCGAGACTTCGGGTGTGCAGGAAGGATCTGACGGAAAGGGCCCGTCTCACCACCAGCCAAGCTACGTCTTGGTGCTTGTTTGAAAGTTCTGGTGATGAGGCATTCCGCCAAATGCCTTTGACGGTCTGCTCGGGGAACCATCCGACAGGATCCACCATCTGCTTTTCCCGTAGGCCCTTGAGGACATTCCGTGCAGACCACTGCCTGATGGACCGGTGGTCAAAGGTGTTTTGCCGCAGAAACTAAACACTTTTTTTTTTATTTCCAAAATATACTTTATTCATAAACATCTGTAAAAATTACATTGCCAAACAGTTTCCAAACAGCACCAAAAAATACAAACATTGCAAGGGATATCAGTTTCCTTCAGTACTCTCATGAGTTTCTTCCCAACCCTTCCGTTTCACAATTGTCATGTCAATTACAGTTTTACATTTACAGCAAAATGGACCTTAATCACTTCCAGATACTCATCAAACATGCAGCTTTTAACAAACCAATCAACTACCTGCTTGCCTGTGATGTCACAGCTCAACAGATCCTCACCAAACAGCTCCTTCCACTGCACCGAAGCAAGAACCAAATCCTGTAAACTCACCCCAGCGGCTATCTGTTTCCCTGCTCTCAGTCTCCATTGTAATATCACTTTTGATTTTTTTACCCCAGCTCTGCTCCTGCTGTGCTCCTCTCTCTCTCGCTCTGTCTCTGAGTCGGTGATTTTGACACACTTGATAACTCTCTGTTCCGTCGTGCTCTTCTGTCTCTGGTCCAAAATCTGACTCTGGTGGGATTTGAAACCACAACCTTTGAATGCCTTCTTTATCATTATTTAGAAGTCCAACACGCTATCCATTGCGCCACAGAGCTGCACATATTTTGATGAGCATCACCAAGGCCTTTGATCTTGTCAGCAGAGGCAGACTCTTCAAACTGCGATGGAAACTCGGCTGCCCTCCTGAACTCTTGGGCATCATCTCTTCTTTCCACGAGAACATGCACAGTTCCATCAGTTACAATGGAGCAACATCAGACACTTTCAAGATCAGCAGTGGGGTAAAGCAAGGCTGCGTGCTGGCGCCAACTCTCTTAGGAACAGAGGAACATAGGAGTAGGCCATTCAGCCCGTCGAGCCTTTTCTGCCATTCAATTCGATCATGGCTGATCATCTACCTCAACGCCCCTTTCCCGTGCTCTCCCCATATCCCTTGATGTCATGACTATCAAGATTTCTAACAATTTCTGTCTTGAACATGCTCAATGATTGAACAGGCACAGCTCTCTGGGGTACAGAATTCCAATGATTCACCACCGTCTGAGTGTAGAAATTCAACTCGATCTCAGTTTTAAATGGCCTACTCCTTATTCTGAGACTTGGTCCCCTGATTTTAGACTCACCAACCAGGGCAAACATCCTATCTACATCCATACTGTCACGCCCTATAAGAATTTTATCAGTTTCAATGAGATCACCTCTCATTCTTCGAAACTTTAAGGAATACAGTCCCAGTTTCCTCATAAGACAATCCCACCATCCCAGGGATTAGTCTGGTGACCCTCTGTTTCACTCCCTCTATGGCAAGTATATCCTTCCTTAGATGAGGAGACCATTCTATACACAATACTCCAGCGCGGTTTCACCAAGGCTCTATACAATTGCAACAAGACATCTTTACTCCTGTACTCATGATCCCTCGTGTGAAGGCCAACATACCATTTGCCTTCCTAATTGATTGCTGCACCTGCACAAGAGCTTTTAGTGTCTCATGAACAAGGACACCCAGGTCCCTTTGGACATCAACACTTCCCAACCTCTCACCATTTAAGAAATACTCTGTCTTTCTGTTTATTCCACCAAAGTGGAGAACTTCACAATTACTCACGTTATATTCCATCTGCCATGTTCTTTCCCATTCACTTAGCCTCTCCAGGTTCCCTGGAAGCCTCTCTGCATCCTTCTCACAGCTCACACTTCACCCAGCTTTGTGTCATCTGCAAACTTGGAAATATTACATTTAATCCCTGCATCCAAATCATTTATTTCGGTTGTTAACAGCTGTGGCTCCAACACTGATTCTTGCAGTACCCCAATAGTAACAGCCTGCCATCCTGAGGAGGACCCGTTATTCCTGCTCTCTGTTTTCGGTCTGTTAACCAATTCTCAATCCATACCAGTATATTATCTCCAATCCTATGTGCTCTAATTTTGTTTACTCACCTCCTGTGTGGGACATTAACAAAGCATCCACTGGTTCTCCTTTATCTGTTCTACAGGTAACATCCTCAAAAAACTCAACGGGTTTTTTCAAACCTGTTTTCCTTTTCATAAATCTATGTTGACTCTGCCCAATCATATCATTATTTTCTAACTGTCTATTTATCACATCCTTTATAACTGGTGTATTCTTCTCCATGCTGCTATTGTACACTTTCAGTGACACAGATGGGGGTGTTCACCTGTATATCAGAGCTGACGACAAGCTGTTCATCTTGGCAAGACTCCACTTGGACGTAGAGACTTGGACGTAGAGACTCCACTTTCTATCAACATTGACAACATCACTTTGGAGGTTGTCAACAGCTTCACATACCTTGGATCAACAATCACCAGCAATCTCTCCCTTGAAGCTGAAATCAGCACCAGGATTGCCAATGCTGCAGCTGTCATGTCAAAGTTGAGAAGACGGGTGTGAACCGATAGCAAACTGACCGTAAATACAAAGCTCCACGTGTACCAGGCTTGTGTTCTCAGCACCCTCCTTTATAGTAGAGAATCATCAACAACTTATGCAAGCCAAGAAAAGCAGCTGAACAGCTTCCACCTCCACTGCCTCAGATGGATATTGGACATCTCCTGGCAGGACAGAGTGCCGAATGAGGAAGTACACCAGCGTGCAGGGATCCACAGCATGTTTGCCCTTTTGAGTCAGAGGCGGCTCTGTTGACTGGGCCAAATGAATGACAGTCACATTGCCAAATACATGCTCTGTGGTGAGCTTGCTATCAGCACAAGACCAACAGGTCAGGGAAAAAATCAAGTTATTTGGAGAGGTTTGAGTTAATTAAGGAGAGTGGGCATGGATTTATAAATGAAAGTTCATGCTTGATGAATCTAACTGCATTGTTTGATAAACTATCTGAGAAAGTTGATGAAGGGAATGCAGTGGATGTTGTTTATATGGATTTTACAAAAGCATTTTATGAAGTACCACATAAAAGGGTGGTTAACAAAATTGAGGTTCATGGATTAGGAGGGTCAGTGTCCATTTGGATAGGAAATTGTTTTAAGGACAGAAAACAGCGAGTCATATGAAATGGTTCTTGGTCAGACCGGAGGATAGTCGACAGTGGTGTTCCCCAAGGGTCAGTGCTAGAACCATTGCTTTTTTTTGCTACAGATAAATGACTTGGATCTTGGAATATCGAGCAGAATCTCAAAATATGCCGATGACACCAAACTTGGAGGAGTGGCAAACAGTGAGGATGATATGAACTACCTGAAACAGGATAGTTATCGGCTAGTAGGATGGGCAGACAGGTGGCAGATGGAATTTAATAGTGACAAGTGTGAGGTGATGCATTTTAGCAGAAGAAATAGGTAGAGGCAATATATCCTCAAATCTACAGTTCTGAAGAGTGTGCTGGAATAGAGGGACCTGGAGTACATGTCCATCATTCTTTGAAGTTGGCAAGACATATTGCGAGAGTGGTTAGCAAAGCATGTGGGATCTTGGGCTTTATAAATAGAGACATTGAGTACAAAAGCAGGGTTGTTATGCTGAACTCGGGTTAGGCCCCAATTGGAGTGTTGCATTCAGATCTGCTCACCAATCTTTAGAAAGGATGTGCGGATTCTTGAGAGGATGCAGAGAATATTTACCAGAATAGTTCCAGGGATGGAGGGTTTTAGTTTCAAGTTTAGGTTAGAAAAACAGGGTTTTTTCTGCCTGTATCAAAGGAGATTGAGGGGAGAATTGATAGAGGTGTCGAAGGCTATGACAGTTTTAGATAAGTTGGCAAAGAAAAATTGTTCCCATTAATATTGGTACAAGGACTAGGGGATTCAGATTGAAGGTTTTGGACAAGAGATGCAGGGGGAATGTGCGGAAGAGCTTTTTTACACAGTGATTGGTAATGATCTGTAACTCGCTGCCCCCGAGGGCGGAGGAAGTGGAGACAATCGTTGGTTACAAAAGGAATTTCGATGGGCATTTGAAGGAAATAAATTTACAGGGCTAGGGGGATCGAGCAGACAAGTGGGACTGACTGGATCGCTCCATGGAGAGCTGGCCTGTACTCGATGGGGCAAATGGCCTCCTTCTATACCACAAATGACCCAATGACTCGATGAGTCTATGTCACTCTCAGAATCAAGACATCAGAGTGACAGATTTAACACAACATTATAACATATGTTTGGTTTGACAAATTCAATAATAAATCGTCTCCACTCCTAGTATTTCTAAATCCCACACATTCACTATAATGTCAACAATTATTTCCTGTTGTGTCTCTCTCAGATTTGTAAACTTCACTATATTGGAGTGAGGTGACATCTACTGGCGGGAAGCAAGAACTGCAATCAAGCAGCAGAAACTCCACAGTCTGTCAGGGTTAAAGAAACATTGCAATATGAGGAAATAGTGAAGGGGTTTGATCGGGTTGATGGAAACATGATTCCACTTGTGGTATCGTATGAAGCAGGGGCCGGAAATATAAAATTGTCGTTAATAAAAGAAATGAGGAATTCATGAAAAATGCATTTTCTTAGAGAATGGTTATAGAGATATACAGCACTGATATAGGCCCTTTGGCCCACTGAGTCTGCACTGACCATCAACCACCCATTTATACTAATCCTATGTTAACCCAGAATTCCCTACCACATCCCCATATTTCTCCTATCACCTACCCTGGGGCCAATTTACAACAGTCAATTTATCTATCAACCCACAAGTCTTTCGTTGTGGGAGGAAACCAGAGTACCTTGTGGAAGCCCACATAAACAACTTGCAAACTCCACACAGGCAGTATACAGAACTGAATCAGGGTCACTGAAGTTGTGAAGCTACAGTGCTCACCACTGCACCACCCTTATAATGTGGATAGAGTAAAAAGTGAGATTGGATGGACAGAAGCAGTCTGAAAAGATGGCTCAAACAAAAGGTGAAAACCCTGAAATGTTAACTCTGTTTCTCTCTCCACAGATGCTGTCAGATGTGCTGAGTATTTCCAGCACTTTCTGTTTTTATTTCAGCTTTGTAGGATATTGTTTTGATCTGAAAAAAATGCATGATCGGCTGATGGTGGCTCGTTGGTTTAGGGGTATGATTCTCGCTTTGGGTATATAAGTGATTAATATGTGGGAGGTCCTGGGTTCAAATCCCAGACGAGCCATTCTCTGTTGCCATTTTTAGTTTAAGGTCATCGATTGCTTTCAGCCTTCCAGAAAGCGGAATCGATTTCCAAACTGAGCCTGCTTGAGGACCGGGGAACTGGATTCAAAGAGCTTGTCGACAAAATTGAAATGAACAAAATATACAGATTGTCAAGTGGGAATATAAGGTTGCAACAGTAACTGAAGGCCTGCTCGGGTCAGCAAATGAAACCCGACCCAAGCCTGACAGCACCACATCCGACCTGGTCCGAGTCCTTTCATTTTTTCCCCGTGCCCGAACTGACCACCAGAATGTTCAGTTAAACTTGGTTCCGTTTTTCACTTTTTAAGCTTGTGCAGGTAAGGCAACAAAAACTGTAACTGGACTTGAAAGGTTGTTTAAATGTACATTAAGATTAGAGCTACGTACCGGAGGTGATGAGCTGAAGATTGTTACCATGGAAGTTAGTGATTGTGAGGTCACTAGTTAAAGAGAAACTCATGGAGTTGTGCCCAGACAGGTTGTCTCACACTGTATTGATTAAAATATTGCCCGAAGGCAAGAAAATATCATTATACATTCCCTAGACTCCTGCTTTACAGGTTGAAATACTTTCTGCAAGTTTATCCAGAGAGCAGCTGAGATGCAGAGACCAGGAAGGTCTTGAGTGATTAATTATTATAAAATATACATTCTTATATTAAAGAGATTGTGCTCTACCTTCGATGGAATCGCTCACTGCAGACTAGTGCGGAGTGTTTCCCGCCTTGACGTCCTGGCTGTCACTGGATCTTGAGTCCAGGCCTCTGGATTACTGGTCCAGTAATCTTTGAAATTTCTCCCTTGATCTAATATTTTAATCTGGTAAGTCAGATTTTACAAAAAAAAATTAAATGATTTAAGACTGCTTCATGTTCAGCAGTGCCAAATGAATAAAGAAATTCAAATATATTCAAAATTATATATCAACTATTAAATACTAATGCCCAGCTTTGAATACAAAAAATGCCTCTAATTGTGTTCTGGTCTGGAATGGAATTCTTCAGTGTTTCTGTTTAGTTTGGATTGACTCATCAATTTTCTTGTTTTTCACTTTGTCGATGCCTTTGAATAATTGTGGATCCTTCTTCAGGGTGTCTTCTTTCACCAGGTAGTTCTGACCTCTGATGATGTTGATCGTAATCAGCTTCAATTTGCTGATAGTTTTGGAAGTGAGCAGATTTCCTTTGCTTGAGTTTAGAACATGGAACCGAGTCTGATGTGTGGACCCATGAGAGGATTTGAAAGCTGCCCTTGCATTGGAGCATACAGTTGCATCCATCCAAACAGAGGTACAGTAGAAGTGACATATTCACTTCAGTCTGTCGATCATGGGACTTTTAATCTTAGGGTTGTGAGTTTGAGCGCCATTTAGTTTTTCCATTTTTTAGGCTTCATTAGCAGAGAGTACAAGGAGTGTTTGAAATGAAATTCAACAACAGTATGAGAAACGCTCTCTTTCATTCGGGACTCTCGCGAGCGAGGAGTGAACAGCTGGGAAGTCAATTTCATCGGGAGTTTCGGCGGAGCAGGGACTGCTGGGTAAGTAGAAACCTATATATTTGGGCTGTGTAAATTCTCTTACCTTTTCGTTGTGCAGCTTTTCCAGGAACACAGGCATTGCGAGCGAGGAGTGAACAGCTGGGAAGTCAATTTCATCGGGAGTTTCGGTGGAGCAGGGACTGCTGGGTAAGTAGAAACCTATATATTTGGGCTGTGTAAATTCTCTTACCTTTTCGTTGTGCAGCTTTTCCAGGAGCACAGGCATTGCGAGCGAGGAGTGAACAGCTGGGAAGTCAATTTCATCGGGAGTTTCGGTGGAGCAGGGACTGCTGGGTAAGTAGAAACCTATATATTTGGGCTGTGTAAATTCTCTTACCTTTTCGTTGTGCAGCTTTTCCAGGAACACAGGCATTGCGAGCGAGGAGTGAACAGCTGGGAAGTCAATTTCATCGGGAGTTTCGGTGGAGCAGGGACTGCTGGGTAAGAAGAAACCTATATATTTGGGCTGTGTAAATTCTCTTACCTTTTCGTTGTGCAGCTTTTCCAGGAGCACAGGCATTGCGAGCGAGGAGTGAACAGCTGGGAAGTCAATTTCATCGGGAGTTTCGGTGGAGCAGGGACTGCTGGGTAAGTAGAAACCTATAGATTTGGGCTGTGCAAATTCTCTTACCTTTTCGTTGTGCAGCTTTTCCAGGAGCACAGGCATTGCGAGCGAAGAGTGAACAGCTGGGAAGTCAATTTCATCGGGAGTTTCGGTGGAGCAGGGACTGCTGGGTAAGTAGAAACCTATATATTTGGGCTGTGTAAATTCTCTTACCTTTTCGTTGTGCAGCTTTTCCAGGAGCACAGGCATTGCGAGCGAGGAGTGAACAGCTGGGAAGTCAATTTCATCGGGAGTTTCGGTGGAGCAGGGACTGCTGGGTAAGTAGAAACCTATAGAGTTGGGCTGTGTAAATTCTCTTACCTTTTCGTTGTGCAGCTTTTCCAGGAGCACAGGCATTGCGAGCGAGGAGTGAACAGCTGGGAAGTCAATTTCATCGGGAGTTTCGGTGGAGCAGGGACTGCTGGGTAAGTAGAAACCTATAGATTTGGGCTGTGTAAATTCTCTTACCTTTTCGTTGTGCAGCTTTTCCAGGAGCACAGGCATTGCGAGCGAGGAGTGAACAGCTGGGAAGTCAATTTCATCGGGAGTTTCGGTGGAGCAGGGACTGCTGGGTAAGTAGAAACCTATATATTTGAGCTGTTTCTGAACCCGAGACACTACTCTTGTAGTGTCTCCCACCCGCCCTCCTCCTCTTACCAAAAAAAGGACTCGGTTGTGTGTAGGTAAGGTAAGGCTTTTTCAATTTCTCTTCTTGTTTTATCGTGTGATTGGTTAAAAACTTGGGTATTTAGAATAGTGGGAATGGAGGGTAAGGCAGTTGAATGTTCCTCCTGCAGAATGTGGGAGGTAAGGGTCGCCAAGGGTGTCCCTGCTGACTGCATCTGCAGGAAGTGCACCCAGCTCCAGCTCCTCGAGGACCGCGTTAGGGAACTGGAGCTGGAGCTGGAGGAACTTCGGATCATTCGGGAGGCGGAGGGGATTATTGAGAGGAGTTATCGGGAGGCAGTCACACCTCAGGTAAAAGAAGAAGGTAGATGGGTTACTGTCAGGGGAAGGAGAGGGAACCAGCAGGCAGTGCAGGGATCCCCTGTGGCCGTTTCCCTCAACAGGTATACCGTTTTGGATACTGTTGGGGGAGACGACTTATCAGGGGTAGGCAATGGGATACAGGTCTCTGGCGCAGAGTATGTCCCTGTTGCTCAGAAGGGAAGGGGTAAGAGGAGCAGAGCATTAGTCATTGGGGACTCCATAGTTCGGGGAACAGATAGGAGGTTTTGTGGGAACGAGAGAGACTCACGGTTGGTGTGTTGCCTCCCAGGTGCCAGGGTACGTGATGTCTCTGATCGTGTTTTGGGATCCTCAAGGGGGAGGGGGAGCAGCCGCAAGTCGTGGTACACATAGGCACCAACGACATAGGTAGGAAGACAGATGGGGATTTAAGGCAGAAATTCAGGGAGCTAGGGTGGAAGCTTCGAGCGAGAACAAACAGAGTTGTTATCTCTGGGTTGTTGCCCGTGCCACGTGCTAGCGAAGTGAGGAATAGGGAGAGAGAGGAGTTGAACACGTGGCTGCAGGGATGGTGTAGGAGGGAGGAGTTTGGTTTCCTGGATAATTGGGGCTCTTTCTGGGGTAGGTGGGACCTCTACAAACAGGATGGTCTTCACCTGAACCAGAGGGGTACCAATATCCTGGGGGGGAGATTTGCTAGTGCTCTTCGGGGGAGTTTAAACTAATTCAGCAGGGGGATGGGAACCTAAATTGTAGTTCCAGTGTGCAGGATGTTGAGAGTAGTGAGGGCAGAGATAAGGTTATAAGGACACAAGAGGGCACTGGCAAGCAAGAGCTTGGTTTAAAATGTGTCTACTTCAACGCCAGGAGCATCCGGAATAAGGTGGGTGAGTTTGCAGCATGGGTTGGTACCTGGGATCTCGATGTAGTGGCCATTTCAGAGACATGGGTCGAGCAGGGACAGGAATGGATGTTGCGGGTTCCGGGATTTAGATGTTTCACTAAGAACAGAGAAGAGGGTAAAAGGAGGGGGGGGGTGGCATTGTTAATCAAGGAACGTATTACAGCGGCAGAAAGGACGTTTGAGGACTCGTCTACAGAGGTAGTCTGGGCCGAGGTTAGAAACAGGAGAGGTGAGGTCACCCTGTTGGGAGTTTTCTATAGACCTCCAAATAGTTCCAGAGATGTAGAGGAAAGGATAGCAAAGATGATTCTTGACAGGAGCGAGAGTAACAGGGTAGTGGTTATGGGGGACTTTAACTTTCCAAATATTGACTGGAAATACTATAGTTCGAGTACTTTAGATGGGTCTGTTTTTGTCCAGTGTGCGCAGGAGGGTTTTCTGACACAGTATGTAGACAGGCCAACCAGGGGCGATGCCACATTGGATTTGGTACTGGGTAATGAACCCGGCCAGGTGTTAGATGTAGAAGTTGGTGAGCACTTTGGTGATAGTGATCACAATTCGGTTAGATTTACCTTTGCGATGGGCAGGGACAGGCATATACAGCAGGGCAAGAATTATAGCTGGGGGAAAGGAAATTATGATGCGATTAGGCCAGATTTAGGATGCGTAGGATGGGGAAGGAAACTGCAGGGGATGGGCACAATCGAAATGTGGAGCTTATTCAAGGAGCAGCTACTGCGTGTCCTTGATAAGTATGTACCTGTCAGGCAGGGAGGAAGTTGTCGAGCGAGGGAGCTGTGGTTTACTAAAGAAGTTGAAGAGCTTGTCAAGAGGAAGAAGAAGGCTTATGTTAGGATGAGACGTGAAGGCTCAGTTAGGGCGCTTGAGAGTTACAAGCTAGCCAGGAAGGATCTAAAGGGAGATATAAGAAGAGCAAGGAGAGGACACGAGAAGTCATTGGCGGATAGGATCAAAGAAAACCCTAAGGCTTTCTATAGGTATATCAGGAATAAAAGAATAACTAGAGATAGGTTAGGGCCAAACAAGGATAGTAGTGGGAAGTTGTGTGTGGAATCGGAAGAGATAGGGGAAGTGTTAAATGAATATTTTTCGTCAGTATTTACTGTGGAGAAAGAAAATGTTGTCGAGGAGAATACTGAGATACAGACTACTGGGCTAGATGGGATTGAGGTTCACAAGGAGGAGGTGTTAGCAATTTTGGAAAGTGTGAAAATAGATAAGTCCCCTGGGCCAGATGGGATTTATCCTAGGATTCTCTGGGAAGCCAGGGAGGAGATTGCAGAGCCTTTGTCCTTGATTTTTATGTCGTCATTGTCGACAGGAATAGTGCCGGAAGACTGGAGGATAGCAAATGTTGTCCCCTTGTTCAAGAAGGGGAGTAGAGACAGCCCTGGTAATTATAGACCTGTGAGCCTTACTTCGGTTGTGGGTAAAATGTTGGAAAAGGTTATAAGAGATAGGATTTATAATCATCTTGAAAAGAATAAGTTCATTAGAGATAGTCAGCACGGTTTTGTGAAGGGTAGGTCGTGCCTCACAAATCTTATTGAGTTTTTTGACAAGGTGACCAAACAGGTGGATGAGGGTAAAGCCGTGTATGTGGTCTATATGGATTTCAGTAAGGCGTTTGATAAAGTTCCCCACGGTAGGCTATTGCAGAAAATACGGATGTATGGGATTGAAGTTGAATTAGTGCTTTGGATCAGAAATTGGCTAGCTGAAAGAAGACAGAGGGTGGTGGTTGATGGGAAATGTTCATCCTGGAGTTTAGTTACTAGTGGTGTACCGCAAGGATCTGTTTTGGGGCCACTGCTGTTTGTCATTTTTATAAATGACCTGGATGAGGGTGTAGAAGGGTGGGTTAGTAAATTTGCGGATGACACGAAGGTCGGTGGAGTTGTGGATAGTGCCGAAGGATGTTGTAGGTTACAGAGGGACATAGATAGGCTGCAGAGCTGGGCTGAGAGATGGCAAATGGAGTTTAATGCGGAAAAGTGTGAGGTGATTCACTTCGGAAGGAGTAACAGGATTGCAGAATACTGGGCTAATGGGAAGATTCTTGGTAGTGTAGATGAGCAGAGAGATCTTGGTGTCCAGGTACATAAATCCCTGAAAGTTGCCACCCAGGTTAATAGAGCTGTTAAGAAGGCATATGGTGTGTTAGCTTTTATTAGTAGGGGGATCGAGTTTCGGAGCCACGAGGTCATGCTGCAGCTGTACAGGACTCTGGTGCGGCCGCACCTGGAGTATTGCGTGCAGTTCTGGTCACCGCATTATCGGAAGGATGTGGAAGCTTTGGAAAAGGTGCAGAGGAGATTTACTAGGATGTTGCCTGGTATGGAGGTAAGGTATTACGAGGAAAGGCTGAGGGACTTGAGGTTGTTTTCGTTAGAGAGAAGGAGGAGAAGAGGTGACTTAATAGAGACATATAAGATAATCAGAGGGGTGGACAGTGAGAGCCTTTTTCCTCAGATGGTGATGGCAAACACGAGGGGACATAGCTTTAAGTTGAGGGGTGATAGATATAGGACAGATGTCAGAGGTAGTTTCTTCACACAGAGAGTAGTAGGGGCGTGGAACGCCCTGCCTGCAACAGTAGTAGACTCGCCAACTTTAAGGGCATTTAAGTGGTCATTGGATAGACATATGGATGAAAATGGAATAGTGTAGGTCAGATGGTTTCACAGGTCAGTGCAACATCGAGGGCTGAAGGGCCTGTACTGCGTTGTCATGTTCTGTGTTCTATAACTCTCTGCAGCATCTCGCTGTGAAAGATTGAACTTTATCTCATTTCTTTTTCAGCTGGGAGTCAGTGCGGCTCAGTGGGACTTCTAGCTGTCTCCCACCTCACAATCCATCAGTGCTGAGAAAGCAACGGGAAATATTACTCATGGCTGAGCCAGCAGAGGACACCGATTTAAGGTGAATGGGAAAAGAACCAAAGGCAACATGAGGAAAAACCTTTTTTATGCAGCAAATGGTTAAGATCTGATATGTACTGCCTGAGAGTGTGACGGAGGAAGATTCAACCATAGCTTTCAAAAGGATATATGATAATTATCTGAAGTGGAAAAAAAATCAGGTTTTCATTGAATACATGAGGATGTGGCATGAGCTGAGTTGCTTGTGCAGAGAGGCAGCACAAGCACGATGAGCTGAATCCCTCCTTTTGTGCTGTAAGTATTCTGTGATCTATGATTCTATACAAAGTGAAACCAACACTCACAGATGAGAAACTGACAGGTACAGTGCAAACCCCACACTAACAAACCAGCAAATGCCAGGGACAGAGTAAAACCAACAGTCCTAGACAAGAAACTGACAGATACTGTGTGAAACCCAAAAATCACTTATCAGGATTTGGCAGTTAATGTGTAAAAACCTCTCTTCAATATCCATCCTGCAAGGTACAAAGAAAATTAGGTGCAAACCCAGGCTCATACTTCGAAGACTGAGAGATAAAGAGCAAAACACAGACTCACCTACAAGAGGCTGACAAGTACAGAGAATAAAATAGAGGGGGTGCAGATTAAAAACACATGCATGTAACGGATACTGATAGGGATAGAATCAAACCCTTTCTCACACATGACACGAAAATTGCTGGTGTCGTAAATAGTGAGGAGGAAAGCCTTAGATTACAGGCCAATATAGATCGTCCGAGGCAGAGAATATAAGAGCAGGGAGGTTATGACGGAGCTGTATAAAATGCTAGTTAGGCCACAGCTGGAGTACTGTGCACTGTTCTGGGCACCACACTATAGGAAGGATGTGATTGCACTGGAGAGGGTGCAGAAGAGAGTCACCAGGATGTTGCCTGGGCTGGAGCATTTCAGCTATGAAGAGAGACTGAAAAGGCTAGCATTGTTTTCCTTAGAGCAGAGAAGGTTGAGGGGAGATAAGATTGAGGTTTACAAAATTATGAGGGGCATTGATGGGTTAGATAGGAAGAAACATTTTACCTTAGTGGAGGGGTCAATAGCCAGGTGGCATAGATTTAAGGTAAGGGGCAGGAGGTTTAGATGGGATTTGAGGAAAAAAATTTCACCCAGAGGGTGGTTGGAATCTGGAACGCACTCCCTGAAGAGGTGGTAGAGGCCGGAACCCTCACAACATTTAAGAAGTATTTAGATGAGCACTTGAAATGCTATAGCATACAAGGCTACGGGCCAAATACTGGAAAATGGTATTAGAATAGTTAGGTGCTTGATGGCCAGCACAGACACAATAGGCTGAAGGGCCTGTTTCTGTGCTGTATAACTCTATGACTCTATATCAGAAACTGATAGATCTGGACAAAAGCTGATGTTCACATACAAGTTGTTGAAAGATATGTGGTGAAACTCACATTTTTTTTATTTCCAAAATATACTTTATTCACAAAAATCTGTAAAAATTACATTCCCAAACAGTTTAAAACAGCATCAAGTCAAAAAATACAAACAGTGCAAAGGTGATCAGTCTCCTTCAATATAATCATGAGTTGCCTCACAACCCTTCCATTTCATTGTCATGCCATATACATTTTTACATTTACACAAAATTTCTCCGATACAGTTCGAGGGATTTCCCATGGATCCAGCCCCTCAGTTCAGCTTGGTGGGGGGACCTTCCAATGTGGTCTTTCCCCATTGAGCCTTTGCTGCGGCTGCCCCAAGCTTTAGTGCGTCCCTCAGCACGTAGTCCTGGACCTTGGAGTGTGCCAGTCTGCAACATTTGGTGGTGGACAACTCTTTTCGCTGGAAGACCAGCAAGTTTCGGGCAGACCAAAGGGCGTCTTTCACCGAATTGATAGTCCTCCAGCAGCAGTTGATGTTTGTCTCGGTGTGCGTCCCTGGGAATAGCCCGTAGAGCACAGACTCCTGTGTTATAGAGCTGCTTGGGATGAACATCGACAAAAACCACTGCATCTCTTTCCACAAAGTTAACTCACATAGCAATAGCAGAAACAGTCACAAACCAAAAACTGAAACATACAGAGTAAAAACCCACATTCTCACACCAGAAATTCACGGCTACAAAGTGAAGCTGACTCTCTCCTCCCAGGCACTGACAGGTACAAAAGAAAACACGCACTAACATACCAGGAAATGAAATGTAGGAAATAAAACCTGATTATCATGTCAGAGATTGGCATTAATGACAGTTGTGGTACCCAGAATGCTCTGCGCTCCAGAATTTGCCTTGTCTCTGATAAGGAGCAGGCGCGGTAGTGGCTGAGCTCCATCTGCAGCTGGAGCGGAATATTCACAAAGTGCAGGGAGACCGCGCCCGTAGCGGGTGCACACAGCTGGAGCAGGGCGTCAAGGCCACAATAGGATGGAACAATCCCGTTTGTGTCCCTGCGGGTGGCGGTGAAGCTTTTCCCTGTGAGGCTTCCCGAAACTGCCCGCCAGCAAGGTCAACTGGTCAGAGAGCGTCTGTGAATGGATAGGAATTGGGGATTGAGCAGGGAGCGTCTCTAAATGAATAAGATTTGGGGACTGGGCAAGGAGCGTCTGTAAATGGATAAGAATTGGGGATTTGGCAGGAAGCTTTTTTTATCCGTTCGTGGGATGTGGGCGTCGCTGCCTCGATCTCAGCTACAGTAATGTGTCCAGTTCTGGGCACCAGGTTTCAGAAAGGACATCAAAGCTTTTGAGACAGTTCAGAGGAGATTTACGAGAATGATACCAGAGATGAGGGGTTTCAGTTCTCTGGACAGGGTGGTGAAGCTGGGATTGTTGGCCAAAAATGTCAAGGGGAGGTGAGGAGAGATCTTTTTACCCAGTAACTGATTCGGATTTGGAATGAATTGTCTGACAGGGTGCTGGAAACAGATTCAATTATAACTTTCATAAAGGAATTGGACAAATATTTCAAAGTGAATTTCTCCAGGACTATGGGGAAATAGTCAGGGGGTTGGACTAATTGCATCAATTTTTTCACAGATTCAGCACAGGCACAAAAGACCGATTGGCCTCCTTCTGTGCTGTATGATTCTATGAAATAGTGACAGTCAGGGCAAGTCTGTATAAGAAGGAGAAATGGAGACAGGTCAGGGAGAGCACATCACCAAAACTGGGAGATACTACATTGGACAGGGAGGGTCGGAGGGGGAGAGAGCAGGTACATACAGTCAGAATCAGCACCTTCAGGGGAAGAGAGAGAGAGGAGCCAGTGAGTGTAGAAGTGAACCCAGCCAGAGTCAACCTGCTGAAACACCAGTGAGTTCACACTGGGGAGAGATCATTCACCTGCTCCGTGTGTCGGAAGGGGTTCATTCAGTCATCCAACCTCACTGAACATCAACTTGTTCACACTGATCAGAGACCTTTTTAATGTCCTGACTGTGAGAAGAGCTTTAAAAGCAGTAATGATCTGCTGAAACACCAACACACTCACTCTGGGAAGAGGCCGTTCCCCTGCCATGTGTGTGGGAAGGGATTCACTCAGTCATTCAATCTGCTGCAACATCAGAAAGTTCACATGTAACTGCAGGGGTTGGATTCTGCTGTTGTTGCTGCTATTCATCACTTTCAGAGACAAAGTTGGGTCTTACTTTATAACCAGTGTAGTCCAGAGCAAAAGCGTCTTCTTAATGTTGAGGTAAATGGGAGAAGAAACCGGGAAGTGGCGGCGAGGATGGGGGAGGTGCTGCACCATCACTTTAAAGGTGCACCCTCCCTCCCCCGGGGTCCTCGCTGCACGTCCGCCAGGCCTGGTGGCTCTGACTGGGGTCGTGAGAGCCCCTGAGACTCGGTGCAGCTGAGGCTGCACTCACCCCCGCTCAGCTCTGTTGTGATATTTAAAATACGAAAGGCCTGTTGGACTGAGAGCTGATCTGGAATTTAGAAAGCAGCATTACTGGAGGCTCATTGCTGCTCAGCACAATCTCACCCCCAATCCTGGGAATTGTTGATTCTGACACCCTGTAGTTCAGTTCTGCAATTAACTAGAGGGGGAGATGTGTGAGCAGAGAAACAGAGCGAAATGAAAACACAGCTGGACAGATGTGCAACAGGTCAATCCACTGTTACAATAACTCCATCACTGACTCCCTCCTGACAGTAACCAGCCCTTTCACAGAGACTGTGGGTGGCTCTGAAAAGAGCCTTTGGTTTATTAGATGTCATTTCGGCCGCTTTACTTTTTCTGGGAGCTCTGAGTGCTGGTTTTCTTGGGCAGCAGCAAGGCCTGGATATTAGGCAGCACCCCGCCCTGAGCGATGATCACGTCTCCCAGCAGCTTGATGAGCTCCTCGTTGTTGCGGACGGCCAGCTGCAGGTGTCTGGGGATGATGCGGGTCTTCTTTTTGTCCCGGGCCACGTTACCGGCCAGCTCGAGGATTTCAGCGGTCAGATACTCGAGCATTTTGCAGCGCCAACATCATCACATTTCCGCAACAAATCCATCTTCGTGCATGCGTGATAAAGCATCATTGGGTATCTAGCCACCCCATCCCCCCACCACTTGGCTGGAGGAAGTGGCTGAATGGGAGATTTTGAAGCTGTAGCTCTCCCCCCTCGGCAACTCACTCCAGGCCTCGACGATTCCCCCCCTCAGCCATCGCTCCAAACCTCGCTGCTCGCCCCCCCCCCCCCAACTCCCCTGGCCAGTTGTTCCTCGCTTCGCACCACCCCACTCTCTGGCCACTCGCTCCAGGCCGTGCCGCTTCCCTCCTCTCAGCCACGCACTCCTACGTCGCCCCGTCACTCCTTGCGGCCCTCCTGCTTCTACAGGTGGCGCATGGTGAAGAAATGTGGGAGCGAGTGTCACGGACAGAGCTAGCAGCTGTGGGCTGAGCTGGGACAGGGTGGGGGGGTGGGGGTGCGGAGAGCGAAGAGCCAGAGTGCGGAATTTCGCCAGTAGGGAGGAGGGGAGAAAGCGAGTTGCAGAGAGGGGGAGAGCGGTCAGTGGGGTGGGAGCCAGTAGCTGCGTTCGGGTGAAGTCAATCCTGGTCAGTTATATAAACAAATCACAATAACGAATTGGCAGCACATTTTATCCTCTGCCCGATTTTCCTTTCCATCGATCGGGGTGCTAATTCACTATCTTCCAATGGAAATTCAATCATAAAATTCCTTTTGTATTTAATAGGATTACTGAAATGTTAAATGGATCTGAGGATTACAGTTAGTATTAGCAAACGCACCCGAGTGAATTAGCACCCCAATCGATGGAAAGGAAAATCGGGGAAAGTATAAAATGTGCTGACAATTCGTTATTGAGATTCGTTGAGTAATTCGATTCTGCCCAACACTGAAATTGGCGGCTTTTTTGAATTCAATCTTTCTGCCAGGACGACAATTTAAGCCAATGATTTGCTGTATTTTCTAATTCGAGGCTCGGCAATTGGTTAAGACATGCGAATGGGAAGAGGGTGACCAATCAGAAGTGGGCTCTGGATAGCGCGGGCTCAAACTGCGGGAATTCCAGGTCCCTGAATGACTGAGCTGAAACTGATCAGTTTCACAAACCCTGTCAGTTTCAGTGCAGGAAACACCGTCTCGGGAGAAATAACATCACAAGTGGGTCTGGTTCCAGTGACGGCTGCTGCAAAACTCCCGGATTCTCTCATTGCAGCGAAATCATTTTGAAATTCTATGAAAACAATGAGTGATTCTGGAGGAGTGATGGCTTTTCACTGAGGGCATGTGTCGACTGGGGAAATAACTAACTGTAGTGCCTCGGGCACTGTTTACACAGCCCGTTCAGAAAATCAAATCCACTGCACATCCTTGCTACAAATGAAATGTCAAATTTGGGGATTCTAGTTTTGTATCTCGAGCACAGCACAGATTTATTCCAGACAGTTCTAAACAGCCTATCCCAGCTCCCGTTTCCAGGTCACTGCTCTCTCTGTGAGGCGGTGGGTGTCTCTTAGAAGAGCATTTGTTGTGTTTGCTGGAAAGGGTCGAGATGTTCAGCCGCTGAATTCGTCGAGAGTGCGGCCCTGACGTTTCAGAGCGTACATCACATCCATGGCAGTGACCGTCTTGAACTTGGCGTGCTCAGTGTAGGTGGCTGCATCACTGATCACATTCTCCAGGAAAAACTTCAACACCCCGCGAGTCTCCTCATAGATCAAACCTGAGATCCGCTTGACCCCGCCACGGCGAGCCAGGCGGCGGATTGCTGGTTTAGTGATGCCCTGGATATTATCAGGAAGCACTTTGCGGTGCCGCTTTGCTCCGTCTTTGCCCAGTCCTTTCCCTCCTTTACCTCTGCCAGACTTTCTTTTATTAATTTCCAAAATATACTTTATTCATAAAAATCTGTAAAAAAAAAATACATTACAAAACAGTTCCAAAAAGCACCAAGTCAAACAATACAAAGAGTGCAAAGGAGATCAGTTTCCTTCAATACAGGAGTGAGTTGCCTCACAACCCTTCCATTTCATTGTCATGCCATGTACATTTTACAGCAAACAAATATTTTCTGGCTACAGTTCGAGTGGTTTCACATGGATCCAGCTCCTCAGTTCAGCTTGGTGAGGGGACCTTACACTGTGGTCTTTCCACATTGAGCCTTTGCTGCGGCTGCCCCAAGTTTTAGTGCGTCCCTCAGCACGTAGTCCTGGACCTTGGAATGTGCCATTCTGCAACATTCGGTCATGGACAACTCTTTGCGCTGGAAGACCAGCAAGTTTCGGGCAGACCAAAGAGCGTCTTTCAACGAATTGATAGTCCTCCAGCAACAGTTGATTTTTATCTTGGTGTGCGTCCCTGGGAACAGCCCATAGAGCACAGACTCCTGTGCTACAGAGCTGCTTGGGATGAACCTCGTCAAAAACCACTGCATCTCTTCCACACCTGCTTTGCAAAGACACATTCCAGAAAGAGGTGGGCAACGTCTCTTTTCCACCACAGCCACCTCGAGGGCCGCGTGTGGATGGGGTGAGACTTCGGGTGTGCAGGAAGGATCTGACAGGGAGGGCTCTTCTCACCATCAGCCAGGCTACATCTTGGTGCTTGTTTGAAAGTTCTGGTGATGAGGCATTCTGCCAAATGACTTTGGACTTCTGCTCAGGGGACCATCCGACAGGATCCACCATCTCCTTTTCCCGTAGGGCCTTGAGGATATTCCGTGCAGACCACTGCCTGATGGATTGGTGGTCAAAGGTGTTTTTCCACAGAAACTTTTCCATGAAGGATAGGCAGTACGGCACAGTCCAACTGGATGGAGCATTCCACGGCAATATGACCAGGCCCATCCTTTGCAACACTGGGGACAGATAGAACCACAGCACGTAGTGACACTTGAAGTTTGCAAACTGGGGATCTACACACAGCTTGATGCAGCCGCACACAAAGGTAGCCATAAGGATGAAGGCGACGTTGGGTACATTTTTCCCGCCCTTATCCAGAGGTTTGAACATCGTGTCCCTCCGGACCCGGATCATTTTGGATCCCCAGATGAAGCGGAAAATGGCTCAGGTGATCGCCACAGCGCAGGAATGCGGTATGGGCCAGACCTGCACCACGAATGTGAGCGCCTCGCACCTGATGACCAGGTTCTTACCCATAATGGAGAGAGATCGCTGCTCCCACATGCTCAGCTTATGTTGTACCCTGGCTACTCGCTGGTTCCAGGTTTTGGTGCACATCTCAGCCCTTCCAAACCATATCCCCAGCACCTTCAGGTAATCTGACCTAACGGTGAAGGGGACAAAGGATCGGTCAGCCGAGTTCCCAAAGAACATGGCCTCGCTCTTGCCGTGTTTAACATTGGCTCCCAAGGCCAGTTCGAGCTGGTCGCAGATGCTCATCACTCTGCGCACAGACAGTGGATCCGAGCATAAAACGGCGACGTCATCCATGTACAGGGAGGTTTTAACCTGAGTGCCTCCGCTGCCTGGGATTTTCACCCCTCTGATGCTCGCATTCTTCCTAATAGACTCAGCAAAGGGTTCAATACTGCAAACAAACAAGACAGGGGAGAGAGGACAGCCCTGTCTGACTCCAGATTTGATCGGGAAACTTATTGATTCCCACCCATTGATTGATTCTGCACTACTGATGTTTGTGTAGAGTAGTTTGATCCAATTGCAGATTCCCTCCCCAAACCCCATTTTGGAATGCACATCCATCATGTAAGTGTGCGATATCCTGTCAAAAGCCTTCTCCTGGTCCAGGCTGATGAGGCAGGTGTCCACCCTCCTGTCCCATACATAGGTGATCATATCCCTGAGTAGCGCAAAGCTATCAGAGATTGTCCTGCCTGGTTTAGTATAGGTCTGATCAGGGCGAATCACCAACTCCAGAGCAGACATGAATCGACTGGCTATGTCTTTTGACAGAATCTTGTAGTCAGCATTAAGCAGAAATTGGGCCACCAATTTCTGATTTCTGTCCTCTCCCCCTTCTGCTTGTCGATGAGGGTGATGATGCCTTTCCTCATGGATTCTAACATGCTGCCAGCCTGGAGCATACTCTTGTTTACTGGCAGACATGTTGATTCTTTCCTCAAATCAGTGCACAATAAAAGAGACTGATTCTGCAGGCTCCTTTTTATACAGGCCACCTGGACCTGGCTGAGAAAGGCAGAGTGAGAGCAGGGAGGGGAGGAGACAAGAGTGAAGATTAAACAGAGAACTAGATGGAGGAGACACCCAGAGTGACAGACAGAGAGAGAACGGCCCCTCATCTTTCAGCTCCACCTCCAGTTTCCTCCGGGCTGCCAATTTCAAACCCTTTATTAACAGTAGAACCAAAACCCAGCTCTCCACACAAACCCTTCCAGACTCGGCCTTCATAGTGAACGCTTTCCAGAAAGCCGGAGCTTTTAAATATGGTCCCGATGCAATTAACATTCAGTAATATTCCCACCTAAACACAGTCCATTCTATACTAAGAAACCTCCTCAGTAACATCACCATTTCCTCACACATCCGCTTCCTGCAGTTTACAAACACCTTACTGCAGCTGTTTGGGGAATCTCCTGTGTTAAGATTGGAGTTGGAAAGCGGCCTTTACCCGGCACTGTTATTGTCTCACACTGAATCTGCCAGACATCCTGTTCTCTTTATTGCGAGAGAGAAAGCACGGATTTAGGAAATGTTCATTTGAAATGATCTCTATTGAGAACGAGCCCGGCCGTGGGACAGGTATTCCAGTGCAAAGAGCTGTCCATGACCGAGTGTTGCAGACTGGCACATTGCATCGTCCAAGACTATGTGCTGTGGGACGGCATTAAAGCTTGGGCAAGCCACCATGGAGACTCAATGGGGAAAGGCTGCAGTCTGAGGCCCTAGTAGGCCATAGTACAGTGAGGGGCTGGAACCCGTGTAAAACCCCTCGGACTGTTTGCACCAGAGAATGTTTGATGTGTAATGTAAATACTGTAAATATAACCTGTGCAGGCAGGGATAGTGAGATACATCATGTACATTATTGAAGGAAACTGATCTGTATTGTACCTCATGTAATATTAAATTTGAACTGCTTTGCAATGTAATTGCACAAATTATATGAATAAAATACATATTGTGCAAAAGAAAGCAGCTTTCCTGTCAACACACACCTTGTCTCAGGGCACAACTTTCCTGTGATCTTGTCATACCCAACTTCGCTCTATATCTTCTGACACACACACTTTACAGTCTGTCATTTCCAAAAACAAGCATTCTAAAATCAAAAGACCTTTTGTTTATTTCTCCTTTCTTTTCATTTCTCCTCTATTCTTCTCAATCACTCCCTTCAACAGTCCTATTCAGATCAAGGTGGAATGTGAATAGTGTCACAACTCACCTGACACTATTATTACCCTTCTTTTCTCTTGTCTCATTCAATGGGAAAGTTTTATTCAGCAGTCTGTTGCTGTTTTACACTCTTGCCATACCATCTGGTATTGCATCCATCTGAATTCTGTGCTTTCATGGCCTTACATATCTTTTCCTCTTCTGGATGATTTGTTTGCTTCTGTTCCATTCAACCAGGCTGGACCACAGGGAAGCTTAGAACCTTTGCTTTGGACGGGTCCACGTTGATCCATTACATTCAGAATCACCTCCTTGAAATAACTCCATACTACAACTACAGTAACCACACAGAATCTGCTTCAAACACTCCTCCACATTTTATCTGTTCTGACCGTCAACACCTCCAGCTCTTTTGTTTAAGTGGAACCCATCAGGTGTGTATAGGCTCCTTCTATTCTGAAAGATGTAGCACTGGGTCAGGGAATTCAGCCCTGTTTCTCTACTCTAAAGGCTCAGCCATGCTTGATCTGCGTGGTATTTTACTTTTATTGCAACGTTACAAGACCTCCAATCCTCTGGAAAATGATGGTCAGGCCTTCCCCTATTTCTTCCCTGGCTTCTTTCAACAGCCTGGGGTACATTTCATCTGGACCTGGTGATTTATCCACATTCAAGGATGTTCATCCCATTAAGACTTCCTCTCTCGTTAAGTTATCACGTCCAATACTTCACACTCCTCCTCCTTCATAACAATATTTGCATCGCCCTCTCATTCGGGAAAACAGTAAAGGATTCATTAAGGATATTGGCAACATCTTCCACCGCGATACAAAGGTTACATTTTTGATCTTTTATGTGCCCTGCTGTTTGCTTAGTTGCCTCTAACTCTCATGTTTTGTTGCAACATCTTTGGGTTCATTGTTACTTTGTTTGTCCATGTTCTTTCCTGCTTTCTCTTTGCTCTTCACCGCTGCTCCCAAACGCCTCCAGGGCAGTCAATACACAAGGTGTCAGAAGGGGGATTCGAACCCACGCCTCCAATGGAGACTGCGATCTGAACGCAGCGCCTTAAACCGCTCGGCCATCCTGACTACCTGCGACATGCTATCAATGCTAAGGAAATTATTCATTCTTTGTGAAAGTATTTGTGAGATTGTGGAAATGTCTGGAAGAGGAAAGACCAGCGGGAAAGCTCGAGCCAAGGCCAAGTCTCGCTCCTCCCGGGCTGGACTGCAGTTCCCGGTGGGCCGTGTTCACAGGCTCCTGAGAAAGGGTAACTATGCTGAGCGTGTGGGTGCCGGAGCCCCGGTCTATCTGGCTGCTGTGCTCGAGTATCTGACCGCTGAAATCCTCGAGCTGGCCGGCAACGCGGCCCGGGACAACAAGAAGACCCGCAACGTCCTCAGACACCTGCAGCTGGCCGTCCGCAACGACGAGGAGCTCAACAAGCTGCTGGGAGGAGTGACTATCGCTCAGGGCGGGGTGCTGCCTAATATCCAGGCCGTGCTGCTGCACAAGAAAACCAGCGCTCAGAGCTCCCAGAAAAAGTAAAGCGGCCAAAATGTCATCAAATAAACCAAAGGCTCTTTTCAGAGCCACCCACAGTCTCTGTGAAAGGACTGGTTACTGTCAGGAGGGAGTCAGTGATGGAGTTATTGTCACAGTGGATTGACCTGTTTCACATCTGTCCAGGTGTGTTTTCAGTTCCCTCTCTGGATTTCGCTCTGTTTCTCTGCTCACACATCTCCCCCTCTCGTTAAGTGAAGAAGTGAACTACAGGGTGTCAGAATCAACAATTTAATAAATCCCGCTGCCTTCGATTTTATAAATCCCGAGATTATCCCGGTTCATTAACGGGAACTGGTTCGGAGCTGATGAATTAATTTAATAATGGAAGTGTCCGGGTTAATTCTCTGTTTTTCATTTGTACAGTTTGAATTGTGTTTTTTTTTTCTCTCCGGTGATCTGAGCGCCGCTTCTCAATGAGAATCTGCTCCCGGAACAGAGTAAATGCAGGAAGGAAGAGGCCATTCTCGGGCTGTGTGTTTCTCTCCTAACCTGATCTGTTTAGACCGCACTGTTCCCAGAGGACAGAATCAGTGAGAGTTGTGCACACACAGGAGCTGAGTCCATTGTAGCGCTTTCAGATGTGCCTTCCCCCCGGCCCTCCCTATTCTGCGGACACAGAGCTGTCTGTTTCCCCCGGCGGCGGGATAGAGTCGGGGATTCTCTCCCCGCAGTGTCAGGGTCTGCAGCCCCGGGGAACTGGCGGTTTCAGTCAGAGTGACCGAGCTGCCTTACATATCCTGTGTACTGATCTCCAATGGATTCAACTATTAGTGAACTCATTGGGTAATGTTTGTAAATAACCCTCATGTGAACGGACCCGGCTCCATTAATGCCTTCCAAATAAAACTGGGATCCATTTCTTTTCCCCAAATGCCAGCTAACGGATCCCAGGAGCGGGGTTGAGATTGTGCTGAGCAGCAATGAGTCTCCGGTAATGCTGCTTTCTAAATTCCAGATCAGCTCTCAGTCCTGCAGGCCTTTCGGGAAAGTGATGTGACAAAACAGAAACCATGTGGCCGCCCCTCCAATCTAATGGCTTTGATGATGAACAGAGATGGCAGCTCTTTCCTTTGCTGATTTGGTGGCTCTGAAAAGAGCTTGTTACACTTGTTACTGAAGCTGGGTTTTAGGTGCGTTCCCCGCGGATGCGGCGGGCCAGCTGGATCTCTTTGGCCATGATGGACCGGGATCATTCTGGTGAATCTGCTCATTTTCCGGCAGAAGCATCAGTCGCTGTTTGAACTGTTTAAAGTCAGGGGTGTATTAGCAGCCAGAAAGTGAAGGGCGGTTCATTGCTCCCTGCAGCATTATCCGCCTCTTTCAGGAGAAAAGATCAGAAACCGCTCGTTTCTGTCAGTCCCCGAGAAGCCTGTGAGAAGCGGTTAGTCGCTAATTTGTTCCTTTTACAGAGTGGAAGCTGATATTTGTCCCGTTTTAAATTGCTGAACCGGACCTTCCTCCCGCCGCTTACAGTTAACAGATTGAAAAATGAAAACGATTCCTAAAATCGCGTCAGGATTTTGTGACGGTAAATACAGTAAAACAGAACATAAAATGAGAGGTTTTAAAATTGTTGCCTGAAAATTGAAATTTTCCATCACTTCAATTCCTTCCTGCTCTGGAATTGCCGGGCTTTTTCCAATTGGAAAATCTAAGCCAATGAGAACTTCTATTTACTTACATGTGATTCTCCTATTGGTTAAGAATTGGATTGAGAAGAGGATGACCAATCAGAGACAGAGTCAAACTGCGGGGATTCCAGGCCCCCAGTAACTGAGCTGAAACTGTTCAGATTGACAAACCCTGGCAGCAGCTTCACACATTGGACACTTCACACTGAATCATTCAAGGGCTGGTGTGAGAGAAGCTTCAGATCCTGTCATTACTCTCTGACTCATTATTCATCTAGAACCAAACAATTAGTGAATGTGAAGCAGTGAAGAGACTTTTCACTCTCACTGCAGAATGTGTCATCTGGGGAAATAAGGAACTATTATATTCGGAGATTCCAGGTACATTCCTCCCTGAACAAATCCATTCCTAACATTCCCGATCACAGCCTATCCCAGCTCCTGTTGTCACCCGACTCCAGCTGAATTGGAGAAACTCATGTGTTGGGGTTTGAGTTGTGAGGTGGGGTTTCTCCGCCAGTGTTACTGTCTTACAAACTCTCCCCCTGAATTTGTGAACTGAGACTGCACCGAAGACATCTCCAGTTGGAGTGAGGCCGGATATCCCTCTGTTTTATTACAGAGAGTGGGGAAAGGGCTGTGTGGAGGGGATGTCAGCGAGTCACCAGGGATCCTGGATTTACCCCAAATCATTTCCATGTGGAATCTGCAGGCGGGGCCGGGACAGGGATCATTTGATCAGGGGATCAGCTCTTTCCTGAGAGATGTGGGTGGCTCTGAGAAGAGCCTTTGTGTTCAGATGTTTCCAAGTTTCCCGCGCTCTTTCACTTCTTTCCAGACCCTGCTTTCTGAGCCTTCGCTGCTTTCGGCTTGACCTTGCTCTTCCATGTCTGCACTTTCTTCAGCGCCTTTCCACCCGCCGCACTCTTGCCTTTTTTGACCTTCTTCGCAGGAGACTTTTTCTGAAGCACTGCTTTCTTCACCGCCTTATTTGGCGTTGCCGCCGCCTTGCTGCTCGTTTTCTTGGCTGTTACTTTCTTTGTTGTCACTTTCTTGTCTGCTGGTTTCTTCACTAAAGATTTCTTGTCTGCTGGTTTCTTCACTGAAGATTTCTTGTCTGCTGGTTTCTTCACCTTCTTTCCCACTTTTCCCTGGGTTTTCCTTCTTGCTGATTTTGAAGGAGCCGGAGGCTCCCTGTCCCTTGCTCTGCACCAGGGAGCCTTTGTTCACATTCCTCTTGATACTTTGCTTGATCTGGGTCTTGAGCTTCTCCTGAGCGGTGGCAGACCTGGAAGGAATCAACTACCAGCCAGCGTATAAAGCGAGACCAAGGCTCAGGGCCTTCAGTTACCTGGAGGGGAGTCGGAGAGGCAGCGGATCCTGTGAGGAACCACAATCCAGGAAGGATGAGAAGGTCATTGTCAGGGTACAGAGGAGATTAAGTTAAAGATTTACCAGTTTATAAGCAAGCGCAGAGCCAAGGAACGGTGCTGGGGCAGATCAAATAATAGGAAGCTGTGCTCAGATGGAAGGCAAGAGTGATTAAATGACAGAAAAGATGATGGTGCAAGGCAAAAGTCAGGGAAAGAATAAGTAACATTTTGTAAGCACAGATACCAGGACTGGGGTTTGAACCCACGCAGACTCATGTTTAGTGGATCTTAAGTCCAACACCTTAACCACTCAGCCATCCTGGTACATTAACCAGCCACTGAAAATGGAATTTAATGTGATCCGGGTGCCATATGGCCTTTGACAATATCAAGTTATGACTCCTCTCCCATGCTGAATTGGACCCTTCATTATTTATGAACCTCAATCGGATCACCCCTCAGTCTAGGTTTCTCTAAGGTGTAGGGTCCCAACTCTTTTAGTCTAACTTGATAACCAAGATGTCTTATACTGGGAATTCGTCGAATGTCTCTCCTCTGTACCCTTTCCAAAGCCTCAATATCACCCATCATGTGAGGAGACCAAGACTGGATGCAATATTCCAAGTGAGTCCTGACCAAGGTTTCATAAAAGGACAAATTCGGGACATCTCAGATACTGAAGGAGTCCGTGTCCAGAAGCAGCAAGACCTGGACAACATTCAGACTTGGGCTGCTAAGTGGCAAGTAACATTCACACCACATAAGTACCAGGCAATGACCATCTCCAACAAGAGAGAGTGTAACCATCTCCTTTTGACGTTCAACAGCATTACCATCGCTGAATCCCCCCACCATCAACATCCTGGGGGTTAGCATTGACAAAAGCTTAACTGGACCATTCATATACATACTCTGGCTACAAGAGTAAATCAGATAGTGGGAATTCTGTGATGAGTAACTCAGCTCAAGGCACGTGGTGAAATGCTCATTAGGAGAGCTGGAGAAATGGACTGGTCAGGTGGGCAGAAAAGTGGCAAATGGAATTCAACTTGGAGAAGTGTGAGGTTATGCCTTTGGTGAGGTCAAACACAGCAAAGGAAGACACAATTAATGGGTGAATGCTGAGAGGTGTAGAGGAAGTGAGGGACCTTGAAGTGAATGTCCACAAATCCCTGAAAGTAGCAGGATAGGTTGATAAGTTGGTTGAGAAGGCTTATGGAACCCTTTCCTTTATTAGCCGATGTATAGAATATAAGAGCAGGGAGGTTATGCTGGAACTGTAGAAATCATTAGTTAGGCCACAACTTGATTTCTGTGTGCAGTTCTGGTCACCTCATTCCAGAAAGGATGTAATTGCACTAGAGAGGTTACAGAGGAGATTTACAAGGATGTTGCCAGGACTGGAAAAATGCAGCTATGAGGAAAGATTGGATAGACTGGGGTTGTTCTCCTTGGAATAGAAGAGGCTGAGGGAAGATTTGATTGAAATGTACAAAATTGTGAGGGGTCTGGATAGAATGGATGGGAAGGGTCTATTTACCTTAGTAGGGAGGTCAGTGACTAGAGGGCATAGATTTAAAGTGATGTGTTGAACAATTAGAGGGGAGATGAGGAAAGGTTTTTTCACCCAGAGTGCTGTGGGAGTCTGGAACTCACTGCCTGTAAGGGTAGCTGAGGCAGAAACCCTCAACTCATTTAAAAGGAGTCTGGATGTGCACCTCAAGTACCTGAACCTGCAGGGCTGCGGTCCAAATGCTGGTCAATGGGATTCAGCTGGGTGGCTCGTTTTTTGGCCTGCCTGTGCTGTAAACTTTCTATGTTCTATGATTCTATGCAGACACAATGGGCCGAATGGCCTACTTCTGCACTGTAATAATTTTGTGATTTTTGACTCTCCAAAACTTGTCAACCATCTACAAGGCACAAACCAGGATGAGTGCAGCACCAACAATACTCTAGAAACTCGACACTGTTCAGGACAAAGCAGCCGCCTTGATTGTCACCCCATTCACCACCTTAAACATTCACTCCCTTCACCACTGACGCACAGTGGCAGTAGTGTGTACCATCTGCCAGATGCACTGCTGCAACTCACCAAGGCTCCGCAGACAGCACCTTCCAAACCGAAGACCTCCACCACCTTGAAGGACAAGGGCTGCAGATGCATGGAAAAACCACCATGTGCAAGCTCCCCTCCAAGTCACACACCATCTGATCTGCAAATATATCGCTGTTCATTCACTGATGTTGGGTCATAATCCTGGATCTCCCTTCCTAACAGCACTGTGGGTGTACCTACACCACATGGAGTGCAGCAATTCAAGAAGGGAGCTCACCGCCACCTTGTCAAGGACAATTAGGGATGGGTAACAAATTCTGGCCTTGCCAGTGTCGCTCACATCCCATGAAAGAATATGCCTCATTTTATATTCAATTGTCCTCTGAATGCAGCCCAACCCTCTATTTGCTCCAACTATCACTTCACAGCATTGCTGCTGTAACTTTAGAGATCTGTGCACTAGAACATCCAGATCTCTGCTCAAAATGATTTTCTTTTTTCCACCTACTTTAATGTTTTTCCCTGAAGGGTGTATGAATGTTGAGCATTCGCCCTGTCCACATGAATAACACTGCATTTACCCAAATTAAACATTATTTACCAGTGATGAACCCAATCTCCCAACACATTAAGATCAGCCTGAAACAGTCGAGCATCGTCTGCAGTCTAAACACTCTCACAGATCTTCAAATCATCTGTAAATTTACAGATGGTGCGCCCTACACCTACATCCAGATCATTAATAAAAATAGTAAAGAGCAACAGACCCAACACCGATCCCTGTGGGACACCACTGGTAACTGGTCTCCAAACAGATCCAGATCCATCTGGAACTACTTTCTGCCTACATCTGCCAGTCAGTTCCCAATCCAGATCAATATATTACCACTGATACCAGGGACTTTAATCTTATAGAGAAGCGTCTTGTGTGGAACCTTATCAAAATCTTTTGGCTGAGATCTGCTAATTGAACACAGGCCGGGGATGAGGCCTAGGCCTGTCCTGCTATGTGTGTGGGTCTCAGGACCACACAAGGTGAGATCAGCTCACTGAGCACAGGCCCATCCTGCTCTATATGGTGCTCAGTACCTCACCAAATGAGAATAACTAACACACCACAGGCCATGGAGCCTCGGCCCATCCTTCCCCGATTGCGGTTCAGTGCCAACCAGGTCAGATCAGCTAATTCAGCACAGGCCGGAGATGGAAGCTGGACCTTTCCTGCTCTTGGGACTCCGTACCATACCAGGTGCGATGAAGTAAAATACCACAGGCCGGGGATGGAGCCTGAGATTTCCCTGTTCTGTGTGGGGCTCTGTACAACAACGTGTGAGAAGAACTATCATCCCTCAGGCTGAGGAAGGAGCCTGGGCCCATTCTGTTCTGTGTGGCTCCTACCACACTGAGTGGGATCAGTTAACTCAATACAGGCCATGAATACAACCAGGCCCTTTCCTGCTCCGTGTGGCTCAGTATCACACCAGGTGGCATCAGCTAACACAGCACAGGCTGGGGCTGGAGCCTGGGCCCGTCCTGCTCTGTGGGCTCAGTAACAACCCGTAAGATGAACTTTTTTCAAAAGACTTCAGTGTATTTATCTCTGTCCAACACTGTGAGGCAGCTTACTGTGTTTATAAAGAGTGTAATTTATTGACTGGTCTCTTGGATCAAACAGGGTAACAGACAGAGGTCTGTGTGCAGAGGGTTTGGGGGTGAGCTCTGATTCCTAACCCTTTCTGGACTGTGAGGAATAAAGAATGAATGAGAGAGAGAGAATGTGGGAGAAGGGATGATGGAAGAATTTGTCCGTGAACCTGATTAAAAGTGGCTCAAACGCAAGATAATATTAAGATATCAAGAGCAGAACATTAACATAATCTGAGTTCCGCGATCTGGTCGGGTCCCATTCCCCTGAAGTGAGGAATGAACGGGTGGGGAAATTCCACCTGGAGTTATATTTGTCTCCAATGAAGATGAGTTCACAGTGAGGATGGAATAGCTCAGTTGGGAGAACACTAGATTGAAGAACCAGGATACAATCCCTGGTTTCATCAGTTTTAATTTGGTGTCTCCATCAGTTCAAGTAGAGAGAATCAGAGGGGAGATTTTCCACTCTTGACCCCATGGGCTGAATTTTAAACTAACGGTGCGGCTCTCGGCAGAGGCACCGGAAGCGGGTGTCATCACCACACGAGTGAAATGTGGCCGGCCGACCCCGATCACGGAGCAGCCGACCAATTAATGAAGGGGAGGCGTGGGGCCCATGTAAACAAGGACCAGAGGTAGGGAACGAGGCACCGATGGCACCGACATCTGACACAAAGGCAGGTGCTGGCACCATATTGAAAGGACTGCCAGACCTGCATTCACTGCTGCCTGGTTTAAAGGAGTGTCTTCCTGAGAGCCCTCTACTGCCCCAGGACCTGTTCTGCTGCCTCTGCTGTCCCAGGATCCGTTCTGCTGCCTCTGCTGTCCCAGGACCCGTTCTGCTGCCCCAAGACCCGTTCTGCTGCCTCTGATGCCCCAGGACCCGTTCTGCTGCCTCTGCTGCTCCAGGACCCGTTCTGCTGCATCTGCTGCCCCAGGACACGTTATGCTGCCCCAAGACCCGTTCTGCTGCCTCTGATGCCCCAGGACCCGTTCTGCTGCCCCAGGACCCGTTCTGCTGCCTCTGCTGCTCCAGGACCCGTTCTGCTGCCTCTGCTGCCCCAGGACCCGTTCTGCTGCCTCTGCTGCCCCAGGACCCGTTCTGCTGCCTCTGCTGCCCCAGAACCTGTTCTGTTGCCTCTGCTGCCCCAGGACCAGTTCTGCTGCATCTGCTGCCCCAGGACCTGTTCTGCTGCCTCTGCTGCCCCCGGATCAGTTCTGCTGCATCTGCTGCCCCAGGACCTGTTCTGCTGCATCTGCTGCCCCAGGACCTGTTCTGCTGCCTCTGCTGCCCAGGACCCGTTCTGCTGTCACTGATGCCCCAGGACCCGTTCTGCTGTCACTGATGCCCCAGGACCCGTTCTGCTGTCTCTGCTGCCTGATAGGTAAGGAGCTGAATGCGAGCCTGCAGTGACCATGGTCCAATGGTTTGGCGATGCCTTCCTGCAGGTTCGCCTCCAGGTGACAACAGATAGGTGGAAGATCCTCTTCCCCAGGGATGGGAGGTGGAGACCTGTCCACCTGACCAAGCAAAGCTGCTTTGAGATAGTAGGTGAAGTCAGCAGCCATGGGGTCAACCCCAAGACATGGATCCAGTGCACGAAGTGGGTCAATGACCGGATCCAGGCTGCTCAGGCACAAACTCAAAACACTTTGGACCCTTTGGACATTGCGCATGGCAGAGTGAGAGGGAGTGTTTGGTGGAAAGGGAGTGACCACCCAGTCATGTGTATTGGGGAAGGGCAGCAGGACACGCTGCCTGAGGCTTGGCTGCATCTCGGTGGGAGGTGCACGTCAGTCATTGTCTAAACTCACACAGTCCCTCGAGAGGGGCCACATGCAGGAGGAATATGTGTGTCCACATCATGGACTGCTGGATTATCACCATCAGAGATGTTGGGCTTGTCCCCGCTGGGAGACGAACTTTGTTGATCATAGTGGCTGCAATAGAAGACAGCCCACAATCGGAAAGAGCGTGTCAAGACTGGCAGTGGATGCCTTATCTCCATGTCCTCATCCCGATGGAGGAGGAGGCCATGGAACAGGCCGGGCAGCAAAGCAGCTGCTCCATAGCTGAAGGAGAGACAGGGACACCTACCTAAGAGAGTGAGTGAACATCTCCTGGGGCACAAGGGTGCATCCGCTGCAAAGGAGCCACACTGCTCATCTGTTCACCACTGCATCAATGGAGCTGCACAGTAGGGGTGGTTGGAATGTCACGATGGGCAGACTCTAACCCTTCAATGTCCCTGTTTTCACATGCAGGCTAGGATGAACGACAAGAGCGAAGAGCTGGAGAGACTGGGGGACAGCCAGACACCTCTGAGGAGGAGGAGGGAGCCTCAGAGGGTGCACCGTCACATCATTCCCCTGCACCCACCACCAGCACAGAAACCCTCACTCGGTGGGTATCCACTCGCTGTTAGATTTGGGCACACAAGCTGGTGAGCACGTCACAGACAGGCCCGGGCAGCTGACGGAGGCTGTGACAGCCGAGGCCACTGGCAGTTGGAAGTCTGTGGGAGGCCAGGCCCATGCTGAGTCCCAGGCTGATGACGTGCCTCTGGTGTCACCAGCAACTCGGGAAATGCTGCAGCTGCAGCAAGAGGTCAGGCAACATCTGGCAGAGTTGCCGGAGGTTATGTGTACCCAAGCTCGGATGATGGAGGAGTCCATCCAGGCCTTGCATGCTGTACTATCTCTGATGGGGGTGTGTCTGGCTTCCTTACTTGAGAGATTGGTGACTCTGATGGAGAGCCAGATCCAGCCGACCAATCAGTGGCTGCCGGAGATGTGTGCAGACCTGCACTCCATCGCTTTGTCCATGAGCTCCATCCAGCGGTGACAAGGTGAGAGAGGGGGACGAGGCACCTGAACTCTTCACCAGGTCCACGTCCCTCTCAGGTCAGCAGCGAGGTACAAGTGTGTCTTATAAGGGGGAGGAGCAGCTGGCTGCTACATCTGGGGTCTCCTCTCAGGGTGCTCCTGGTGTGGACAGTAGCTCCAAAGCCCCTCTGCCAGTGACACAAGTGATGCCAGTGCCTGCCTCCATCACCCTCGATGACAGAGGGGGGGTCCCTGTACCTGTGCAGGAGGCCCTCAGTGTGCCGGGGCCCTCCAGGCCTCAGGCAGCAAGAGGACGGCCACCAATGTCATCCCAAGCCATGGGGCAGCAAGGTCAGCAGCCTGTCTTCACCTCAGCTGACAGAGCAGGGGGAGCACCACGTAGGAGCATGCGGAAAAGATTTCCGAAGAGCACCTAGATTCACTTGTGTTCATGGTGAATGTGCATTCCAGATGGATAGGGTTGCATTTGATGTCACACGGAAGAAAGAAATGATGTTCTCTCACTATGTCTCCTTCCTATTGTTGATGCCCTATGGGACTTCATTTAAACCCTTCCTCCCAAGGGGCTGGAAGTGAGGGACCAAGCCCTGAGTTCACAAAGCTTCGGTCTTGTCACATTGCGATGTGTACCTGGACGCTGCAGTGCAGAAGGAAGCAGGCGACAACAGGGCTGCTTAAAGCTAAGACTTTATTGCTGTGGTTCCAGAAGGTGGTAAGGCTCAAAGGAAACTTGAATGTATAAGGGTATCTCATGTCTCCCTTGTGTGTATCTCATGGCCCCTTTCGTGCTGTGCGTGAGGTTC
Source organism: Heterodontus francisci (assembly GCF_036365525.1). Classification (NCBI taxonomy): domain Eukaryota; kingdom Metazoa; phylum Chordata; class Chondrichthyes; order Heterodontiformes; family Heterodontidae; genus Heterodontus; species Heterodontus francisci. The sequence continues at coordinate 60,145,662 of NC_090398.1, forward strand.
TTCATCTGGCACTGCTTGGGCAGCATCCTCCTCCACATCCTCATCATCAGAGGAGACATCACACTCCACGATATCCTCACTTGTCAACACCTCACCCCTCTGTAATGCCAGATTGTGCTGTGCACAGCAAACCACCACGATATGTGAGACCCTCGCCGGGACATACTGAAGGGCTCCACTGGATCGATCTAGGCACCTGAATCTCATCTTCAGGAGACCAATGGCCTCCTTGATGGTCGCTCGGGTTGACCCGCAGCAGGTGTTGTATCTCTCCTCTGCATCCGTGCGTGGGTTCCTCACAGACGTCAGTAGTCATGTCCTCAGTGGGTAGCCCTTGTCTCCAAGGATCCATCTCTGAAAGCGGATGGGGCCGCGGAAAGGTCCTGGCACCTGGGAGTGCCTTGGTATGCAGGCGTTGTGGCTGCTTCCCGGGATTTGTGCACACACCTATGGGATCCATTTGCAGTGGTTGCAGACCAATTGCACACTGAGCAAGTGGAAGCCCTTCCTGTTGAAGGCTGCTGGCTGGTCTGCAGGAGCCATGATGGTCACATGGGGTGACACCCTACACCTGGGGGAATCCAGTGATGGCCCCGAATCCTAAGGTCCTCTCAGCTTGACTGTTTGGATCGATGTGCACATAGTCACCGGCCCTCCTGAACAGGACATTGGTGACCTCCTTGATGCACTGATTCACCACAGACTGTGAGATTCCACACATATCTCCAGTGGATCCCTGCAATGATCTGCTGGTGCAGAAGTTCAGTGGCACAGTGACCTTCAGTGACACTGGTATCAGGTGCCCACCAAGTCCCATGGGGCACAGCTGCATCATGGCAGAGAGATCAGTGACGACCTCCGTGCAGAGGCGCAGTCTGTGGAGACACTGTCACTCGGGCATCTGCAGGTAGTTGAACCTCAGCTGACGTGTTCCTCTGCCTCCTTCTCCAGCCTCCTGTTCGAGGCTGGCCTTCCTGTGGGCCCCCAAGCTGCTGTGGTGCCCCTGCTGGTGCCTGCGCCTCCCTCCCTTCCTCTCTACTCCTCCTCCTCCTCAATGTGAGCCTTGAATGAGGCCCATGACAGGTTGCCCCTCCCTGAGTGCAAGTCCTTCACAGTAAACAACACCCAGCCACATTTACCTCACTTGTCACCCTCAATGAGGTGGCACTGCCCCAATCGTACCCTGGTGTGGCTCCCCCTGCAGAGCTGGCACATTGGCCCCCACTCCTGACAGTGTTTCCCGATGCCCTTTCCCCCTCCACCCTTACTGCCAAGTTACGCTGCCTCACCCGATAGCTTCCCAGTGAAGCCAACACTCAGCTCCCACCTCCCAGTCAACTCCTTTAACCAGGCGAGTCTCTGAAGCCCCGTGGTTCCCGTGTGCTATTCGTTCAATTGGATCCAGTGAATAAAATTTCTGATAATTGGACTCATAAATACTTTAAATGCCTTCTTGCCGAGTGGATGTGCGAAGTCTGCCCTCCATGTCAGCCGCCGACAGAAAAATCCGGTCCGACGTCTTCCATCCCTATTTTATCCACCCCCGCTCCCCCTCCCCAGCCTCCATTCCCGTCTCCAACGGTCCCTTAAAATTCTGGCCCATGTCTCTAAGACTAATGGGAGTGAAACTACATCTGCTCCTTAGCCTGAACAGGGAGAGCTGCTCTCTCTGTGTTTAAAGTGAATGAATCTGCTCTTCACCTTGTCTTACTGGAACGTTCACTGTCTGGAAATGTCTGTTTGAAAATGTTTTCCTGTTATATTAATGGAGCAGAGGAGCAGATGTGAGGTGCTGTTCAACAGAGAGGTTTGGAAGTGGGTGAAGGGGTGGAGTGATGGTGTGAGTGAGAGGTGCAGTGAGTTGGCCATTCTCAATAGAGTGTCAGGAATGAAGGTCAGAGGAACAGACCAGGCAGGAAACACAGAAAGAGCGAGGAGAAGCTGGTGTGAAAAACAGAGATTAAACAACAGGCTTGTTCAGTTGGTTTGGGTCTGGTGTTTAGAATACCCGGAATCTGGGTTCACTTCCCTTCCAACTCAGCGAATTATATCAACATTATGTTCATAAAACCATAGAATGATACCCAAAGAAGGAGACCATTTGGTCCATTGTGTCAGTGCTGTCTCTTTGGTTATGTTATCCAATTAGAACTGCTGCTCAGCTTTTTCCTGTAATCTGTACATTTTTCCTTCCAGTATTTATCCCAATTGCTTTTCAAAGTTACGACTGAATCTGCTTTCAAGTCCTGATCAGACAGTGCATTCCAGATCACAACACATCAGTGTATAAAAAATCATTCCTCATTTCGCCTCTGGTTCTTTTCTCAATTACCTGATAAATACATCCTCTGGTTACTGACCCTTTTGCCACTGGAAACAATTTCTCCTTATTTAACTTATTGAAAACCTTCTTGATGATGTCACATACGAGACTGCCAGTAAAACTGAAGCCCATGGAATAAAAGAGACAATGACAGCATGGATATGAAGTTTGCAGAATGATAGGAACATAGAAGCAGGAGTAGGCCATTCAGCCCATCGAGACCACCCCACCATTCAATATGATGATGACTGATCATCCACTTCAATGCCTTTTTCCCACACTATCTCCATATCCCTTCTGTCATTTGTATTTCGAAATCTGTCAATCTCTGCTTTAAACATACTCAATGACTGAGCTTCCACAGCTCTCTGGTGTAGAGAATTCCAAAGATTCACAACCCTCTGAGTAAAGAAATTTCTCCTCGTCTCTGTCCTAAGTGGCTTTCCCCTTCTGTTGAAATTGTGTCCCCTGGTTCTAGATTCCTCAACCGGAGGAAAAACTTCATCTACCCTGTCTATCCCTTTAAATATTTTGTAAGTTTCAATGAGATCACCTCTCATTCTTTGAAACTCTAGAGAATACAGTCCCAGTTTCCCCAATCACTCTTCATAGGACAGTCCTGCCATCCCGGGAACAGGTCTGGTGAACCTTCATTGCACTCCCTCGATGGCAATGATATCCTTCCTAAGGTAAGGGGACCAAAACTGCACACAGTATTCCAAAGTGCAGTCCAATCAAGGTTATATACAATTGAAGCAAGATTTCACTACTCCTGTACTCAAATCGTCTTGTGATAGAGGCTAACATATCATTCGTCTTCTGAATTGCTTGCTGCACCTGCATGTTAGCTTTCAGTCACTTATTGACAAGGACACCCAGGCCGCTTTGTACATCTACACTTTCTAATCTCTTACCATTTAAGAAATAATCTGCACATCTGTTTCTCCTACCAAAGTGGATAACCTCACATTTTTACACATTATATTCCATGTGCCACTTTCTTGTCCACTCACTAAGTCTGTCCAAATCCCCTTGAAGCTGCTTTGCATCTTCCTCACAACACACATTCCCACCTAGTTTTGTGTCATCTGCGAACTTGGAAATACGACATTTGGTTCCCACCTCCGAATCATTGATATATATTGTGAACAGCTGGGTCACAGTGTGGTGGTGAACAGTTGTATTTCTGTCTGGAGGAAGGTTTACAGTGGGTTCCCCATGGTTCCTCATAACTTCAGTTATGTGCAGACACTGGAAAAGCTGGGGTTGTTCTCCTTGGAGCAGAGCAAGTTCAGAACAACTTTGACAGAGTTAGAATCAAGGAATCAAATGGTTACAGTACAGAAGGAGACCATTCAGTCCATCATGTCCATGACAGCTCTTTGCAAGAGCAAATCAGCTAATTCCACTCCTCTGCCCTTTCATTGTAACCCTGCAAATTTTCTCTATTCAGGTGTTTATCCAATTCCCTTTTGAAAGCCACGATTGAATCTGCCTCCAGCACATTCTCAGGCAGTGTATTCCAGATCCAAACCACTCACTCTGTCCCACACCCCTGGTACCATTGCAGAAAATCTCTTCCGTTCATTTCATCCCTCATAAATAATTGAAATGAAATGTTTATTAGGAAATGCACAATATAAAAAAGAGAGAGAAATAAATGCTGAGAAAAATAGAAGTCAATGTTTGGAAGGTAAAAAGAGCAAAATATGTAACTTTTATTCTGGTTGAGTGAGAGGAATATATCACACTCTGGGGCTTTTTAAGAGGATTTACTGATAAACCTGGGTTTTGAGAGGAAGCTGGTTCATGGTTTACAGAACAAATTCAGTCCCTGGGGTGGAGCCAACAGCTGCACCGTCCAATAACAGACAGGATGGGGACACTGTCTCAGGCCTGGTGAGCTCAGTCGATGAAAGCATGAAACTCTGAATCTCAAGTTTTTGAGTTTGAGCCCCACGGTGGGTGTCTTTTATTTCCTTTTTAGGCTGATTTTACAGCCATTCTCCAGCTCTGAATTCCTCGGCAGAGAGTTCAAGGAGTGTTTGAAATGAGATTCAACAGCAGTATGAGAAAGTCTCTCCTTGATTCAGGACTCTTACCTCTCTGCAGCAACTCGCTGCTGAAGATTGAACTTTATCTCATTTCATTCTCAGCTCATGGTCAGTGTGGACCAATGGGACTTCTGGCTGTCTCCCACTTCACAATCCATCAGTGCTTAGAAATCAATGGGGAATATTACTCACATGTTGTAATGTTTTATAAATACTTGAATGTATTTCACACTGTGTCTAACAGTGTGAATCTCCCCTGGTATATCAGCTCACCAACACTTCAACAGAACATTCACATAATGTGAGCTCTGAGATCTGTTCAGATCCCATTCCCAAGACCTGGAAAGTGGGATTGGGCTGGATCGCTCTTTTTCAGCTGGCACAGACACGATTGCTAAATGGTCTCAGTCTGTGCCATAAATTTTCTCCATTTTCTATGTTCTATGAAGTGAGGTGTGATTGGGAGGGGCAATTCCACCAGGGTTATATTTTCTACCAAAACAATGACACAAGGGATACTTCACTTTTTTATTCATTCATTCATGCGATGTGGGCATCGCTGGCTAGGCCAGCATTTATTGCCCATGAGAAGGTGGTGGTGAGCTGCCTTCTTGAACCATTGCAGTCCATGTGGGGTAGGTACACCCACAGTGCTGTGAGAAGGGGAGTTCCAGGATTTTGACCCAGCGACAGTGAAGGAACGGCGATATAGTTCCAAGTCAGGATGGTGTGTGGCTTGGAGGGGAACTTGCATGTGGTGGTATCCCCTGTATTTGCTGCCCTTGCCCTTCTAGGTGCTAAAGGTCACTGGTTTGGAAGGTGCTGTCTAAGGAGTTGTGGTGCATTGCTTCAGTGGATTTTGTAGACGGTACACACTCTGCAACTGTGCGTCGATGGTGGAGGGAGTGAATGTTTGCAGATGGGGTGCCAATCAAGCGGGCTGCTTTGTCCTGGCGGTGTTGAGATTCTTGAGTTGGAATTGCACCCATCCAGGCAAGTGGAGAATATTCCATCACACTCTTGACTTGTGCCTTGTGGATGGTGGACAGGCTTTGGGGAGTCAGGAGTCATGGATGAGTGAGAGGAATATATCACACTTTGGGGCTTTTGTAAAAGGATTTATTAATAAACCTGGGATTTGAGAGGAAGCTGATTCATGGTTTACAGAACAAATTCAGCCCCTGGGGTGGAGCCAACAGCTGCACTGTAATTACTCACCTCAGGATTCCAAGCCTCTGGCCTGCTCTTGTAGTCACGTTATTTGTATGGCTACCCATGGTAACCTCCATGATGTAGATGGTGGGGGATTCAGTGATTGTAATGCTATTGAATGTCAAGGGGAGATGGTTAGATTCTCTCTTGTTGGAGATGGTCATTGCCTGGCACTTGTGTGGTGCGAATGTTACTTGCCACTTATCATCCCAAGCCTGTGAGACTGAAATAGCTCAGTTGGGAGTGTGTTAGACTGAAGATCCCTGGTTCAATCTGGGGTTTTGTCAGTTCTCATTTATTCTGCATCACCCTTTGGTTTTGACTCTTGAGCTGCACAATTTACACTGAAATTATTTACCCAACTCTGAAGGTTGGATTGGAATAGAGAGATATCAAGGATGGGAAATATTTACATTGTCTGCTTTAGCTTATTCTCTATCTCCCTGTGTCCTTTCCCCCAGTTTTTGACTCTCTCGGGGCCGGGTGAACATTTGATTTGCTGCATTTGTCCCAAACTGAAGCCTTTTCCACATCTCTGGGTGGTCAGACTCGCTCTGTCTGTTTTTGTTGCTCGTGACCATTAACGAGAACAGGCCACGAGTTCAACGTTTATCAGCAAACGGAAGATAATTGGAAAGAATTCTGTGTTACTCCAGATCAGTGACAAAGATACAATGGATGTTATTCAAAATAAATTCCCTTTGACATTTTATGTAAACTTGTTTGCATCCAAAAGTTGGATTTTAAGTGTAACAAAAATGTGTCAAATTATTGACTGACCATGTGACAGCGCACATGGGGATCAAATCCACAGCCTTGTTGTTATCAACACTGCGTCCTAACCAACTGAACTAAGCGGCCTATAGACAGAGCCAGGTATGGGTTTGAGCCGCACGCTGGGCGTTTTGTGTTTTATTTCTCACACTGGGTGACAGAGCAATTGTACAAACAATGGACACATCACATCCCGGAAACATTGTTCTGATATAAAACAGTGTAAAATAAGAACTGAGCATGGAAATGGAACGGAACCAGAAATCAGGACTTTAATCTATTAAAGTTGATCTTGAAATTCAACCATTCACTGAACATTCCAATTGATCGAACTCTCTTCTGAAATAAAATCCAGGAACTTGAGCTGCTGTAAAACGCAACTGAGCCTGACGTGATTTGAACACGCAACCTTCTGATCTGGAGTCAGACGCGCTACCGTTGTGCCACAAGCTCACAGATAAAGCAAAGTGGTTCCATTCCTGACAGATTTACTTCTTGTTTAGATTCAGTGATTGAAATTAATTCAATCCTCATCTGACCTCCACTCTGTAAAGGCCTGCAATCCGACCTGAACCCGACGACCTGTGTCGGGTTCGGGTCATGTCGGGTCGCTCTTCCGGTTCTGGCTTTCGGGCTCGGGTCAGGTTGGGTCAGGTTCAGGTCAGGCTGGGTCCAGGTTGGTCTGAGTCCGTGTCGGACACACACAGTAAGTATTACATTTAACTTTGCTGGGAAGTTAAGTTTAATAAGTGTCAAAAGTTGAAAAGCCAACCAAAGCCGGGAGTCCGGGTCATTAAGGAGGGAAACTCTGAGTCTGCGCAGTGAGCAAGTGAGCATCTCTATGACGTCATTGCGCTCATGCTGCAGCTTCCTGTCGATTCGGAATCGGGAGGTAGATAAAGTGAACATTCCGGTGGTCGGGTGAGGCTCGGGTTAGTTTGGGCGTGGGAATAAATGGAGATACTCAGGCCGGGTCAGGCTCGGGTCCAATGTGGTTCTGTCAGGTTCGGGTCGGGTTTTTTTTCCTGACCTGAGCAGGCCTTTACCGCTCTGTCAGTTCAGTGCCTTATTTAAACTATTACTTGGAGTTCTGTTTTACAGGGTCTCGGCTGTTTAAGTGTTTCCGAGACCCACTACTCTGATTAATCAGACATTTTGCTGCTAACTGCTGCTGCTACAATTGAAATGTAAAAAAGAATTTCCAGTGACCTGCAACCAATGGACAAATACATTTCAGAAAGATAAATCTCATTCACCAATCCACAAATGTGTTTTTCTGCTTATATTTATAAACAACTCCTTCTCTCCACTATGAGAACTATACAATCACTACAGTTATTTGAAAGTTAGTATAAGATGTTCCAGTTCATCAATTTTAAAACTGCAGCAGGTATTTTCCAGAAAACATCTCTGTTGGAACCTCAGTCCCAGTTAGATTGAAAGTGGACAATTAATGTATTCACTTGTTCATTGTGGACAGGTGTCTGACTTCGAATAAATCTCATTAACTTTCAATGAGGTGGCAGTATTTCTGTGCTCCCATTTTACACAGTCTGTCCTGTTCATGCACCATGTTTTTAATCTCCTCTCCCATTCTCCACAGGATACAGATTGCAAGCATCAGCAATCGAGCTGTTGAAAAGCATTGGAAGAATCTGGTCACACAGGTATTGAAACATTCATTTTCTGCCATTTTCCAAGTTGGTTGCTTTAAACACCGTACGATGTGCAATCATCTTGAAAAGAGATTCTCTTCAATATCCAATACAAACTGTATTACAAACCTGACAGACAAACACAGGAGAACAAGTGACTAGTGAACACAAACCTCATGGTGCTCATTTTCAGATTTATTGCAGTCACTTACAAAACAAGTGAAAGAATATTACAGTGAAATGATTTGGAAAGTAGGTGTGACTTTTGTTGGTGCCTTTCTTTGCTCTGTTGGTGAAACTTTCTTGCACCTGACTCCTGTTCATGTCTCTGTTTCCTCTATTGAATGAGGAAGGAGGTATTTGATCAGAAATCAACTGGATTGTGTACCTTTGAGAGGGGATTTCTGCACCATCAGGGCTGGAAACAGGAGTGAGTGAAAGACAATGTGTGGAGTTTGATTTTGTACAGAGGGAGAGCAAATCTAACAGGACTGTGAGATATTGGCCTGGATTTTACAGCCCCAATCGCGGTGAACTCTGAGACTTTCACTGCTGTTGAGGGTCTGAACAGCACTGCAACTGCCGGTACATGCACACACTAACACTTGCATCTGGAAGTTGTGGTGGTGAGAAATGTGCTTGGAAGGAGCCTCTGATCATAATCGCACCAGCCAACTCTTTAAAGTGACAGGGACCTGTAGTTCAGCAATTTGGGCTCATTGCCCACAATGTACCCTGATTTTTACCTGGGTTGGATTAAAGCCGGTACCAACAGGCTCAGGGCCTGCTCGGGAAAGACTTTTCTGTTGACACAACAGCTCCACTATTCCAGGAAGACACCGGCAGCAGCAGTTGTCAACTTTCAGAGGGAGTTCAGACATTTTAAATGATGTATTTTATTTCTTAATTGTATGTAACTTTTTAGCATAGCCTGATCAGAGTTCTCAAATTTACATCTGACTTTTTATTAACAAGATTGAAGTGCTTTTAAAAGATCTCTAAATGTATATGACTTTTTATCAAGATTTACTTGGCTTCTTTGTAAAGACTCTTGAGCAAGATTGAAGTGACTTTTAAAAACTACATCTTATCCTTTAAAATCCTGCTTCCATGTAGATGACATTGGAAGATGACTTCAGAATAGCTTAGACTATCTTTCTAACAGGTACTGCAACAGCTTAAGACCTACTTTTCTGCAAAAGCTGGTGAATTACCTTCCGGGAGCGGAGAGGAGCGGAGCGGAGCTGACCTATATGGACCGATATAAGGAGAACGTTGAGAGTGGAGCCGATAAATCCAATCCGAGGATCGAGGCCCAGTCTCTTACCTTCCAGGAGTGGAGTGGAGCTCTTACAGTGTGCTGGAGTTTTGAAAAAAAAGAAGCCAACTGTGATGTCAGAGGAGAGCTGAAAGTTGATTGGTTGGTGAGTCACTGCTGTTTGTGTATTTAAATATCTTAAAGAAAAGGGCAAAGTTTTTTTACTTGAAAAAAAAACCTCTGCTGATAAGATGAGTACTACTAAAGTGTTTTTTTTATTCAGTGTAGCTTATGAAGGACTTTAGATTGTAGTGGGTAGAACAAGGCCCCTAGTGTCATTAGTATTTTTTAATTAAGGGAGTAACTAATTAATCTAAGGGTAAGTCATGGCAGGAGAGCTCAGCCCCGTGATATGCTCCTCCTGCGCTATGTGGGGATTCAGGAACCCTCCCAGTCTCCATGACGACCATGTGTGCAGGAAGTGTATCCAGCTGCAGCTACTGGCTACTCGCATTATGGAGCTGGACCTGCGGGTGGTTTCACTGTGGAGCGTCCACGAAGCTGTGGGCGTCATGGATAGCATGTTTAGTGAAGTGGTCGCACCGCAGGTAATGGATGCACAGGCAGAAAAGGGATGGGTGACCACCAGATGGAATAGTCGGAGCAGGCAGGTAGTGCAGGAGTCCCCTGTGGCCAACCCCCTCTCAAACAGATACACCGCTTTGGTTACTGTTGGGGGGAAGACCTCCCAGGGGAAAAGAGCAACAGCGCGGTCCGTGGCACCACGGAGGGCTCTGCTGCACAGCAGGGGAGGAAAAGGGGTGGAAGAGCTATTGTGATAGGGGATTCTATCATAAGGGGTGCAGATAGGCGTTTCTGTGGCCGCAAACGAGACTCCAGGATGGTATGTTGCCTTGCTAATACTAGGGTCAAGGATGTTTCGGAGCAGCTGCCGGAAATTCTGAAAGGGGAGGGCGTGCAGCCAGAGATCGTGGTCCATATTGGTACGAACGACATAGGCAGGAAGAGAGATGAGGTTCTGCAAAGTGAATATAGGGAGTTAGGCAGAAGGTTAAAGAGCAGGACCTCTAGGGTTGTAATCTCAGGATTACTCCCTGTGACACGTGCTAGTGCGGGTAGGAATAGGAGGATTAGGCAAATGAATGCATTGCTGAAGACTGGCGAAGGCGGGAGGGCTTCAGGTACTTGGATCATTGGGATCTCTTCTGGTGCAGAGGTGACCTGTACAAGAGGGACGGGTTGCATCTGAACTGGAAGGGGACCAATATCCTTGTAGGGAGATTTTATAGTAATACACTGGAGGGTTTAAACTAGTCTTGCAGCGGGGGTGGGACCCAAAGTAGTAGTCTCTCCGATGAGATAGTTGAGGCAAATGGAGAGGTTAAAGCAAGCAAGTCCAGTAGGCAGGCCAGGCAGGGGCAGGACAGGGAGCGTGGAAGGTCTGGTGGGCTAAACTGCATTTACTTTAATGCAAGTATCCTTACAGGTAAGGCAGATGAACTCAGAGCATGGATCGGTACATGGGATTGTGGTATTGTAGCTATTACGGAAACGTGGTTGAGGGATGGGCAGGACTGGCAGCTCAATGTTCCGCGGTACCGATCCTTCCGGCGTGACAGAGGTAGAGGTAAGAGAGGAGGGGGAGTTGCACTATTGATTAGGGAGGACATCACGGCAGTACTTAGAGAGGATATCCCGGGGTGAATGTCCAGTGAGGCCATACTGGTAGAACTTAGAAATAATAAAAGGGTGATCCCTTTGATGGGATTATACTATAGGCCCCCCAATAGTCAGAGGGAAGTGGAGGAGCATATATGCAGGGAAATCACAGATAGGTATAGGAATTATAGGGTTGTAATAGTAGGTGATTTTAACTTCCCTAATATTGACTGGGACTGCCTTAGTGCTAAGGGATCAGATGGGGAAGAATTTGTTAAGTGAGTCCAGGATAGTTTTCTGAAGCAGTACGTGGATGGCCCGACTAGAGAAGGGGCTACACTCGATCTCCTCTTAGGAAATGAGAATGGGCAGGTGGTTGATATGGCAGTGGGGGAGCACTTTGGGACCAGTGACCATAACTCTATTAGCTTCAAGATAGTTATGAAAAAGAATAGGACTGGTCCTCAGGTTGAAGTCCTAAATTGGGGGAAGGCTAATTTCCATGGCATCAGACAGGAACTCTCAAAAGTTGAATGGGAGAGGCTGTTTACAGGTAAAGGGACGTCTGGCAAGTGGGAGGCTTTTAAAAGTGAGATAGGAAGAGTTCAGGGCCAGCATGTTCCTGTTAGATGGAAGGGCAAGGCTGGCAAGTTTAGGGAACCTTGGTTGACGAGGGATATTGAGGGTCTGGTCAGGACAAAGAAGGAGGCATACGTCAGGTATAGGCAGCTGGGATCGAGCGAGTCCCTCGAGAAGTATAGGGGATATAGGAGTATACTTAAGAAGGAAATTAGGAGGGCGAAAAGGGGCCATGAGATTTCCCTGGCAGATAAGATAAAGGAGAATCCTAAAAGATTCTATAAGTGTATTAAGAGTAAAAGGGTAGCTAGGGAGAGAGTAGGTCCCCTTAAGGATCAGTGTGGCAATCTGTGTGTGAAGCCACGCGAAATGGGCGAGGTCTTAAATGAATATTTCTTGTCTGTATTTACCGTGGAGAAGGTCATGGAAGCTAGTGAGTTCAAGGGAGGGAACAGCGATATCCTGCAGCATATCAACATTACAAAGGAGGAGGTATTGGAGGTTTTGAAGCGCATTAAGGTGGATAAATCCCCAGGGCCTGATCAGATGTATCCTAGGATGCTATGGGAAGCAAGGGATGAGATTGCTGGGGCGCTGGCAGAGATTTTTGTATCATCGTTCGCCACGGGTGAGGTACCGGAAGACTGGAGGATAGCTAATTTGTTAATTAATAAATTAAATAACAAATCATGTCACCTCTTTCTCTTCTAAACTCTGGCGGAGACAAGCCTAGCTTGTCCAATATTTCCTCGTAAGACAGCCCACCCATTCCATGTATTAGTCTCGTAAACTTTCTCTGTACTACCTCCAATGCATTTACATGCTTCCGCAAATAAGGAGACCAGTACAGTACTCAGTACTGCAGAAGAGGTCTCACCAATGTCCTGTATAGCGGAAGCATAACCTCCCTACTATTGTATTCAATTCCCATGGTGATAAATGATAACATTCTATTAGCTTTCCTAATTACGTGCTGGACCTGCATACTAACCTTTTGCAATTCATGCCCTCGGACACCCAGATCCCTCTGCATCTCAGAGCTCTGCAATCTCCCACCATTTAGATAATATGCTTTTTTATTCTTCCTGCCATAGTGGACAATTTCCGACTTTCCCACATTATACTCCATTTGCCAGGTCTTTGCCCAATCACTTAACCTATCTATATCCCTTTGTAGCCCCCTTATGTCCTCTTCACAACCTACTTTCCTACCTATCTTTGTGATCAGCAAATTTAGCAACAATACCTTCGGTCCCTTCATCTAAGTCATTTATATAAATTGTGAAAAGTTGAGGCCCCAGCACAGATCCCTGTGGCACACCACTCGTTACTTCTTGCCAACCAGAAAATGACCCATTTATGCTGACTCTCTGTTTCCTGTCAGCTAGCCAATCTTCTATCCATGCCAATATGTTACCCCCGACACCATGAGCTTTTATTTTCTGCAATAACCTTTGATAAGGCACCTTATCCTTCTGGAAATCGAAATACAATACATCCACTGGTTCCCCTTTATCCACAGCACATGTAACTCCCTCAAAGAACTCCAATAAATTGGTTAAACATGATTTCCCTTTCAAAAAACCATGTTGACTCTGCCTGACTACCTTAATTTTTTCTAAATGCCCTGCTATAACATCTTCAGTAATCGCTCCTAACATTTTCCCTAAGACAGATGTTAAGCTAACTGGCCTGTCGTTTCCTGCTTTCTGTCTCCCTCCCTTTTTGAATAAATGAATTACATTCGCTACTTTCCAATCTAACAGAACCTTCCCGAAGCGAGGGAAATTTGGAATATTAAAACCAGCGCATCAACTATCTCACTAGCCAATTCAGGACCTGGCGACTTGTCAACCCGCAGCTCCAACAATTTGTTTAGTACCACTTCCCTGGTGATTGTAATTTTCTTGCGTTCCTCCATCCCTTCAATTTCCTGATATACGGCTCATACTGGGATGTTATTTGTATCCTCAATAGTGAAGACCGATGCAAAGTATCTGTTCAATTCATCTGCCATCTCTTAATTATCCATTATTAATTCCCCAGACACACTTTCTATTGGACCAACAGTCGCTTTGTTAACTCTTTTCTTTTCAAAATATCTATCGAAACTCTTACTAGTTGTCTTGAAATTTCTTGCGAGCTTTCTCTCATACTCTAATTTTACCTTCCTTATCAATCTTTTAGTCATTTTTTGCTGTTCTTTTTATATTCTGTCCAATCTTCTGACCTGCCTCCCACCTTTGCACAATTATAGGCTTTTTCTTTAAGTTTGATAGTATCTTTAACTGTTTTCGTGAACGATGGATGGTGAGTCCCATCTTTGGAACTTTTCTTTCTCGTTGAAATGTATCTATTCTGTGTATTCTGAAATATCCCCTTAAATGTCTGCCACTGCATCTCTATTGACTTATCCCTTAACCTAATTTGCCAGTTCACTTTAGCTGGCTCTGCTTTCATGACCTTATAATTGCCCTTATTTAAATTTAAAATACTAGTCTGGGACCCACTCTCCTCTCCCTCAAACTGAATGTAAAATTCAATCATATTATAATCGCTACTACCTAGGGGCACCTTAACTATGAGGTCATTAATTAATCCTATCTCGTTGCACAATGCCAGGTCTAGTATAGCCTGCTCTCTGGTTGGCTCCAGAATGTATTGTTCCAAGAAATTATCCCCAAAACATTCTATGTACTCCTCATCTAGGCTACCTCTGCCCATCTGAATTTCCAATCTATATGTAGATTAAAATCCCCCATAATTATCACAGTACCTTTCTGACAAGCTGCCATTATTTCTTCCTTTATATCCCATCTGACAGTGTGGTTAATGTTAGGTGGGCTGTACACCACTCCCACAAGTGACTTCTTGCCTTTATGATTTCTCATTTGTACTCAAACTGCTTCTGCATCCTGATCTCCAGAACTCAGGTCATCCCTCTCTATTACGCTAATACCATCATTAATTAACAGAGCTACCCCGTCACCTTTTCCTAGCTTCCTGTCCTTCCAAAATGCCATGTCACCTCCAATATTCACATCCCAATCTATGTCGCCCTGCAGCCATGTCTCTGTAATGACTATCAGATCGTACTTATTTATTCTATTTGTGCTCCCAGTTCATCTGTTTTGTTTCAAATGCTCCATGCTTTCAGATACAGAGCATTTAGTTTTGTCCTTTTATTATTTTTGTCACCTCTAGCCTTATCTGTCGATTTACTCTTAGATTTGTACATTCTGTCCCTTCCTGTCACAGTCTGTTTATCATTTCCCATATTTATACCTTTCTCTCTTGCCTTGTCTCTCCTCCTTGATTCACCATATCTTCCCAAATTTGATCCCTTGCCCCCACTATTCAGTTTAAAACCGTCTCTACTTCCCTCGTTATGTGGCTCGCTAGAACACCGGCACCAGCACGGTTCAGGTGTAGACCGTCCCAACGGTACAGCCACCTCTTTTCCCAGTACTGGTGCCAACGCCCCATGAACCAGAACCCACTACTACCACACCAGTCTTTCAGCCGCACATTACTTTCTCTAATTGTATTTGTCCTATGCCAATTTGCACATGGCTCAGGTAATAACCCAGAGATGATTAACTTTGAGGTTGTGCTTCTTAATTTGGTGCCTAGTTCCTCACACTGACTTTGCAGAACCTCTATCCTTGTCCTGCCGATGTCTTTGGTACCGACATGGACCACGACGACTGGATCCTCCCCCTCCCATTGTATGTTTCGCTCCAGCCCTGAGCAGATGTCCTGAATCCTGGCACCGGCAGGCAACACAGCCGTCTGGACTCTTGCTTTTGCTGCAGAGAACAGAGTCAATCCACCTTACTATACTGTCCCCTACTACCACTACATTCCTTTTTTCTCCCTCTTTGAGCCGCAAACACTTACTGCAGACCTGTTTGCCCTGGATCACACTGGCATCCAGGAACTCCCACATGCTGCAGCTGTGACACATCACCTGTCCTGTCATCCTTAACGTGTTTCAATTAACTACTTAAATATTTTATTCAATTATTCATTTTATTGCATATTTTATTAAACTTACCACTAGTTTGTTTACTATTTTAAACGTGAGGACCACAATGGATCTTAATCACTTACCAGATGCGCATCAAGCAGGTCGGTTCTTCCAAACCAATCAACTACCTGCTTGCCTGTGATGTCACAGCTTACCAGATCCTCACCAAACAGCTCCTTCCACTGCACCGAAGAAAGAACCAAATCCTGTATCCTCACCTCAGCGGCTCTCCGTTTCCCTGCTCTCACTCTCCATTGTGACGTCACTCCTCGATTTTTTTTCCCCCTGCTCTGCTCCTCTCTCTCTCGCTCTGTCTCCGAATCTGTGCTTTTGGCGCATTTCTTCATTTGTTGTTCCGTTGTGATCTTCTGTTTCTGGTCCAAAAATCTGACTCTGGTGGGTCTTGAACCCACAACCTTTGAATATCGTCTCAATCATTATTTAGAAGTCCAACACGCTATCCATTGCGCCACAGAGCCTCACACATTTTTATTAACATCACTAAGGCCTTTGATCTTGTCAGCAGAGACGGCCTCTTCAAACTGCAATGGAACATAGGCTGCCCTCCTGACCTCTTGGGCATCATCTCTTCTTTCTACGAGAACATGCACAGTTCCATCAGTTACAATGGAGCAACATCAGACGCTTTCAAGATCAGCAGTGGGGTAAAGCAGGGCTGCGCGCTGGCGCCAACTCTCTTAGGAACAGAGGAACATAGGAGTAAGCTATTCAGCCCGTCGAGCCTGCTCTGTCATTCAATTCGATCATGGCTGATCACCTACCTCAAAGCCCCTTTCCCATGCTATCCCCATATCCCTTGATGTCATGAGTATCAAGATTTCTATCAATTTCTGTCTTGAACATGCTCAATGATTGAGCTGCCACAGCCCTCTGGGGCACAGTATTCCAATGATTCACCACCGTCTGAGTGAAGAAATTCCACCCATCTCAGTTTTAAATGGCCTACTCCTTATTCTGAGACGATGTCCTTTGGTTTTAGACTCACCAACCAGGGCAAACATCCTGTCTCCATCCACACTGTCACGCCCTGTAAGAATTTTGTCAGTTTCAATCAGATCACCTCTCATTCTTCGAAACTTTAAGGAATACAGGCCCAGTTTCCTCATAAGACAATCCCACCATCCCAGGGATTAGTCTGGTGACATAAAAACAAGAAATGCTGGAACCACTCAGCAGGTCTGGCAGCATCTGTGAAAAGAGAAGCAGAGTTAACGTTTCAAGTCAGTGACCCATCTTCGGAACTGACATATATTAGAAAAGTCACAGGTTATAAGCAAGTGGGGTGGGGGTGGGGCAAGAGATAACAAAGGAGAAGGTGTAGATTGGACAAGGCCACATAGCTGACCAAAAGGTCATGCAGCAAAGGCAAACAATATGTTAATGGTGTGTTGAAAGACAAAGCATTAGTACAGATTAGGTGTTAATGAACTGAATATTGAAAAGCAGGAAGTACAAACCTGAAAAAAAACAGTAGGTAAGCAAACTGAACAAACTGAGATGAAATGAAATAAATGCAAATAAAAGATTAGTCTGTTGACCCTCTGTTTCACCCCCTCTATGGCAAGTGTATCCTTCATAAGATGAGGAGACTAAACTGTACACAATACTCCAGTGCGGATTCACCAAGGCTCTATACAATTGCAGCAAGACATCTTTACTCCTGTACTCATGACCCCTCGTGTGGGTACAACATACCATTTGCCTTCCTAATTGATTGCTGCACCTGCACAAGAGCTTTTAGTGTCTCAGGAACAAGGACACCCAGGTCCCTTTGGACATCGACACTTCCCAACCTCTCACCATTTAAGAAATACTCTGACTTTCTGTTTATTCTACCAAAGTGAATAACTTCACACTTATTCACATTATATTCCATGTTCTTGCCCATTCACTTAGCCTCTCCAGGTCCCCTGGAAGCCTCTCTGCATCCTCCTCACAACTCACACTTCACCGAGCTTTGTGTCATCTGCAAACTTGGAAATATTACATTTAATCCCCACATCCAAATCATTTATATAGGTTGTTAACAGCTGTGGCTCCAACACTGATCCTTGCAGTACCCCAATAGTAACAGCCTGCCATCCTGAGAAGGACCCGTTATTCCTGCTCTCTGTTTTCGGTCTGTTAACCAATTCTCAATCCATATCAGTATATTATCCCCAAGCCTATGTGCTCTAATTTTGTTTACTCACCTCCTGTGTGGGACCTTACCAAAGGAAAATACAAATACCACACATCCACTGGTTCTCCTTTATCTGTTCTATAGGTAACATCCTCAAAAATCTCAACAGGTTTTTCAAACCTGTTTTCCTTTTCATAAATCTATGTTGACTCTGCCCAATCATGTCATCATTTTCGAACTGTCTAGTTATCACATCCTTTATAATTGGCATATTCTTCTCCATGCTGCTATTGTACACTTTCAATTACTCAGATATAGGTGTTCACCTGCACATCAGAGCTGACGACAAGCTGTTCAACTTGGCAAGACTGTGCGCCAAGACTAAAGTGGGTAAATTCCTAGTCTGTGAGTTGCTATTTGCTGATGATGCTGTGCTGACATCCCATAATGAAGTTCAGTCACAGCAGCTTGTCGATCGGTTCTCCCTGGCCTGCAAAGAGTTTGGACTGACAATCAGCATCACGAAGATGAAAGTTACGGGCCAGGACGTAGAGACTCCACTTTCCATCAACATCGACAACCTCACTTTGGAGGTTGTCAACAGCTTCACATACCTTCAATCAACAATCACCAGCAATCTGGCCCTTGATGCTGAAATCAGCACCAGGATTGCCAATGCTGCAGCTGTCATGTCAAAGTTGAGAAGACAAGTGTGAACCGACAGCAAACTGACCGAAAATACAAAGCTCCACGTGTACCAGGCTTGTGTTCTCAGCACCCTCCTTTATAGTAGAGAAGCATCAACAACTTATACAAGCCAAAAAAAGCGGCTGAACAGCTTCCACCTCCACTGCCTCAGATGGATACTGGGCATCTCCTGGCAGGACAGAGTGCCGAATGCGGAAGTACACCAGCGTGCAGGGATCCGCAGCATGTTTGCCCTCTTGAGTCAGCGGTGACTCTGTTGACTGGGCCAAATGGATGACCGTCACATTGCCAAATACATGCTCTTTGCTGAGCTTGCTATCAGCATGAGATCAACAGGTCAGGGAAAAAAATCAAGTCCTTTGGAGAGGTTTGAGTTAATTCAGGAGAGTGGGCATGGATTTATCAATGGGAGTTCATGCTTGACGAATCTAACTGCATTTGTTGATAAACTATCTGAGAATACTGATGAAGGGAATGCAGTGGATGTTGTTTATATGGATATTACGAACGCATTTTATAAAGTACCACATAAAAGGGTGGTTAACAAAATTGGGGTTCATGGATTAGGAGGGTCAGTGTCCATTTGGATAGTAAATTGTTTTAAAGACTGAAAACAGCGAGTCATATTAAATGGTTCTTGGTCAGACCGGAGGATAGTCGACAGTGGTGTTCCCCAAGGGTCAGTGCTAGAACCACTGCTTTTTTTGGTAAAGGTAAGTGACTTGGATCTTGGAATACAGAGTAGAATCTCAAAATATGACGATGACACCAAACTTGGAGAAGTGGCAAACAGTGAAGATGATATGAACTGCCTGCAACAGGACAGTGATAGGCTAGCAGAATGGGCAGACAGGTGGCAGATGGAATTTAATAGTGACAAGTGTGAGGTGATGTATTTTGGCATAAGGAATAGGGAGAGGCAATATATACTTAATGGCACAGTTATAAAGAGTGTGCTGGAATAGATGGACTTGGGGTTCATGTGCATCAATCTTTGAAGGTGGCAAGACATATTGCGAGAGTGGTTAGCAAAGCATATGGGATCTTGGGCTTTATAAATAGAGGCATTGAGTACAAAAGCAGGGAAGTTATGCTGAACCATTATAAAACTCTGGTTAGGCCCCAATTGGAGTGTTGCTTCCAGTTCTGCTCAGCAGACTTTAGAAAGAATGTGAGGGTCCTGGAGAGGATGCAGAGGCGATTTACCAGAATGGTTCCAGGGATGGGAGATTTTAGTTACAAGGTTAGGTTGGAAAAGCTAGGATTATTCTGCCTATATCAAAGGAGATTGAGTGGAGAATTGATAGAGGTGTTTTACACCTCCAGAGAACAGGCCATCCTGGACTGGGTATTGTGTAATGAGAAAGGATTAGTTAACAATCTTGTTGTGTGGGGTCCCTTGGGGAAGTGCGCCCATAATATGATAAAATTCTTCATTAAGATGGAGAGTGAGAGAGTTGATTCAGAGACTCGGGTCCTGAATCTAAACAAAGGAAACTATGAAGGTATGAGGCGGGAGTTGGCGATGATAGATTGGGGAACGTTACTTAAAGGGTTGACAGTGGATAGGCAATGGCTAGCATTTAAAGAGCGCATGGATGAATTACAACAATTGTTCATTCCTGTCTGTGCAAAAGTAAAACAGGAAGGGTGGCTCAACTGTGGCTTACAAAAGAAATTAAGGAAAGTATTAGATACAAGGAGGAGAAATATAAAATGGTCAGAACAAGCAGCAAACCTGAAGATTGTGAGCAGTTTGGAATTTAGCAGAGGCGGACAAAAGGATTGATTAAGAAGGGGGAAATAGAGTATGAGAGTAAGCCAGCAGAGAACATAAAAACTGACTGTAAAAGCTTCTATAGATAGGTGTAGAGAAAAAGATTAGTGAAGACAAATGTGGGTCCCTTACAGTCAGAAACGGGGGAATTTATAATGAGGAACAAAGAAATGGCAGACCAATTAAATACATACTTTGGTTCTGTCTTCACAAAGGAGGATACAAATTACCTCCCAGAAATGTTGGGGAACATAGGGTCTAATGAGAAGGAGGAACTGTATGAAATCTGTATTAGTAGGGAATGTTTGGGAAATTGATGGGATTGAAGGCCGATAAATCCCCAAGGCCTGATAATCTACATCCCAGAGTACTTAAGGAGGTGGCCCTTGAAATAGCAGATGCATTTCTGGTCTTTTTTCAAAATTCTGTAGACTCTGGAACAGTTCAAATGGATTGGACGGTAGTTAATGTAACTCCACTATTTAAAAAAAGAGGCAGAAAGAAAACAGCGAATTATATACCGGTTAGCCTGACATCAGTCGTGGGGAAAATGCTGGAGTCCTTTATAAAAGATGTAATAGCAGAGTGCAATAATAACTCGTCTCCACTCCTAGTATTTCTAAATCCCACACATTCACTATAATGTGAACAATTATTTCCTGTTGTGTCTCTCTCAGATTTGTAAACTTCACTGTATTGGAGTGAGGTGACATCTACTGGCGGGAAGCAAGAACTGCAATCAAGCAGCAGAAACTCTGTCAGGGTTCAAGAAACATTGCAATGTGAGGATACAGCGAAGTGGTTTGATTGGGTAGATGGAGACATGATTCCACTTGTGGTGGTGTCTGAAGCAAAGGCCAGAAATACACAATTGCCATTAATAAAAGAAATGAGGAATTCATGAAAAATGTAGTAACGTAGTGAATGGTTAGAATGTGAATAGAATAGAAAGTGAGATTGGATGGACAGAAGCAGTCTGAAAGGATGGCTGAAACAAAAGGTGAGTGCCGTGAAATGTTAACTGTGTTTCTCTCAGCACAGATGCTGCCAGAGCTGCTGAACATTTCCAGCACTTTCTGTTTTTATTTCAGCATTTGCAGGATGTTGCTTTGATCTGAAAAAAAAATGGATGATTGGCTGGGGGGTTCCAGTGAAATTCCAGAGCAGCTAAAGCAACCTGATTGGTCAGTGGCTCGTTGGACTAGGGGTATGATTCTTGCTTAGGGAATGTGGTTGATCAACATGTAAGAAATCCAGGTTTCTAATCCCAGATGAGCCCTGGCCTGCTGACATGTTTAGATTAAGGTTATCTATTGGTTTCAGCCTTGCAGAAGGTGGAATTGACTTCCATGCGGAGCTGGCTTGAGGACCAGACAACTGGATTCAAAGAGCTTGTCGACAAAATTGTAATTAACTAAATGTACAGATAGCCAAGTGGGAATATAAAGTTGTTGCTGTAATTGTGACCTGACTCCAAAAACAACAGGACTGGGTTCTGGACTGGAATGGAATGGAATTCTTCAGTGTTTCTGTTGTTTGGCTTGCATTGACTCATCGATTTTCTTGTTTTTCACTTTGTCGATCCCTTTGAATAATTGTGGATCCTTCTTCAGGGTGTCTTCTTTCACCAGGTAGTTCTGACCTCTGATGATGTTGATCGTAATCAGCTTCAATTCGCTGATAGTTCTGGAACTGAGCAGATTTCCTTTGCTTGAGTCTGCAACATGGAACTCAGTCTGACATGTGGACCCATGGGAGGATTTGAATGCCATCCCTGCGTTGGAGTTGCATCCATCCAATAAGAGACCGAGTAGAAGTGACAGTTCTGTCAGTCGAATATGAGACTTTTAATGGCAGGGTTGTGAGTTTGAATGCCATTCTGTTTTTCCCTTTTTTAAGGCTTCATGAGCAGAGAGTACAGGGAGTGTTTGAAATGAGCAAGTCTCGCTTTGATTCAGGACTCTTACCTCTCAGCAGCATCTCACTATGAAAGATTGAATTTGATCTCATTTCATTCTCAGCTCGGGGTCTGTGCGGCTCAGTGGCACTTCTGGCTGTCTCCCGCTTCACAATCCATCAGGACTGAGAAAGCAATGGGGAATATTACTCACATGTTGTGTTCTTTAATTATTTGGAAAACTTGAGTGTATGTATTTTCTTCCAAAACAAGGACAACAAGACACTGTTAATGTAGGGCTGAAATATCTCAGTTGGGAGAGCGTTGAACTGAAGATATAAAGGTTCCTGGTTCAATCTCGGGTTTCAGCAATTTTGCTTCATTATGCGTCCCTTGCCTTGGTTCTGATTTTCCAGTTGCACAATTTACTTTGAAATTATTTACCAAGCACCAGTGGATTGAATTTGAGAAACAACACAGAGTCATTTACAGCATAGAAGGTGGTCGTTTGGCCTATCACGTCCATGCTGGCTCACCCAGGAGCAATCTAGTCAGTTCCACTCACCAGCTCGATCCCTTTCCTCCTGCAAGTTTCTTTCCTTCAAGTATCCATCTAATTTCCTTTTCAAATCATCGATTGTCTCTGCTTCCACCACACTCGTGGGCCAAGTCATTACCACCCACAACATAAGAAAGTTCCACCTCATCAAGGATGGGAAATACTTACATCTTCTATATTTGCTTATTCTCTATTTCTATGAGAATAGACTGACAGTCAACATGAAAGGAAACCCAAAAATCTTCGAGCAGCATGTAAATGATAAGTGGGTAGTAAGAGGTTGAGTCGGGCCTATTAGGGACAAAAAGGATAATATAAGCTTAGAGGTGCAGGGCAATGTTAATCTACTTAATGAGTACTTTGTATCAGTGATCACTAAGGAAGTGGAATTTGACAAAATATCAGTCGAAGTGAAGAGAGTAGAGTCAATGGAGAGGGTACAAATTGAGAGAGGGAGGTACTAAAAAGGCTGGCTGTGCTTAGGGTAGATCAATCACCTGGTCTGGATGGCTCACATCCCAGGTTGCGAAAGGAAATGCGGATGCAGTTAATGGAAGAGTTTGCCATAATCTTCCAATCTTCCCTGGATACGGGGGAGGTGCCAGAGGATTAAACAGTGGCAAATGCGACACCCTTATTCAAGAAAGGGTGTAAGGTCAGTCCGGCTAACTGCAGGCCAGTTAGATTAACAGCAGTGGTGGGTAAGGTTTTAGAAAGAATAATCAGGGTAAAAAATCAACAGTCACTTGGAGAGGTTTGAGTTAATTAAGTAGAGTGAGCATGGATTTATAAATGGGAGTTCATGCTAGACTAATCTAACTGCATTTTTTGATGAACTAACAGAGCAGCTTGATGAAGGGAATGCAGTGGATGTTGTTTATATGGATTTTAAGGAAGCGTTTGACAAGGTACCACATAAAAGTGGGGTTTACAAAATTGATGTTCGTGGTATAGGAGGGTCAGTGTCCAATTGGATAGAAAATTGGTTTCAGGACAGAAAACAGGGAGTCTTATGAAATGATTCTTTGTCAGACTGGAGGATAGTCGACAGAGGTGTTCCCCAAGGGTCAGTGCTAGAACCACTGCTTTTTTTGCTAAAGATAAATGACTTGGATCTTGGAATATTGAGTAGAATCTCAAAATATCCCGATGACAACAAACTTGGAGGAGTGGCAAACAGTGAGGATGATATGAACTGCCTGCAACAGGACAATGATAGGCTAGCAGAATGGGCAGACAGGTGGCAGATGGAATTTAATAGTGACAAGTGTGAGGTGATGTATTTTGGCATAAGGAATAGGGAGAGGCAATATTTACTTAATGGCACAGTTCTAAAGTGTGTGTTGGAATAGAGGGACTTGGGGTTCATGTGCATCAATCTTTGAAGGTGGCAAGACATATTGCGAGAGTGGTTAGCAAAGCATATGGGATCTTGGGCTTGAAAAAAAGAGGCATTGAGTGCAAAGCAGGGAAGTTATGCTGAACCATTATAAAGCTCTGGTTAGGCCCCAGTTGGCGTGTTGCTTCCAGTTTTGCTTACCACACTTAAGAAAGAATGTGAGCGTCCTTGAGAGGATGCAGAGGAAATTCACCAGAATGGATCCTGGGATGGAGGATTTTAGTTACAAGGTTAGTTTGGAAAAGCTAGGGTAGTTCTCCCTGCATCAAAGGAAAGTGAGGGGAGAATTGATAGATGTGTTTTCGGCTATGACAGTTTTAAATAAATTGGCAAGGAAACATTGTTCCCGTTAGCTATTGGTACAAGGACTAGGGGACACAGATTGAAGGTTTTGGACAGGAGATACAGGGGTAATGTGCGCAAGAACTTTTTTACACTGATTGGTGATGATCTGTAACTCGCTGCCCACGAGGGCGGTGGAAATGGAGACAATCGAGGATTACAAAAGGAATTTGAATGGGCACTTGAAGGAAATAATTTTACAGGGCTATGGGGATCGAGTAGACAAGTAATAACTCGTCTCCACTCCCAGTATTTCTAAATCCCACACATTCACGATAATGTGAACAATTCTTTCCTGTTGTGTCTCTCTCAGATTTGTAAACTTCACTGTATTGGAGTGAAGTGACATCTACTGGCAAGAAACAAGAACTGCCGTGATGAGATCAGCCATGATTGTATTGAATGGCAGAGCAGGCTCGAGTGGCTGACTTGCCGACTCCGGCTCCTCGTTCTTATGTTCACAGAATCATACAGCACAGAAGGAGGCCATTCGGCCCCATTGTGCCTCTGCTGACTCTCTGACAATAGGATGCAATTAGTCCAACCCCCTGCCTATTTCCCCATAATCCTGGAGAATTTCACTTTGAAATATTTGTCCAATTCCTTTATGAAAGTTATAATTGAATCTGTTTCCACCACCCTGTCAGACAATTCATTCCAAATCCGAATCAGTTACTGGGTAAAAAGATCTCTCCTCACCTCCCCTTGACATTTTTGGCCAATTATTTTAAATCTGTGTCCTCTGGTTACTGACCCCCAGGACAGTGGAAACAGTTTCTCCCTCTCTACCCTATGAAAATCCTTCATGATTCTGAACACCCCTATTAAATGTTCCCTTAACCTTCTCTACTCTGAGGAGAACAATCCCAGCTTCACCAGCCTGTCCAGAGAACTGACACCCCTCATCTCTGGTATCATTCTAGTAAATCTCCTCTGAACTGTCTCAGAAGCTTTGATGTCCTTTCTAAAGCCTGGTGCCCAGAACGGGACACATTACTCGAGCTGAGATCGAGCCAGCGACGCCCACATCCCACGAACGAATAAAAAAACGCTCCCGAACCAGTCCCCAATTCTTAAGCATTTATCGACTCTCCCTGCCCAGTCCCCAAATCTTATCCATTTACAGACGCTTCCTGACCAGTACCCAAATCTTATTCATTTAGAGACGCTCCCTGCCCAGTCCCCCAATTCTTATCCATTTGCAGACGCTCCCTGCCCAGTCCCCAATTCTTATCCATTTACAGACGCTTCCTGACCAGTACCCAAATTTTATTCATTTAGAGACGCTCCCTGCCCAGTCCCCAATTCTTATCCATTTATAGACGCCGTTTCGAGAGCCTCACCGGGAAAAGCTTCACCACCGCCATCCGCAGGGATACAGATGGGATTGTTCCATCTTATTGTGGCCCTGAGGCCCTGCTCCAGCTGTGTGAGCCCGCAAAGTCTTCTCGCACTTTGTGAATATCCCGCTCCAACTCCGAACCCGCAGCTCTTGCTGCTGACAAAGCTCTCTACCGCGCCTGCGCCCCCCGCTCCTGTCACAGATAGGGCGGATTCTAGGCCGCTGAGCATTCTGGGTATCACACCTGTCATTAATGCTATTCTTTCAGCTGAAAGGTTTTATTACGTACATTTCATGACCTGGTATCGTCGTGAGTGTTTTCTTTTACACCTGTCAGTGCCTGGGAGGATAGAGTCAGCTTCACTTTGTAGCCATGAGTTTCTGGTGTGAGAAAGTGGTGTTTAACTCAGTATATTTCCGTTTTTGGTCTGTGACTGTGGGTATTATTCAGTACTTGTTTGTTTCTGCTATTGCTCTGTGAGTTTCACCACATATCTTTCAACAACTTGTATGTGAGCATCAGCTTTTGTCCTTATCTATCAGTTTCTGAGAAGTGAGAAAGGGTTTGATTCTATCCCTATCAGTTTCTGTTACATGCATGTGTCTTTAATCTGCACCTCCTCTGAGTGTGTCTTCGTCTCTGTACTTGTAGGTGAATATGTGTTTTGCTTTGTATCTCTCAGTCTTTGAAGTGTGAGCCTGGGTTTGTACCTAATTTTCTTTGTACCTTGCAGTTGGGATATGAAAGAAAGATTTTTACACGTTACCTGCCAACTGCTGCTGCGTGACTGTGGGTTTCACACTGTATCTGTCAATTTCTTGTCTGGTAATGCGAAGTTTACAGTGTACCTGTCAGTTTCTTGTATGTGAGTGTTGATTTCACTCTGAAAAGAATCATAGATCAGAGAATAGTTACAGAACAAAAGGAAGCCATTCAGCTCATTGTGCTTGTGCTGCTTCTATGCACGAGCAACTCATCTCATGCCACAGACTCATGTATTCCATGAAAACATGCAATTTTTCCACTTCAGATAATTATCTTGTACCATTTTGAAAGCCATGGTTGAATCAGCCTCCATCACACTCTCAAGCAGTGCATATCAGATCTTAACCACTCGCTGTGCAAAAGAAGTTTTTCCTCATGTTGCCTTTGGTTCTTTTGCCATTCACCTTAAATCGGTGTCCTCAGGTTACAGAGCCGTGAATAATATTCCCCATTGCTTTCTCAGCACTGATGGATTGTGAAACAGGAGACAGGCAGAAGTCCCACTGAGCCGCACTGACCCCGAGCTGGGAATGAAATGAGATGAAGTTCAATCTTTCACAGCGAGATGCTGCAGAGAGATGAGTCCCGAATCAAAGTGAGGCTTTCTCATACTTTTGCTGAATTTCATTTCAAACACTCCTTGTACTCTCTGCTAATGAAGCCTTAAAAAAGGGAAAAACAAAATGGCACTCAAACTCACCACCCTGAAATTAAAAGTTTAATGTTTGACTGACTGAACTGTCACTTCTACTCGGTCTCTTATTGGATGGATGCAACTGTATTCTCCAACGCAGGGGTGGCATTCAAATCCTCCCATGGGTCCACATGTCAGACTGAGTTCCATGTTGTAGACTCAAGCAAAGGAAATCTGTTCAGTTCCAAAACTATCAGTGAGTTGAAGCTCATTACGATCATCATCATCAGAGGTCAGAACTACCTGGTGAAAGATGACAATCTGAAGAAGGATCCACAATTATTCAAAGGCATCGACAAAGTGAAAAACAAGAAAATCGATGAGTCAATGCAAGCCAAACAACAGAAACACTGAAGAATTCCATTCCATTCCAGTCCAGAACCCAGTCCTGTTGTTTTTGGAGTCAGGTCACAATTACTGCAACAACTTTATATTCCCACTTGGCTATCTGTACATTTAGTTAATCAAGCTCTTTGAATCCAGCTCTCTGGTCCTCAAGCAGGCTCCATATGGAAATCAATTCCGCATTCTGCAAGGCTGAAACCAATCAATGACCTTAAACTAAAAATGCCAAAGAAGAAGGACTTGTCCAGGATTTGAACCCAGGATCTCTCACACATTAATTAATCACTCACCCGAAGCAAGGATCATACCCCTAGATGAACATGCCACTGATATCAGAACTTCCTTTTAGCTCCTGTGGAATTTCACTGGCAGCCAAAGCCGACCATCCATTTTTTTTCAGAGCAAAGCAACATCTTGCAAATTCTGAAATAAAAACAGAAAGTGTTGTAAATGTTCAGAAACTCTGGCAGCATCTGTGGAGAGAGAAACAGAGTTCACCTTTCAGGGCGTTTACCTTTTGTTTGAGCCATCCTTTCACACTGCTTCTGTCCACCCAATCTCACTTTCTATTTTATCTAGATTCCACCCACTCACTACCTAAATACATTTATCATGAATTCCTCATATCTTTTAATAATGACAATTTTATATTTCTGGCCTTTGCTTTGGACTCCACCACAAGTGGATACATGTCTCCACCAACCCAATCAAACCCATTCACTATTTCCTCACATTGCAATGTTTCTTTCACCCTGACAGACGATGGAATTTCTGCTGCTTGATTGCAGTTCTTGCTTCCTGCCAGTAGATGTCACCTCACTCCAGTGCAGTGAAGGTGACAAATCTGAGAGCACACAACAAGAAGTAATTGTTCACGTTGTTCATTGTTGAGTGAACAGGTCCCTCTATTCCTGCACACTCTTTAGAACTGTGCCATTAAGTATATATTGCCTCTCCCTATTCCTTCTGCTAAAATGCATCACCTCACACTAGTCACTATTAAAATCCATCTGCACCTGTCTGCCCATTCTGCTAGCCTATCACTGTCTTGTTGCAGGTGGTTCATTTCATCCTCACTGTTTGCCACTTCTCCAAGTTTGGTGTTATCGGCATATTTTGAGATTCTACTCTATATTCCAAGATCCAAGTCATTTATCTGTCGCAAGTAAAAAGCAGTGGTTCCAGCAGTGACCCTTGGGGAACAGCACTGTCGACAACCTTCCAGTCTGAGAATGAATCATTTATTACGACTTGCTGTTTTCTGTCTTTAAGCCAATTTTCTATCCAATTGGACACTGACCCTCCTATTCCATGAACCTCAATGTTGTTAATCACCCTTTTATGTGTCGTTTCTTAAAATCCATATAAACAACATCCACTGCATTCCCTTCATAAACCTTCTCTGTTAGTTCATCAATAAATGCAGTTAGATTAGTCAAGCATGAACTCCCATTTATAAATCCATGCTCACGCTCCTGAATTAACTCAAACCTCTCCAAGTGACTGTTGATTTTTTCCCTGATTGTTCTTTCTAAAACCTTACCCACCACTGCTGTTAATCTAACTGGCCTGTAGTTAGCCGGACTGTGATTACACCCTTTCTTGAATAAGGGTGTCACATTTGCAACTGTTTAATCCTCTGACACCTCCCCCGTATCCAGGGAAGATTGGAAGATTATAGCAAGCCTTTCTGTTATCTGCATCCACATTTCCTTTCGCAATCTGGGATGAAAGCCATCCGGACCAGGTAATTTATCTTCCTGAAGCATAACCAGCCTTTTCAGTACCTCCCTCTCTCAATTTGTACCCTCTCCATTGCCTCTACACTATCCACTTCTACTGATATTTTGTCAAATTCCACTTCCTTAGTGATCATTGATACAAGGTACTTATTAACTAGATTAACATTGCCCTGCAGCTCTCAGTATATATTACCCTCTTTGTCCCTAATGGGGCCCACTTCACCGCTGACTACCTGCTTATTATTTATATACTGCTCGAAGATTTTTGGGTTCCCTTTCATGTTGACTGCCATTCTATTCTCGTAGAGATAGGGAATAAGCTAAATATAGAAGATATAAATATTTCCCATCCTTGGGTGAGGTGGAATTTTTTTATGCTGTGAGTGGTAATGTCCTGACCCACGAGTGTGGTAGAAGTAGAGACAATCAATGATTTGAAAAGGAAATTGGATGGATACCTGAAGCAAAGGAACTTGCAGGAGGAAAGGGATCGAGCAGGTGAGTGGAACTGAGTAGCTGGCTCCGATAATTGCTGCAGTCACTTCGATCCCCCTTAATTTTGTACAAGGTGACAATGTTTGCATCACGCATGTTTTGAGCCCTTGTTGAGCTCGACTATGGAGGACTCACTGTCCAGTTCCTCCATGACAGGGAAGTCTGGAATGGCACTGAGAGCTACTTCAATGACAATGTTCTCCGTTATGTAGAGTTCAAGATAATGCTCCACTCACCTTTCCATCTGCTTGTTAGGTTCAGTGATGATCACCCCTCTCTTTGTCTTCAAAAGGTGCTGATTTAGTTACTACTGGGCCCATTGCTTTCTTAATTCCTTCATACATCCCTCTAGCATCCCCGGATTCATCAGCAGAGTTTTAACCAGTATTGATTGGTGCAGTGCCGAGCAGTCTGCAGAGACTTGTTTCTGGCAGCTCTGAGAGCATTTAGATGTTGTTTGCTGGGGACTTGTTTGTAGTTCATGAGGGCTCTCCTCTTAGTTACAGTAACTGACTCCATTTCAGTCCAATAAGCCTCAAAGCAGTCAGCATTCCTCCCATCTCTTTTCCTATACACAGTGAGTGCAGAGTTATAGATGGTGGTGTGCAGATGATTCCACTTTGACACTGCACTGAGGCCTTGAGCATTGTTGTCTGAAAGAGCCTGATCGAGGATGTTGAGGAACTCCTGGGTCCTTTCTGGATCAGTGGTTCGGCAAGTGTTGATCAGAAGACGAGCTTTTATCATGGATGGATGAAGCTTCCTTGGCTGAAGCCTGACCTTGTTACACACCAGGGAGTGATCAGTGTCACAGTCAGCGCTGTGATAGCTGCGAGTGATGAGGACACTGCTGAGGGTGTTATGTCTGGTGAAGATAAGGTCTAGCTGGTGCCAATGGCATGATCTCGGATGTCTCCAGGACACCTTGTAGCACAGCTTGACCTGGAAGTAGCTGTTCATCACACAGAATCCATGGTGACAGCATAGCTCCAGCAACCTCTGTCCATTTTTGTTCATCTTACCAATCCCCTGTTGCCCTATGCACATTGGCAAAGCTGTGTAGTCAGTACCCAAGCTTGTGTTGAAGTCTCCTAGAAGGTACAGTCCCTCAGTGCTGGGAATTCTACTGATGGCAGTGTCAAGTGTCACATAGAATTGATCCTTGACATCTGGGGTGGAGGTGAGTGTCGGGACATAGATGCACATGAGATTAACTGGGCCCACACTTGTTGACAAGTGAAGAGTAAGAAGTCTCTCTGAGCCTACTGTGGGTGGTTCACTCATTTGAAGTGGCGTGTATTTTACTGTGAAACCCACTCCATGCTCACGAGTTGCCTCTTGGGCTTTCCCCTGCCAGAAGAAGGTGTAGTGTTTCTCTTTGACGGATCCACTTTGAACGAGTCTAGTTTCTTGCAGCACAGTAACGTCCACATTGAGCCTTGTGAGTTCCTTGTCAATCACAGCTGTCTTGTGTGTGTCATCAACCTGCAGAAGGTTGTCGGTAAGGCCAGGACACATGGTCCTCACATTCCAGCTTGTGATGCGAAGGACTGGTGTCTTCTTTGTTGAGTTTGTTTTTCCTGGTGCATAGATTATCAATCCGCCTGTTGAGAGATGACTCTATAAGCTCCAAGCACCCATTGAAGCAAGCAGGTCGTGGCTTCACAGCACCTAACTGACTGGGGGCTGCCCAGCTTGGAGTGAATGGTAGCTATCCAATGAGACACTAAGAGCTCTCCCATTGTCCGAAGTAACCCCTGGCGCTCATACTCTACACCAATTGAATGAGAGCTTATAATCAGTAACTGTTTATTCCCGGGTTGTGCTCATGTTTAACCACGAAGCTGGAGTGTCCTCTCTAGGGCACAGGCCTGGGCAAACAGTATGGAGACCCTGAGCATCAGGACCCCCTCTCAGCATTGCTCGTATTGTCCAAAGGAAAGGAAAAACCAGTACTGTTTGTTACCAGTTCTGTTGTAGGAGTTGCTGGAAAACTGCCTGATAAGTCACAGGTAACCGCCTCCAGGACTCCACTCCGGATTTACTGTCCAGGTTTACTGCCTCAGCCTTCTTATTTATTTATTTAGAGATACAGTACTGAAACAGGTCCTTCCAGCCCACCGAGTCTGTACCAACCATCAACCACCCATTTATACTAATCCTACATTAATCCCATATTCCTACCACATCCCCTCAATTCCCCTACCACCTACCTACACTGGGGGCAATTTACAATGGCCAATTTACCTATCAACCTGCAAGTCTTTGGCTGTGGGAGGAAACCAGAGCACCCGGCAGAAACCCACGCAGTCACAGGGAGAACTTGCAAACTCTGCACAGGCAGTACCCAGAATCGAACGCGGGTCACTAGAGGTGTGAGGCTGCGGTGCTAACCACTGCGCCACTGTGTCTTCTCCAGACACCCCTTGAGAAGTGAGACTTTTTGCCCAGAGATGGGGCTCTGTTTCTTGGCATCAGGATGGAACCACACACCAGTGGGCCTGTATGACATGCACAAGGATATCACACACTGCCCCATCTCTGGTACAGATCAGAGTCAGACACTGAACAGATTGCAACCCACAAGGACATCACAACCTTCCCGCTCTCTGGGACAGGTCAGTGTGATACACCAAACAAACAGCACCCCACAGGGACCTCATAAATGCCACGTCCCTGTGACAGATCAAGGTCAGACACTACAAATATTGCAACCACAGGAACATCACAAATTGCCCCATCCCTCGGACAGCTCGGGGTCTGACATTGAACATATTGCAACAACAAGGACATTGCTGTATTACTCCCTCCATTCTGAAAAACAAGCATTCACCCTACTTTTTACCCTGCAGCCAATTTTGGATCCACACTGCCACTGCCCCTTTAATCCCATCTGCTTGAATTTTGTTAGCAAGTCATAGAGACATGCAAAACTGAAACAGGCCCTACGGCCCACTGAGTCTGTGTTGACCAACCACCACCCATTTATAGTAATCCTACGCCATAATCCCATATTCCCTACCACATCCCCACCATTCTCTTACCTACACTAGGAGCAATTTACAACAGCCAATTTACCTATCAACCTGCAGTCTTTGCTTGTGGGAGGAAACCGGAGCACCCAGCAGAAACACACACAGTCACAGGTAGAACTTGCAAACTCTGCACAGGCAGTACCCAGAACTGAACCTGGGTTGCGAGAGCTGTGAGGTTGCAGTGCCAACCACTGTGCCATTGTGCTGCCCCAAGTCTAGTTTATTGTACCTTTTCAAACACAATTTTGACGTCCAGACACGTACCATTAACCTCACCACCCTCGTCAACTCTCTCTGAAACTTCATCAAAGAAATTAATTCATTAATTATTTCAGACACAATCTTCTGTTAACCAATCTGTACTGGCTGTCATTTATTAGTCCATGTTCTACCAAGTGACAGTTAATTTCCTCCTGGATAATTGTCTATAAAAGTTTCCCCACCACCGACATTAGACTAATTGGTCTGTAGTTCCTGGGTTTATCTCTCTTTTTAAACAGGGCTGTAATATTCACAACCCTTGCAGACTTATCTTTTAATTCTGGAAAGTCTATTGCAGACAATCACTTTGGGCATGACTTTAACCAATTAAAGCAACAGGATACTTGATTAATAAGTCCAGAACTTTTATTGAGAGTAAAATAGTACTTCATAATTGAAAGTAAAATTATACTTAACAAACTTGGGGAATATAACTTTACAGCTCTGGGGACTGGTCGAGCTTGGTCTCAGAGTGTCACGGTCCTCTTTGTCCAGTCTAGATCCCTCGTCAGATGGAGAACTTGGTTGATGATCTGAGTCTTTACCCCTGAGATCTTCTAGTGTTCCTGCACACTGAAACCTTACAAGGTCCCTACTTTTAACCCCTGGATGGCCATCACACCAACATGTAAAATAATAATTGGTCCTAGCTGTTGCTAGGTACATTTAATTAGTTCTTAATAATGTCTTCCACTAACAGTCACCTGTCCTCAGAATCTCAGACATGAGTACAATGGAGTGGTTTCACACTGTCTCCCAATCTGATCTGAAACAAGTTTCCTATTCATTAAATCTAGACTCTTGAAGGTCACGATGTACCATACCATGGGTTTTATCAGGGGTCCGAGAAAGGTCCATTGTTTGAATACATTTAGCTGAAACTGTCCTTTCCCACACAGACACAGAAACTCACAGTAATTAGATTGAACTAACTTTAAATGAAAATCCATTCTCTCTAAAATGTTTATTGATTCATTAATTATAACTCAATCAAGGTTCATTACTTTTACAATCATCTGTTTCAGGATGGGTAGCTACTCATTAATTATACAGGATATAAACGTTAGTACTGAACACAAAATGGTTCCTTTGGTCATGTGTTCATTTTAAAATGGCTTTCTTAACGTTGTTAGTTATGACAATGGATACATGATAAAAATGGTCAAGTTAAACTAAGATCGAACTACCCAAGCTTACCTCCATCCTCCAGTCCTCTGGCATCATTCCCATATTCAAGGAGGATTGAAAGATTGTGGTTCGAGTCTCTGCTATTTCCACCCTGACTTCCCTCAGCAACCCAGGATGCAGCCCATCCAGACCGGGTGACCTGTAGACAGGTGTGAGCACTGCTAACCTTGTAATTGTCTCCTCTTTATCTATTTTCATCCCCTCCAAATTCTCCACTTCCTCCTCCTTTGCTGTGACATTTGCAGCACCCGTTTGTTTTGTGATGACAGATGAAATGTACTTAATTAGTACCTCAGCCACACCCTCTGCCTCCACAGGATCTCCTAATTGACCCACCCTTTCATTGACTGTCCATATGTTGGTGAAAGACTTCAGTGTTCCCAGTTATGTGACCTGCTAATCTTTTCTCATACATTCTCTTGCTGATCTCATTTCCTTTTTCAACTCTCCTCTGTACTTTCTGTATTCTGCTTGTTTCTCTACTGCATATGAATCCTCACATGATTTTTCAGTGAATGGTTTTTGAACTATTTTGTAAAAGGATTTAGTTTTGTAAATTTCTCCCCAGCTCCCCTCATGGTCAGGCAGAAAGTTTAACTGCTGTGTTTTCAAACAGCAACAGCTTTATTTGAAAAGCCATTATGACAGGATTATGGGTTTGAATCCAGTCACAAATCTGGTTCTGATGTCTTGTGGCTCCAGCTGTCACATGACCTGTCAGAGGATGACCTCATAATTGACCCAGTCATGGAGCTGTGGGTTGATGTTTAAATTGCTTCAAAATAATTTTCCAGAAGGACAATCAAAATGAATCGATATATAAAAGGTAGATTTTGTGAATTTGTGCTCCCAGTGGAAATCCCTGCAGAGTCTGCTGGTTTTCATATCCCCAATTCCCCACAGGAAGCTCTGTGTCGGAATCTGTATTCATTATATCAATATTATACAGAATCATTTCATGGGAGACCCCAGTGTGAATTGTAGACAGGTGGGTCAGTTTTAACTTTCAAAGTAACACAGAAGCAAAATACTGCTGATACTGGAAATCTGAAATAAAAACAGAAAATGCTGGAAATACTCAGCAGGTCTGGCAGCATCTGTGGAGAGAGAGACAGAGTTAACGTTTCAGATCTGTGACCTTTCATCAGAACTGAGCTGAAATTGTCTGAGGGACTGCGATTGTGGAATCAATGTCAGGGTCAAAGACATTGTACTTGGTAAGGATAGGAAGATGGAGATTATTAAGTACAGTGCAAGAATATAGATGCTTTTACATTATTTTAATCAAAATTGATTTAAACTTTGTGCTCATGAATCCTATCTTTTGATCACAATGACACTGATAACAATGGAAAAAGCAAGACTTGCATTTCACGACCACAGGACATTGCAAACCCTTTTACAGCCAATGAAGGAAGGACTTTTAAAGTGTAGTCACTCAACAGTACAATAGAGTACCCTACAATAAAGATGTATAAGATTCTCACCACACAACTGCCAGACAATGACCATCCCAAACAAGAGAGAATCTAACCATCTCCATTTGACATTCAATGGCATTACCATCGCTGAATCCCCCACTCTCAACAACCTGGGGGTTACCATTGAGCAGAAACTGAACTTCAGTAGCCATATAAATATTATGGCTACAAGAGCAAGTCAGAGACTAGGAATCCTGCGGCAAGTAACTCACCTCCTGACTCCCCAAAGCCTGGACATTAGTCAGGGGTGTGATGGAATACTCTCCACTTGTCTGGCTGGGTGCAGCTCCAACAATACTCAAGAAACTCAACAGGACAAAGCAGCCCGCTTGATTGGCACCCCATTTACAACATTCATGCCCTCCATCACTGGCACACAGTGGCAGCAGTGTGTACCATCCACAAGATGCACTGCAGCAATGTGCCAAGGCTCCTGAGACAGCACCTTCCAAACCCGCGACCTTTATCACCTAGAAGGACAAGGGCAGCAGATGCATGGGAACACCACAACCTGCAAGTTCCCCTCCAAGCCACACACCATCCTGAATTGTAACTGTATCACCGTTCCTTCACTGTTGCTGGGTCAAAATCCTGGAACTCTCTTCATAACAGCAGCACATGGACTGCAGTGGTTCAAGAAAGCAGCTCAGCACCACCTTCTCAAGGCAATTAGGGATTGATAATAAATGCTGGCCTAGCCAGCGACACCCACTTCCCATGAATGAATTAAAAAAATGATAATATCCTGTAATCCTCCAAAGTAGAAAATTCAGATGGAAATGAAAAATAATAAAACAGTCAGAATGGATTTCATAAAAAAAGACTTGATGAACCTTATCTTTGAAAAATCAACAGCAAGAGTAATATAGCAGATGTAGAAGAGTTTAAGTTAATAAAGCCTCATCCATTTATGTGCTTGAACCATCAAATTGTGGGTTAACAAACAAACATACTAACTGACAGAGCTGCATGTTATGCTTTCTAAATTACCCTAAAGTAGGGTGTTAATGAGTTAAAGCTTCAGGTTGCTGCAACCAGAATAGCCATTGTCCACTATCAGTTTTACTGTTATAAATAAAGATGGAACATTCATTGTGAATCTATAGAAACAGTCTGGTCCTGCACACTGCAGACACATCCATGTCATCACCAACCAGCTCTCCTATAATTGGTGCAGTTATTTGACTTTGCCCCATTCGCTCCATGGAATTACTTTTAAAAGATTTTAAATTACAAGCAGTTTTGTTAATGTTCAGCCTTTGAGAAGAAATCATTCCCTGGCCACAGTGGAGACAGCATTGCATATAAAACAGTAGACTACCAGGTAACACAGTGAAAGCTGATCAGCTAATCTATAATTACTTACATTTCTTAATTTTGCTCTTGCTATTCGGTTTTTCATCATTTTCAGCTCCTGACTGTGGATATTATTGTGATTAAATGTGAAAAGATGCACTGTGTCTCAGCCCCGGTATATTGGCTCTTTCTCTGTACAGTGCTGTATACACTCAGATACTGACAGTGTCTCTCCCTCCCTCAACTTTCCAGCCCTGACGGTGCAGAAAGCGCTGCTCAAAGTTACACATTCTGACTGTTTGCAGTTGATTAGTGAGAGATTGTTAACGTATCCTTCTGCAGCGCTGCCTCGGTTAATAACAGCAGATCTAAGCCACATTTCAGATACAGAAACAGATGCATCAATTATTCACCCTTTCCCAGAGTGAGTGAGGCCGGGACAAGCAGCAACATTCCGGCCCCACACTCTGCAATTGCCCAGCACCAGCGGAAAGCAGTGAATACAGATTCAATCAGTGGGTTAATGTCCATTACAGGGATGCAAGATTCCACGGCCCAGGACAAACATCCCCATACACCGAGAACAAGCTCAGGAAAACCCGGGGGAGTTAATATCCCAGTCACTGAGCATTCCAGCAACATTGAACAAGTTCCTGAACTGAGTGAACCTTTCAAAGTACAGAAGTGAGGACGAGGTCAAAAAGGTCTGAACAGTTGAGGTGACTGAGCGGTTTCAGCTTCTCTGTTCAGGTTGCAGCTTTCACTGGAGGCATGTGTTCAAATCGCACTTCTGACAACTTGATTTTCAGTTACTTTGCAGAGCTTCATTGAAGGTTTGAGGTAGAGTAAATACTGAGGAACTGTTTCTAACTGCTGAAAGGTCAATAACCGAAGGTTATAGATTTAAGGTGACTCACAAAACCAGAAGGAACTTGAGGAAAAATCGATTTCTGCAACATGTGGTTAGGATTTCAGTTATGTGGATAGATTGGAGAAGCTGGGGTTGTTCTCTTTAGAGAGGAGATTTGATAGAGGTGTTCACAATCATGAGGGGTCGTGACAGACCCGATAGAAATTGTTGGTAGAAGGATTGAGACTCAGGTCAAAGCTGTGGCTCAGTTGGTCACACTCACCTGGAAATCACAAGCTTCTGGGTTCAGATTTCACAGCCGACACTCCAGTAAAGCACTGAGGGTGTTGAAGGTGCTGCCTTTCAGGTGTGATGTTAAACCAAGACCTGGTCTGCATTTTTGGGTGAATGTAAAAGATCCCATGCTGCAATGTCAAACAAGTGAAGAGCAATTCTCCCTGGTGTTGTGATCAATATTTGCCCCTCAATCAGATCAGTTGGTCATTATCACATTGCTGTTTGTGGGTATTAGCTGCTGCATTTCTGACATTACAACAGTGATTACACTTCAAAAGTATTTCATTGTCTACAAAGTGCTTTGATATGTCCAGTGGTCTTGAAAGGTGCTATATAAATGCAAGTCTTTTCTTTCTTTATCACAACACATTGCTGTGTAAACAATGGTTCTTCATGTCACCTCTGGTTCTTCTGCCAATCACCTGATATCTGTGTCCTCTGCTTACTGACCCTTTTACCACTGGAAACAGTTTCTCCTGATTTAAACTATTGAAGAACTTCATGACTTTGAACAAATGTGTCAAATCTTTTCTGAATTTTCTCTGCTGCAAGGAGAACAACCCCAGCTTCTCCAATCTCTCCACATAACTGAAATCCCTCACGCTGCTACCATTGTGGTAAATCTCTTTTTTATTCTTTCATGGGATGTGGGCACTGCTGACACAATGTGATTCCTGTCAATGGAGCGGCCCGCTGACATCATCGGACTGTGCCAAGCTGTGCATAGGCACAGCTAAATCTTGCCAGGATTAAGTGGCACATGTGGAAGATGATGTCATTGAGCAGCGCCAACATCATCGCATATCCGCGCTTGGTCCATCTTCGCACATGTGCGCTAAAGCGTCATCAGGTATCCAGTCCCTCACTCAGCTGGAGGAAGCGGCTGAATAGGAGACTTTGAGGCTGGAGCTCTCCCCCTTCGGCAACTCGCTCCAGGCCTCGATGCTTCCTCCCCTCAGCCGCTCGCTGTACACCTCGATGCTCCCCTGGACAATTGTTCCCCACTCGCGTCATCCAGCTCTATGGCCGCTTGCTCTCTGCCCCCCAACCCCCGCTCCAGCCGCCAGCTCTAGGCCATGCCACTTCCCTCCTCTAGGCCACTCACTACTCACTCCTACGTCAGACTTTGCAGCCCACCTTGCTTCTTCGGGCGGCGCGTGGAGACTGGACAAACGTGGGAGCAAGTGGCCGAGAGAAGTGAAGCAGCGCAGCCTAGAGCTAGTGGCTGGCGGGGAGGGGGGGTGGGGAGTGAGCGAACGACTGGAGAATGGGGTGACATGATCGGGAGACAATCGGCCAGGGAAGTAGTGGGGGGGAGCAGCGAGGTCTGGAGCGAGCGACTATGGAGGGTGGATGGGCCGGTGCAAAGCAGGGGGAGAAAGCGAGTTGTGCCACCTAGTGGTTGCGTTGTCAGCAAACGCAGCCTTTATTGTCCATCCTTAATTGCCCTTGAGAAGGTGGTGGTGAGCTGCCTTTTTGGAGCTGCTGCCGTCCATGTGTTGTACGTAAACCCACAGTGCTGTTAGGAAGGGAGTTCCAAGATTTTGATCCAGTGACAGTGAAGGAATGGTGATATAGTTCCCAGTCAGGACAGTGTGTAACTTGGAGGGGAGCTTGCAGATGGTGGTGTTCCCATTCATCCAATGTCCTTCTAGGTGGTCGAGGTTGGGGGTTTGGAAGGTGCTGTCGAAGGAGGCTTGGTGAGTTGCTGCAGTGCATCTTGTAGATGGTACACACTGCTGCCACTGTTCACTGGTGGTGCAGGAAGTGAATATTTAAAGTAGTGGATGGAGTGCTGATCAAGTGATCTGCTTTGTCCTGGATGGTGTTGAGTTTCTTTGGTGTTGTTGGAGATCCACTCATCCAGGCAATGGGGAGTATTACATCACACTCCTGACTTGTGCCTTGTAGATGGTGGACAGGAGGTGAGTTACTTGCAGCAGAATTCCCAGCTTCTGACCTGCTCTTGTGGCTACGGTATTTATATGACTGATCCAATTCAGTTTCTGCTCATTGGAAACCCCCCGGATGTTGATTGTGAAGGATTCAGCAATGGTAATGTCATTGACTGTCAAGGGGAGATGGTTAGATTCACTCTTGTTGGAAATGGTCATTGCCTGGCATTTTGTGGCGTGCATGTTACTTGCCACTTATCAGTCCAAGCCCAATCTTGCCCAGGTCTCTCTACATGTGGACACGGACTGCTTCAGTATCTCAGGAGTTACTAATGCAACTGAACATTTTGCAATCATCAGTGAACATTTCCATTTCTGACCTTATGATGGAAGGAAGTTTATTGATTCTAGACAGATACATGAATGGGCAGGAAGAAAAGAGATAGAGACCCTTAGAAAATAGGCGACATGTTTAGATAGAGGATCTGGATCGGCGCAGGCTTGGAGGGCCGAAGGGCCTGTTCCTGTGCTGTAATTTTCTTTGTTCTTTGTTTGTTCTTTGATGAAGCAACTGAAGACGGTTGGGGCCGAGGACACTACCCTGAGGAACTCCTGAGCGATGTCTGGTACTGAGATGATTGGCCACCAACAACCAGCACCATATTCCTTTGCGCAAGGTATGACTCCAACCAGTGGAGATTTTTCTCCTTGATTGCCATTGACTTCAATTTTGCAAGGGCTTCTTGATGCCCTTGGCAAGAGCAGTCACTGTCACCTCAACTCACCTCCTGAATTCAGCTCTTCTGTCCATATTTGGGCCAAGGCCATAGTGAGGTCAGGAACTAAGTGGCCCTGGCGGAACCCAAAATGAGCATTGGTGAGTAGGTTATGGCTGTGTAAGTGCTGCTTGATAGCACTGTCAACGACACCTTCCATCACTTTACTGATGATCAAGAGGAGGCTGATCGGGCAGGAATTGACCGGGTTGGATTTGTCCTGCCTTTTGTATACAGAACATACCTGGGCAATTTTCCACATTGCTGGGTAGATGCCAGTGTTGTAGCTTGGCGGGCGGTGTGGCTAGTTCTGGAGCACAAGTCTTCAGCACTGCAGCCAGGATGTTGTCAGTATCCAGAGCCTTCAGCCATTTCTTGATATCATGTGGAGTGAAGTGGATTTAGCTGAAGATTGGCACCTGTGATGCTGGGGACCTCAGGAGGAGGCCGAGATTGATCATCTACTTGGCACTTCTGGCTGAAGATGGTTGCAAATGATTCAACCTTGTATTTCGCACTGATATACTGGTCTCCCTTATCATTAAGGATGGGGATATTTGTGGAGCCTCGCCCTCTTGTTAATTGTTTAATTATCCACCACCATTCAGGACTGGATGTGGCAGGACTGCAGAGCTTTGATCTGATCTGTTGGTTGTGAGATCACTCAGATCTGTCTATTGCATGCTGCTTCCGCTATATGACATGCAAGTAATCCTGTGTTGTCGCTTCACTCATTTTTAGGTCTGCTTGGTGCTGTTCCTGACATGCCCTCCTGCACACTTCATTGAACCACTATTGCTCCCTTGGCTTGATGGTAATGGTAGAGTGAGGGATATGCCAGGCCATGAGGTAACATATTGTGTTTAAATACAATTCTGCTGCTGCTGATGACCCACAGTGCCTCATGGATGTCCAGTTTTGAGCTGCCAGATCTGTTCATTTCTTCCCTCAGATATAATTGAAAAAAAAATTCTGAAGAAATGCATGAACTAAATAAAAAGGAGAGAGAAATAAATACTGACAAAATGGATGGCAGAATTTGGAAGGTAAAAAGATTTCAGTTTTATTATTGATGAGTGAGAGGAATATATCACACTTTGGGGCTTCTGGAAGTGGATTTACTGATAATCTGGGGAATTGATAGGAAACTGCTTCATAGTTGGTGGAACAAATTCCCGCCCTTGGGGTGGAGCCAACAACTGCATCCGTCCAATAACAGACAGAGTAGAAGTACTGTATCAGGCCTTGTTAACTCAGTTGGTAGAGCATGGGACTTTTAATCTCAGGGTCTTGGATTTGAGACCCTTGTTGTGTGGTTGTTCTTCCCTTTTTCAGTCTTCATCAGCAGAGAGTTCAAGGAGTGTTTGAAATTAAATTCAACAACATCACCAGATTTCAACTACTCCCATCCCACCCCCTCCCAGTGTAGTTGACAGGACTCTCAACCTCTGCCTTCCCCCTTCCCCTCCCTCCCAGATCTGCGACAGGGTTCCCCTTGTCCTCACTTTCCACCCCACCTGCCTCCACATCTAAAGGATCATCCTCCACCATTTCCGCCACCTCCAGCGTGATGCCACCACCAAACGCATCCTCCCCTCCCCTGTCAGCATTCCGAAGGGATTGTTCCCTCCGCGACACCCTGGTCCACTCCTCCATTACCCCCAATACCTCGTCCCCTTCCCAAGGCACCTTCCCATGCAATCGCAGGAGATATAATACCTGCCCTTTTCCCTCCTCTCTGCTCATTATCTAAAGCCCCAAACACTCCTTTCAGGTGAAGCAGCGATTTACTTGTACTTCTTTCAATTATGTATACTGTATTCACTGCTCACAATGCGGTCTCCTCTAAACTGGGGAGACCAAACGCAGATTAGATGGAACACCTCTGCTCAGGCCGAAAGCATGATCCTGAGCTTCGGGTTGCTTGCCATTTCAACACTCTCCCCTGCTCTCATGTCAACATTTCTGTCTTTGGCCTGTTCCAGTGTTCCAGTGAAAATCAACCCAAGCTCGAGGAGCAGCACCTGACCTTTTGATTCGGCACTATACAGCCTTGTGAATTGAACATTGTGTTCACTAACATCAGAGCATGACTGGTGTCAGGCAACCACAAGCATTAACACACTCTTTGTCTTTGTCCCAGGACAGATTTGTTATTTAATCTCTCCTTCCCTCTGCACTATCAAACACCTTCCCCTTTGTTCTCTCCCACATGCCCCTCCCCGTCACTTGTTTAAAACCTAATTCTTTTCTAACCTGTGTCAGTTCTGATGAAAGGTCACAGACCAGAAACGTTAACTCTGTTTCTCTCACCACAGATGCTGCCAGAGCTATTGAGTATTTCCAGCACTTTTTGTTTTTATTTCAGATTTCCAGCATCTGCAGTATTTTGCTTTTATTGTGTCAGAAAGTCTTTCCTTGATTCAGGACTCTTACCTCTCTCCAGAATCTCTCTGCTAAAGATTGAACTTTATCTCATTTCACTCACAGCTCAGGGTCAGTGTGGCACAGTGGGACTTCTGGCTGTGTCCCACTTCACAATCCCTCAGT
The DNA here is from genome assembly GCF_036365525.1 of Heterodontus francisci. Taxonomy (NCBI): domain Eukaryota; kingdom Metazoa; phylum Chordata; class Chondrichthyes; order Heterodontiformes; family Heterodontidae; genus Heterodontus; species Heterodontus francisci. The sequence goes on from NC_090398.1 coordinate 60,189,065, forward strand.
ACTGAGAAAACAATGGGGAATATTACTCACATGTTGTGTTCTGTAACTTTTTACAAACACTTTAATGTATATATTGTCTTCCAAAGCAGTGACAGAATGGTGGCTTTAGTGTGTTGTTGAAATAGCTTTGTTGAGTTCGTGCTGTACTTACAGTTAAACAGTTCTTGGTTCAATCCCAGGTTTTGGCACTTTCAACCTCTCCTGTGTCTTTTTCTTTGGCTCCAATTGTCAAGCTGCATGATTTACTCTGAAATTAGCACCAGAGAACCAAGGCACCAGCGAGCATGAGGAGCTGAAATTAGCACAGATCAAATCCACTTAATATTTCTGACTGAAGATGGTTGCAAATGTTTCAGCTTCATCTTTTGCACTGACGTGCTCAGCACCACCATCATTGAGGATGTGAATGTTTTTGGAGCCTCCTCATCTTGTTAGTTATTTAATTATCCACCACCATTCACGACTGGATGTGGCAGGACTGTGGAGCTGTGATCTGATCCTGAGGGAGATATCCGTGTGTGGAGTGGCGGGATGTATGGAGAGTGATCCTGAAGAGGGTGTCCGAGCCTGGAGTGGAAGCTTTCCGTGGAGGTACAGGAGTAGGTCATTCAGCCCCAGTGTTTATAAAGGTTTAGCATAACTTATTTGCTTTTACTCTATGCCTCTATTAATAAAGCCAAGTGTCCTGTTTGCTCTTAGCAACCTTTTCAAACCTTGATCAAAAAAGATTGGTGTACATTGTCTCATTCTTCCTCCCAAACTGTATCACTTCACAAGTCTCTGTGTAAAATTTTATCTGTTGTGTGAAAGCCCATTTTACCAGTGTGTTTAAGTTCCTCTGAAGTGTGTTACTGTCACTGGCATAGGACGAAATTCACGAGCATTCTTTGATGCTATCTCCGTGGAAAGAGCAATCTTACACACTAGCTCAAATTGGGATTTTGTGTGTTTAGTATCTTTCCTCATCCACCAATATAAGCACAAATCTGTCTCATAATGTACGGTCTAAGAATGTGCCAATGTTGCAATGTGGTGATAAATTCTTCAGTGTCACAATGTACTCACCAACTGTTTCACTACTTTTCTGATTTCTGGATCCAAGTTTGTAGCTTTCCGCGATCTCTAGTGGCTTAGGGTTGAGCCTCACTTCAACGAAGAAACGGAAAATTATGATTTAAAGATTACACTGTCAATCATTCACATCTCTGTCTTCTCCTGAACTTCGAGTTCAAATTTGTTAGTGACGTTGAGTCACACGTTAAGACAGCACAGTCTTTGTCTTTGTGAAGGAAGTGATTTGGGAATGGCTGTTTGAAACTGTCCCTTCTTGCACAGAAATTCAGTGCAAATACTTGATCACTCACAATTTCCTTGAGAGAAATTTGTTCACAATCGCATTCGACACGGAAACTGCCTCAGCATTAATCTCACTGAAGCAGAATGTGACCGTGTTGTATGTTTCAGAATGTTGGTGCCGTTATTTGTCACTTTTAACCGAGACCAGGACACAGGGAAAGGTTCATCCGAGTTTGGTATATATTATCATTCAGGAGCAAGAAAAATCAACAGGAACCAAATAAGAAAACCCAGTCTCCAGATTTGAGAATCTGTAGATCCGCTTTGGGAAGGTGAATCAGAGCAGAATGAAGGGTGAACAGTCCAACTGCCCAGAAGAGATGAAGACACAGCTCAGTCAACACGTTCCCCTGGTTTATGATGCTGGAACATTCCTCACACAGAAATGATTCAACCCAATGACAAACATTCTTACAGCTGATAATTTATGCTACTGATTTAAGGACTGTCTCATGTGGTTACCGAGTGACGACGAGAAGATATTAAACTTTGTTCTATTCAATCTAGCTGTGACGAAGTTTGAATTTTTCTACCTTTTATAAACATTATTTGAAGGGTCTCGGTAACAATGTTCAGTTTTGATGAGAGTGGGGTCTGGGTGAGACGCTGCTGAGTGTGACAGGGTCAGGACTGGATGCAGGAAGTTCTCTGACACTCTCCCTCTTTCTCTCTGATGGGTTTGAGTTGATTTACGACTGGTAGCTTTTATTTAACTTTTCTTATTTAGAGACACAGCACTGAAACAGGCCCTTCGGACCACCGAGTCTGTACCAACCAGCAACCACCCATTTATACTAATCCTACATTAATCCCATATTCTCTACCACATCCCCACCATTCTCCAACCATGTACCGACACTAGGGACAATTTACAATGGCCGATTTACCTATCAACCTGCAAGTCTTTTGGAGGTGGGAGGAAACCAGAGCACCCGGCGTAAACCCACACAGACACAGGAAGAACTTGCAAACTCCACACAGGCAGTACCCAGAACTGAATCCTGGTCGCTGGAGCTGTGAGGCTGCGGTGCTCACCATTGCGCCACTGTGCTGCTTTTGGTGTTTTGATAAATGAAGGAAGTTCCCTCCACCCGTTTTTTTTGGACAGACAGTGTGGTATAAGGATGTTAGAATTAGAATTAGAATTAGAATTAGAACATTACAGCGCAGTACAGGCCCTTCGGCCCTCGATGTTGCGCCGACCTGTGAAACCATCTGACCTACACTATTCCATTTTCATCCATGTGTCTATCCAATGTCCACTTAAATGACCTTAAAGTTGGCGAGTCTACTACTGCTGCAGGCAGGGCGTTCCACGCCCTTACTACTCTCTGAGTAAAGAAACTACCTCTCACATCTGTCCTTTATCTATCACCCCTCAACTTGAAGCTATGTCCCCTCGTGTTTGCCATCACCATCCGAGGAAAGTGACGCTCACTATCCACCCTATCTAACCCTCTGATTATCTATATGTCTCTATTAAGTCACCTCTCCTCCTCCTTCTCTCCAACGAAAACAACCTCAAGTCCCTCAGCCTTTCCTCGTAAGACCTTCCCTCCATACCAGGCAACATCCTAGTAAATCTCCTCTGCACCCTTTCCATAGCTTCCACATCCTTCCTATAATGCGGTGACCAGAACTGCACGCAATACTCCAGGTGCGGTCTCACCAGAGTTTTGTACAGCTGCAGCATGACCTCGTGGCTCCGAAACTCGACCCCCCTACTAATAAAAGCTAACACACCATATGCCTTCTTAACAGCCCTATTAACCTGGTTAGCAACCTTCAGGGATTTATACACCTGGACAGCAAGATCTCTCTGTTCATCTACACTACCAAGAATCTTCCCATTAGCCCAGTATTCTGCATTCCTGTTACTCCTTCCAAAGTGAATCACCTCACACTTTTCCAGGATGTAAAGGGTTAATGCTGAAGATAGTGGGATGAACCCATCCCACTGTCAGAGTGATGATGTAACAGTCACATGAGATGAAGTTTGGGAGAAGAGAGAGCAGCACCAAGGATGCTCGCTTAGCAGGCTTGATGAGTGTGAAGAGAGTATTGTGTAAATTAGAAAAGAGTTGTTAGTTCTTTCAGCAGGAACTGTGTCCAGAAAATATCGAGAAACTCACAATTTTATTATTCAGGAGTCGGAACACAGATATTAATTCCAAGTGACAGTTCTGAGACCAATTAACAAAAAAAGTAGAGAATAATATTACTCACTGATTGAGCTCCCCCAGTGAGGAGACAGTTAAACAGGTGATCTGTTGGGGCATCATTCGATCCAAAGTTTCAGCAACATTTAATCTCACTTTTTGGTGAAATTCTCTGTTATTTGCAACTTTTTTTTATCAGCTTTGATGGGCGAGTGAAAAAACTGAAAAAATTGAACAGTTCCATCCTTTCTTTTCTTCCTTCTTCTCTTCTTTCCATCAGTTTCTCTTTTCTGCCCCAGATCAATATCATGATGAGAATCCCAATTTAATCTGCTGTTTCTGGTGTTTTATCCATTCCAATCAAAATTTCAACATTCCAATCAAATCTATTTGTTATTCCACAGTGTCTCTCCATGTGTTTTATTCTGTTGTATTCTCTCACAGTCTGTTTGATGATCAATGTTACACCTCACTCTCTGTTCTGGTGAAGATCAGAAGCAGTGATATCTGTTTACACCACCCAACAAGTAGGCCTGAGGCTGTGCCTCGCTGATCACGTGGAGTTAAAGCAATTCTTCCAGTCATTTCGTCCAGTTGTCATTTCATGAGAAATTCGGTCATCATGACTTCGTCAGTGACCTCATGGTTCAGGTTTCTGAGTGATGTTAATCATGATGTGATGAAATGATTGCATGTTCCAGTCTTTCAGTGGTGGGTTTTCACACTGAGTAGTAACGTGTTGGACATGGTCTGGAAAGGTTTCACACCGCTCCATTCCCAACTTCATTTACTTGCAGAAGATATATTTCCATCATTGCATAGCTGGCTGCACAGCCAGAAGCTGTGCTGAAGGTGACAGTTGAATTTCTGCAACTGACAAGGTGGCCGAGAGGTTAAGGCGATGGACTGCTAATCCATTGTGCTCTGCACGCGTGGGTTCGAATCCCATCCTTGTCGCTAGTTTATGAACTGTTTAGTGCATTATTTATGTGCAAAGTCAGCCTCGAAACCTGTTCTTGTCGATGTCCAGACAGTGATTCCAGAATTGGTTATACTTTATTAAAATTGAGACAGACAATTGGAATTCTTCACCCAAACTGCACTGGAATGAAGATCAAATAGGGATCACGAAACGGAGCAGGATTTTTCCTCCCCTCCTTCCTTCCATCTTTACTGTCTCTGGATTTACACCAAGTGAAAGACAAATGGGAAAAGCAAATGGCGAGGGAGCAGATGCAGAAAATTATCCTTTGGCAAGAAATTTATTTTCAAATCTTCTTGATAGATTAAGTGAGTGAGCAATGCTTTGGCAGATGGAGTTTAAAATGAGGGGTCATCTACTACCTACGATAGATCAGAATATTTTTTTGTAAGAGTTGAGATGTTAGAAACGGCGGGGGAGCAGAGACCCGAATACTGAATTAATAAAAGCGAGTTGACTGGGAGAAAATAATGTGAAAAGTGAACAGAATCTGAAGATTGGAACTCATGTTGCAGTGATATAAAGCTCTGTGCTCCTGAAGTAAATGTCCAAGCCCAGATTGTGGGGAATCTGTGGAGAGTGATTTGGTTTTTATTCACTCTTGGGTGTGAGTATCGCTGATAAGGCTAGCATTTATTACCCATTCCTATTGCCGTTGAGAAGGTGGTGGAGAGCTGCATTCTTGAACTGATGCAGTCCATATGGTGCAGGAACACCCACAGTGCTATTGGGGAGGGAGTTCCAGGATTGTGACCCAACAACAGTGAAGAAATGGCGATATCGTTCCAAGTCAGGATGGTGAGTGACTTGGAGGGGAACATGCAGGTAGTGAGTTCCCATGCATCTGCTGCCCATGTCCTTCGAGGTGGTAGTGGTCACGAGTTTGGAAGGTGCTGTTGAAGGATACTTGGCGAGTTGCTGCAGTGCATCTGGAGATGGTACACATTGCAGCCACTGTGTACCGGTTGTGGAGAGATTGAATGTTTAAGGTGGTGGGTTAGGTGCCGATCAAGTGTGCTGCTTTGTCCTGGATGGTGTTGTGCTTCTTGAGTGTTGTTGAGTGGCATGTATTCCATCCCACTCCTGACTTGTGCCTTGTAGATGGTAGACAGGTTTTGGGGTGTCAGGAGGTGAGATATTTGCTGCAGAATTCGTAATCTCTGACCTGCGCTTATTGCCACAGCATAGATGTGACTGGTCCAGTTACGTTTCTGGTCAAGATGTTGATGGTGGGGGATTTAACGATGATAATGCTTCTGAATATCAAAAGATAGATTTTCTTTTTCTCTCATTGGAGATGTTCACTGCTTGGCACTTGTGTGGCCAGAAGGTTGCTTGTCATCTTATCAGCTCAAGCCTGAATGTTGTTCAGGTCTTGCTGCTTGCAGGCACAGACTGCTTCAGTATTTGAAGAGTTGTGAGTCATCATCTAACATTCCCACTTCTGACTTATGTTGAAGAGAAAGTCGTCAGTGAAACAGCTGAGGATGTTTGGGTCTAGGACACTACCCTGAGAAACTCCTGAGGCAATGTCCTGGGCTGAGATGATTGGCCTCCACTAACCACAACCATCTTGCTTTGTGCGAGGTGTGACTTCAACAAGTGGAGAGTTTTCCCCCTGATTCCCATTGACTTCAATTTTGCTCGGGATCCTTGATGCCACACTCACTCAAGGGCAATCACTCTCACCTCTCCTCTGGAATTCCACTCTTTCATCTCTGTTTGGACCAAGCTGCAATGAGATCATACGAACAGAAGATCAGAAGAACTAATAGCAGGAGTCGGCCATTTGGCCCCTCGAGCTTGCTTCGCCATTCAATAGGATCATGGCTGACCTGATCATAACCTCAACCCCACTTTCTTGCCTGCCCACATAACCCTTGGCTCTCTTGTAGATAAAAATCTTGAAGACATTCAATGACCCAGCCTCCACTGCTCTCTGCGGTAGAGAATTCCAAAGATTAATGACCCTCTGAGAGAAGAAATTCCTTCTTAAATGAAAAACCCCTAAATCTGAAACTGTGTCTCCTCGTTCTAGATTCCACCATGAGAGGAAACATCCTCTCAGCATCTACCCTGTCAAGCCCCCTCAGAATCTCATATGTCTCAATACGTTCTCCTTTCATTTTTCTCAACTCCAATGAGTATCGGTCCAACCTGCTCAACTTTCCTCATGAGACAACACCTTCATCACAGGAATCAATCCAATGAACCTTCTCTGAACTGCCTCCAATGCAAGTATATCCCTCCTTAAATAAGGAGACCAAAACTGTACACAGTACTCGAGATGTGGTTTCACCAGCACCATGACCATTTGTAGCAAGACTTCTCTACTTTTATACTCCATCCCCCTTGCAATAAAGGGTAACATTCCATTTGCCTTCATAATTATTTGCTGTACCTGCATGGTAACTTTTTGTGATTCATGTACGAGGGCACCCAGATCCTTCTACACCGCAGCATTCTGTAATCTCTCACAATTTACATAATATTTTCCTTTTCTATTCTTCCTACCAAAGTGGATAACCTCACATTTTCCCACATTCTACTCTATCTGGCAAATTATTTCCTGGAGCTGAGAGACCCTGGCAGACCCTAAATTGAGCATCGATGATCAGACTATTGCTAAGTGTGTGGTGCTTGATAGCATTGTTGGTGACATCTTCCATCACTTTGCTGATGATTGACAGTAGACTGATGGGGCGGCAATTGGTCAGATTGGATTTGTCCTGCATTTTTTTTATGGAGAGGGCACACTTGGGCAATTTTCCACATTGTCAAGTAGATGCCCGTGTTGTAGCTCTACTGGAACAGCTTGGCTGAGGGCGCAGCTAGTTCTGGAGCACAAGTCTTCAGTACTAGTGTGGAAGTGAGCAGAAAGGCATGGCACTATGCTTAATGGGAAATATAGCCAAGTTAGGAATAGTAGCTTTGCTGAGCTTTGATTTTAAGTGGCAGAAACCACAATGAAATAGCTAACAGTAAAGGCAGAGCGTGTGAGACTGTAAAGACTAGCCGACACTGGTAATTGCAAAGACATCTGTTCTTTGTGGCCTGATTGTGTGACTCCCTGTGGTTTGGAACAAATGGACTCCTGTGAATCAAATGATGTCCATCCCTGTGTGAGTGATAAAGAGTGCCAGGCCCCTCTTATCTTCGTGAACTGCCACTACTTGATGTAGCTGCAGACTGCACGAAACACTCAGGAATGTACACCTAATAGAGATAGCAGGATGCGCCGCAATTACTTGTCACAAGGTAGAGACAGACTCATGATCCATGTAGGGAGTGAGACTAGAATGATTATTGATGATTCCTATGCTCTTGCTAATTAGCTTGCTTGTCCGCTTTGTTTTATCTTGCTGGTACAAAACAATATTTATTAGTAACAAGTATGTATTGAAAATGGAGTGTATTGTAACCTCAGTAACAGATGTACTGCATGTTACCACGTGGGTGAAGTCGAATTGTATCGCACTGATTGGTTAAACAAGGGGCTGTAGCATGAATCTTAATGTATAAACAGTAGTACCTGTATCAAAAAACTTCACGTACTCCAGTGGACCAGACAGACTCTGGGTGGAGTCAGTGTCGTTGCATTAGAGTAAGTCAGCGGGCTAAATGCGCAAATTAAGAAATTGATTTTACCTACACATCCGACTCGGTATATTTACTGAACCAGACTGAAGGCAAAAAGAAGTCAGATTTACACGAGAGCTGGAATGTTGTTCGGGCCCATAGTCTTTGCTGTTTCGAGTGCCTTCAGCTGTTTCTTGCCATGATGTGGAGTGAAGCAAATTGGCTGAAAACTGGAAGCTGTGATGCTGGGGACCTCAAGACGCCAAGATGAATCATCCACTGAGCAATTTCTGACTGAAGATGGTTTCAAATGCTTCAGCTTCATCTTTTGCATTGCCGTGACCGGCTCCACCAACATTGAGGATAGGGATGTTTTTGGAGCCTCCTCATCTGGTTCGTTATTTAATTGTCATCCACCTTTCATGACTGGGTGCCTAGTTTCTCAGGGCAGTGCCCTAGGCCCAACCATCCTCAGCTGTTTCATTGATGGCTTTCTCTTCAACATAAGTCAGAAGTGGAAATGTTCGCTGATGATTCACAACTCCTCAGCTATTGAAGCAGTCTGTGCCTGCAAGCAGCAAGACCTGAACAACATTCAGGCTTGAGCTGATAACTGACAAGCAACATTCTTTGATCTGATCCTGAGGGAGATATCCATGCGTGGAGTAGCGGGATGTATGGAGAGAGATTCTGAAGAGGGTGTCTGAGCCTGGAGGGAAGAATCTGTGGAGAGTGGTCCTCAAAGGATGTCCGTGTCTGGAGATTTAGGATCTCTGAAGAGGGTCACCGAGCCCATAGTGCTGGGATCTATGGAGAGTGATCCTGAAGTGGGTGTCCGAACCTGGAATGGCGGGATCTGTGGAGAGTGATCCTGAAGTGGGTGTCTGAGCATGGAGGGCAGTATCTGTGGAGCGTGATCCTGACGAGTGTGTGTAAACCTGGAATGGAAGCTTTCTGTGGAGGTACAGGTGGAGGCCATTCATTCCCAGTATTTTATAAAGGTTTAGCATAACTTATATGCTTTTACTCTATGCCTCTATTAATAAAGCCAAGTGTCCTGTTTGCTCTTAGTTACCTTTTCAACCCTTCTAACATTGGTGTACATTGTGTCTCTGCTCCTGCACCCAGTTTAGAACTGTAACGTTTCATTTATATGGCATTCTTCCTTCCAAATTGTATCACTTCACACTTCTCTGTGTAAAATTTCATCTGTTATGTGAAAGCCCATTTTACCAGTTTTTTTAAAGTTCCCCTGAAGTGTGTTACCATCACTGGCATAGGACAAAATTCCTGAGCATTCTTTGATGCTATCTCCATAGACAGAGCAATCTTTTACGCGAGCTCAAATGTAGGATTTTGTGTGTTTAGTATCTTATTTCACCCACCAATATAAGCACAAATATGTCACGTAAATCTTGTTCACTGCAGTCCCTGCTGCTGTTTGCTGCCTATATTTACAGACTTTAATCTCAGCCTCGTCACCATGTTCTCTAATATATTCAAGGGGCATCAGCAGAGAAAATGTTCACCAAGCATGGCAAGTGCAAGGAAATGTTTTTTTATGTCATTATGTCATGAACATAATATACAAATTTTTACATGTGTGAATCATCAAGATGTGTCTTCATAAATGGAACCCCGTCACAATAAACACTGTCACCTTTCAATGTTTAGCAGACAGGTTTGACGGCCTGATGTGTGTGATTCCCATATTAATGTGTTTTCACAAAGTTCGGGGAAAGATGGAGATACGAATAATTTACAGGGCAATCTTTGAAACATATTACCACATCTCTCACTCACAAAGATCTGCAAACACATGGATTCCAAAAGAACCTGAGTACAAAATCACCTAAAATAAACACAGCCAGAGAGACTTGCGATAACCTGTAGCTCAGGGAAAGTACATGATGTTATGGAAGGGATTCTGTTTCTTTTGTTAAAATATTTTTTGAAGAAGTCATAATCAAACTGAATAAATGTAGGACCAGTTTTTCAAGAGGACACCAAAAGAACCAAGTTGGCAACTGTGTTTACTGTTTGTCACATGATTCAAGTTAAATATAGAACAGAAACCCTGGTAACTGGGAGAAATGTGGTTCGTGAAGTCAGTCATGCCCCTTGAATGGACAACCTTGGCAGCAGCAGCGCAAACCTGAGACAGCAGAAAACTCACAACCTTTGGTTGTAGCAGTCAGTGTGTTTTACCTGCTGGAGTGAGCAGCTGATAAAGTTAGCTTGAAGAATCGTCAAGGAAGGAGAGAAGACCACAACCCAGTTTGTTTTCCAGAAAATCTTTAAAAGACCCTGAGAAGTCCACTGAGTTAATTCATCTTGTCGCATGTCTTTGAAGAAGGCCTGCTAAAGTTAATTCTCAACGCCTTCTGAAAAGAACTCTTCTAAAATACCCTCGTGACCTGTCTACGTATACTCAGAAGTTCGACTGTATTCCAGTTTTGGAGCAACATATCTCAGCTGATGATTTCTTCAAAAATGAGCAAATAAACAGCCCAAGAGGTTTTTTATGTCTGTAACAGAGTGCTGAATTAAAAAATAAATCCCTTTTATTTTTTCAGCTATCCATTGCGTGTGTGTGTGTGTGGCTCGAAGATAAATAAAAGGACTTGAAAAGTTGTTCAAGGTGAAAAAGGAACTTTTAAAATTTCCACCTGTGTGTTTATGCTTTACTTCATGACTAGTTAAAACTTGTTCGACAATAAATGGATAATTTTGTTGCTCATTAAAGAAACCTGGTCAGTGTCTTCTATTCGGGAAAAATAGAGTATATGATTGACTGTATCAGTATGTGGGAAAAGTTCACATAGATGTTGTGACCTGTGGAGAAGTGGGATGAGAATAAAGAGTGACCTCCACTGCCCTTAGTTGTCACAGCACTTGTGATCTGGCTCAGTAGCTTAATTGGTTCGAGTGTTTGTCTAATAATCAGAAAATCTTGGATTCATATCCTTGCTTCAAAAGTTTAGCTATCAATCATTTACATCCATTTTCTTGTGAACTTAAACTTTTCTTATGAATTTCATGCACCAAAGAAAACAGCTCAGTGGTTGCCTTTGTGAAGGATGTGAGTTTGAAATGGCTGTTCCTGCTCGTCCAGATGTCCAGTGCTAATATTTCAACGGCAACTCAATCCCCTACAATTTCTTTGAGAGCAATGTGTTTGCAGTTGCATTTAACCTGGGAAACAGCTCAACATTAATCTCACTGAAGGAAAGTGTGACCGTGTTGTATGTTTCAGAGTGTTTGTGTCGTTTCGTGTCTTTTTTAACCAAGACTATAACACAACGCAAAGGGGAGGGTTGATCCGAGGTTTAGAATATATGATCATTCAGGAGCAAGAAAAATCAAAAGGAACAAAATAAGAAAAGCCAGTCTCCAGATTTGAGAATCTGTAGATCCACTTTGGGAAAGTGAATCAGAGCAGAATGAAGGGTGAACTGTCCGACTGCCCAGAAGAGATGAAGACACAGCTAAGTCAGCACGTTCCCCTGGTTTATGATGCTGGAACATTCCTCACACAGAAATTATTCAATCAATATTCATCTGCCAAGTCGGTCTGAGGCTGTGCCTCTCTGATCACGTGGAGTTAAAGCAATTCTTCCAGTCAGATAGTTCAGTTGTCATTTCATGAGAAATTCGAATTCATCATGACTTCATCAGTGACCTAATGGTTCAGGTGTCTGAGTGATGTTAATCATGATGAGATGAAATGATTGTATGTTCCAGTCTTTCAGTGGTGGGTTTTCACACTGAGTTGAAACGTGTTGGACATGGTCTGGAAATGTTTCACACCGCTCCATTCCCAACAGGCCATGACCTGATGTGATGGAAATTTCATTTACTTACAGAAGCTACATTTCCATCATTGCACATCTGGATGCACAGTCAGGATCTGAGCTGAAGGTGACCGTCCTGCCCAAAATTAAATCGAGGCAAAAAAGACATGTGATGGGTTGCTGGCACAAAGCTGGGTGATGAGGTGTTTGAGAGGTTCAGATGATGGATTATTAATTCCTTCTGTTTTACATGTATGAATTTGAATCCCATCTGCATCAACAGTTTATAAAATGTTCAATACATTGTTTCTTTGTAATTCACCAGCTTTTGCAGAAAGTAGGACTTAAGCTGTTGCAGTACCTGTTAGAAAGATAGTCTAAGTTATTCTGAAGCCATCTGCCAATGTCATCTACATGTAAGCCAGATTTTAAAGGATACGATGTAGTTTTTAAAAGTCACTTCAATCTTACTCGAGTCTTTACAAAGAAGCCAGGTAAATCTTGATAAAAAGTAATATATTTTTGGAGATCTTTCAAAAGCACTTCAATCTTGTTAATAAAAAGTCAGATGTAAATTTCAGAACTCTGATCAGGCCATGCTAAAAAGTTACATACAATTAAGAAACAAAATACAACATTTAAAATGTCTGAACTCCCTCTGAAAGTTGACCCCTGCTGCTGCCGGTGTCTTCCTGGAATATTGGAGCTGTTGTGTCAACAGAAAAGTCCTTACCGAGCAGGCCCTGAGCCTGTTGGTACCGGCTCTATTTCCAACCCAGGTAAAAATCAGGATACATTGTGGGCAATGAGCCCAAATTGCTGAACTACAGGTCCCTGTCACTTTAAAGAGTGGGCTGGTGCGATTATGATCAGAGGCTCCTTCTGAGCACATTTCTCACCACCACAACTTCCAGATGCTGGTGTTAGTGTGTGCATGTACCGGCAGTTGCAGTGCTGTTCAGACCCTCAATAGCAGTGAAAGTCTCAGAGTTCACCGCTATTAGGACTGTAAAATCCAGGCCAATATCTCACAGCCCTGTTAGATATGCTGTCCCTCTGTACAAAATCAAACTCCACACAGTGTATTTCACTCACTCCTGTTTCCAGCCCTGATGGTGCAGAAATCCCCTCTCAAAGGTACACAATCCAGTTGATTTCTGATCAAATACCTCCTTCCTCCTTCAATAGAGGAAACAGAGACATGAACAGGAGTCAGGTGCAAGAAAGTTTCACCAACAGAGCAAAGAAAGGCACCAACAAAAGTCACACCTACTTTCCAAATCATTTCACTGGAATATTCTTTCACTTGTTTTGTAAGATGACTGCAATACATCTGAAAATGAGCACCACGAGGTTTGTGTTCACTCGTCACTTGTTCTCCTGTGTTTGTCTGTCAGGTTTGTAATTCAGTTTGGATTCTTCCAATGCTTTTCAACAGCTAGATTGATGATGCTTGTAATCTGTATCCTGTGGAGAATGGGAGAGGAGAATAAAAACATGCTGCATGAACAGGACAGACTGTGTAAAATGGGAGCACAGAGATACTGCCACCTCATTGAAAGTTAATGAGATTTATTCGAAGTCAGACACCTGTCCACAATGAACAAGTGAGTACATTAATTGTCCACTTTCAATCTAAATGGGACTGAGGTTCCAACAGAGAAGTTTTCTGGAAAACCTGCTGCAGTTTTAACATTGATGAACTGGAACATCTTATACTAACTTTCAAATAACTGTCGTGATTGTATAGTTCTCATAGTGGAGAGAAGGAGTTGTTTATAAATATATGCAGAAAGACACATTTGTGGATTGGTGAATGAGCTTTATCTTTCTGAAATATATTTGTCCATTGGTTGCAGGTCACTGGAAATTCTTTTTTACATTTCAATTGTAGCAGCAGCAGTTAACAGCAAAATGTCCGATTAATCAGAGTAGTGGCACTGAACCTGTAGTGGCCTGCTCAGGTCAGGAAAAAAACCCGACCCGAACCACACAGAACCACTTTGGACCCGAGCCCGACCCAGCCCGACTATCTCCATTTATTCCCATGCCCAAACCGACCCGAGCCTTACCCGACCACCGGAATGTTCACTTTCCCGACCTCCCGATTCCGAATCTACAGGAAGCTGCAGCATGAGCGCAATGACATCATAGAGATGCTCACTTGCTCACTGCGCAGATTCAGAGTTTCCTTACTTGACGTCCCAGACTCCCAGTTTAGGTTGGCTTTTCAACTTTTGACACTTATTAAACTCAACTTCCCAGCAGAGCAAAATTTAAGACTTAATGTGGGTGTCACACCCGGACCCAGCCTGACCTGGACCCAGCCTGACCCGAACCTGAAAGCCCGGAAGAGCAACTCGACACGGCCCGAACCCGACACAGGTCGCGGGTCCCGTCGTGTTCAGGTCGGGTAGCAAGCCTTGACAGAGCGGAGGTCAGATGAGGATTGAATTAATTTCGATCACTGAATCTAAACAAGAAGTAAATCTGTCAGGAATGGAAAACTTTGCTTTATCTGTGAGCTTGTGGTGCAACGGTAGCGCGTCTGACTCGAAATCTGAAGGTTGCGTGTTCAAATCACGTGAGGCTCAGTTATGTTTTACAGCAGCTCAAGTTCCTGGATGTCAAATCAGAAGAGAGTTCGATCGATTGGAATGTTCAGTGAATGGTTGAATTTCAAGATCAACTGCAATAGATTAAAGTCCTGATTTCTGGTTCCGTTCCATTTCCATGCTCAGTTCTTATTTCACACTGTTTTATATCAGAACAATGTTTCAGGGATGTGATGTGTCCATTGTTTGTACAATCGCTCTGTCACCCAGTGTGAGAAATAAAACACGAACCGCCCAGCGTGCGGCTCAAACCCATACCTGGCTCTGTCTATCGGCCGCTTAGTTCAGTTGGTTAGGACGCAGTGTTGATAAGAACAAGACTATGGATTTGATCCCCATGTGCGCTGTCACATGGTCAGTCATTAATCTGACACATTTTTGTAACACTTAAAATCCAACTTTTAGATGCAAACAAGTTTACATAAAGTGTCAGAGGGCACTTATTTTGAATAACATCCATTGCATCTTTGTCACTGGGCTGGAGTAACACAGAATTCTTTCCAATTATCTTCCGTTTGCTGATAAACATTGAACCCGTTGCCTGTTCTCGTTAATGGTCACGAGCAGCAAAAACAGACAGAGCGAGTCTGACCGCCCAGAGATGTGGAAAAGGCTTCAGTTTGGGACAAATGCAGCAAATCAAATGTTCACCCTGCCCCGAGAGAGTCAAAAACTGGGGAAAAGGACACAAGGAGATAGAGAATAAGCTAAAGCAGACAATGTAAATATTTCCCATCCTTGATATCTCTCTATTCCAATCCAACCTTCAGAGTTGGGTAAATAATTTCAGTGTAAATTGTGCAATTCGAGAGTCAAAACCAAATGGCGATGCAGAATAAAGGAGAACTGCCAAAACTCCACATTGAACCAGGGATCTTCAGTCTAACACACTCCCAACTGAGCTATTTCAGTCTCACAGGCTTTGGATGATAAGTGGCAAGTAACATTCGCACCACACAAGTGCCAGGCAATGACCATCTCCAACAAGAGAGAATCTAACCATCTCCCCTTGACATTCAATAACATTACAATCACTGAATCCCCCGCTATCAACTTCATGGAGGTTACCATGGGTAGCCATACAAATAACGTGGCTACAAGAGCAGGTCAGAGGCTTGGAATCCTGAGGTGAGTAATTACAGTGCAGCTGTTGGATCCACACCAGGGGCTGAAATTGTTCTGTAAACCATGAAGCAGCTTCCTCTCAAATCCCAGATTTATCATTAAATCTTCTGACAAAAGCCCCAAAGTGTGATATATTCCTCTCACTCATCCATGACTCTTGACTCCCCAAAGCCTGTCCACCACCCACAAGGCACAAGTCAAGAGTGTGATGGAATACTCTCCACTTGCCTGGATGGGTGCAATTCCAACTCAAGAATTTCAACATGATCCAGGACAAAGCAGCCCGCATGATTGGCACCCCATCTACAAACATTCACTCCCTCCACCATCGACGCAGTGGCAGTCATGTGTACCGTCTACAAGATGCACTGCAGCAAAGCACCAAGACTCCTTCGACAGCACCTTCCAAACCAGCGACCTTTACCACCTGGAAGGGCAAGGGCAGCAAATGCACGGGATACCACCACCTGCAAGTTCCCCTCCAAGCCGCACACCATCCTGACTTGGAACTATTTCGTTGTTCCTTCACTGTCGCTGGGTCAAAATCCTGGAACTCCGTTCCTCATCGCACTGTGGGTGTACCTACCCCACATGGACCGCAGTGGTTCAAGAAGGCAGCTCACCAGCACCTTTTCAAGGGCAATTAGGGATGGGCAGAAAATGCTGGCCTAGCCAGCAATGCCCACATCGCATGAATGAATGAATAAAAAAGTGAAGTAGCCCTTGTGTCATTGTTTTGGTAGAAAATATAACCCTGGTGGAATTGCCCCTCCCAATCACGCCTCACTTCACAGAACAAAAAAAATGGAGAAAATGTATGGCACAGAATGAGACCATTTAGCAATCGTGTCAGTGCCAGCTGAAAAAGAGCGATCCAGCACAATCCCACTTTCCAGGTAGTGGGAATGGGATCTGAACAGATGTCAGAGCTCACATTATGTGAATGTTCTGTTGAAGTATTGGTGAGCTGATATACCAGGGGAGATTCACACTGTTGGACACAGTGTGAAATACATTCAAGTATTTATAAAACATTACAACATGTGAGTAATATTCCCCATTGATTTCTCAGCACTGATGGATTGTGAAGTGGGAGACAGCCAGAAGTCTCACTGATCCACACTGACCCTGAGCTGAGAATGAAATGAGACAAAGTTCAATCTTCAGCAGTGAGATGCTGCAGAGCGGTAAGAGTCCTGAATCAAGGAGAGACTTTCTCATACTGCTGTTGAATCTCATTTCAAACACTCCTTGAACTCTCTGCCGAGGAATTCAAAGATGGAGAATGCCTGTAAAATCAGCCCAAAAAGGAAATAAAAGACACCCACCGTGGGCTCAAACTCAAAACTTGAGATTCAGAGTTTCATGCTTTCATCATGGGCGGCACAGTGGCGCAGTGGTTAGCACCGCAGCCTCACAGCTCCAGGGACCCGGGTTCGATTCCAGGTACTGCCTGTGTGGAGTTTGCAAGTTCTCCCTGTGTCTGCGTGGGTTTTCTCCGGGTGCTCCGGTTTCCTCCCACAAGCCAAAAGACTTGCAGGTTGATAGGTAAATTGGCCATTATAAATTGTCACTAGTGTAGGTAGGTGGTAGGGAAATATAGGGACAGGTGGGGATGTTTGGTAGGAATATGGGATTAGTGCAGGATTAGTATAAATGGGTGGTTGATGTTCGGCACAGACTCGGTGGGCCGAAGGGCCTGTTTCAGTGCTGTATCTCTAATCTAATCAACTGAGCTCACCAGGCCTGAGACAGTGTCCCCGTCCTGTCTGTTATTGGACGGTGCAGCTGTTGGCTCCATCCCAGGGGCTGAATTTGTTCTGTAAACCTCTTCCTCTCAAATCCCAGGTTTATCAGTAAATCTCTTACAAAAGCCCCAAAGTGTGATATATTCCTCTCACTCATCCGGAATAAAAGTTACATCTTTTGTTCTTCTTACCTTCCAAACATTGACTTCTATTTTACTCAGCATTTATTTCACTTTCCATTTTATGTTGTGCATTTCCTAATAAACATTTCATTTCAATTATTTATGAGGGATGAAATGAACAGAAGAGATTTTCTGCGATGGTACCAGGGGTGTGGGACAGAGCGAATGGTTCGGATCTGGAATACACTGCCTGAGAGAGTGCTGGAGGCAGATTCAATCGTGGTTTTCAAAAGGGAATTGGATAAACACCTGAATAGAGAAAATTTGCAGGGTGACAATGAAAGGGCAGAGGAGTGGAATTAGCTGATTTGCTCTTGCAAAGAGCTGTCATGGACATGATGGACTGAATGGTCTCCTTCTGTCCTGTAACCATTTGTTTCCTTGATTCTAACACTGTCAAAGTTGTTCTGAACTTGCTCTGCTCCAAGGAGAACAACCCCAGCTTTTCCAGTGTCTGCACATAACTGAAGTTATGAGGAACCATGGGGAACCCACTATAAACTTTCCTCCAGACAGAAATACAACTGTTCACCACCACACTGTGACCCAGCTGTTCACAATATATATCAATGATTCGGATGTGGGGACCAAATGTAGCATTTCCAAGTTCGCAGATGACACAAAACTAGGTGGGAATGTGTGTTGTGAGGAAGATGCAAAGCGGCTTCAAGGGGATTTGGACAGACTTAGTGAGTGGACAAGAAAGTGGCACATGGAATATAATGTGCAAAGATGTGAGGATGTCCACTTTGGTAGGAGAAACAGATGTGCAGATTATTTCTTAAATGGTAAGAGATTAGAAAGTGTAGATGGACAAAGGGGCCTGGGTGTCCTTGTCAGTAAGTGACTGAAAGCTAACATGCAGGTGCAGCAAGCAATTAGGAAGGCGAATGACATGTTAGACTCTATCGCAAGAGGATTTGAGTACAGGAGTAGTGAAGTCTTGCTTCAATTGTATATAACCTTGGTGGGACTGCACTTTGGAATACCGTGTGCAGTTTTGGTCCACTTACCTTAGGAAGAATATCATTGCCAAAGAGGGAGTACAACGAAGGTTCACAAGACTTGTTCCCGGGGTGGCGGGACTGTCCTATGAAGAGAGATTGGGGAAACTGGGCCTGTATTCTCTAGAGTTTTGAAGAATGAGAGGTGATCTCATTGAAACTTACAAAGTATTTAAAGGGATAGATAGGGTAGATGAAGCTATTTCCTCTGGTTGAGGAATCTAGAACCAGGGGACACAATTTCAACATAAGGGGAAAGCCGCTTCGGACAAAGATAAAGAGAAATTTCTTTACTCAGAGGGTTGTGAATCTTTGGAATTCTCTACCCCAGAGGGCTGTGGAAGCTCAGTCATTGAGTATGTTTAAAGCAGAGATTGACAGATTTCTAAATACAAATGACATAGGGCACATGGAGATAGTGTGGGAAAAAGGCATTGATGTGGACGATCAGCCATCATCATACTGAATGGCGGGGTCGGCTCGATGGGCTGAATGGCCTGCTCCTGCTCCTATGTTCCTATCAGTCTGTAAACTTCATATCCATGCTGTCATTGTCCCTTTTATTCCATGGGCTTCAGTTTTACTGGCAGCCGAGTATGTGACATCATCAAGAAGGTTTTCAATAAGTTAAATAAGGAGAAATTGTTTCCAGTGGCAAAAGGGTCAGTAACCAGAGGATGTATTTATCAGGTGATTGAGAAAAGAACCAGAGGCGAAATGAGGAATGATTTTTTATAAGGTGATGTGTTGTGATCTGGAATGCACTGCCAGATCAGGACTTGAAAGTAGATTCAGTAGTCACTTTGAAAAGCAATAGGGATAAATACTGGAAGGAAAATATACAGATTACAGGAAAAAGCTGAGCAGTCGGACTAATTGGATAGCACAACCAAAGAGACAGCACTGACACAACGGACCAAATGGTCTCCTTCTTTGTGTATCAGTCTATGGTTTTATGAACATAAAGTTGGTACAATTGCTTGAGTTGGAAGGGAAGTGAACCCAGATTCCGGATATTCTAAACACCAGAACCAAACCAACTGAACAAGCCTGTTGTTTAATCTCTGTTTTTCACACCAGCTTCTCCTCGCTCTTTCTGTGTTTCCAGCCTGGTCTGTTCCTCTGACCTTCATTTCTGACACTCTATTGAGAATGGCCAACTCACTGCACCTCTCACTCATACCGTCACTCCACCCCTTCACCCACTTCCAAACCTTTCTGTTGAACAGTACCTCACATCTGCTCCTCTGCTCCATTAATATACCAGGAAAACATTTTCAAACAGACATTTCCAGACAGTGAACGTTGCAGTAAGACAAGGTAAAGAGCAGATTCATTCACTTTAAACACAGAGAGAGCAACTCTCCCTGTTCAGTCGAAGGAGCAGATGTAGTTTCTCTCCCATTAGTCTTCGAGACATGGGCCAGAATTTGAAGGAACCGTTGGAGACGGGACTGGAGGCCGGGGAGGGGGAGGGGGGGTGTATAAGATAGGGATGGAAGGCGTCGGACCGGATTTTTCTGTCGGCGGCTGACATGGAGGGCAGACTTCGCACATCCACACGGCAAGAAGGCATTTAAAGTATTTATGAGTCCAATTGTCAGCAATTATATTCACTGGGTCCAATTGAACTAATCGTGCACGGGAACCACGGGGCTTCAGAGCCTCGCCTGGTTAAAGGAGGTGACTGGGAGGTGGGAGCTGAGTGTTGGCTTCACTGGGAAGCTGTCGGATGAGGCAGCGTAACTTGGCAGCAAGGGTGGAGGGGGAAAGGGCATCGGGAAACACTGTCAGGAGTGGGGGCCAATGTGCCAGCTCTGCAGAGGGAACAACACCAGGGTGTCATTGGGGCAGTGCCACCTCATTGAGGATGACAATTGAGGTAAATGTGGCTGGGTGTTGTTTACTGTAAAGGCCTTGCACTCAGGAAGGGGCAACCTGTCATGGGCCTCATTCACCCTGGATTCGAGGCTCCCATTGAAGAGGAGGAGGAGTAGAGAGGGAGGGAGGGAGGCGCATGCACCAGCAGGGACACCACAGCAGCATGGGGGCCCACAGGAGGGCCAGCCTCGAACAGGAGGCTGGAGAAGGAGGCGGAGGAACACGTAAGCCGAGGTTCAACTACCTGCAGATGTCCGAGTGACAGTGTCTCCACAGACTGCGCCTCTCCACGGAGGTTGTCACTGATCTCTCTGCCATGATGGGACTTGGTGGGCACCTGATGCCAGTGTCACTGAAGGTCACCGTGCCCCTGAACTTCTACACCAGCAGATCATTGCGGGGATCCACTGGAGATATGTGTGGAATCTCACAGTCTGTAGTGAATCAGTGCATCAGGGAGGTCACCAATGTCCTGTTCAGGAGGGCCGGTGACGATGTGCACATTGATCCAAACAGTCAAGCGGAGAGGGCTATATGATTCGGGGCCATCGCTTTATTCCCCCAGGTGTAGGGTGTCATTGACTGCACCCATGTGACCATCAAGGCTCCCGCAGACCAGCCAGCAGCCTTCAACAGGAAGGGCTTCCACTTGCTCAGTGTGTAACTGGTCTGTGACCATCACAAATGGATCCTACAGGTGTGTGCACAAATCCCGGGAAGCAGCCACAACGCCTGCATACCAAGGCAGTCGCAGGTACCAGAACTTTTCCGTGGCCCCATGCGCTTTCTGAGATGGATCCTTGGAATCAAGGGCAACCCAGTGAGAACATGAGTGCTGACACCTGTGAGGAACCCACACAAGAATGCAGAGGAGAGGTACAACACCTGCCACGGGTCAACCCGAGTGACCATCAAAGAGGCCATTGGTCTCCTGAAGGTGAGATTCAGGCACTTAGATTGTTCCTGTGGAGCCCTTCAGTATGTCCCGGTGAGGGTCTCGCATATCGTGGTGGTTTGCTGTGCACTGCACAATCTGGCATTACAGAGGTGTGAGGTGTTGACTCGTGAGGATATCATTGAGTGTGATGTCTCCTCTGATGATGAGGATGTGGAGGAGGATGCTGCTCAGGCAGTGCCAGATGAAGGACCTCAGGCACAGCAGGAAAGCCTCCATGAGATACACACAAGGGAGACACGAGACACCATTATACATTCACGTTTCCTTTGAGCCTTACCACCTTCTGGAACCACAGCAATAAAGCCTGAGCTTTAAGCAGCCCTGTTGTCACCTCTTTCCTTCTACACTACAGCGCCCAGGTACACATCGCACACTGGCAAGGCCGAAGCTTTGTGAACTCAGGGCTTGATCCCTGACTTCCAGCCCCTTGGGAGGAAGGGTTTAAATGAAGTCCCAAAGGGCATCAACAAGAGGAAGGAGACATAGTGAGAGAACATCATTTCTTTATTCCGTGTGACACCAAACAAAACCCTATCCATCTGGAATGTACATTCACCCGTGAACCCCTCAGTGAATCCACGTGCTCTTCTTAAATCTTTTCCGGGTGCTCTTACATGGTGCTCCCCCTGCTCTGTCAGCTGAGGTGGAGACAGGCTGCTGATCTTGCTGCTCCATGGCTTGAGATGACATTGGCGGCCGTCCTCTGGCTGCCTGAGGCCTGGAGGGCCCTGGCACACTGAGGGCCTCCTGCACAGGTACAGGGACCCCCTCTGTCATCGAGGGTGATGGAGGCAGGCACTGGCATCAATGGTGTCACTGGCAGAGGGACTTTGGAATTACCGTCCACACCAGGAGCACCCTGAGAGGAGACCCCAGATGTAGCAGCCAGCTGCTCCTCCCTCTGATAAGACACACTTGTACCTCCCTGCTGACCTGAGAGGGATGTGGACCTGGTGGAGAGTTCAGGTGCCTCGTCCCCCATCTCACCTTGTCACAACTGGATAGAGCTCATGGACAAAGCGATGGACTGCAGATCTGCGCACATCTCCGGCAGCCACTGATTGGCCGGCTGGATATGGTTCTCCATGAGAGTCACCTATCTCTCAATGGAGGAAGCCAGACACACCCGCATCAGAGACAGTGCAGCACTCAAGGCCTGGATGGACTCCTCCATCATTCGAGCTTGGGTACACATAGCCTCAGTCAACTCTGCCAGATGTTGCCTGACCTCTCACTGCAGCTGCAGCATTTCCCGTATTGCTGGTGACACCAGAGGCACGTCATCATCCTGGGACTCAGCATGGGCCTGGCCTCCCATAGACCACCAACTGCCAGTGGCCTCGGCTGTCACAGCCTCCGCCAGCTGCCCGAGCCTGTCTGTGATGTGCTCACCAGTTTGTATGCCAGAATCTAACCGCGAACGGATACCCACCAACGTGAGGGTTTCTGTGCTGGTGGAGGGTGCAGGGGAATGAGGTGATGGTGCACCCTCTGAGGCTCCCTCCTCCTTCTCAGACGTGTCCAGCTGTCTCCCAGTCTCTCCAGCTCTTCGCTCTTGTCGTTCATCCGGGCCTTCATGAGAAAACAGAGACATTGAAGGGTTAGGGTCTTCCCATCGTGACATTCCAACCACCCCTACTGTGCAGCTCCATTGATGCAGTGGTGAACAGATGTGCAGTGTGGCTCCTTTGCAGCAGATGCTCCCTTGTGCCCCAGGAGATGTTCACTCACTCTCTTGGGGAGGTGACCCTGTCTCTCCATCAGCTATGGAGCAGCTGCTTTGCTGCCCGGCCAGTTCCATGGCCTCCTCCTCCATCGGGATGAGGACATGGAGATAAGGCATCCACCGCCTGTCTTGACACGCTGTTTCCAATTGTGGGATGTCTTCTCCTGCAGCCACAAGGATGAACAAAGTTAGTCTCCCAGCGGGGACAAGCCCAACATCTCTGATGGTGAAAGTCCAGCAGTCCATGATGGAGACACACGTATTCCTCCTGCATGTGGCCCCTCTCGAGGGACTGTGTGAGGTTATACAATGACTGACGTGCGCCTCTCACCAAAATGCAGCCAAGCCTCAGGCAGCATGTCCTGCTGCCCTTCCCCAATACACATGACTGGGTGGTCACTCCCTTTCCACCAAACACTCCCTCTCACTCTGCCACATGCAATGTCCAAAGGGTCCAAAGTGTTTTGAGTTGTCGCCTGAGCAACCCGGATTCGGTCATTGACCCACTTCCTGTCCTGGATCCATGTCCTGGGGGTGACCCCACGTCTGCTGACCTCACCGACTATCTCCAGCTAGCTTTGCTTGGTCTGGTGGACAGGTCTCCACCTCCCATCCCTGGGGAAGAGGATCTTCCACCTTTCTCTTGCCACCTGGAGGGGAACCTGCAGGGAGGCATCGCTAAACCGTGGGACCATGGTCACTGCAGGCTCGCATTCAGCTCCTGATAAAACAGGCAGCAGAGGCAGCAGAACGGCTCCTGGGGCATCAGAGGCAGCAGAACGTGTCCTGGGGCAGCAGAGGCAGCAGAACGTGTCCTGGGACAGCAGAGGGCTCTCAGGAAGACACTCCTTTAAACCAGGCAGCAGTGACTGCATGGCTGGCAGCCCTTTAAATATGTTGCCAGCTCCTGCCGTTGTGTCAGGTGTCGGTGCCATCGGCACCTCGTTCCCTGCCTCAGGTCCTTGTTTACATGGGCCCCACGCCTCCCCTTCATTAATTGGTCGGCTGCTCCGTGATTGGGGTCTTTTGGCCACATTTCACTCGTGTGGTGACGACACCCGCTTCCGGTGTCTCTGCCGAGAGCCGCACCGTTAGTTTAAAATTCAGCCCATGGGGTCAAGAGTGGAAAATCTCCCCTCTGATTCTCTCTACTTAAACTGATGGAGACACCAAATTAAAACTGATGAAACCAGGGATTGTATCCTGGTTCTTCAAGCTAGTGTTCTCCCAACTGAGCTATTCCATCCTCACTGTGAACTCATCTTCATTGGAGACAAATATAACTCCAGGCGGATTTTCCCACCCCTTCATTCCTCACTTCAGGGGAAAGGGACCCGACTGGATCGCGGAACTCAGATTATGTTAATGTTCTGCTCTTGATATATTGTGTTTGAGACACTTTTGTTCAGGTTCATGGAAAAATTCTTCCATCATCCCTTCTCCCACATTCTCTCTCTCTCCTTCATTCTTTATTCCTCACAATCCAGAAAGGGTGAGGAATCTGAGCTCACCTCCAAACCCTCTGCACACAGACCTCTGTCTGTCACCCTGTTCGATCCAAGATCCAAGAGACCAGTCAATAAATTACACTCTTTATAAACACAGAAAGCTGCCTCACAGTGTTGGACACAGAGTTAAATACACTGAAGTCTTTGGAAAAAAGTTCATCTTATGGGTTGTGTAATGATGGAAATATACCTTCTGTAAGTAAATGAAACAGGGAATGGTGCGGTGTGAAACATGTCCAGACCATGTCCAACACGTTTCCACTCAGTGTGAAAACCCACCACGGAAAGAGTGGAACAGACAATCAGTTGATCACATCATGATTAACATCACTCAGACGCCTGAACCATTAGGTCACTGCAGCTGGCTGCACAGCCAGGAGTTGTGCTGAAGGTGACAGCTATGCTTGTGCAACTGTTAAGGTGGCTGAGAGGTTCAGGCGGTGGACCGCTAATCCATTGTGTTCTACAAGCATGGGTTCGAGTCCTTGTTGTTAGTTTGTGAGCTGTCTCGTGCATTGTTTCCAATGGGGGACTTTATGCATAAAGTCAGCCTGGAAACCTGTTCTTGAAAATTTCCAGATGGTGATTCCAGAATTGTTTATACTTTATTAAAATTGAGACAGACAGTTGGAATTCTTCACCCAAATTGGACTGGAATGAAGATCAAATTGGGATCACGAAATGGAGCAAGATTTTCCCTCCCTCCCTTCCTTCCACTTTCTCTGGATTTACACCAAGTGAAAGACTAATGGGAAAAGCAAACGGCGAGGGAGCAGAAGCAGAACGTTATCCTTTGGCAAGAAATTTATCATCAAATCTTCTTGATAGATTAAGTGAATGAGCAATGCTTTGACAGATGGAGTTCAAAATGCGGGGTCAAATAGTACCGACGAAAGATAGATCAGAGTGCTTTTTTGTAAGAGGTGAGATGTTAGAAACTGTGGAGGAGCCGAGACCCGAATACAGAATTACTAAAAGCTAGTGGACTGGTAGAAAATTATTGTGAAAAGCGAACGGAATATGAAGTATGGAACTCATGTTGCAGTGATATAAAGCTCTGTGCTCCTGAAGCGAATGTCCAAGCCCAGATTGTGGGGAATCTGTGGAGAGTGATTTGTTTTTTATTCATTCTTGGATGTGAGTATCGCTGATCAGGCTAGCATTAATTACCCATCCCTAATTGCCCTTGAGAATGTAGTGGTGAGCTGCCGTCTTGAACTGCTGCAGTCCATGTTGTGCAGGAACAACCACACTGCCGTTGGGGAGGGAGTTCCAGGATTGTTACCCAACAACAGTGAAGAAATGGCGATATCGTTCCAAGACAGGATGGTGAGTGACTTGGAGGGGAACCTGCAGATGGCGAGTTCCCATGCATCTGCTGCCCTTGTCCTTCGAGGTGGTAGAGTTTACGGGTTTGAAAGGTGCTGTTGAAGGATACTTGGCGAGTTTCTGCAGTGCATATAGAGATGGTACACACTGCAGCCACTGTGTACTGGTGGTGGAGAGAGTGAATGTTTAAGGTGGTGGGTTAGGTGGCGATCAAGTGGGCTGCTTTGTCCTGGATGGTATTGAGCTTCTTGAGTGTTGTTGAGTGGGATGTATTCCATCACACTCCTCACTTGTGCCTTGTCGATGGTGGAAAGGTTTCGATGTTTCAGGAGGTGAGATACTTGCAGCAGAATTCCTAATCTCTGACCTGCGCTTATAGCCGCAGCATAGATGTGACTGGTCCAGTTTAGTTTCTGGTCAATGGTAACCCCCAACATATTGATGGTGGGGGATTCAGCGATGATAATGCTTCTGAATATCAAAAGGTAGATTTTTTTCTCTCTCTCATTGGAGATGTTCACTGCTTGGCACTTGTGTGGCTAGAAGGTTGCTTGTCGCTTATCAGATCAAGCCTGAATATTGTTCAGGTCTTGCTGCTTGTCGGCACAGACTGCTTCAACTGAGGAGTTGTGAATCATCGCCGAACATTCCAACTTCGGACTTATTTTGAAGGGAAAGTCGTCAATGAAACAGCTGAGGATGTTTGGGTCTACGACACTACCCTGAGAAACTACTGAAGCAATGTCCTGGGCTGAGATGATTGGCCTCCACGAACCACAACCATCTTGTTTTGTGTGAGGTACGACTCCAGCAAGTGGAGTCTTTTCCCCCTGATTCCCATTGACTTCAATTTTGCTAGGGATCCTTGATGCCACACTCACTCAGGGGCAATCACTCTCACCTCTCCTCTGGAATTCCACTCTTTCATCTCTGTTTGGACCAAGATGCAATGAGATCATACAAAGATAAGATCAGAAGAACTCGTAGCAGGAGTCGGCCATTTGGCCCCTCGAGCTTGCTCCGCCATTCAATAGGATCATGGCTGACCTGATCATGACCTCAACCCCACTTTCTTGCCTGTCCACATAACCCTTGGCTCTCTTGCAGATAAAAATCTTGAAGACATGCAATGACCCAGCCTCCACTGCTCTCTGCGGTAGAGAATTCCAAAGATTAATGACCCTCTGAGAGAAGAAATTCCTTCTTATATGAAAAACCCCTAAATCTGAAACTGTGTCCCCTAGTTCTAGATTCCACCACGAGGGGAAACATCCTCTCAGCATCTACCCTGTCAAGTCCCCTCAGAATCTTATATGTCTCAAGACATTCACCTCTCATTTTTCTCAGCTCCAATGAGTATCGGTCCAACCTGCTCAACTTTCCTCATACGACAACCCCTTCATCACTGGAATAAATCTAGTGAACCTTCTCTGAACTGCCTCCAATGCAAGTATATCCCTCCTTAAATAAGGAAACCAAAACTGTACACAGTACTCTCGGTGTGGTTTCACCAACACCCTGTACAGTTGTGGCAACACTTCTCTCCTTTTATACCCCATACCACTTGCAATAAAGGGTAACATTCCATTTGCCTTCCTAATTATTTGCTGTACCTGCATGGTAACTTTTTGTGATTCATGTACGAGGACACCCAGATCCTGCTACACCGCAGCATTCTGTAATCATTCACAATTTAAATAATATTTTCCTGTTCTATTCTTCCTACCAAAGTGGATAACCTCACATTTTCCCACATGATACTCTATCTGCCAAATTATTTCCTGGAGCTGAGAGACCCTGGCAGAACCTAAACTGAGCATCGATGATCAGATTATTGTTAAGTGTGTGGTGCTTGATAGCACTGTTGGTGACATCTTCCATCACTTTGCTGATGATTAATCGTAGACTGATGGGGCGGCAATTGGTCAGATTGCATTTGTCCTGCTTTTTTACGGACAGGGCACACATGGGCAATTTTCCACATTGTTGAGTAGACGCCTGTGTTGTAGCTCTACTGGAACAGCTTGTCTGAGGGCGCAGCTAGTTCTGGAGCACAAGTCTTCAGTTCGAGAGCCGGAATGTTGTTAGGGCCCATAGTCTTTGCTGTACTGAGTGCCTTCAGCTGTTACTTGCTATCATGTGGAGTGAAGCGAATTGGCTGAAAACTGGAAGCTGTGATGCTGGGCACCTCAAGAGGCTGAGATGAATCATCCACTGAGCAATTTCTGACTGAAGATGGTTTCAAATGCTTCAGCTTCATCTTTTGCACTGACGTGCTCGGCTCCACCAACATTGAGTATAGGGATGTTTTTGGAGCCTCCTCATCTGGTTCGTTATTTAATTGTCCTCCACCTTTCATGACTGGATACCTGGTTTCTCAGGGCAGTGTCCTAGGCCCAACCATCCTCAGCTGTTTCATTGATGGCTTTCTCTTCAACATAAGTCAGAAGTGGGAATGTTCGCTGATGATTCACAACTCCTCAGATACTGAAGCAGTCTGTGCCTGCAAGCAGCAAGACCTGAACAACATTCAGGCTTGAGCTGATAAGTGACAAGCAACATTCTTTGATCTGATCCTGAGGGAGATATCCGTGCATGGAGTGGTGGGATGTATGGAGAGTGATTCTGAAGAAGATGTCTGAGATTGGAGGGCAGAATCTGTGGAGACTGGTCCTCAAAGGATGTCTGTGCCTGGAGTGTTAGGATCTCCGAAGAGGATCTCCGAGCCCATCGTGCTGGGATCTATGGAGAGTGATCCTGAAGTGGATGTCCGAACCTGGAATGGCGGGATCTGTGGAGAGTGATCCTGATGAGTGTGTGCAAACCTGGAATGGAAGCTTTCTGTGGAGGTACAGGAAGAGGCCATTCATTCCCAGTATTTTATAAAGGTTTAGCATAATTTATCTGCTTTTACTCTATGCCTCTGTTAATAAAGCCAAGTGTCCTGTTTGCTCTTAGTTACCTTTTCAATCCTTCTAACATTGGTGTACATTGTCTCTCTGCTCCTGCACCCAGTTTAGAATTGTAACGTTTCATTTATATGGCATTCTTCCTTCCAAATTGTATCACTTCACACTTCTCTGTGCAAAATTTCATCTGTTATGTGAAAGCCCATTTTACCAGTTTTTTTTAAGTTCCCCTGAAGTGTGTTGCGATCACTGGCATGGGACAAAATTCCTGAGCATTCTTTGATGCTATCTCCATAGACAGAGCAATCTTTTACGTGAGCTCAAATGTAGGATTTTGTGTGTTTAGTATCTTATTTCACCCACCAATATAAGCACAAATATGTCACGTAAATTTTGTTCACTGCAGTCCCTGCTGCTGTTTGCTGCCTATATTTACAGACTTTTATCTCAACCTCGTCACCATGTTCTCTAATATATTCAGGGGGCATCAGCAGAGAAAATGTTCACCAAGCATGGCAAGTGCAAGGAAATGTTTATTTATGTCATTATGTCATGAACATAATATACAAATTTTTACATGTGTGAATCATCAAGATGTGTCTTCATAAATGGAACCCCGTCACAATAAACACTGTCACCTTTCAATGTTTAGCGGACACGTTTGACAGCTTGATGTGTGTGATTCCCTCATTAATGTGTTTGCACAAAGTTCTGGGAAAGACGTAGATATGAATAATTTATAGCGATATATTTTAAGCATATCTCCACATCTCTCACTCACAAAGATCTGCAAACACATGGATTCAGAAAGAACCTGAGTACAAAATCACCTAAAATAAACACAGCCAGAGAGTCTTGCAATAACCTGTAGCTCAGGGAAAGTACATGATATTATGGAAGTGATTCTGTTTCTTTTGTTAAAATATTATTTGAAGAAGTCATAATCAAACTGAATAAATGTAGGACCAGTTCTTTTTCAAGAGGACACCAAAAGAGCGAATTTGGCAACTATGTTTAACGTTTTTCACATAATTCAAGTAAATATAGAACAGAAACAGTGGTAAGAGGGAGATGTGGTTAGTGAAGTCATTCGCGCCCCTGGATTGGACAAGCTCGGCAGCAGCAGCGTGCACCGAAGACAGCAGAACACTCACAAGCTTTTGGTTGTAGAGTCAGTGTGTTTTACCTGGTGGAGTGAGCAGCTGATAAAGTTAGCCTGAAGAAGTGTAAAGGAAGGAGAGAAGACCACAACCCAGCTTGTTTTCCAGAAAATCTTTAAAAGATCCTGAGAAGTCCAGTGAGTTAATTCATCTTGTTACACGTCTTTGAATAAGGCCTGCTAAAATTAATTCTCAATGCCTTCTGAAAAGAACTGTTCTGAAATACCCGAGTGACCTGTCTACGTATACTCAGAACTGAGACGATATTCCAACTTTGGTGCAACGTATCTCATCTGATGTTTTCTTCAAAAATGAGCAAGTAAACAGCCGAAGAGTTTTTTTTTTGTGTTTGGAACAAAATTTAAAATGTTTTTGAAAAAAAATCCCTTTTATCTTTTCAGTTAACCGGTGCATGTATGTGTGCACATGTGGCTCGAAGATTTAAAAAAAAACTTTAAAAGTAAAGGTGAAAAGGGAACTTTTAAAATTTCCACCTGTGTGTTTATGCTTTACTTCATGACTAGTTAAAACTTATTCTCCAATAAATGAATCATTTTGTTGCTCATTAAAGAAACCTGGTCAGTGTCTTCCATTCTGGGAAAAATAGAGTGTTTCAGTAAGTGGGAAAAGTTAAAATAGATGTTGTGACCTGTGGAGAAGTGGGATGAGAATAAAGAGTGACCTCCTCTGCCCTTCGTTGTGACAACATTTGTGATCTGGCTCTGTAGCTTCGTTGGCTCGAGTGTTTGTCTAATAATCAGAAAATCTTGGATTCATATCCTTGCTTCAAAAGTTTAGCTATCAATCGTTTACATCTGTTTTCTTATGATCTTTAACTTTTCTTATGAATTTTATTCACACAAGGAAACAGCTCACTGGTTGCCTTTGTGAAGGATGTGAGTTTGAAATGGCTGTTCCTGCTCATGCAGATGTCCAGTGCTAATATTTCAACGGCAACTCAATCCCCTACAATTTCTTTGAGAGCAATGTGTTTGCAGTTGCATTTAACCTGGAAAACAGATCAACATTAAGCTCACTGAAGGAAAGTGTGACCATGTTGTATGTTTCAGAGTGTTTGTGCCCTTTTGTGTCTTTTTTAACCAAGACTGTAACACGACGCAAAGGGGAGGGTTGATCCGAGGTTTAGAATATATTTGTCATTCAGGAGCAAGAAAAAACAAAAGGAACAAAATAAGAAAACCCAGTCCCCAGATTTGAGAATCTGTAGATCCGCTTTGGGAAAGTGAATCAGAGCAGAATGAAGGGTGAACTGTCCGACTGCCCAGAAGAGATGAAGACACAGCTCAGTCAGCACGCTCCCCTGGTTTATGATGCTGGAACATTCCTCACACAGAAATTATTCAATCAATACTCATCTGCCAAGTCGGTCTGAGGCTGTGCCTCTCTGATCATGTGGAATTAAACCAATTCTTCCAGTCAGATCGTTCAGTTGTCATTTCATGAGAAATTAGAAGTCATCATGACTTCGTCAGTGACCTTATGGTTCAGGTGTCTGAGTGATGTTAATCATGATGTGATGAAATGATTGTATGTTCCAGTCTTTCCGTGGTGGATTTTCACACTGAGTTGAAACGTGTTGGAAATGGTCTGGAAATGTTTCACACCGCTCCATTCCCAACAGGCCATGACCTGATGTGATGGAAATTTCATTTACTTACTGAAGCTACATTTCCATCATTGCACATCTGGATGCACAGCCAGGGTCTGTACTGTTCAAACAGCTGACAAGGTGGTCGAAAGGTTATGACGGTGGCATGCTCATGCATTTTGCTTTGCATGTGTGGGTTCGGATCCCAACTTTGTCGTTAGTTTATGAAGTGTCCAGTACATTGTTGTGGGGGAGCTTTTGTGGAAAGTTGGCCTGGAAACGTGTTCTTATCAATATCTCGCTGGTGATTCCAGAATTGTTTATACTTTATTAAAATTGAGACAGACAATTGGAATTCTTCACCCAAATTGGACTGGAATGAAGATCAAATAGGTATCACGAAAAGGAGGAAGATTTTTCCCTCCCTCCTTCCTTCCATCTTTACTTTCTCTGGATTTACACCAAATGAAAGACTGACGGGAAAAGCAAATTTTCGAGGGAGCAGAAGCAGAACATTATCCTTTGGCAAGAAATTTATTTTCAAATCTTCTTGATAGATTAAGTGAATGAGCAATGTTTTGGCAGATGGAGTTTAAAATGAGGGGTCATCTAGGACCTACGAAAGATAGATCAGAGTGTTTTTTATAAGTGGTGAGATGTTAGAAACTGGAGAAGCAGAGACCCGAGTGCTGAATCACTAAACACGAATGGACTGGTAGAAAATAATGTGAAAGGCGAATGGAATCTGAGGATTGGAACTCATCTTGTAGTCGGGGTTAGACCTGAGAGAACGGAGTGCCTCAAGTTCAGAGTGGGACAGGTTAGAGCGAGGGAGGGGGGCAGTGAAATTGAGATGACAAATGTCTAGCCGACAGTTTTCAATGAAGAGATCAAGAGCGGGTAAGTGGCCAGGGGGAGGGGTCCAGTAGAGGGAGAATGCTGGAGGTGGGTGAATGGGTCTGCTGGTCGGGAGGAGGACTCCTGGTCAAAGAAGTGAGCCTGGAGGCGGAGAAATATTTTCTGGATACAGCCCGAGGGGATTTCCATGGATCCAGTCCCTCACTTCACCTTGGTGGGGGTACCTTGCACAGTGGTCTTCCCCAGTGAGCCTTTGCAGCGGCTGCCCCAAGCTGTAGTGCGTCCCTCAGCACTTAGTCTTGGACCTTGGAATGTGCCAGTCTGCAACATTAGGTCGTGGACAACTCTTTGCGCTGGAAGACCAGCAAGTTTCGGGCAGACCAAAGGGCGTCTTTCACCGAATTGATAGTCCTCCAGCAGCAGTTGATGTTTATCTCGGTGTGCATCCCTGAGAACAGCCTGTAGAGCACAGACTCCTGTGTTACACAGCTGCTTGGGATGAACCGCGATAAAAACCACTGCATCTTTTTCTACACCTGCTTTGCAAAGACAGACAGGGCAGTCCTCTCTCCTCTGTCTTGTTTGTTTGCTGCATTGAACCCTTTGCTGAGTCTATTAGGAAGGATGCAAGCATAAGGGGGGGTTACAATCCGAGGCAGTGGAGTCACTCAGGTTAAAACTTTCCTGTACCTGGATGACGTCGCCGTCTTTTGCTCGGATCCGCTGTCCGTTCGCAGACTGATCAGCATCTGCGACCAGTTCGAACTCGCCTCGGTAGCCAAAGTTAACCACGGCAAGAGCGAGGCCATGTTCTTTGGGAACTGGGCTGACAAATCCTTTGTCTCCTTCACCATCAGGTCAGACTCCTGAAGGTGCTGGGGATATGGTTCGGAAGGGCCGGGGCGTGCACCAAAACCTGGAAGTAGCGAGTAGCCAGGATACACCATAAGCTGAGCATGTGGGAGCAGCGATCTCTCTCCATTGTGGGTAAGAACCTGGTCATCAGGTGTGAGGCGCTCACATTGCTGTACGTGGTGCAGGTCTGGCCCACACGCCACTCCTGCACTGTGGCGATCACCCGAGCCATTTTCCGCTTCATATGGGGTTCCAAAATGGACCAGGTCTGGAAGAACACGATGTTCAAACCCCTGGATAAGGGCGGGAAAAATGTACCCAACGTCGCCCTCATCCTGATGACTCCCTTCGTGTGCGGTTGCATCAAGATGTGCGCAGATTCCCAGCACACAATCTCCAAGTTTCACTACGTTGAGATTAGTGACACAGAACTGAAACAGGCCCTTCGGCCCACCGAGTATCAACCACCCATTTACACTAATCCTCCATTCCCAACAAACATCCCCACCTGTCCCAATATTTCCCGACCACCTGCCTATACTGGTGACAATTTATAATGGCCAATTTACCTGTCAACCTGCAAGTCTTTTGGCAGAAAACCGGCGCACCCGGAGAAAACCCACGCAGACACAGGGAGAACTTGCAAACTCCACACAGGCAGTACCCGGAATCGAACCCGGGTCTCTGGAGCTGTGAGGCTGCAGTGCTAACCACTGCGCCACTGTGCCGCCCTGCTGAGGTTCTATCTGTCCCGAACGTTGTGAAGGATGGGCCTGGTCACATTGCCGCGGAATGCTCCATCCAGTTGGACCGTGCCGTACCAACTATCCTTCGTGGGAAAGTTTCTGTGGAAAAATATCTTTGACCACCAATCCTTCAGGTAGTGGTCTGCACGGAATGTCCTCAAGGCCCTACAGGAAAAGGAGATGGTGGATCCAGTCGGATGGTTCCCCGAGTAAACTGCCAAAGTCATTTTGCGGAATGCCTCATCACCATAGGTTTCAAACAAGCACCAAGATGAAACTTGGCTGGTGGAGAGAGGAGCCCTCCCCATCAGATCCTTCCTGCACGCCCGAAGTCTCACCCCCTCCACACAATGCCCTCGAGGTGGCTGTGGTGGGGAAGAGACAGTTGCCCACCTCTTTCTCTGAATTGCCTCCAGTGCAAGTATATCCCTCCTTAAATAAGGAGACCAAAACTGTACACAGTACTCCAGGCGTGGTTTCACCAACACCCTGTACATTTGTAGCAAGACTTCTCTCCTTTTATACTCCATTCCCCTTGTAATAAAGGGTAACATTCCATTTGCCTTCCTAATTATTTGCTCTACCAACATGCTAACTTTTTGTGATTCATGTACGAAGACACCCAGCTCCTTCTATACCGCAGCATTCTGTAGTCTCTCGCAATTTAAATAATATTTAATTTATCTGTTCTTACTACCAAAGTGAATAACCTCACATTTTCCCACATTATACTCCAGCTTCCAAATGTTTGCCTGGATCCGAGAGGCCCTGGCGGAATCGAAACTGAGCATCGATGAGCAGATTCTTGCTAAATGCGTGGTGATTGATATCACTGTTGATGACATCTTCCATCACTTTGCTGATGATTGAATGTAGACTGATGGGGCGGTAATTGGTCAGATTGGATTTGTCCTGCTTTTTTTTTATGGACAGGGCACACCTGGGAAATGTTCCACATTGTCGAGTAGTTGTTTGTGTTGTAGCTCAAAAAAAAATTATCTTAATAAATTATCGGCTGTCAGCACGTTTGTCATCGGGTTGAATAATTTCTGTGTGAGGAATGTTCCAGCAGCATAAACCAGGGGAACGTGCTGACTGAGCTGTGTCTTCATCTCTTCTGGGCAGTCGGAAAGTTCACCCTTCATTCTGCTCTGATTGACTTTCCCAAAGCGGATCTGCAGATTCTCACATCTGGAGACTGGGTTTTCTTGTTAGGTTCCTTTTGATTTTTCTTGCTCCTGAATGATAATATCTGCCAACCTTGGATCAACCTTGCGTTGTGTCCCAGTCTTGGTTAAGAGCGACACATAACGGCACCAACACTCTGAAACAAACAACACGGTCACACTTTCCTTCAGTGAGATTAATGTTGAGGCGGTTTCCATGTCGAATGCAATTGTGAACAAATTTCTCACGAAGAAATTGTGGGTGATTTGAGTATTTGCACTGAATTTCTGTGCAAGGAGGGGCAGTTTCAAACAGCCATTCCGAAATCACTTCCCTCACAAAGACAAAGAGTGTGCTGTCTTAACGTGTCACTCAACTTCACAAACAAATTTGAACTCAAAGTTCAGGAGAAGACAGAGTGGTGAATGATTGATAGTGTAATCTTTGGATGAGAAAAGATACTAAACATACAAAATCCAACATTTGAGCTAGCGTGTAAGATTGATCTTTCCATGGAGATGTTCACTGGAACACTGGAACAGGCCCAAGACAGAAATGTTGACATGAGAGCAGGGGGGAGTGTTGAAACGGCAAGGAACCAGAAGCTCGGGGTCATGCTTTCGGACTGAGCAGAGGTGTTCGACATAATCTGTGTATGGTCTCCCCAATTTGGAGGAGACTGCAATGTGAGCAGCGAATACAGTACACAAAATGGAAAGAAGTACAACTAAATCGCTGCTTCACCTGAAAGGAGTGTTTGGGCTTTAGATAATGAGCAGAGAGGAGGGAAAAGGGTAGGTATTATATCTCCTGTAAGTGCATGAGAAGGTGCCTTGGGTAGGGGACGAGGTGTCAGGGATAATGGAGGAGTGGACCAGGGTGTCGTGCAGGGAACAATCCCTTCAGAATGTTGACAGGGGAGGGGAGGATGCGTTTGGTGGTCATCACGCTGGAGGTGGCGGAAATGGTGGAGGATGATCCTTTGGATGTGGAGGCAGGTGGGGAGGAAAGTGAGGACAAGGGGAACCCTGTCGCAGTTCTGGGAGGAAGGGGAAGGGGGAAGGCAGAGGCTGAGGGTCCTGTCAACTACACTGGGACGTGGGGGGAGTGGGGAGGGCAGAGGTTGAGGGTCCTGTCAACTACACTGGGAGGGGGGCAAGGGGGGGGGGTTGAAATCTGGTGACGTTGTTGAATTTAATTTCAAACACTCCTTGAACTCTCTGCCGATGAAGACTGAAGAAGGGAAGAACAACCACACAACAAGGGTCTCAAATCCAAGATCCTGAGATTAAAATTCTCATGCTCTACCAACTGAGCTAACAAGGCCTGATACAGTACTTCTACTCTGATGCAGTAAATCCACTTACAGAAGCCCCAAAGTGTGAGAAATTCCTCCAACTCATCAATAATAAAACTGAAATATTTTTACCTTCCAAATGCTGCCATCTATTTTGTCAGTATTTATTTCTCTCTCCTTTATATTTAGTTCATGCATTTCTTCAGGATTTCTTTTCCAATTATATCTGAGGGAGGAAATGAACAGATCTGGCAGCTCAAAACTGGGCACCCATGAGGCACTGTGGGTCATCAGCAGCAGCAGAATTGTATTTAAACACATTATGTTACCTCATGGCCTGGCATATCCCTCACTCTACCATTACCATCAAGCCAAGGGAGCAATAGTGGTTCAATGAAGTGTGCAGGAGGGCATGTCAGGAACAGAACCAAGCAGACCTAAAAATGAGGTGTCAACCTGGTGGAGCTACAACACAGGATTACTTGCATGTCATATCGTGGAAGCAGCATGCAATCTCACAATCAACAGATCAGATCAAAGCTCTGCAGTCCTGCCACATCCAGCCCTGAATGGTGGTGGATAATGAAACAATTAACAGGAGTCACAGAGAGTCATAGAGCATACAGCATAGAACCAGGCCCTTCGGCCCACCGCGTCCATGCCGACTATAATGCCTATCCATACTAATCCGACCTGCCTGCATTAATTCCATATCCCTCCATGCCTTGCTCTTTCAAGTACCTGTCCAGATGCCTCTTAAATTTGACTACTGTTACTGCCTCCACCAGGCAGCTCATTCCAGATACCCACTATTCTTTCTGTGAAAAATTTACCCCTTTGACCCCCTTTCAACCTCCTCCCTCTTAGCTTAAATCTATGCCCTCTAGTTTTAGTCACCCCTACCATGGGAAACAGACTCTGGCTATCTACACTATCTATGCCTCTCATAAAGTGTGACGTAGGAGTGAAGAACGAGTGGCCAAGAGGAGGGAAATGGCACGACCTAGAGCTAATGGCTGGAGTGGGGGTTGGGGGGCTGGGAGCGAGTGGCAGGAAAGCTGGTTGGCGCGTGCAGGGAACAATAGTCCTGGGGAGCAGCGAGGTGGAGAGCGAGCAACCTCAAATTCACCCATTCAGCCGCTTCCTCCAGCTAAGTGAGAGGCTGGATACCCGATGATGCTTTAGCGTGAATGTACGAAGATGGACCATGGGCGGATATGCGATGATGTTGGTGCTGAGCCATGACATCATCCTGTGCATGTGCTACTTAATCCTGGCAAGATGTAGCTGTGCCTATGCACAGCTTGGCACAGTCCGATGATGTCAGCGGGCCGCTCCATTGACAGGAGTCACATTGTGTCAGCAGTGCCCACAACCCAGGAAAGAATAAAAAAGAGATTTAACACAATGGTAGCAGGGTGAGGGATTTCAGTTTTGTGGAGAGATTGGAGAAGCTGGGGTTGTTCTCCTTGCAGCAGAGAAAATTCAGAAGAGATTTGACACTTTTGTTCAAAATCATGGAGGTTTTCAATAGTTTAAATAAGGAGAAACTGTTTCCAGTGGTAAAACTGTCAGTAAGCAGAGGACACAGATATCAGGTGATTGGCAGAAGAACCCGAGATGACATGAAGAACCATTTTTTACACAGCGATGTGTTGTGATAAAGAAAGAACAGACTTTCATTTATATAGCACCTTTCAGGACCACTGGATGTATCAAAGCACTTTGTCGACAATGAAATACTTTTGAAGTGTAATCACTGTTGTAATGTCAGAAATGCAGCAGCTAATACCCACAAACAGCAATGTGATAATGACCAACTGATCTGATTGAGGGACAAATATTGATCACAACACCAGGGAGAATTGCTCTTCACTTGTTTGAAATTGCAGCATGGGATCTTTTACATTCACCCAAACATGCAGACCAGGTCTTGGTTTCACATCACACCTGAAAGGCAGGACCTTCAACACCCTCAGTGCTGTACTGGAGTGTGAGCTGTGAAATCTGAACCCAGAAGCTTGTGATTTCGAGGTGAGTGTGACCAACTGAGCCACAGATTTTACCTGCGTCTCAATCCTTCTACCAACAGTTTCTCTCTATCGGGTCTGTCACGACCCCTCATGATTGTGAACACCTCTATCAAATCTCCTCTCTAAGGCGAACAAACCCAGCTTCTCCAATCTATCCACATAACTGAAATCCTAACCACACGTTGCAGAAAGGATTTTTTCCTCATGTTCCTTCTGGTTTTGTGAGTCACCTTAAATCAATAACCTTCGGTTACTGACGGTTCAGCAGTTAGAAACATTTCCTCAGTATTTACTCTGCCTCAAACCTTCAAGGAAGCTCTGCAAAGTAACTGAAAATCAAGTTGTCAGAAGTGGGATTTAAACACATGCCTCCAGTGAAAGCTGCAACCTGAACAGAGAAGCTGAAACCGCTCAGTCAGCTCAACTGTTCAGACCTTTTTGACCTCGTCATCACTTTTGTACTTTGAAAGGTTCACTCAGTTCAGGAAAGTGTTCAATGTTACTGGAATGCTCAGTGACTGGGATATTAACTCCCCCGGGTTTTCCTGAGCTTGTTCTCGGTGTGTGGGGATATTTGTCCTGGGCCGTGGAATCTTGCATCCCTGTAAAGGACATAAACCCACTGATTGAATCTGTATTCACTGCTTTCCGCTGGTGCTGGGTAATTGTGGAGTGTGGGGCAGGAATGTTGCTGCTTGTCCCGGCCTCACTCACTCTGGGAAAGAGTGAATAATTGATGCGTCTGTTTCTGTATCTGAAATGTGACTTCGATCTGCTGTTATTAACTGAGGCAGCGCTGCAGGAGGATACGTTAATAATCTCTCACTAATCAACTGCAAACAGTCAGAATGTGTAACTTTGAGCAGCGCTTTCTGCACCGTCAGGGCTGGAAAGTTGAGGGAGGAAGAGACACTGTCAGTATCTGAGTGCATACAGCACTGTGCAGAGAAAGAGGCAATATACCGGGGCTGAGACACAATGCATCTTTTCACATGTAATCACAATAATGTCCACAGTCAGGAGCTGAAAATGATGAAAAACCGAATAGCAAGAGCAAAAATTAGAAAACTAAACAATTATAGATTAGCTGATGAGCTTTCACTGTGTTACCTGGTAGTCTACTGTTTTATTTTCAATGCTCTCTCCACTGTGGCCAGGGAATGATTTCTTCTCAAGGGATGAATATTAACAAAACTTCTTGGAATTTAAAATCTTTCAAAATTAATTCCATGGAGCTAATGGGGAAAAGTCAAATAACTGCATCAATTATAGGAGAGCTGGTTGGTGATGATGTGGATATGTCTGCAGTGTGCAGGACCAGACTGTTTCTGTAGATTCACAATGAATGTTCCACCCTTTATTTGTAACAGTAAAACTGATCGTGGACAATGGCTATTCTGGTTGCAGCAACCTGAAGATTTAACTCATTGACACCCTGCTTTAGGGTAATCTAGAAAGCACAACACCCAGCTCTGTCAGTTAGTGTGCTTGTTTGTTAACCCACAATTTGTTGGTTTAAGCACATAAAAGGATGAGGCTTTATTAACTTAAACTCTTCTGCATCTGCTGTATTACTCTTGCTGTTGATTCTTCAAAGTTAAGGTTAATCAAGACTTTCTTTGTGAAATCCATGCTGACTGTGCTATATTTTATTTTCATTTTCATATGTATTTTCTACTTTTGTGGATTACAGGATGTTGTCATTTTTTATTGATTTTATTTTTATTTATTGCATTTATTGCCCATCCCTAATTCCCTCGAGAAGGTGGTGGTGAGTTGCCTTCTTGAACCACTGCAGTCCATGCTGTTAGGAAGGGAGTTCCAGGATTTTGACCCAGCCACAGTGAAGGAACGGTGATATAGTTCCAATTCCAGGATGGTGTGAGGCTCAGAGGGGAACTTGCAGGTGGTGGTGTTCCCATGCATCTGCTGCCCTTGTCCTTCTACCTGATAGAAGTCACGGGTTTGGAAGGTGCTGTGTAAGGAGGCTTGTTGCGTTGCTGCAGTGCATCTTGTGGATGGTACACGCTGTGCGTTGGTGATGGAGAGAGTGAATATAGTGAATGAGGCGCCAAACAAGTGGGCTGCTTTGTCCCGGTTGACGTTGAGCTTCTTAAGTGTTGTTGGAGCTGCCCCTATCCAGGCAATGGGGAGTATTGCATCACACTCCTGACTTGTGCCTTGTAGATAGGGGACAGGCTTTGGGGAGTCAGGAGGTGAGTTACTCGCCGCAGGATTCCGAGTGTCTGACCTGCTCTTGTAGCCATGATATTTATTTGGCTACTGCAGTTCAGTTTCTGGTCAGTGGTAAGCCCCCAGGATGTTGATAGTGGGGGATTCAGCAATCGTAATGCTGTTGAATGTCAAGGGGAGAGGGTTAGGTTCTCTCTTGTTTCAGAAGGTCATTGCCTGGGACTTGCGTGACTCGAATGTGAAATATCCTTATTGTCGGGTATTGTATTGTACTGTACAGTGACTACACTTGGAAATTCCTTCATTGGCTGTAAAAGGCTTTACAAAGTCCTGTGGTCGTGAAATGCATGTGTTGCTTTTTCCATTGTTATCAGTGTCCTTTTGATCAAAAGCTAGGTTTCGTGAGCACAAAGTTTAAATCAATGTTGATTCAAATAATGTAAAAGCATCTATATTCTTGCACTATACTTAATAATCACCATCTTCCCATCCTTGCAGAGTACAATGTTTTTGACCCTGAAATTGATTCCACAATCTCAGTTCCTCAGACAATTTCAGCCCAGTTCTGATGAAAGGTCTCAGATCTGAAACGTTAACTCTGTTTCTCTCTCCACAGATGCTGTCAGACCTGCTGAGTATTTCCAGCATTTTCAATAGTCTCGATTTAATGAATAGGAAACTTGATTCAGATCAGATTGGGAGACAGTGTGAAACCACTCCATTGTACTCATGTCTGAGATTCTGAGGATAGTTGGCTGTTAGTGGAAGACATCATTAATTAAATGTACCTAGCAACAGCTCAGACCAATTATTATTTTACAAGGTGGTGTGATGGCCATCCAGGGGTTAAAAGTAGGGATTTTCTAAGGTTTCAGTGTGCAGGAACACGAGAAGATCTCAGGGGTAAAGGCTCAGATCATCGACCAAGTTCTCCACCTGATGAGGGATCTAGACTGGACAAAGAGGACCGTGACACTCTGAGACCAAGCTCGACCAGTCCACACACCTGCTGGAGCTGTAAAGTTATATTCCCCAAGTTTGTTCAAGATAATTTTACTTCCAATTATTAAGTACTACTTTACTCTCAATAAAAGTTCTGGACTTATTAATCAATTATCCTGTTGCTTTAATTGGTTAAAGTCATGCCCAAAGTGATTGTCCACAATAGAGTTTCCAGAACTGAAAGATAAGTCTGCAAGGATTGCTAATTTTACAGCCCTGTTTAAAAAGAGAGATAAACCCAGGAACTACAGACCAGTTCGTCTAATGTCAGTGCTGGGGAAACTTTTAGAGACAATTATCCAGGAGAAAATTAACTGTCACTTGGTAGAACATGGGCTAATAAATGACAGCCAGTACAGATTGTTTAACAGAAGATTGTGCATGAATTAAATAATTAATTAATTTATTTGATGACGTTTCAGAGAGAGTTGACCAGGGTGGTGAGGTTGATGGTGTGTGTCTGCACTTCAAAATTGTGTTTGAAAAAGTACCATAAAACAGACTTGTTAACAAAATTTGAGCAGATGTGATTAAAGAGGCAGTGGAAGTGTGGATACAAAATTGGCTGAGAGACGGAAAGCATAAAGTAGGGTGAATGCTTTTTTTTCAGAATGGAGGGACTAATCCAGTAATGTCACTGTTGTTGCAGTGTTTGCAGTGTCTGACCCTGAGCTGTCCGAGGGAGGGGGTTGTTTGCGATTTCCCTGTGGGGTGTATTATCATCAGGGTATCTCTATGAGCTGTCCCAGGGATGGGGCAGTGTGTGATATCCTTGTGCATGTCATGCAGGCCCACTGGCGTGTAGTTCCATCCTGATGCCAAGAAACAGAGCCCCATCTATGGGCAAAAAGTATCACTTCCCTGTGGGTGTCTTGAGAGAGAAGAAGGCTTAGGGAGTAAACCTGGACAGTAAATCCGGAGTGGAGTCCCGTCAGCGGTTACCTGTTACTTATCAGGTAGTTTTCAAGCAACTCCTGCAGCAGAGCTGGTACCAAACAGTATTGTTTTTTTTCCTTTCCTTTGGACAATACTAGCAATGCTGAGAGGGGGTCCTGATGCTCAGTGTCTCCATACTATTTGCCCAGGCGTGTGCCCTGGAGAGAACACTCCAGCTTCATGGTTAAACATTAGCAAAACATGGGAAGAAACGGTTGCCGATTATAAGCTCTCACTCAATTGGTGTAGAGTATGAGCACCAGGGGTTACTTTTGACAGTGGGGGAGATCGTCGCGTCTCATTGGACAACTACCACCTACTCCAAGCTGTGCAGCCACCAGTCAGTTAGGTGCTGTCCTGCCACGACCTGCTTGCTTCAATGGGTGCTTGCAGCTTAGAGAGATATCTCTCAACTGGCGGATTGTTAATCTATGCACCAGGCAAGACAAACGCAACAAAGAAGACACCAGTGCTTCGCATCACAAGCTGGAATGTGAGGACCATGTGTCCTGGCCTTACTGACAACCTTCTGCAGGTTGATAGCACACACAAGACAGCTGTGATTGACAAGGAACTCACAAGGCTCAATGTGGACATTGCTGTTCTGCAAGAAACTAGACTAATTCAAAGTGGATCCCTCAAAGAGAAACACTACTGAAATGGAGTCAGTTACTGCAACTAAGAAGAGAGCCCTCATGAACTACAAACAAGTCCCCAGCAAACAAACTCTAGATGCTCTCAGAGCTGCCAGAAACAAGTCTCTGCAGACTGCTCGGCACTGCAC
The DNA here is from genome assembly GCF_036365525.1 of Heterodontus francisci. Lineage (NCBI taxonomy): Eukaryota > Metazoa > Chordata > Chondrichthyes > Heterodontiformes > Heterodontidae > Heterodontus > Heterodontus francisci. The sequence continues at coordinate 60,232,560 of NC_090398.1, forward strand.
CAATCAATACTGGTTAAAACTCTGCAACAGCATACAATCTGCCACTGAATCTGGGGGATGCTAGAGGGACATATGAAGGAATTCAACACACCAAGGTTCCTTAGACAGCACCTTCCATACCCGCAACCTCTGCCAACTAGAAGGACAGGGCAGCAAATTCATGGGAACACCACCACCTGCAAGTTCCCCTCCAAGCCACACACTACGTGACTTGGAACTATATCGCCTTTCCTTCACTGTCGCTGGGTCAAAATCCTGGAGCTCCCTCCCTCACAGCACCGTGGGTGTACCTGCCTCACACAGACTGCAGCGGTTCAAGAAGGCAGCTCACCACCACATTCTCAAGGGAAATGAGGGATGGGCAATAAATGCTGGCTTAGCCAGTGATGACCACATCACATGAATGAATAAAAAAAAATTATGAAAGCAACGGTCCCAGCAGTAACCAAATCAGCACCTTTGAAGACAAAGACAGGGACAATCATCACTGAACCTAACAAGCAGATGGAAAGGTGAGTGGAGCATTACCTTGAACTCTACATCACGGAGAACATTTTCATTGAAGTAGCTCTCAGCACCATTCCAGATTTCCCTGTCATGGAGTAGCTGGACAGCGACACCACCATAGAGCTCAACAACGCCATTGACCGTCTTGCCAGCGGTAAAGCCCTGGGAAATGATGGTATTCCACCTGGAATCATCAAAAGTGGAAAAGCAGCTCTGCTGCAGCATCTCCATGAACTTCTGTGTCTCTGTTGGAAGTGGAGATCTGCACCTCTAAACATGCGTGATGCAAACATTGTCACCTTGTGCAACAATAAAGGCGATCGCAGTGACTGCAGCAATTACCGAGGCAACTCCTTGCTAAGTATTGTGGGGAAGGTCTTTGCTCGCATTGCTCTGACCAGATTGCAGACCCTGGCATCACACATCCATCCTGATTCTCAGTGCAGCTTCAGAGCTGGTAGATCGACAGTCGACATGATTTTCTCACTTCGGCAGTTACAGGAGAAGTACTGTGAACAGTACAGACCACTCTACATTGTCTTTAAAGACATCAGCCTTCGATCTTGTTAGCAGAGACAGACTCTACAAACTGCTGTGGAAACTAGGCTGCCCTCCTGAACTCTTGGGCGTCATCACTTCTTTCCACGATAACATGCACAGTTCCGTCAGTTACAATGGAGCAACATCAGACACTTTCACGATCAGCAGTGGGGTAAAACAGGGCTGTGTCTTGGTGCAAACTCTCTTCGGAACGTAGGAGGAGGCAGTTTAACCTGTCGAGCCAGATCTGTCATTTAATTACATCCTTGCTGATCATCTACCTCAACAGCACTTTCCCGCGCTATCCCCATATCCCTTGATGTCATGAGTATCAAGATTTCTATCAATTTCTGTCCTGAACATGCTCAATGATTGAACTTTCACAAACCCCTGAGGTAGAGAATTCCAAAGATTCACCACCCTCTGAGTGAAGAAATTCCACCCTATATCAGTTTTAAATGGCCTTTTAAATGAAACTTTAAGGAATACAAGCCCAGTTTCCTCATAAGACAATCCCACCGTCCCAGGGATTAGTCTGGTGACCCTCCGTTGCACTCCCTCTGTGGCAAGTATATCCTTCCTTAGATAAGGAAACCAAAACTGTACACAATACTCCAGCACAATCTCACCAAGGCTCTATACAATTGCAGCAAGACATCTTTATTCCTGTACTCATGACCCCTCGTGTTGAGGCCAACATACCATTTGCCGTCCTAATTGATTGCTGCACCTGCATGCGAGTTTTTAGTGTCTCATGAACAAGGACACCCAGGTCCCTTTGGACATCAACACTTCCCAACCTCTCACCATTTAATAAATATTCTGTCTTTCTGTTTATTCTACCAAAGTGGATAACTTCACACTTATTCACATTATATTCCATCTGTCATTTCATTCACTTATCCTGTCCAAGTCCCCTGGAAGCCTCCTTGTAACCTCCTCACAGCTCACATCCTTTACAATTGGCATATCCTTCTCCATGCTGCTATTTTAAACTTTCTGTGACTCAGATGGGGGTGTCCACCTGCATACCAGAGCTGATGACAAGCTGTTCATCTTGGCAAGACTGTGCACCAAGACCAAAATGAATCAGTTCTTGGTCTGTGAGTTGCTGATTGCTGATGACGCTGTGCTGACATCCCATAATGAAGTTCATTAACAGCAGCTTGTATGTCGCTTCTCCCTGACCTGCAGGGAGTTTGGACTGACGATCAGCATCAGGAAGATCAAAGTTATGGGCCAGGACGTAGAGACTCCACCTTCCTTCAACATCGACAGCCTCACTTTGGAGGTTGTCAACGGCTTCACATACCTTCGATCAACAATCACCAGCAATCTGTCCCTTGATACTGCAATCAGCACCAGGATTGCCAATGCTGCAGCCGGCATGTCAAAGTTGAGAAGACTAGTGTGAACCGACAGCAAACTGATCGAAAATACAAAACTCCGCGTGTAGCAGGCTTGTGTTCTCAGCACCCTCCTTTATAGTAGAGAAGCATCAACAACTTATGCAAGTCAAGAAAAGCAGCTGAACAGCTTCCACCTCCGTTGCCTCAGATGGATATTGGGCATATCCTGGCAGGACAGAGTGCCGAATGCGGAAGTCCACCGGCATGCAGGGATCTGCAGCATGTTTGCCCTCTTCAGTCAACGGTGACTCTGTTGACTGGGTTATGTGTGCTGAATGGATGACGGTTGCTTTGCCAAAGACATGCTCTTTGGTGAGCTTGCTATCAGCACGAGACCAACAGGTCACCCACGTCTGTGACACAAGGACATCTGCAAAGCGAGATCTCAAGCTGACTGGGATTGGAGTCAATGCATGGGAAGTACTTCCTGCTGACTGGAATTCCTGGAGAAAGGCATTCAGGAAGACCATGTGAAAAGCAGAGGACAAAAGAAATGACCAGATGGTGGGAAAGAGAGCTCAGAGGAAGGAAAAATTATCAGTCGACCTCGGGCCAATGATATTCATCTGTACCAGCTGCGGAAGGGATCGTCACTCACGAGTCATCCTCTGCAGCCACAACAAACGATGTTTAATACAGAAGTGACGCACACCCCGGGTGTAGCCCATCGTTCCGAGACGGACGGTTGCCTATTCCAATTACAACTACAGCTACAACTACAAGAGCGAGTCAGAGGCTGGGAACTCTGCCGTGACGAACTCAGCTCTTGACCCGCCAAAGCCTGCCCACTATCTACAAGGCCTTACTCTGATTTCAATTGCACACGCATTTGTGATCTGGCTCTGTAGCTTAGTTGGTTAAAGTGCCTGTCTAGTAAATAGGAGATCCTGGGTTCAACTCCCAGCAGAGCCTTGTTTCGCAGTCACAGCATGCTTGAAAAGTTTCATTATCAACATTGACATTTGTGTCTTGTGAACTTTAATTTAAAATACATGATGAATTTCAAACGCCTAAAAAAACAGCCTTTGTGAAGGATATCAGTTTGGAATGGCTGTTCCTCCTTGGACAGAATTTCAGTGCTGATCCATCAAATGTAACTTGTTTGACATAAATTTGTTCACAGTGACATTCAACCTGGAAAACAGCTTGATATTAATCTCACTGAAGGAGAGTGTTTGTGTCATTATGTGTTGCTTTTAAGCGAGTCTGGGACATGACGCAAGTGGGAGGGTTTATCTGAGGTTTGGAATATTGGTCAGTCAGGAACAAGAAAAATCAAAGGAACCAAATAAGAAAACCTATGTCTCATGTGGTTACCGAGAAACGGTGAGAAGATATTAAACTTTGTTGTATTTCATTCAACTGTGTGAACTTTGATCTTTGCGGCCTTTTATAAACAGTATTTGAAGTGTCTCAGTAAAAATGTTCAGTGGTGATGAGAGTGGGGTCTGGGTGAGCAGCTGCTTAATGTGACAGGATCAGGACTGGATGCAGGAAGTTCTCTGACAGTCTCTCTCTGATGGGTTGAGTTGATTTTCAACTGGCAGCTGTTGCTGTTTTGATAATTCAAGTTCCCTCCACCGAATTTTTTGGACAGACAATGCAGTATGAGGATGTAAAGGGTTAATGCTGAAGACAGTGGGATTAACCCCTCCCACAATCAGAGTGATGATGCAACAGTCACATGAGATGAGGTTTGGGAGAAGAGAGAGCAGCACCAAGGATGCTAGTTTAGGAGGCTTGATGAGTGTGTACATAGTATTGTGTAAATTAGACAAGAGTTCTTCGTTCTTTCAGCAGGAAATGTGTCCAGAAAATATCGCGAAACTCACAATTTTATTATTCAGGAGTTGGAACACAGGGATATTAACTCCAAATGACAGTAGTGGTTTCATTTAACAAAATAAAAGTAGAGAATAATATTGCTCATTGATTGAAATCCCCCAGTGAGGAGACAGTTAAACAGGTGATCTGTTTGGGCATCCTTCCATCCAAGGTTTCGGCAGCTTTTAATGTCCCTTTTTGGTGAAATTCTCTGCTTTTTGCATCTTTTTTTAATCCACCTTTGATGGACCAGTGAAAAAACTGAAAAAAGTGAACAGATCCATCCTTTCTTTTCTTCCTTCTTCCCATCAGTTTCTCTTTTCTGTCCCAATTTAATCTTCTGTTTTATCCATTCCAATCATAATTCAACATTCCAATCAAATCTATTTGTTATTCCACAGTGTCTCTCCGTGTGTTTTATTCTGTTGTATTTTCTCACAGTCTGTTTGATGATCAATTTTACATCTCACTCTCTGTTCTGGTGAAGATCAGAAGCAGTGATATCTGTTTACAACACCCGACAAGTCAGCCTGAGGCTGTGTCTCATCGATAATGTGGAGTTAGAAACATAGGAACATAGGAGCAGGAGTCGGCCATTCAGCCCATCGAGCCTACCCCACCATTCAATATGATCATGGCTGATCATCCACTTCAATGCCCTTTTCACCGCACTTTCCTCATATTCCCTTATGTCATTTGTATTTAGAAATCTATCAATCTCTGCTTTAAACATACTCAATGACTGAGCTTCCACAGCCCTCTGGGTTAGAGAATTCCAAGATTCACAACCCTCTGAGTAAAAACATTTCTCCTCATCTCTGTACTAAGTGGCTTGCCCCTTATTTTGAAATTGTGTCCCCTGGTTCTCGACTCCCCAACCAGGGGAAACATCTTAGCTGCATCTACCCTGACTGTCCTTTAAATATTTTGTAGGTTTCAATGAGATCACCTCTCATTCTTCAAAACTCTAGAGAATACAGCCCCAGTTTCCCCAGTCTCTCTTCATAGGACAGTCCCACCATCCCAGGAACAAGTCTGATGAACCTTCTTTGCACTCCATCTATGGCAATAATATCCTTCCGAAGGTAAGGGGAGCAAAGCTGCACACAGTACTCCAAGTGCAGTCTAACCAAGGTTCGATACAATTGAAGCAAGAATTCACTACTCCTGCACTCAAATCCTCTTGCGAGAAAGCCTACCATACTATTAGCCTTCCTAATTGCTTGCTGCACCTGCATGTTAGCTGTCAGTGATTTATTGACATGGATACCAGGTCACCCTAAAATTCTATACCTCAGTTAATAAAGGAAAGGATTCCATATACCTGCTGAACCAGCTTATTTACCTGTACTGCTACTTCAGGGATCTGTGGACATTCACTCCAACGTGACTCACTTCCTCTACACCATTCAGTGTTCTCCCATTAATTGTGTCTTCCTTTGCTTTTTTTGACACCTGCTCTCGCTGTTCCCTGCTCTCCGAGTGAACTCTTGCTCCCTCTCTCTCCTGGGCTCTTTACGCTCCACTTCGCTTTCACTGTTTCCCGCTCTCTTCATGTATCAATATTTGTTTGCCTTGCGTTTAATTTAAAATATGGATCAACTGTATTTTACAGTTGTAGGTTTTATTTGGTAGTCCTGTTCCAGTTGTGGATTGGTATTCAATATTCAGCTCTGTGAAAACGATTGTGAATGAAAATATGACTTTCAATCTTCTACATGGGCTGGTCTGCAAGCTCCAAGTCCTTCACTTTGTAGTAATGGAATTGATACTGTATCTTTCAGTCTTAATCTCTGTGGCATTTATGAACTGTTATGTAATGCATAACTTGGTCTAACGTCTGATGTACATTATTGGGATTCATAGGATCATAGGAAATAGGGGCATTAGGCCATTCAGCCCATCGAGCCTGCTCCAACATTCAAACAGATCGTGACTGATCATCTACCTCTACGCCATTTTTCCCTGCTATCTCCATATCCCTTGATCTTGTTAGTAGTTAGAAATCTATCGATTTATGTCTTGAATATGTTCAATGATTTAGGCTCCACAGCCCTCGGGGATAAAGAATTCCACAGATTTCTCACCCTCTGAGTAAAGAAATTCCTGCTCATCTCAGTCTCAAATGGCCTGTCCTTATTCTGAGACTGTGTCCCCTTGTTCTAGACTCACGAGACAGAGGAAACATCCTATCCATATCTACCCTGTGACACCCTGTAAGAACTTTGTCTGTTTCAATGAGATCACCTGTCATTCTTCAAAACTCTAGAGAGCAGCCCAGTTTCTGCAGTCTCTCATCATCAGACAATCCCACCATCCAAGGGGATGAGACCGGTGAATCTCTGTTGCACTCCCTATGTGACAAGTCTATCCTTCCTTAGATAAGGAAACCAAAATTGTACAGAATACTCCAGGTGTGGTCTCATCCAGACTTCATACATTTTTACTCATGTACTCAAATACACTTTCAATGAAGCCAACATACCATTTGCCTTCCTAATTGCTTGCTGCACCTGCATACTAGCTTTTAGTGTATCATGAACAAGGACACCCAGGTGCCTTTGGACATCGACACTTCCCAGCCTCTCACCATTTAAGAAATATTCTGTCTTTCTGTTTATTCTACCAAAGTGGAGAACGTCACACTTATTTACATTATATTCCATCTGCCATGTTCTTGCCCATTCATTTAACCTGTCCAAATCCCCTTGAAGCCTCCTTGCATTCATTCTGTACCTTTCAATTCAGTAAATTTTGTCTGTTCTATTTCAGATTTTATATTTAAAATGTCACCATGGTGACAGAAGTTATTTAGATCTGATGCTGGGCTTGTTTCTGGACTGTGATTGATGTATCAACCTTTCAGTTGTACTGAATTGGAGTGAAATAGAAACAACTTCTGTCTCTCCTGCTGTTGTTTGACTGTTGGATTGAAAATGTGTCTCTTGACTTTGGCATCAGTGTCTGACTACTTCTTTTATTTGTTCCAGTGGAACTGATGAGCTGGCAGTATCTCTGTGCTTTGGGAGTGATCCTGTACCGACTGTGTGTTGGAACGAGATCACTGCACTCTTCCTTGTGTCCAAGAATCACCACATCCATTCAGGTTCCTTCGTGTATTTTACTGCAGGAATGAAAGAACTGGTGAGATAGAAGATACAAAAGCGGTCAATTTAATCGTCCCAATAATAATCATGATGAACAATCACAAAATGAAAACCAGGAACACAAACAGTGTCAGTGTCTGACCCCACTGCAGTACAGCAGCATTCAGCTTCTGTTTACCAGGTGTTTGCAGTGGTTTTACAACAAGTTTGTGACATTCAGAAACAACACAAGCCCTGCACTGCTCAATGACTGGGACTGTCCGAAAGAGCAGTGACCTTTACACAGTCACATTTCTATTTCAACGGAAAACAAGCAGCCACTATTTAAAATGTGCCTTTCACACTTCTCACCTGGTGTTAACAATAAATGTTCTTTGTCTAACTGTCCACATCGTTATTTTGCGGCTATTTTTCCCCCACTGTTCACGATCCAACAAACAGTGAGAGACTGGAACTAAAGCAGGAAAATTCCCTCTCCTTTGGGTGGTGAAATTGTCAGTGATTTTCAATAGTGATTTCTTCCCATTGTGTCTCCCTGAGCCTGTACAGACACTGTCCGAGAATGAACTCTCCCTTCCCCGTGTCCCCGGCTCACTCCATGTTCCGGGAGCAGCTCCTGCTCCACAGTGTCTGTTACAAACACTCCCCGACTCCCCCTCAACTTCCCACCACTCAATGCTAATCTCTGAGCACATCTGCGGACACGCTCCCAAAGCAGTGGCTGCTGGAAGCAGATGCTGTTTGTTCCCTTCCCCCGGGCCCGGGAAGTCTCCATTAGCAGCTGATTTAAAGCATCTTCCCCTGATTGAGTGAATGGCCTCACAGACTGGGTTGATGAAAGGATGCGCATGCGCTCTACTCCTGATTGTGACGTCTCACTGGCGGCGAGGCTGCATCGCGCGTGCGCAGATATTTGCAGCAATTCTGCATTCAAACATCAATGGGAACTTTCCCCATTTCACCCTCATCAAAGTCCCAAAGAAAGTGAAGAGGGGCTTGGACTGGGGGGAGGGAGGGGCGGGGTAGGGGGAACCTAGAACCCAGAAAGCTGCCCACTTGCCCCATTTAGATGCTCAATTTGCGGTCATTCCCTGCAGGGGGTTTGTTATTATTGAGCCCCTCCTGGTAAAACAATCCAATAGAAAGAGGGGAGAAAGGAGGGAGCTGGTGTGTTTGCTGGGACCTTGCAGAATTCATTTCAGCAGCAAAAGTCCCGGGTTATATTAACCCGAGTGAAACACGCTCTCAGTGAGAGGAAAACCGAACGGCCCTTTTCATCTTTTCATTGGAAACAAAGTAGAGCCGGAAGTGCGGCGAGCAGAGCAGACACACAAGCTCAATGACAGGAGAGCTCGGCCGTCCCTGAGTTTCAGCTCCCAGCTCTTACATTTCCTCATCCACACTGTCTTTACTGTGGATGTTCAGGGGTTCCTTGTCGGATCTGAGGACTGCATCTATTAAACATTCTGAATCAGCAGATCCACACACTCTCTGTTATCAAGATTTATGGGCAGGAATGTTTCAAAACTTTGTCTATTAAATCATTGTATTATTCACAGAACTAATGAGGCAATCGGTTCATTATTCAGGGCTTGAACTTGGTTTGGGTGGACCGAAAACTGAGAGGTTCAGCACCTTTCCACTTCTTCACTAACATTACTCATTTTTTTGATGAAGTAATAGAAAAGGTTGATGAAGGGAAAGCAATGGATGTTGTCTATATGGATTTTAAGAAAGCGTTTGACAAACGACCACATAAAAGACTGGGTAACAAAACTGATGTTCCTGAAATAGGAGGGTCAGTATCTGCTTCGATTCAAAAATGGATGAAATATCAAGAAAAGCGAGTTGTGATATTTGGTTGTTTTTCAGAATGGAAGATGGTGAACAGTGATGTCCACAAGTGTCAGTGTCAGGACCACCATATATAGAAATGACTTGAATATTAGAATCACAGAATCACAGAATTGTTATTGCACAGAAGGAGGCCATTTGGCCCATCGTGTCTGCACTGACTCTCCAAATGAGCAATTCACCTCATGTCACTTCCCCGTCTTCTCCCCATAATCCTGCACATTCTTCCTTTTCAGATAACAGTCTAATTCCCCTATGAATGCTTCAATTAAACCTGCCTCCATCACATTCTCAGGCAGTTCATACTTTAACCACTCGCTGTGTGAAAAGGTTTTTTCCTCATGTCGCTTTTGCTTCTTTTACCAATTACTTTAAATCTGAGCTCTCTCATTCCCGATCCTTTTACAAGTGGGAACAGTTTCTCCCCATCCACTCTGTCCACACCCCTCATCATTTTGAATACCACTAAAAAATCACCTCTGAGCCTTCTTTTCTCCAAGGGAAACAGTCCTAACCTCTCCAATCTATCTTCATAACTGAAGTTCCTCATCCCTGGAACCATTCTCATGAATCTTTTCCATAATCTCTCCAATGCCTTCACATCTTTCCTAAAGTGTGGCAACCAGAACTGGACGCAGTACTTCAGCTGAGGCTAGTGTCATATACAAGTTCAACATGACCTCCTTGTTCTTGTACTCTATGCCTCTATCACTAAAGCCGAGGATACTGTATGCTTCATTAACCACTCTCTCAACCAATAACATATAACCCCAGGTCCCTCTGCTCCTGCACCCCCTTTAGAATTGTACCCTTTATTCTATATTGTCACTCCATGTACTTCCTACCGAAATGAATCAATTTACATTTCTCTGCATTGAGCATCACCTGTCATCTGTCCTCCCATTCCACCAACTTGTCTATGTCCTTTTGAAGTTCTACACTATCATCCTTACAGTTCACAATGCTTCCAATTTTCGTATCATCCATAAACTTTGAAATTCTGCCCTGTGCACACTGGTCTTGGTCATTAATATATATCAGGAAAGGCAAGGGTCCCAACACTGACTCCTGGGGAGTTCCACTACAAACCTTCCTCCATTCCGAAGAACATCCATTGCTCAGTACTCTTTGTTTACTGTCACTCAGCCAATTCCATATCCATGTTACTACTGTCCCTTTTATTCCATGAGTTATAACTTTGCTCACAAGTCTGTTGTGTTGCACTGTATCAAACTCCTTTTGAAAGTAAATAAAAGCAAAATACTGCAGATGCTAGAAATCTGAAATATAAACAAAAAGTGCTGGAAATACTCAGCAGGTCTGGCAGCATCTGTGGAGAGAGAAACAGAGTTAATGTTTCAGGTCAGTGACCATTCAGATGCTACCAGACCTTTTGAAAGTCCATGTACACCACATCAACAGCATTGCCCTCATCATCCCTCTCTGTTACCTCATCAAAAAACTCCAGCAGGACAGTTAAACATGACTTTCCCTTAAGAAATCCATGCTCTCTTTCCTGAATTAACCCATATTTGTCCATGGGACTATTAATTTTGTCCCGAATTATTCTTTCGAGAAGTTTTCCCACCACCGAAATTGAACTGACTGGGGAGTGAGAAAAGGTGAGTTGCTTTAGCAGAGAGCCAACATGGGTTCGTCAGGCCGAATGGCCTCCTTCTGTGCTTTAGCCATTCTATGATTGTATGATTCTAGCAACAACTGTTGGTGGAGAGGCAGTGATGCAGGAATGGGTTGACAGAAAGGGGAAAGTCTGGGCTGGTGTGTGTTCGGGTTTGTGAATAAAGGTGATTTTGAAGCTGTTTTCCAAATTGAAGTGTTTATTGGAAGCAAGAAGTTGATGTCAATGAAGAATAAAACGTGTTAAGATGAAGCGTGGTGTGATTGTGGATGGCAGTAAATATAGTGCTGGTGAATTATTTGTGTTAATAAACTTCCACTGCGCCCTCTGCTGCAGGCTGCTGTTTATATCCAGCTGTGTATTAGTGCTGTGTGTTAACTGGATAAATGTTTGTTTCAACGCTGTTTATAAAGCAATAGCATTGCACTCAAACAGTCCCAGACATAGCAACACACGTACGAAAGCAAAATACTGCGGATGCTGGAAATCTGAAACATAAACAGAAAATGCTTGAAATAATCAGCAGGTCTGGCAGCATCTGTGGAGAAAGAAACAAATTTAATGTGAGCGAAGGAAACAGATCTGAACTGTTAACTGTTTCTCTCTGCACAGATGCTGCCAGACCGACTGAGCATTTCCAGCATTTTCTGCTTTTATTACAGCAACACCTTTGATCAGCAGTAGCGGTGATAGTGCGAGCCAGGGGGCAGCCGGGAAGGTACGTTTCACTATAAAGTACTTACCTGGTGATTCGGCAGACACGGACACGGGGACTGCTGGGTAAGTGAACTTATATATTCGGGCAGTGGCTAAACCCGAAACACTACACGTGTAGTGTCTCCCACCCATCCTCCTCCTCCAAATAAAAAAAAGGACTCTTGTGTGGAGGGTTTGGTAAGGTAAGGTTTTCCTTTATATTTTTTTATTCTCTGTTGTCAATTTAGAGCAGAGGGGATGGAAGCTCGGGCAGTTGCATGCTCCTCTTGCAGGATGTGGGAGGTAAGGGTCACCACTTGTGTCCCTGCTGACTTCACCTGTGAGAAGTGCACCCAACTCCAGCTCCTCACAGACCGCGTTAGGAAACTGGAGCTGGAGCTGGATGAACTTCGCATCATGCGGGAGGCAGAGGGGATGATAGAGAGCAGTTATAGGGAAGTACTGACACCTAAGTCACAGGATAAAGGTAGCTGGGTGACCGTCAGGGGAGGGAAAGGGAATAGGCGCACAGTGCAGGGATCCCCTGTGGCCGTTCCCCTCAATAATAAGTATACCGTTTTGGATACGGTTGTGGTGGGGGGGGGGGACCTACCAGGGGAAAGCCACAGCGGCCAGGTCTCTGGCACTGAGCCTGGCTCTGCGGCTCAGAAGGGAAGGGTGGAGAATAGGAGAGCGATAGTGATAGGAGATTCAATGGTTAGAGGAACAGACAGAAGATTCTGTGGTCGCGAACGAGACTCCCGGATGGTATGTGGCCTCCCGGGTGCCAGGGTCATTGATGTCTCGGATCGAGTCTACAGGATTCTTAAATGGGAGGGGGAGCAGCCAGAAGTCATGGTACATATCGGTACCAATGACATAGCTAGGAAAAGGGATGAGGACCTGAAAGGCGAATATACGAGTTAGGTTGGAAGCTAAAAGGCAGGACGAGCAGAGTAGTAATCTCAGGATTGATACCGGTGCCACGTGCTAGTGAGGCTAGAAACAGAGAGCGAGTGCAGCTGAACACGTGGCTACAGAGCTGGTGCAGGAGGGAGGGCTTCAGTTATGTGGATCATTGGGATACCTTCTGGGGTAGGTGGGACCTGTACAAGAAGGACGGGTTGCATCTGATCTGGAGGGGCACCAATATCCTGGGCGAGAGGTTTGCTAGAGCTCTTTGGGAGGGTTTAAACTAGTTTGGCAAGGGAATGGGAACCGGAGCTATGGATAAGTGGATGGGGTAGCTGTTGAACAGGCAGATACAGAGTGCAGAGAGACTGTGAGGAAGGTTAGACAGTTGACAGGGCAAAGTTGCAGCCAGTACGATGGGTTGAAGTGTGTCTATTTTAATGCAAGCAGTGTCAAGAATAAGGGTGATGAACTTAGAGCATGGATCAGTACTTCGAGCTACGATGTTGTGGCCATTACGGAGACGTGGATATCACAGGGGCAGGAATGGATGTTGGATGTTCCGGGCTTTAGATGTTTCAAAAAGAATAGGGAGGGAGGTAACAGAAGTGGGGGAGTGGCATTGTCAATCAGTGATAGCATCACAGCTGCAGAAAGGGAGGTCATCGAGGAGGGTTTGTCTACTGAGTCATTATGGGTGGAAGTCAGAAACAGGAAAGGAGCAGTCACTTTATTGGGAGTTTTCTATAGACCCCCCAATAGCAACAGAGACATGGAGGAACAGATTGGGAGGCAGATTTTGGAAAGGTGCAGAAGTAACAGGGTTGTTGTCATGGGTGACTTCAACTTCCCTAATATTGATTGGAACCTCCTTAGTGCAAATAGTTTGGATGGAGCAGTTTTTGTCAGGTGTGTCCAGGAAGGTTTCCTGACTCAATATGTAGATAAGCCGACTAGAGGGGAGGCTATGTTGGATTTGGTGCTTGGCAACGAACCAGGCCAGGTGGCAGATCTCTCGGTGGGAGAGCATTTCGGTGATAGTGATCACAACTCCCTGACCTTTACTATAGTCATGGAGAGGGACAGGAGTGGACGGGATGGGAAAATATTTAATTGGGGGAGGGGGAATTACAATGCTATTAGGCAGGAACTGGGGTGCATAAATTGGGAACAGATGTTCTCAGGGAAATGCACAACAGAAATGTGGAGGTTGTTTAGGGAGCACTTGCTGCGACTGCTGGATAGGTTTGTCCCGATGAGGCAAGGAAGGGATGGTAGGGTGAAGGAACCTTGGATGACAAGAAATGTGGAACAGCTAGTCAAGAGGAAGAAGGAAGCTTACTGAAGGTTGAGGAAGCAAGGATCAGACAGGGCTGTAGAGGGTTACAAGGTAGCCAGGAAGGAACTGAAGAATGGACTTCGGAGACCTAGAAGGGGACATGAAAAAGTCTTGGCGGGGAGGATTAAGGAAAATCCCAATGCGTTCTACAGTTATGTGAGGAACAAGAGGATGGCCAGAGTGAGGGTAGGGCCGATCAGGGATAGTGAAGGGAACTTGTGCCTGGAGTCGGAGGAGGTAGGGGAGGTCCTAAATGAATACTTTGCTTCAGTATTCACTAGTGAGAGGGACCTGGTCTTTGTGAGGACAGCGTGAAATAGGCTGATATGGTGGAACAGGTTGATGTTAAGAGGGAGGATGTGCTGGAAATTTTGAAAGACATGAGGACAGATAATTCCCTGGGGCCAGACGGGATATACCCAAGGATATTAAGGGAGGCGAGAGAAGAGCTTGCCGCGCCTTTGGCGATGATCTTTGCGTCCTCACTGTCCACTGGAGTAGTACCAGATGATTGGAGGGTGGCAAATATTATTCCCTTGTTCAAGAAAGGGAATAGGGATAACCCTGGGAATTAGAGACCAGTCAGTCTTACGGAGGTAGTGGGCATATTATTGGAGAGGATTCTGAGAGACAGGATTTATGATTAGTTGGAAAAGCATAGTTTGATTAGAAACAGTCAGCATGGCTTTGTAAGGGGCAGGTCATGCCTCACAAGCCTTATTGAGTTCTTTGAAGTTGTGACAAAACACATTGATGAAGGAAGAGCAGTGGATGTGGTGTATATGGATTTCAGCAAGGCGTTTGATAAGGTTCCCCATGGTAGGGTCATTCAGAAAGTAAGGACGCATGGGATACATGGAAAGTTGGCTGTCTGGATACAGAATTGGCTGGCCCATAGAAGACAGAGGGTGGTAGTAGATGGAAAGTATTCAGCCTGGAGCTCGGTGACCAGTGGTGTTCCGCAGGGATCTGTTCTGGGACCTCTGCTCTTTGTGATTTTTGTAAATGACTTGGATGAGGAAGTAGAAGTCTGGGTTAGCAAGTTTGCCGATGACACGAAGGTTGCTGGAGTTGTGGATAGTGTGGAAGGCTGTTGCAGGTTGCAACGGGACATTGACAGGATTCAGAGCTGGGCTGAGAAGTGGCAGATGGAGTTCAACCTGGAAAAGTGTGAAGTGATTCATTTTGTAAGGTCGAATTTGAATGCAGAATACAGGCTAAAAGACAGGATTCTTGGTAGTGTGGAGGAACAGAGGGATCTTGGGGCCCATGTCCATAGATCGCTCAAAGTTGCCACCCAAGTTGATAGGGTTGTTAAGAAGGCGTATGGTGTGTTGGCTTTCATTAACAGGGGGATTGAGTTTAAGAGCCGCGAGGTTATGCTGCAGGTCTATAAAGCCCTGGTTAGACCACACTTGGAATATTGTGTTCAGTTCTGGTCATCTCATTACAGGAAGGATGTGGAAGCTTTAGAGAGGGTGCAGAGGAGATTTATCAGGGTGCTGCCTGGACTGGAGGGCATGTCTTACGAAGAAAGGTTGAGGGTGCGAGGGCTTTTCTCACTGGAACGAAGAAGGATGAGAGGTGACTTGATAGAGGGGTACAAGATGATGAGAGGCATAGATAGAGTGGATAGACAGAGACCTTTTCCCAGGGTGGAAAGGGCTATCACCAGGGGGCATAATTTTAAGGTGATGGAGGAAGGTTTCGGGGAGATGTCAGAGGTAGGTTCTTCACACAGAGAGTGGTGGGTGCGTGGAATGCACTGCCAGTGGTGGTTGTAGAAGCAGATACATTAGGGGCATTTAAGCGTCTCTTGGATAGGTACATGGATGATAGTAGAATGAAGCGTATGTAGGTAGTTTTGATCTTCGAGTAGGTCAAAGGTTCGGCACAACATCGTGGGCCGAAGGGCCTGTACTGTGCTGTACTGCTCTATGTTCTATGTTCTATAACACAGGTGTTGGGAGGCTCAGCCTGGCTACGCAATGTTACAAGGACGCTGAGTGACACCATCGACAACGGGACAGAGAGAAGAACACACAGAAAAGTAATAGACTGTGAGGAAATAAAAGTGAGGAACGGAGAGAGACAGACAACGAAACTTAGTTGGAGAAACAAGGCATTTGCATGATTGTGTTCTCCCTGTTGTGTAACGGTATTTCCTGTTGTGTAAAAATGTTTTCTGTTGTGTAAAGATGTACCCTGTTGTTGTGTAAAGGTTTTCCCTGTTATTGTTTTATTTTCTGTTACTGACCATCTCCTCACTGTGACCATTTGTCCTGGTTTTATTGTGGCCAACATCACCATCTGGTGGTGGAGAGGAGGCTCTGCAGGATGGGGTTGACAAAGTGGGAGAGACTCGGCTGGTCCATGTTTGCAGTTTGCGTTCGTGTGAGCAAAAGTGATTTGTTAGTGATTGATGTGTTCACTCGAAGGAAAAAGCTGATTGCAATCGAGCGCATCTTGTTATTATGGGGAAGCACTTGATGTTTTGAAAGTGAACTCTTTGTGTTATTACCAAACATAAATAGCAGAGAATGGTTTCGATCCATCGACCTCTGGGTTATGGGCCCAGCACGCTTCCTCTGCGCCACTCTGCTAACTGCTGTTTTAAATTTCAGCTGCCGGTTAGTGAAATATGTTCATTTCCCCAATGTTTTTAGAAAAATAGGATTGTCGTCGGATTTCTCAAGAATCCCGGTCTCAGCAACACACGTGCTGACGGACTCACCCTCACTGCACAATGACACAAGGACACAGAGTAACAGCACCGACAATGAGGCAGGCAGAGAAAGACACACAGAAAACCAGGAAGATATTATCAGGACTCAGAAATGAACAGACAGAGAAAGGTACTGAGCAAACCAGCAAGAGACAGCGAGAGACTGATGAACACCACTTGGAGGGAGCACTGAGGGTGGCAAGGACACAGAATGTAGTCTGGCCGGGGGATGTCAATGTCCATCACCATGAGTGGCTCGGTAGCAGCACTACTGACCATGCTGGCCGAGTCCCAACAGACATAGCTGCTCGATTGGGTCTGCAGTAGGTGGTGAGGGAACTAACAAGAGGGAAAAACATACTTGACATCATCCTCACCAATCTGCCTGCCGCAGATGCATCAGTCCATGACAGTATTGGTAGGAGTGACCACTGCACAGTCCTTGTGGAGATGATGTCCTGTCTTCACATTGAGGATACCCTGTATTGTGTTGGGTGCCACTACCACTGTGCTAAATGGGATGGATTTTGAACAGATCTAGCAATGTATAACTGGGCATCCATGAGTTGCTGTGGACCATTAGCAGCAGCAGAATTGCAGTCAACCGTATTCTATAACCTCATGGCACGGCATATTCCCCCACTCTAACATTACCAACAAGCTGGGGGATCAACTCTAATTCAATGAAGAGTGCAGGAGGGCATGCCAGGAGCAGCACCAGGCATACCTTGAAATGAGGCATCAGCCTGATGAAGCTACAGCCCAGGACTACTTTCATGCCAAACAGCAGAAGCAGCATGTAATAGACAGGGCTAAGTGATCCCACAACCAACGGATCAGATCGACACCCTGCCACATCCAATGATGAATGGTGTTGGACAATTAAACAACCAACAGGAGGAGGTGGCTCCACAAATATCCCCAACCTCAATGATGGGGGAGCCCAGCACATCAGTGCAAAAGACAAGGATGAAGAATTTGAAACAATCTTCAGCCAGAAGTGCCGGGTTGATGATCCATCTCGGCCTCCTTCTGAAGTCCCCAGCATCACAGATGCCAGTCTTCAGCCAATTCGATTCACACAACGTGATATCAAGAAACGACTGAAGGCTCTGGATACAGCAAAGGCTACGGGCCCTGACAATATTCCGGCAATAGTACTGAAGACCTGTGCTCCAGAACTTGCTGCGCCCCGACCCAAGCTGTTCCAGTACAGCTACAACACTGACATCTACCCGGCAATGTGGAAAATTGCCCAGGTATGTCCAGTACACAAAAAGCTGGACAATTCCAACCCAGCCGATTACTGCCTCATCAGTCCACTCTCAATCATCAGTATAGTGATGGAAGATGTCATCGACGGGGCACTTGCTTTGCAATAACCTGTTCAGTGACGCTCAGTTGGGTTCCGCCAGGGCCATTCAGCTCCTGACCTCATTACAACCTTGGTTCAAACAAGGACAAAAGAGCTGAACTCAAGAGGTGAGGTGAGAGTGTCTGCCCTTGACATCAAGGTAGCATTTGACTGAGTATGGCATCAAGGAGCCAGAGCAAAACTGGAGTCAATGGGAATCAAGAGGAAACTCTCCACTGGTTGGAATCGTACCTAGTACAAAGGAAAATGGTTGTGATTGTTGGAGGTCAATCATCTCAGCTCCAGGACATTACTGCTGGAGTTCCTCAGGGTAGTATCCTCAGCCCAACTTTCTTCACTACTTCATCAGTGACCTTCCTTCAATCATAAGGTCAGAAGTGGGGATGTTCACTGATGATTGCAACATTTAACACCATTCGCGACTCCGCAGATACTGAAGCAGTCCATGTAGAAATGCAGCAAGACCTGGACAATATCCAGGTTTGGGCTGATAAGTGGCAAGTAACATTCGCGCCACACAAGTGCCAGCAATGACCATCTCGAACAAGAGAGAATCTAACGATCTCCCATTGACATTCAACAGCATTACGATCGCTGAATCCCCCACTATCAAATTCCCGGGGGTTCCCATTGACCAGAAACTGAACTGGAGTAGCCTTATAAATAGTGTGACTACATGAGCTGGTCAGAGGGTAGGAAGCATGCGGTGAGTAACTCACCTCCTGACTCCCCAAACCTGTCCACTATTGACAAGGCACAAGTGTGGAGTGTGATGGAATACTCTCCACTTGCCCGGATGGGTGCAGCTCCAACAACATTCAAGAAGCTCGACACCATCCAGTACAAAGCAACATGCTTGATTGGCATCCCATCCACAACATTCACGCCCTTCACCACTGACGTACAGTGGCAGCAGTGTGTACCATCTACAAGATGCACTGCAACAATGCACCAAGGCTACTCAGGCAGCACCTTCCAAACCTGCATCCTCTACTGCTTAGAAGGACAAGGGCAGCAGATGCATGGGGATATCACCACCTGAAAGTTCTCCTCCAAGCTACACATCATCCTGACTTGGAACTATATCGCCATTCCTTCACTGTCGCTGGGTAAAAATCAAGGAACTCCCTTCCTAATAGCACTGTGGGTGTACCTACCCCACATGGACTGCAGTGGTTCAGGAAGGAAGCTCACCACCACCTTCTCATGGGCAATTAGGGATGGACAATAAATGCTGGCCTGGCTGGCGACGTCCACATCCCATGAAACAAATAATTGAATACAATAACAGCTCATCTCAATTCCTCGTATTTCTAAATCCCACCAGTGCAACATAAGCTGAACAATTATTGCATGTTGTGATTGACGGTCTGGTCTGTAAACTGCACTGTTTACAATCACAGATTGCTGACATTTGCTAACTGGAAATGAGATCTGCAAAATCGGGACAGTAGTTCACATAGTCTGTCAGTGTGAAAGAATCAGGCAATGTGAGGTAATAGAATTTGTCTGTAAATGTTACACTCATATTGCTTTATATTTTTATATTGAAAATAAAAGTAATCATTTCGTGAAAATAGTGTCCAAACTTTGGTAGCCAGTTGTTTTCGTCTTGCATTCAGCAGGGCAATCCACAAGAATACCAATTTAAGGGAAAACAACAACTTTCTTCTGTATGAGAATAGAGTGCTGATTGGTTTGCAAGTGAACTCTGATTGGTCGAGGCATTGCCATTCAGAATGCATCAGTTTATGGTTAGTGACAGATAACTGCCCAGATTTGTTTGAAATTTAATCCAGGCAGCTTGACTCTGATTGGTCAAGGCATTGCCCTGAGGAATGAGCCAGTGAATGGCTGTCACTTATTTTGTTTAGCTGAAACTGGCACAATATGTGTGCATGTTCTTTCTGTCTGCAAAGAACAGAACCCTGTGTATTAGAATTAGAATTAGAATTAGAATATTACAGCGCAGAACAGGCCCTTCGGCCCTCGATGTTGCACCGATCATCTGACCTACACTATTCCATTTACATCCATATGTCTATCCAATGACCACTTAAATGCCCTTAAAGTTGGCGAGTCTACTACTGTTGCAGGCAGGGCGTTCCACGCCCCTACTACTCTCTGCGTAAAGAAACTACCTCTGACATCTGTCCTATATCTTTCACCCCTCAACTTAAAGCTATGTCCCCTCGTGTTTGCCATCCTCATCCGAGGAAAAAGACTCTCACTATCCACCCTATCTAACCCTCTGATTATCTTGTATGTCTCTATTAAGTCACCTCTCCTCCTCCTTCTCTCTAACGAAAACAACCCCAAGTCCCGCAGCCTTTCCTCGTAAGACCTTCCTTCCATACCAGGCAACATCCTAGTAAATCTCCTCTGCACCCTTTCCAAAGCTTCGACATCCTTCCTATAATGCGGTGACCAGAACTGCACGCAATACTCCAGGTGCGGCCTCACCAGAGTTTTGTACAGCTGCATCATGACCCCGTGGCTCCGAAACTCGATCCCCCTACTAATAAAGGCTAACACACCATATGCCTTCTTAACAGCCCTATTAACCTGGGTAGCAACTTTCAGGGATTTATGTACCTGGATACCAAGATCTCTCTGCTCATCTACACTACCAAGAATCTTCCCATTAGCCCAGTACTCTGCATTGCTGTTACTCCTTCCAAAGTAAATCACCTCACACTTCTCCGCATTAAACTCCATTTGCCATCTCTCAGCCCAGCTCTGCAGCCTATCAATGTCCCTCTGTACCCTACAACACCCTTCGACACTATCCACAACTCCACCGACCTTCGTGTCATCCGCAAATTTACTAACCCACCCTTCTACACCCTCATCCAGGTCGTTTATAAAAATGACAAACAGCAGTGGCCCCAAAACAGAACCTTGCGGTACACCACTAGTAACTAAACTCCAGGATGAACATTTGCCATCAACCACCACCCTCTGTCTTCTTTCAGCTAGCCAATTTCTGATCCAAAGCTCTAAATCACCTTCAACCCCATACTTCCGTATTTTCTGCAATAGCCTACCGTGGGGAACCTTATCAAACGCCTTACTGAAATCCATATACACCACATCCACGGCTTTACCTTCATCCACCTGTTTGGTCACCTTCTCGAAAAACTCAATAAGGTTTGTGAGGCACGACCTACCTTTCACAAAACCGTGCTGACTATCGCAAATGAACTTATTCTTTTCAAGATGATTATAAATCCTGTCTCTTATAACCTTTTCCAACATTTTACCCACAACCGAAGTAAGGCTCACAGGTCTATAATTACCAGGGCTGTCTCTACTCCCCTTCTTGAACAAGGGGACAACATTTGCTATCCTCCAGTCCTCCGGCACTACTCCTGTCGACAATGACGACTTAAAGATCAACAACAACGGCTCTGCAATCTCCTCCCTGGCTTCCCAGAGAATCCTAGGATAAATCCCATCTGGCCCAGGGGACTTATCTATTTTCACTCTTTCCAAAATTGCTAACACCTCCTCCTTGTGAATCTCAATCCCATCTCGCCTAGTAGGCTGTATCTCAGTAATCTCCTCGGCAACATTTTCTTTTTCTACTGTAAATACTGACGAAAAATATTCATTTAACGCTTCCCCTATCTCCTCCGATTCCGCACACAACTTACCACTACTAATATTAATATATGCAGCTTACAGTACACACCAATGCACCACACTGTGAGCCCTACTGACATTCTTAAATCGGTTGTCAGTGTAATTCTTAGCACACTGAGAATTATTTAGCAAATGTTGTCCTATTGTGGAATCACATCTCATGTTGGATACTGTGTTTTGAGTTTTGCAAGCACGGGTTGGTTGGGTAGGGCCCATTGCGAACAGTGGAAGGGACATGTTATTTGATACAATCCGCCAGTTTTGGGATGTACGGTCTAGAAACCTAGCATCACATTGATATTGAAATTCATATATCACGTTACTTATTTGTGTGATAGGCAGGACGTCTCTTTTGCTTGACAGCAGCATCCTGTTAGTGGTGAACACCACACTTGTTGCTCCTGCATAGTAACAGCAGGAAACAGCTCGCTTCACCTGTTACTCAAATACTGGGGATATATTACCTTTCCAGGGTAATTTGAGGGAGACTGGGCACTTTTCAGGGCTCAAAACGACGGCCTTCAGCCCGTTTCTCAGTTTGTGTGATATACAGTGAGAAATGATCTGATCAGTGTAGCCATTGAAATGCAGGATGTCTTTGATTCGCCTTATTTCAGCATCAAGCTTGCATGGTGAGCAAATGGCACAGCCCTATTTATGAGGTTGTCGATAAGACCAATATTATAGCGCGTGGAACTGCAAGAATCCCAACGCGTGTATTGACTAGTGAAGGTAGGTTTGCGGTAGACCGTGGTAGAAAACCCCTTAGCAGATTTCTCAACTAGTACATCAAGGAAAGGGAGCTCATTTGACTGCTCCATTCCAAAGGTGAATTTGAGTGCAGGATGGATCCCATGAAGACGTGCGAGGAAATTATTTCATGCAGCTGCGGATTCAAATATAGCAAACGTATCATCTACATATTGGAAATATGCAAGAGGTAGGAGGTTAGGTGTCATTCCCTTAAAAGCAGGTTTGTCATGGAATCCAACAAAGATGTTTGTGAGAGCTGGGCCTAGAGGGGATCCCATGGCAACACCAGCGATACATGGTGTCAATAAAACTGAACACAACTGTGCGAGTTGCCGAGATCATAAGCTCAATGAATACTGATTCACACAATGGTGACGGGTCTAGATCGCCATGATATAGCACTGCAGTGCAAATATCTATGGCTTCCTGAAGTGGTACATTGGTGAATAGGCTAGCAATGTCAAATGAGCACATGGACACGGCATTGCTATCGATATACAAGTCCTGTGTGGTCTTCACAAATGTGAAGGAATCCTTCACCGTGTATGTGGAGAACTTGCTCAAAAACTGGTTGTAACAATTTGCCCAACCATTTGGCAAATTCATTTCAGGATACTATTTACATTACTTCAAATAAAGGAAACACAACGACACAAAGAATTGAGCACAACGCTGAAAGTTTCACAGCAAATAGTCAAATGGTAAAAGGATGAAATACAGAAAGAAAAAGACTAAAATACTGAAAACACTCAGCCAGTCCGGAAACAACTGTGGAGAAGAGAAGCTAGGGTTAATGGTCCAGTTCTGTGACCCTTCTATAGACCTGAAACATTGCTCCTACCTTCCTGTCTCCACAGATACTGCTGGAACTGCTGAGTGTTTCCAGAATCTTCTGTTATTATTCAGGTTTCCAGTGTGTGCAGTATTTCTCTTTTTGAAAACAAAATATTCCCTGAGAGGAATGGAACTTTACATAAAAAATAGGAGTAGGCCATTCGGCCCGTCGAAATAGCTCTGCCATTCAATAAGATCACAGCTGATCTCCGACATCAACTCCATCTTACCACACTAGCACAGATCCCTTGATTCCCTTCGTATCCAAAAACCTATCGATCTCTCTCTTGGATATACCCAATGATTGAGCATCCACATCTCTAGAGTCACAGAGGGATACAGCACTGAAAAAGGCCCTTCGGCCACCGTGTCTGTGCCGACCAACAACCACCCATTTATACTAATCCTACATTCATCCCATATTCCCTACCACATTCCCACCATTCTCATACAACCTATCTACACTAGGGGCAATTTACAATGGTCAATTTACCTATCAACCTGCAAGTCTTTGGCTGTGGGAAGAAACTGGAGCACCCGGCGGAAACCCACGCGGTCACAGAGAAAACTTGCAAACTCCGCAGAGGCAATACCCTGAACGGAACCGATGTCACTGGAGCTGTGAGGCTGCGGTGCTAACCACTGCGCATAGAGAATTCCAAAGATTCAAAATACTTTGAGTGAAAAGAAATTCTCCTCTTCTCAGTCCTAAATGATGGAGCCATTTATACTGAGACTGTGATTCCTAGTTCCAGATTCCCCAGCCAGAGGAAACATCCTGCCAGCACTTACCCTATTAAATCCCTTAAGATTTTTAGGTGCCAGTAAGATTACCTCTCACTCTTCTAAATTCTGAGGAATATCGGCCTCGTCTACTCAATCTCTTCTCATAGGACAATCCCCTCATCCCAGGAAGCAATGGAGTGACACTTTGATACACTTCCTTTAAGGCAAGTATATCCTTCCTTAGATAAGGGGACCAAAACTGTACACAGTGCTCCAGGTGTGATCTCACCAAGGCTCTGTCTAATTGTAGTCAAACTTCTTTATTCTTATAAAAACTCTTCACAATGTTGAACACAACTATTAACTGCCCCATTAACATCTCTGCTCGAAGAAGAAGGACCCCAGCTTCACAGGCCTATTCTTTCCACATTAGCTGAATTCCTGCATCTCTGATACATTCTAGTAAATCTCCTCTGCGCCCTCTCTAAGGCCTTGACATTCATGCTAAAGTGTGGAGCATGGAATTAGACACAATGCTCTAGCTGAGGCCTATAACCAGTGAGATTTATAAAGGTTCAGCCTCAATTCCTTGTCTGTGTCACGTACTCCCATTTCTGGTTTCTAACTCAATGTCGGCTCTGAGCTGTTGAAACTGCCTGAAGAAACATTTCCACCCAACAAAGCGCTCGGAATGTGAGAAGGGACAAAGTGAGTGACCAAGTACATTACCACCAAGTAAAACTCCACCGTGCAGTGAAAACACTCGAAACACAACGGCTCTTTTAAGATCCACCCACAATCTCTCTGAAAAAGCTGCACCAACATTTCTATCGAATTGGTTTATTTGATTGGTTTTCATGCTCAGTAACCCTCTGGAACTTTCTCACTGTCATTGTGTTTTCTGTTTCAATCTGGTATGAAGATTCTGAGAAGATGAAGGACGGCACAGTGGCGCAGTGGTTAGCACCGCAGCCTCACAGCTCCCGGGACCGGGTTCAAATCTGCGTGCTGCCTGAGTGGAGTTTGCAAGTTCTCCCTATGTCTGCGTGCGTTTTCTCCGGGTGCTCCGGTTTCCTCCCACATGCCAACGACTTGCAGATTGATAGGTTAATTGGCCATTATAAATTGCCCCCAGTATAGGTAAGTGGCAGGGAAATATAGGGACAGGTGGGGATGTGGTAGGAATATGGGATTACTGGAGGGTTAGTATGAATGGGTGGTTGATGGTTGGCACAGACTCGGTGGGCCCAAGGGCCTGCTACAGTGCTGTATCTCTAAAATGCCTGGGAGGATCATTGTGGTTTTCCTGCAGAAACACAAAACAAAGTCTCTTTTCAGAGTCAGCCACCGCCTCATGGGGACAGCAGTGACATGGGAACAGGAGCTGGGGTGCGTTTTCTGCCGGAAATATCAGTTAATGATTCCAATCTCTGAATTGAGCCTTTCCACCACACCAGGGTTATGGGGAGAGTTTTCATCGTTTCTTTTCCAAACGTACAGACGATGTAATAAAGTTGCTGATTTACCCAGATGGCGGATTCTCCCCTCACAGTGAAAAGTAACATCACACCTTCACATCTGCCCATTGTTTTATAATTGAATAATTAGACAAATGGAATTATTTGTGATGTTATTTCCCCCGAGACGGTGTTTCCTGCAGTGAAACTGATCAGTTTCTGCTCAGTCATTCAGGGACCTGAAATTCCTGCAGTTTGAACCCGCTGTAACCCCAGCCCACTTCTGATTGGTCACCTTCTTCTCATAAAGTCAGTGACAGCACATAAGGAGGCCATTCCACCCATTAAGTCCATGTCGGGTTTCCAATCTGTTCAGTCCCCGACTCGATCCCCAAAGCCCTGCATAATCCCCTTGAGTCAAAATGACCGTGGCAGGACTCAAACCTGCAATCTTCTGATAACAACATAGAATATACCGAAGTCAGATGCCTTATCCATTAGACCACACAGCCATTCGCTCACATGAATGATTGAATCAGAGAACCTCGAAGCACAAAATACAGCAAATCATTGGTTGAACCTGTCAACCTGGCAGAATATTTGAATTTGTGAAAGCCGCCAATTTCACTGTGGAAAAGAAGTGATCGACTGGAAAAGTACATAAAAATCTATTTTCCCATCACGATTTTAAAAAAAGCTTTTAAAACACAATTCTGCTTTTACCGACTCAAATTGCTGGTGCTATTTTATGAACAGCTTTATTTTGCCAATTGTTGTCAACTTCGCATCCGTAACTGACAGTAAAAGACTCCTTTCAGCAATCTTTCACGCGACAAATAACTCAAACTCGGCGTGGAAGTAATAAATTACAGACTATTGGTAATTCCCCTTCACACAGGCTTCAGGGGCACAGTGAAAAGACACTGAAATAGTTGATTCATCCTTTTAAAAGGTTCCCATTCTGTCCTGTTACTGACATGTTGGAATCAGATTTGTGTTTAACAAGTTATTTCTGTGAAAGCAAAATCCTCAACGGACGAGCTGGGAATCTGGGAATCACTGAAGTAAAATAAAAGGCTTTTGTTTGAGAAGACGGGACCTTCTCACCAGCAGCCGGGTTACATTCCCCTCACATCCTTACACAGTGAGCAGCTCTTTCCCTCGAGAAATAGACAGCAGCAGTTGGAAGTTCAGTAAAAGGATCGGTTCATTGAGACAAGTTTCTGACTGACAGGTGGTGCTGAATATTAATACAAGAAGGTCCTGGAATAGGAAAGAAGTGTCCAGAGTGGGGTCTGAAATCAGGACAGGGAAATGGCCAGCACTGACACAGATCATTTCATTATTACATTGATATCTGACTGTCTATAAGGAGAAGCGAGTTCAACACATGATGGTGAAAGGAATGGAAGATGACGCTGGTTGTTCTAGATGAAGAGGGATAGACAGAGGTGTGGGTACAGCAGATTTCAGACAGTAATCAGCCCTTTCAGATACTGTGGGTGGATCTGAAAAGAGCCTTTGGGTATTTGATAAAATCCTGGCAGATTGACTTGGTTTTGGTGCCCAGAGCGGTGGTTTTCTTGGGCAGCAGCACGGCCTGGATATTCGACAGCACCCTGCCCTCAGTGTCCTGGAATCAAAAGCAAGTGTCCAGAGTGGGGCCTGAAATCAGGATAGGGGAAAAAGCTCTTTGTTTAATAACCCTCAAATAGCTACCTTGTCAGGTTACTAATGTTTTAGTGAGTGTAATTTATGAATAATTACTAATTAGAAAGTGCTGTTTGGACAGAGTGTAAAGCTGTGAGTTGATGTGTGAGGGACTTCACTGACTAGGGGAAGGAGGTGCTCTTTGGTCTCTTTTCTTTTCTGCCTTTTCAGCCTCCATGGTACAGGGGAAGAAGCTGATCGGTGAGTAACTGGTAAATTATTCTACTTATTAAACTTATTACAGGAGCAATAATACGTTTGTAAAGCTAAGTAATGGCAGGGCAGCTCTAAAAGTAAAAGTTCGAAATTGGGGGAAGGCAAATTTTACAAAACTGAGAGGTGATTTGGTGGATGTGGACTGGATACAACTACTTGAAGGAAAACCCAAGGATGTTTTATCAGTCCATTAAGAGCAAGAGGATAACTAAGGAAAGGGTATGGCCTGTCAGAGATGTGCAAGGGAACTTCTGTGTGGATCCAGAAAATGTGGGCGGGGTTCTTAATGAGTTTTTTGTCTCTGCCTTCACAAAGGAGAGGGATGATGCAGACATTGTAGTAAAAGAAGCCGAGTGTGAAATATTAGATACGATAAGCATAATGAGAGTGGAAGTACTAGAGGGTCTGACATACTTGAAAATGAATAAATCACCAGGGCCAGATGGTTTGCATCTGAGGTTGTTAAAGGAAGCCAGGGAGGAAATAGTGGATGCGCTGAGGATCATCTTCAAATCCTCACTGGATATGGGGGAGGTGCCGGAGGATTGGAGGTCTGCGAACGTTGTACTATTATTTTAAAAGGATGTGAGGGATAGGCCAAATAATTATAGACCGGTCAGTCTGACCTCGGTGGTGGGTAAATTATTAGAATCAATTCTGAGGGACAGGATAAACTACCACTTAGAAATACATGGATTAATCAGGGATAGTCAGCATGGATTTGTTAAGGGACGGTCATGTCTGACTAACTTGATTGAGTTTTTTGAGGAGGTAACAAGGAACATTGATGAGGATCGTGCGGTGGATGTGGTTTACATGGATTTTAGTAAGGCATTTGATAAGGTCCCACATGGCAGTCTGGTCAACAAAGTGAAAGCCCATGGGATACAGGGGAATGTGGCAGGTTGGATCCAAAATTGACTCAGTGGCAGGAAACAAAGGATAGTAGTCAACGGATGTTTTTGCGAATGGAAAGCGGTTTTCAGTGGCGTTCCACAGGGCTCAGTGTTGGGTCCCTTGCTGTTTGTGGTGTATGTTGCCACACGGGCGGCACAGTGGCGCAGTGGTTAGCACCGCAGCTTCACAGCTCCAGCGACCCGGGTTCAATTGTGGGTCCTGTCTGTGTGGAGTATGCAAGTTTTCCCTGTGTCTGTGTGGGTTTCCTCCGGGTGCTCCAGTGTTCTCCCACATGCCAAAGACTTGCTGGTTCATTGGTCATTAAAAATTGTCCCTCGTGTAGGTAGGTGGTAGGGAAATATAGGGACAGGTGGCAATGTGGTAGGAATATAGAATTAAAGTAGGATTAGTAGAACATGGATGATTGATGGTTGGCACAGACAGTGAGTGACAGGATAGGTAGATAGAGTGGTGATGAAGGCATATGGAATGCTTTCCTTTCTTGGTCGACAAAAGCAGGGATGTAATGCGAGAACTGTTTAAAACGGTGATCTGGCCACAGCTGGAGTGTTGCGTACAGTTCTGGTCATCACATTACAGAAAGGACATAATTGCTGTGGAGAGAGTACAGAGGAGATTTACAAGAATGATACTGTGGGTGGCTCTGAAAAGAACCTTTGGGTATTTGATACAATCCTGGCAGATTGCCTTGGTTTTGGTGCCCGGAGTGCTGGTTTCCTTGGGCAGCAGCATGGCCTAGATATTAGGCAGCACCCAGCCCTGAGTGATGGTCACCCCTCCCAGCAGCTTGGTGAGCTCCGCGTCATTCTGGACAGCCAGCTGTCGGTGTCTGAGGATGTTGCGGGTCTTCTTGTTGTCCTGGGCCACGTTACTGGCCAACTCGAGGATTTCAGCGGTGAGATACTTGAGCACAGCAGCCAGATAGACCGGGGCTCCGGCACCCACACGCTCAGCATAGTTGCCCTTTCTCAGAAGCCTGTGAACACGGCCCACCGGGAACTGCAGTTCAGCCCGGGAGGAGCGAGACTTGGCCTTGGACCGAGCTTTCCCGCCGGTCTTTCCTCTTCCAGAATTTTCTTTCCCAAAAATATACTTGAGGACATTCCGTGCAGACCACTGCCTGATGGATTGGTGGTCAAAGGTGTTTTTCCACGCAAACATTTCCACGAAGGCACAGTCCAACTGGATGGAGCGTTCCGTGGCAATGTGACCAGATCCATCCTTCGCAACACCGGGGTCAGATAGAACCTCAGCACGTAGTGACACTTGGTGTTTGCATACTGGGGCTCTACGCACAGCTTGATGCAGCCACATACTAAGGTGGCCATCAGGTTGAGGGCGACGTTGAGTACATTTTTTCGCCTTTATCCAGATGTTTGAACATCGTGTCCCTCCGGACCCTGTCCATTTTGCATCTTCAGATAAAGCGGGAAATGGCTCGGGTGATCGCCACAGTGCAGGAGTGGGGTATGGGCCAGACCTGCGTCACATACAGCAACAACGTGAGCACCTTGCACCTGATGACCAGGTTCTTACCCGTAATGAGAGAGAACGCTGCTCCCACATGCTCAATTTATGTTGTACCCTGGCTACTCGCTCCTCCCAGGTTTTGGTGCACGTCCCGGCCCTTACAAACCATATCCCCAGCACCTTCAGGTGGTCTGACCTGACGGTGAAGGGGACAAAGATCGGTCAGCACAGTTCCCAAGGAACATGGCCTCGCTCTTGCCATGGTTAACATTGGCTCCCGAATCCAGTTCGAACTGGTCGCAGATGCTCATCTGTCTGTGAATGGACAGCGGATCCGATCAGAATACTGCAACATCATCCATGTACAGGGAGGCTTTGACCTGTGTGACTCCACTGCCTGAGATTGTCACCCCTCTTATGCCCGCATCCTTCCTAATAGACTCAGCAAAGGGTTCGATACAGCAAACACACAAGGCAGGGGAAAGAGGACAGCCCTGTCTGACTCCAGATTTGATTGGAAACTTTCTGATTCCCACCCAATTTTTTGGACTGTGCTACTGATGTTTGTGTAGAGCAGTTTGATCCGATTGCAGATTCCCTCCCCAAACCCTATTTTGGAAAGAACGACCATCATGTGTGTGTGCGATATCCTGTCAAAAGCCTTCTCCTGGTCCAGGCTGATGAGGCAGGTGTCCACCCTCGTGACCCATACATAGGCGATCGTATCCCTGAGTAGCACGACACTATCAGAGATCTTCCTGCTGGGTACAGTACAGGTCTGGTCAGGGTGAATCACCAACTCCAGAGCAGACTTGACTCGACTGGCGATGACTTTGGACAGAATCTTGTAGTTTACATTCAGCAGTGAGATGGGCCGCAAATTTCTGATTTCTGCCCTCTCCCCCTTCTGCTTGTAGATGAGGGTGATGATGCCTTTCCTCATGGATTCTGACATGCTGCCGGCCAGGAGCATACTCTCGTACACTTCCAGCAGGTCTGGGCTGACCCAGTAGCACAGGGCCGAATACAACTCAACTGGTAAGCCGTCGCTTCCGGGAGTTTTCTTCGTCTCAAAAGACTTGATGGCATTTGTCAGCTTGTCCAGAGTTAGCGGTTTGTCCAGATTCTCCTGCATGTGGTCATCTAAGTCCTCTGTGATAGATGACAGGAAGGACTGGGAGGACGTGCTGTCCATAGACTTCTCGTCTTACAGCCCAGCATTCAAGGATTTGCTAATCCTTAGTATGTCGGACTGCGAAGACGTTACCGAGCCAT
This sequence comes from Heterodontus francisci, assembly GCF_036365525.1. NCBI lineage: Eukaryota > Metazoa > Chordata > Chondrichthyes > Heterodontiformes > Heterodontidae > Heterodontus > Heterodontus francisci. Next base: position 60,263,491 of record NC_090398.1, read on the forward strand.
CCTCATCCTTCAGGCTGCTGATCACAGAGTTCTCTCTGTGTACCTTTTGGAAGAAGAAACGTGAGCACATCTCATCCTGCTCAATGGAGCGGACTCTTGACTGGAAGATGATCTTGGAGGCCTCCATGGCAAAGAACGAGGCCTGCTGGCTCTTCACCTCTTGGAAATCCTCCTTGTCCTCAACCCCCATCGACTGCAGCCAGAGCAGATTTTGCATTCTTTTCTGGAGTCGGGAAATTTCCCTCTGTCTCTCTCTCTCACCCTCTGAACACCTTTGGAGATAAAGAACCTCTTGATGTTCTCCTTGATCACTTCCCACCAGTTCACCGGATACTCAAAGAGGGTCTCACTGTTCTCCAACTTTTTCAATCTCTTTTGAGTTCCTCAATGTTCTCTGGGGTTAGCAGTGTAGCATTGAGCTTCCATTTCCCCTGCCATCCCGCTGGTCATCCTGTAAGTGACAGTCAACCAGTAAGAGGCAGTTGTCGGAGAAGAACACCGGCTTGACGTCGGTGGATCTGACCGTGAAAGCAGGGGACACATACAGGAAGTCAATCCTGGAACGGGCAGACCCGTCCGATCTTGACCAGGTGTATCTACGCTGCTCTCTGTCTGCAGGTTTGCTGAAGACATTGTGCAGTTTGGCATTTTTTACTGTTTCATTTAAGAATCTGGGCGGAGCGTCCAGTTTTCTGTCGTCACTGCCAGATCGTCCAGCTGCATCAATGATGCAGTTGAAGTCACCTCCAAGAATGACCGGCCTGGATGTCATCAGAAGCAGTGGGAGTTGCTGGAGGATGGTCAGCCACTCACTGTATTGGACCGGGGCATACACTTTGCTTAACTGGAGCGGAGCATTGTTGTACATTACATCTGCTACGAGAAGGCGACCGCCCACCAGCATCTTAACTTCAGAGATGGTTAAATTGCCTCCCCGCAGCAGAATCCCCAGGCCGGAGGAACAGGAATCATTTCCCCTGGACCAGATCGATGTCCCATGGGATCACCATCGTGACCATTGCCTGTAAGTGCTGCGGTGCAGGATTCCACACTCCTGACAAAAGGCTTTGACCTTTACGAAGTCATCCAAGGTTGAAACACTTCACGTGGTAGATTTAACACAATGCATGTTAATCGAAGCAACCTTTATATCCACTATAAAGTTGGGTGTTGCTTACCACACCAGGTGTCTTTGCTAGTCCCAGTGCTTGAGTATGTTCCTGCATACCCATAGTGTACGCAAGCTGTTTCACATTCGTTGAGCCCAGAAACCCCTCATGGTTATTCATGAGGGTTTTATTCCACTGGGGTGACATCGGCGGGTGGGGGGTGGGTCTTGTAGGCAGCAAGGCTTGGGTTGTCCTCTGCTGTTGGTGTCTTTCCCCTCGGTCGCTCCTCGAAGACATCACTGTTCCTGACTTCCCGGAGCTGGAGCTGGAGTGCGCAGGACACTTCACTGCTCTCGGTCTCCCGGAGCTCGGGTGCACAGAGCATCTCCTTGGGTTCCATGCTTTTGGTTTGGGGTGCGCTGGGCGTGTCACAACTTCCAGTGCCCCGGAGCTGGGGGGTTTTATCTTCCAGCTCCTTTGAGTTCTGCTGCTTCTTTTGGAGGTGCCATCGTTCCGGCCCTTCCTCGTCCAGTGAGGAGGAGCTGCTGTAGTCTGTCTCAGACGGTAGCCTCCTCCTGCCACTGGTTTGGGTGGTGACCTGTTCTTTTTTTGGAGGTTTTTTCTTTGTGGTTTTCCTTAGTACCACCTGCCACTGATCTGTTTGTCCATCTGCTGCCTCCTCCTCCATTAATTCTGTCTGGAGAGGAGGAGTTTCCAGGCACGGAGTAGGTGTTGGGTCGCTGGTTGCAGCTGCCTCCCCTTTCTTCTCTTTGTCAGATAGACTTTCATCGCTGTGGGGAGGATTGCTTGTTTCCCTCCCAGTACCAGACATGTTCACCATTCCTTAACCCGGCCTTTCCTTGGTCCATGCTGCCTGAGCATAACTGAGGCAGCGTTTGGGCAGGTTTTGTACAGGTGGCCTGCCCCACCACACAGGTTGCAGTACTTACAATGTTTACAGTCCATGGTCTGATGGCCTTCCTTCTTGCAGTTCTTGCAGACGACTGTGCTGCAGTTAGCTGCCACATGACCAGATTTGCCGCAGGTACGACAAACTCTGGGCTGCTCCGCATAGACCATGAAGCCTCGACTTCCCCCGAAAGCGAAGCTGGAGGGAGGATGGATGATGGCTCCGTTGGCAACGGCCTTCAAGGTCACCTTGACCTGCCGCTTGCTGGTCCAATTCCCAAATGGGTCCTTGACATCAGTGCTGCCGCCGGCCACCTCAACATACCTGGCGAGGAAGGTGAGTACATATACAACAGGAACATGGGGTTGTAGAGGTGGCTTATCACCACCCGGTCACGTTGCGATGGCAGTGTGAAGAGCGGCTCCACTGTGAGGATCGACAGCGGCGCCTGGTTTCCCTTCTCCTTGAACACCTTCAGGAACCTGATGCATCCGCCACGTACTTGGACGTCACGTCAAAATATCCACTGCTGGGGAAGTCCTGCAGGCAGAAGATGTTTACAGCTTGGAATCCACAGCAATCAATAAGGATTTTCTTAATGAAGAAGGTACGATCAACAGGTGCATCTCCATCATTATCCTTCACTGCCACCCGAACATGGTTACACACTCCCTGGCCTGAAGTTACAAAATTGGTTTCAGCCATTTTACTCAAAAACTTACCTGAGACAGGATCATGGTCTCTCCCCTGCTCCTCTTCCAGACATTTCCACAATCTCACAAATACTTTCACAAAGAGTGAGGAATTCCTCCCGCACTTCCCTGCTTTATCTTCTGGAGGAATGCAGTCCGGCTACTTCTGATTGGTTACTGTCTGCTGAATCTCATTGGCTGGTTCATGTCACCAATCAGGTAGCTGCTATTTTGCCGATCATCAAAGGGCAATGAGAAAATGGGGCGCAGAATGACAAATTGTCAGAGCTGAAATCCATTCTCAAATCTGAAAAGCCCGCCAAAATATTTGTAAAACAAGGAACAGCTGAAATATAATAAATAATATCGTCTGAAGAGTAAAATGTATTTCACTCTCTCCTGATATTGTGGTTCTCCTCATTGTCCGTCACAGACACCAGACTTACTTTCCTTCCGGGAACAGAGCAGAGAGGAGCAGACTTGTGGGGAGAACACCGAGAGTGGAGCTGATAAATTGAGCCCAAGGATCGTGGCCCAGTCACTTACCTTCCGGGAGTGGAGCAGACCTGTGTGGGAGAACGGAGGACATAGGTGAGGTTTTAAATGATTTCTTTTCATCTGTGTTCACTATGGAGAAGGACAATGTAGGTGTAGTGATCAGGGAGGGGGATTGTGATATACTTGAACATATTAGCATTAAAAGGGAGGAAGTATTAACTGTTTTAGTGGGCTTAAAAGTGGATAAATCCTCAGGCCCAAATGAGATGTATCCCAGGCTGTTATGTGAGGCAAGGGACGAAATAGCAGGGGCTCTGACACAAATTTTCAAATCCTCTCTGGCCACAGGAGAGGTACCAGAAGATTGGAGGACAGCAAATGTGGTTCCTTTATTCAAGAAGGGTAGCAGGGATAAAACAGGTAATTACAGGCCGGTGAGTCTAACATCAGTGGTAGGGAAACTGTATTGGGAAAAATTCTGAGGGACAGGATTAATCTCCACTTGGATAGGCAGGGATTAATCAGGGATAGTCAGCATGGCTTTGTCAGGGGGAGCGCGTGTCTAACGAACTTGATTGAATTTTTCGAGGCGGTGACTAGATGTGCAGATGAGGGTCAAGCAGTTGATGTAGTCTACATGGACTTCACTAAGGCTTTTGATAATGTCCCACATGGGAGATTGGTTTAGATGGTAAGAGCCCATGGGATACAGGCCAATTGGGCAAATTCGATCCAAAATTAGCTTAGTGGCAGGAGGCAGAGGGTAATGGTCAAGGGTTGTTTTTGCGAGTGGAAGACTGTGACCAGGGATCGGTGCCGGGACCCTTGCTGTTTTTAGTGGACATTAATGATTTAGAAGTGAATACAGCAGGTATGATAAGTAAGTTTGCAGATGACATGAAAATTGGTGGTATCATAAATAATAAGGAGGAAAGCCTTCGATTACAGGACAATATAGATGGGCTGGTAAGATGGGCATAGCAGTGGCAAATGGAATTCAATCCTGAGAAGTGTGAGGCCTTGCATTTTGGGAGGACTAACAAGGCAATGGAATATACAATGGATGGTAGGACACTAGGAAGTACAGAGGGTCAGACGGACCTTGGTGTACTTGTCATAGATCACTGAAGGCAGCAGCACAGCTCGATAAGCTGGTTAAGAAGGCATATGGGATAGTTGCCTTTATTAGCCGAGGCATATAATATAAGAGCAGGGAGGTTATGATGGAGCTGTATCAAATGCTAGTTAGGCCACAGCTGGAGTACTGTGTACAGGTCTGGGCACCATACTACAGGAGGGATGTGATTGCCCCGGAGAGGGTGCAGAGGAGATTCACCAGGATGTTGCCTGGGCTGGAGCATTTCAGCTATGAAGAGAGACTGAAAAGGCTCGGGTTGTTTTCCTTAGAGCAGAGAAGGCTGAGGAGGGACATGATTGAGGTATACAAAATTATGAGGAGCATTGATAGTTTAGATAGGAAGAAACATTTTCCCTTAGCGAAGGGGTCAATAACCAGGGGGCATAGATTTAAGATAAGGGACAGGAGGTTTAGAGGGGATTTGAGGACATTTTGTTTCACTCAGAGGGTGGTTCGAATCTAGAAAACACTACCTGAAGAGGTGGTAGAGGCAGGGACCATCACAACATTTAAGAAGTATTTCAATGAGCACTTGAAATGCCATAGGATACAAGGCTACATCCCAAGTGCTGGAAAATGGGATTAGAATAGTTAGGTGCTTGATGGCCGGCACAGACACGATGGGCTGAAGGGCCTGTTTCTGTGCTGTATAACTTTATGACTCTCTGACTTGCTTTTAAAATCCGGTCTGTATTCGGGTTTATTGTCCCTTCGATTTGACACTGTCTGTAACGGGCGGGTATAAAGCCCCATTCACAGCATTCCGTAACGGGACACATTCCAGCTCAATCTGTGTAAAGAAAACACATCACAGATTATAGATTGATGGCTGGTGACAGGAGCTGCCAAGGGAGCTAAACCTGAGCCCAGACTTCTGGTGTAAGAAGTAAAAGTGACATTAAAGTTGTTACACTCCCAGCGGTTTATGGTTAATGAATTAATATGCTCCAATAAGTAAACAAACTGGAAAAAGAGAAATCAGTGAATGAAAACTGAGCCATTCCCTTTAAATCAGCTCTTACTGACCACAGTCTGGGAAGAGGCAGAACATGAACGGGTCAGACAAGAAAACGACAAAGGATCAGGGAGCAGTGTTCAGTTTAAATCACACAGAGTGAATCGGGAGACAAATATTCTGCTGGGGAGTGAAACTGCATTTCCCAGAAACTTACCACCGGATAGAAAAACGATTCAAAAATGGAATCACAATCTGCCGGAAAAATATTTAACATTAAAAGCCATAAATTCAAAATATCGTTCACAAACGAATTCATGAGGCTCATGGCCCTGGAGGAGATGTTGGTGTCGGGGTGAACCTGCTTCATCACTTTGTTGATGTAGATGGAGTAACTCTCCTTCCTCGACTTTGACAACCCTTCCATTCCATTTTCCATACCATGTACATTTTACAGCAAACCCATATTTGGAGTATACAGCCCGAGGGGTTTCCCATGGGTCCAGCCCCTCAGTTCATTTTGGTGGGTGGACCTTACACAGAGGTATTTCCCCATTGAGACTTTGCAGCGGCTGCCCCAAGCTTTAGTGCGCCCCACAGCATGTAGTCCTGGACCTTGGAATGTGCCAGTCTGCAACACTCGGTCGTGGACAACTCTTTCCACTGGAAGAAGAGCAAGTTTCGAGCAGACCAAAGAGCGTCTTTCACTGAATTGATGGTCATTCAGCAGCAGTTGATGTTTATCTCGGTGTGTGTCCCTGGGAACAGCCCGTAGAGCACAGACTCCTGTGTTACAGTGCTGCTTGAGATGAACCTCGACAAAAACCACTGCATCTCTTTCCACACCTGCTTTGCAAAGGCACATTCCAGAAGGAGGTGGGCAACTGTCTCTTCCCCACCACAGCCACCTCTAGGGCAGCGTGTGGAGGCTGTGAGATTCTGGGCATGCAGGAAAGATCTGACAGGGAGGGCCCTTCTCACCACCAGCCAACCTACATCTTGGTGCTTGTTTGAAAGTACTGGCGATGAGCTATGTTTCTATGTTCCTAACTTCACATGATCGGTGAGGCACAACCTCAGGCCGACTTGGTGGGTGGTGCAAACAGATATCACTGCTTCTGATCTTCACCAGAACAGAGAGTGAGATGTAACATTGATCATCAAACAGACTGTGAGAGAATACAACAGAATAAAACACATGGAGACACACTGTGGAATAACAAATTGATTTGATTGGAATGTTGAATTTTGATTGGAATGGATAAAACAGCAGAAACAGCTGATTAAATTGGGATTCTCATCATTATATTGATCTGGGACAGAAAAGAGAAACTGATTAAAGTAAGGGAAGAAGGAAGAAAAGAAAGGATGGAACTGTTCACTTGTTTCAGTTTTTGCACTCGCCCATCAATGCTGGATAAAAAAAATTGCAAATAACAGAGAATTTCAACAAAAAGGGAGATTAAATGCTGTCGAAACCTTGGATCGAAGGATGCCCCAGCAGATCACCTGTTTAACTGTCTCCTCACTGGGGGATTTCAATCAGTGAGCAATATTATTCACTTCTTTTCTTTTGTTAAATGAACCCAGAACTGTCACTTGGTGTTAATATCTGTGTTTCAACTCCTGAATAATAAAATTGTGAGTTTCTTGATATTTTTGGACACATTTCCTGCTGAAAGAACTAAGAACTCTTTTCTAATCTACACAATACTATATACACACTCATCAAGCCTCCTAAACTAGCATCCTTGGTGCTGCTCTCTCTTCTCCCAAACCTCATCTCATGTGACTGTTACATCATCACTCTGACAGTGGGAGGGGTTGTTCCCACTGTTTATTTTATTTTTAATTCAGAGATACAACAATGAAACAGGCCCTTCGGCCCACCAAGTCTGTGCCGACCAACAACCACCCATTTATACTAACCCTGCAATAATCCCATATTCCCTACCACCTACCTACACTAGGGGCAATTTACAATGACCTATTTACCTATCAACCTGCAAGTCTTGGGCTGTGGGAGGAAACCAGAGCACCCGGCAAAAACCCACACGGTCACAGGGAGAACTTGCAAACACCACACAGGCAGTACCCAGAGTCAAACCTTGGTCCATGGAGCTGTGAGGCTGCGGTGTTAACCACTGCACCACTGTGTCTTCAGCATTAACCCTTCACATCCTTATATTTCACTGTAAGTCAAAAAAAATGGTTAGAGGGAACTTCCTTCATTTATTGAAACATCAACAGACGCCAGTTAAAAATCAACTCAATCCCATCAGAGAGAGAGAGAGAGAGACTTGCAGCTGGGAGGTCAATTTCAGTGTGAGTTAAAAGTTAATTCCCTTTTGTTTTCGGAGGACCAGGGGACTGCTGGGTAAGTAAAAACTATATATTTGGGTGGTGGCTGTACCCACCCACCCTCCTCTTCTAACCAAAAAAAAAGGACTCTGGTGTGTTGATAAGGTAAGCTTTTTATTTAAAAATTTCTGTCCGTTGGATTGCTAAGCTGACTAGTTTTGACTTTTCTTTTTGGTTTTTCAGTAGATTTGTTGGGAATTTAGAATAGCGGGAATGGAGGTTAAGGCAGTTGTATGTTCCTCCTGCAGAATGTGGTAGGTAAGGGTCGCCAAGAGTGTCCCTGCTGACTGCATCTGTGGGAAGTGCACCCAACTCCAGCTCCTCGAGAACCGCGTTAGGGAACTGGAGCTGGATGAACTTCGGATCATTCGGGAGGCGGAGGGGGTTATTGAGAGGAGTTATGGGGAGGTAGTCACACCTCAGGTAAAAGAAGTAGGTAGATGGGTTACCGTCAGGGGAAGGAGAGGGAACCAGCAGGCACTGCAGGGATCCCCTGTGGCCGTTTCCCTCAACAACAGGTATACCATTTTGGATACTGTTGCGGGGGACGACTTACCAGGGGTAAGCAATGGGGTACAGGTATCTGGCACAGAGTCTGTCCCTGTTGCTCAGAAGGGAATGGGGAAGAGGAGCCGAGCATTAGTCATTGGGGTTTCCATAGTTAGGGGAACAGATAGGAGGTTCTGTGGGAACGAGAGAGACTCACGGTTGGTGTGCTGCCTCCCAGGTGCCAGGGTTTGTAATGTCTCGGTTCGTGTTTTTGGGATCCTTAAGGGGGAGGGGGAGCAGCCCCAAGTCGTGGTCCACATAGGCACCAACGACATAGGTAGGAAGAGAGATGGGGATTTAAGACAGAAATTCAGGGAGCTAGGGTGGAAGCTCAGAGCGAGAACAAACAGAGTTGTTATCTCTGGGTTGTTGCCCGTGCCACGTGATAGCGAAGCGAGGAATCGGGAGAGAGAGGAGTTGAACACGTGGCTGCAGGGATGGTGCAGGAGGGAGGGTTTTGGTTTCCTGGATAATTGGGGCTCTTTCTGGGGTAGGTGGGACCTCTGCAAAAAGGATGGTCTTCACCTGAACCAGAGGGGTACCAATATCCTGGGGGGGGGGGGGGGAGATTTGCTAGTGCTCTTCGGGGGGGTTTAAACGAATTCAGCAGGGGAATGGGTACCTAAATTGTAGTTCCAGTGTACAGGAAGTTGAGAATAGTAAGGTCAGGGAAAAGGTTACAAGGACGCAAGAGGGCACTGGCAAGCAAGAACTTGGTTTAAAGTATGTCTACTTCAATGTCAGGAGCATCCGGAATAAGGTGGGTGAGCTTGCAGCATGGGTTGGTACCAGGGATCTCGATGTAGTGGCCATTTCGGAGACATGGGTAGTGCAGGGGCAGGAATGGATGTTGCAGGTTCCGGGATTTAGATGTTTCAGTAAGAACAGAGAAGATGGTAAAAGAAGGGGGGGGGGGTGTGGCATTGTTAATCAAGGAGAGTATTACAGTGACAGAAAGGACGTTTGAGGACTCGTCTACTGAGGTAGTATGGGCCGAGGTTAGAAACAGGAGAGGAGAGGTCAACCTGTTGGGAGTCTTCTATCGATCTCCGAATAGTTCCAGAGATGTAGAGGAAAGGATAGCGAAGATGATTCTCGACAGGGGCGAGAGTAACAGGGTAGTTGTTATGGGGGACTTTACCTTTCCAAATATTGACTGGAAATACTATAGTTTGAGTACTTTAGATGGGTCAGTCTTTGTCCAGTGTGTGCAGGAGGGTTTTCTGACACAGTATGTAGACAGGCCAACCAGGGGCGATGCCATACTGGATTTGGTACTGAGTAATGAACCCGGCCAGGTGTTAGATTTAGATGTAGGTGAGCACTTTGGTGACAGTGATCACAATTCGGTTAGGTTTACCTCAGCGTTGGGCAGGGACAGGTATATACCGCAGGGCAAGAATTATAGCTGGGGGAAAGGAAATTATGATGCGATTAGGCAAGATTTAGGATGCGTAGGATGGGGAAGGAAACTGCAGGGGATGGGAACAATCGAAATATGGAGCTCATTCAAGGAGCAGCTATTGCGTGTCCTTGATAAGTATGTACCTGTCAGGCAGGGAGGAAGTGGTCGAGCGAGGGAGCCGTGGTTTACTGAAGAAGTTGAAGCGCTTTTCAAGAGGAAGAAGAAGGCTTATGTTGGGATGAGACGTGAAGGCTCAGTTAGGGCGCTTGAGAGTTACAAGCTAGCCAGGAAGGATCTAAAGGGAGAGCTAAGAAGAGCAAGGAGAGGACACGAGAAGTCATTGGCGGATAGGATCAGGGAAAACCCTAAGGCGTTCTATAGGTATATCAGGAATAAAAGAATGACGAGAGTTAGATTAGGGCCAATCAAGGATAGTAGTGGGAAGTTGTGTGTGGAATCAGAGGAGATAGGGGAAGAGTTAAACGAATATTTTTCGTCAGTATTTACAGTAGAGAAAGAAAATGTTGTCGAGGAGAATACTGAGATTCAGACGACTAGGCTAGATGGGATTGAGGTTCACAAGGAGGAGGTGTTAGCAATTTTGGAAAGTGTGAAAATAGATAAGTCCCCTGGGCCAGATGGGATTTAACCGAGGATTCTCTGGGAAGCCAGGGAGGGGATTGCAGAGCCTTTTTCCTTGATCTTTATGTCGTCATTGTCGACAGGAATAGTGCAGGAAGACTGGAGGATAGTAAATGTTGTCCCCTTGTTCAAGAAGGGGAGTAGAGACAGTCCTGGTAATATAAGATCTGTGAGCCTTACTTCGGTTGTGGGTAAAATGTTGGAAAAGGTTATAAGAGACAGGATTTATAATCATCTTGAAAAGAATAAGTTCATTAGCGATAGTCGGCACGGTTTTGTGAAGGGTAGGTCGTGCCTCACAAACCTTATTGAGTTTTTCGAGAAGGTGACCAAACAGGTGGATGAGTGTATAGCAGTGGATGTGGTGTATATGGATTTCAGTAAGGCGTTTGATAAGGTTCCCCACGGTAGGCTATTGCAGAAAATACAGAAGTATGGGGTTGAAGGTGATTTAGAGCTTTGGATCAGAAATTGGCTAGCTGAAAGAAGACAGAGGGTGGTGGTTGATGGCAAATGTTAATCCTGGAGTTTAGTTACTAGTGGTGTACCGCAAGGATCTGTTTTGGGGCCACTGCTGTTTGTCATTTTTATAAATGACCTGGATGAGGGTGTAGAAGGGTGGGTTAGTAAATTTGCGGATGACACTAAGGTCGGTGGAGTTGTGGATAGTGCCGAAGGATGTTGTAGGGTACAGAGGGACATAGATAGGCTGCAGAGCTGGGCTGAGAGATGGCAAATGGAGTTTAATGCGGAAAAGTGCGAGGTGATTCACTTTGGAAGGAGTAACAGGAATGCAGAGTACTGGGCTAATGGGAAGATTCTTGGTAGTGTAGATGAACAGAGAGATCTTGGTGTCCAGGTACATAAATCCCTGAAAGTTGCTACCCAGGTTAATAGGGCTGTTAAGAAGGCATATTGTATGCTAGCCTTGATTAGTAGGGGGATCGAGTTTCGGAGCCACGAGGTCATGCTGCAGCTGGACAAAACTCTGGTGAGACTGCACCTGGAGTATTGCGTGCAGTTCTGGTCACCGCATTATAGGAAGGATGTGGAAGCTTTGGAAAGGGTGCGGAGGAGATTTACTAGGATGTTGCCTGGTATGGAGGGAAGGTCTTACGAGGAAAGGCTGAGGGACTTGAGGTTGTTTTCGTTGGAGAGAAGGAGGAGGAGAGGTGACTTAATAGAGACAAAAAAGATAATCAGTGGGTTAGATTAGGTGGATAGTGAGAGTCGTTTTCCTCGGATGGTGATGGCAAACACGAGGGGACATAGCTTTAAGTTGAGGGGTGATAGATATAGGACAGATGTTAGAGGTAGTTTCTTTACTCAGAGAGTAATAGGGGCGTGGTACGCCCTGCCTGCAACAGTGGCAGACTCGCCAACCTTAAGGGCATTTAAGTGGTCATTGGATAGATATATGGATGAAAATGGAATAGTGTAGGTCAGATGGTTTCACAGGTCGGCGCAACATCGAGGGCCGAAGGGCCTGTACTGCGCTGTAATGTTCTAATTCTAATTCTAAAAAGACTGTCAGAGAACTTCCTGCATCCAGTCCTGACCCTGTCACACTCAGCAGCTGCTCACCCAGACCCCACTCTCATCAACACTGAACATTGTTACCGAGACCCTTCAAATACTGTTTATAAAAGGCAGAAAAGGTCAAAGTTAATCACAGCTGCATTGAGTAGAACAAGATTTAATATCTTCTCACTGTCTCTTGGTAACCACGAGACATAGGTTTTCTTATTTGGTTCCTTTTATTTTTCTTGTTCCTGATTGACTAATATTCCAAACCTTGGATCTATTCTCCTGCTTACGTCATGTACCAGTCTCAGTTACAAGCAACACATAACGACACAAACACTCCGAAACATACAACATGGTCACACTTTCCTTCAGTGAGATTAATGTCGAGCTGTTTTCCAGGTTGAATGCAACTGTGAACAAATTTGTATCAAAGAAGTTGCCTTTGGAGTATCAGCACTGAACATCTGTACAAGGAGGAACAGCCATTCCAAACTCACATCCTTCACAAAGGCTGTTTTCTCCTGTGACTGAAATTCATCATGAAATTTGAATTCTAAGTTCAAGTGACACTGATGTAAATGTTGATACGGAAACTGATAAAGCCCATCACTAATGCAAAATAACGCTTGGTTGGGAGTTGAACCCACAATTGCCTGTTTATTAAATAGGTGCTTTAACCAATTAAGCTACAGAGCCAGTTAACAAATGGGGCTACAAATGAAATCAGAGGTGGTTACTATTTATTCTTATACCACTTTTCCACAGGTCACAACAAAAATTTTCACTTTTCCCACTTACTGATAGAGTCAATCATATACTCTATTTTTCACAGAATAGAAGATACTGACCAGGTTTCTTTAATGAACAACAAAATTATCAGTTTCTTATCGAACAAGATTTAACTAGTCATGAATTAAAGTATAAATACTCAGGTGGAAATTTTAAAAGTTCCCTTTTTACCTTAACCGACTTTTAAAGTCCCTTTCTTATCTCAGCCTCACACAGGCACACACACATACACCGGTTAACTGAAAAAAATAAAAGGGATTATTTTTTACAATTCAGAGCTCTGTTAAAGACAAAAAAAAGCACTTGGACTGATTACTTGCTCATTTCTGAACAAAACAGCAGATGAGATATGTTGTTCCAAAAGTGGCGGAAAGTCTAATTTCCAGGTATATGTAGACAGGCTACTAGGGTCTTTTAGAACAGTTTTTTAGAGGCAGTGTTGAGAATTAATTTTAGCAGGCTTTCTTCAAAGACAAGTGATGAGATTAGATTAGATTAGATTAGAGATACAGCACTGAAACAGGCCCTTCGGCCCACCGAGTCTGTGCCGAACATCAACCACCCATTTACACTAAACCTACACTAATCCCACATTCCCACCAAACATCCCCACCTGTCCCTATATTTCCCTACCACCTACCTACACTAGTGACAATTTATAATGGCCAATTTACCTATCAATGAATTGACACAGTGAACTTCTCACAGTCTTTTCAAGATTTGCTGCAAAGCAAGCTGGGTTGTGGTCTTCTCTCCTTCCTTGACACTTCTTCAGATTAACTTTATCAGCTGCTCACTCCAGAAGGTAAAATACACTGACTGCTACAAACAAAAGCTTGTGATTTTGTGAGCTATAGGTGATTGCAAGTCTCTCTGGCTGTGTTTTTTTCTGTTGATTTTGCCCTCAGGTTCTTTCTGAATCCATGTGTTTGCAGATCTTTGTGAGTGAGAGACATGGAGATGTGCTTAAAGATTTCCCAATAAATTATTCATATCTGCGTCTTGCTCCGAACTTTGTACAAGCACATTAATGTGGGAATCACACATATCAAGCCATCAAACCTTTCCACTAAACATTGAAAGGTGACAGTGTATATTGTGTTGAGGTTCCATTTATTCAGACACATCTGGTGTAAAAGTAGCAGTGATCGAGAAGTGACTCACACAGGTAATGTATTTGTATATTATATTCATGATCTAATGATGTAAATAAACAATTCGTTGCACTTGCCACGCTTGGTGTATATTTTCTCTGCTGATGCCCCCTGAATATCTTTGAGAAAATGGTGCTGACGATGAGATAAAAGTCTGTAAATATAGGCAGCAAACAGCAGCAAGGACTGAAGTGAACAAGATCAGCCAGCTCCTGGTGACCTACCTGTTCGGATGGTGGAGAATTTGGGTGGATTGTGTGAAGCCTGGGCCACACACTGTCTCCTCAGTTGAATGAGATGTTGCAGGGTCTTAGTGTGCATCAGATTCAAAGTGATTATTTGGGACAATATGGCTGAACTCATGGGATACATCGGAAGGCTAGGAACATATGAGAGGGCTCGAGAACGATTTAGTTGATATATTGAAAGAATGGACAAGTTTATCAGAGCTAATAACATATTGGAATGTGAAGATGAAAATTAAGAGGTCAAGACTCAGAATAAGGCAATTCTTGAGGGCAAGAAAGCAATTTTGCGAATGGAAATTTGCCTGGAAGTGTATGACATGCTAACAAAGATTCCTGCTCCTATCAAGGCAAAAGATGTGCCATTCAAAACAATCATCACCAAGTTGGAAGAACATTTTAACCCTCAGCCACGAGAGATCACGGCAAGCTAGAAATTTGGAACCAGAAATCAGAATAGTAGTGAAACAGTTGGTGAGTACATTGTGGCACTGAAGAATTTATCACTGCATTGCAAGTTTAGCACATTCTTGGACCGTGCATTATGAGACAGATTAGTGCTTATATTGGTGGATGAGAAAAGATATTAAACACACAAAATCCTACATTTGAGCTAACATGTAAGATTGCTCTTTCCATGGAGATAGCATCAAAGAATGCTCGGGAATTTCATCCTGTGCCAGTGATAATAACACACTTCAGGGGAGCTTCAAAAAACTGGTAAAATGGGCTTTCACATGGCAGATAAAATTTACACAGAGAATTGTGAAGAGATACAATTTGGGAGGAAGAATAAGGAGAGGCCATATAAATGAAATGGTACTATTCTAAAGTGGGTGCAGGAACAAAGTGACAATGTACACCAATCTTAGAAGGTTTGAAAAGGCTTCAAAGAAAAAACAGGACACTTCGCTTTATTAATGGAGGCATAGCGTAAAAGTAAATAAGTTATGATAAACCTTTATAAAATACTGGGTCTGAATGGCCTACTCCTGTACCTCCACAGAAAGCTTCCATTCCAGTTTCACACACACGTGTCAGGATCACTCTCCACAGATCCCACCACTCCAGGCTCAGACACCCTCTTCAGGATCACTTTCCATAGATCCCACCACTCCACGCATGGATATCTCCTTCACGATCAGATCACAGGTCCTTAGTCCTACCACATCCAGTCATGAATGGAGGTTTGCAGATGAGATGAGGAGGCTCCAAAAACATCCCCATCCTCAATGATGCTGGAGCCAAAGCTGAAGCATTTCTAACAATCTTCTGTCAGAAATTGCTCAGTGGATGATTCATCTCAGCCTCCTGAGGTCCCCAGCATCACAGTTTCCAGTCTTCAGCCAATTCGATTCACTCCACATGATAGTAAGAAACAGCTGAAGTCACTCGATACAGCAAAGGCTATGGGCCCTAACAACATCCCGGTTCCAGTACCGAAGATTGGTGCTCCAGAACGAGCTGCGCCCTCAGCCAAGCTGTTTCAGTAGAGCTACAACACAGGCATCTACTGGACAATGTGGAAAGTTGCCCAGGTGTGCCCTGTCCGTAAAAAAATGCAGGACAAATCCAATCTGACCAATTGCCGCCCCATCAGTCTACTACCAATCATCAGAAAAGTGATGGAAGATGTCATCAACAGTGCTATCAAGCACCAGACACTTAGAATTCCTTCGGACCTTTTTCCAATTATTTCTGAGGACCTGCTCACCGATGCTCAGTTTGGGATCCGCCAGGACCACTCAGTTCCTGACCTCATTATGGCCTTGGCCCAAATATGGGCAAAAGCGCTGAATTCAGGAGGTGAGATGAGGTAACAGTGACTGCTCTTGCCAAGGGCATCAAGGAGCCCTTGCAAAATTGAAGTCAATGTCAATCAGGGGAAAACTCTCCACTTGTTGGAGTCATACCTAGCGCAAAGGAATCTGGCAGCTAAAAAACTGGGCATCCATGAGGCACTGTGGGCCATCAGCAGCAGCAGAATTGTATTTAAACACAATATGTTACCTCATGGCCTGGCATATCCCTCACTCTACCATTACCATCAAGCCAAGGGAGCAATAGTGGTTCAATGAAGTGTGCAGGAGGGCATGTCAGGAGCAGCACCAAACAGACCTAAAAATGACGTGTCAACCTGGTGAAACTACAACACAGGATTACTTGCATGTCAAACAGTGGAGGCAGCATGCAATAGACAGAGCTAAGCGATCTCACCACCAACAGATCAGATCAAAGCTATGCAGTCCTGCCACATCCAGTCCTGAATGGTGGTAGATAATTAAACAATTAACAAGAGGTCAAGGCTCCACAAATATCCCCATGCTTAATGATAGGGGAGACCAGTATATCAGTGCAAAATACAAGGTTGAATCATCTTCAGCCAGCAGTATCAAGTAGATGATCCATCTTGGCCTCCTCCTGATGTCCCCAGCATCATAGATGCGAATCTTCAGCTCATCCAATTCACTCCACATGATATCAAGAAATGGCTGAAGGCACTGGATACTGACAACATCCCGGCTGTAGAGCTGAAGACTTGTGCTCCAGAACTAGCCGCACCGCTAGCCAATATGTTCCAATACAGCTACAACACTGGCATCTACCCGGAAATGTGGAAAATTGCCCAGGTATGTCCTGTACACAAAAAGCAGGACAAATCCAACCCTGTGAATTACTGCCCCATCAGCCTTCTCTTGATCATCAGTAAACTGATGGAAGGTGTCGTTGACAGTGCTATCAAGCAGCATTTACACAGTCATAACCTGCTCACCGATGCTCAGTTTGGGTTCCGCCAGAGCCACTCAGTTCCTGACCTTTATATGGCCTTGGCCCAAATATGGGTAAAAGAGCTGAATTCAGGAGGTGAGGTGAGGTAACAGTGACTGTTCTTGCCAAGGGCATCAAGGAGCCCTTGCAAAATTGAAGTCAATGTCAGTCAGGGGGAAACTCTCCACTGGTTGGAGTCATACCTCGCGCCAAGGAATATGGTGATGGTTGTTGGTGGCCAATCAGATCAGTCCCAGAACATTGCTCAAGAGTTCCTCAAGGTCACGTCCTCGGCCCCAACCATCTTCAGCTGCTTCATCAGTGACCTCCCCTGTATCATAAGGTCAGAAGTCGGGATGTTCAGTGATGATTGCAAAATGTTCAGTCGCATTAGCAACTCCGCAGATAGTAAAGCAGTCCATGTCCACATTTGGAGGGACCGGGACAACATTGGGCTTGGGCTGATAAGTGGCAAGTAACATCAACGCCAGCAAAAGGTGGCTCTGTGGCGCAATGGATAGCGTGTTGGACTTCTAAATGATGAGAAAAAATGATATTCCAAAGTTGTGGCTTCAATTCCCACCAGAATCAGATTTCCGTGTGGTGCAGTGGTGTAGTGTTTTACATCATAGCTCCAGCGACCCGGGTTTGTTACTGGGTACTGCCTGTGCGGAGTTTGCAAGTTCGCCCGGTGACGGTGTGGGTTTTTGCAAATTATGTGAGGATTCATGTGCAGCAGAGAAACAAGCAGAATGCAGAAAGTGCAGAGGAGAGCTGAAAAAGGAAATGAGATTAGCAAGAGAGTGTATGAGAACAGATTAGCAGGTCACATAACTGGGAACACTGAAGTCTTTTACCAACATACGGACAGTCAATGAAAGGGTGGTTCAATCCTGTGGAGGCAGATGGTGTGGCTGAGGTACTAATTAAGTACATTTCATCTGTCATCACAAAATAAGTGGATGCTGCAAATGTCACAGTAAAGGAGGAGGTTGTGGAGAATTTGGAGGGGATGAAAACAGATAAAGAGGAGACAATTACAAGGTTTGCAGTGTTCACAATAGAAAGGTCACCCGGTCTGGATGGGCTGAATCCTGGGTTGCTGAGGGAAGTAAGGGTGGAAATAGCGGAGACTCGAACCACAATCTTTCAATCCTCCTTGAATATGGGAATGATGCCAAAGGACTGGAGGATGCAGTTAATCTTGGGTAGTTCGATCTCAGTTTAACTTGACCGTTTTTATAATGTATCCATTGTAATAACTAACAAGGTTAAGAAATCTATTGTATAATTAACACATGACCAAAGGAACCATTTTGTGTTCAGTACTAACGTTTGTATCCTGGATAATTAATGAGTAGCTACCCATCCTGAAACAAATGATTGTAAAAGTAATGAACCATGATTGAGTAACAATTAATGAATCAATAATCATTTTAGAGAGAATGGGTTTTCATTTAAAGTTTGTTCAATCCAATTACTGTGAGTTTCTGTGTCTGTGTGAGAAAGGGCAGTTTAAGCTAAATGTATTCAAACAATGGACCTTTCTCGGACCCCTGATAAAACCCATGGTATGTTACATCGTGACCTTCAAGAGTCTAGATTTAATGAATAGGAAACTTGTTTCAGATCAGATTGAGAGACAGTGTGAAACCACTCCATTGTACTCATGTCTGAGATTCTGAGGACAGGTGGCTCTTAGTGGAAGACTTCATTAAGAACTAATTAAATGTACCTAGCAACAGATAGGAGTATTTATTATTTTACAAGGCGGTGTGATGGCCATCCAGGGGTTAAAAGTAGGGATCTTGTCAGGTTTCAATGTGCAGGAACACCGGAGGATCTCAGGGGTAAAGACTCAGATCATCAACCAAGTTCTCCATCTGACGAGGGATGCAGACTGGACAAAGAGGACCGTGACACTCTGAGACCAAGCTCGAACAGTCCACACACCTGCTCGAGCTGTAAAGTTATATTCCCCAAGTTTGTTAAATATAATTTTACTTTCAATTATTAAGTACTATTTTACTCTCAATAAAAGTTCAGGACTTATTAATCAATTATCCTGTTGCCTTAATTGGTTAAAGTCATACCCAAAGAGATTGTCCACAATAGACTTTCCAGAATTAAAAGATACATCTGCAAGGATTGCTAATTTTACAGCCCTGTTTAAAAAGGGAGATAAACCCAAGAACTACAGACCAGTTAGTCTAAAGTAGGTGGTGGGGAAAATTTTAGAGACAATTATCCAGGAGAAAATTAACTGTCACTTGGTAGAACATGGGCTAATAAATGACAGCCAGTACAGATTGGTTAACAGTAGATTGTGTCTGAAATAATTAATTCATTTCTTTGATGAAGTTTCACAGAGAGTTGACCAGCGTAGTGAGGTTGATAGTGTGTGTCTGGACTTCAAAATTGTGTTTGAAAAAGTACCATAAAATAGACTTGTTAGCAAAATTGGAGCAGATGGGATTAAAGGGGCAGTGGCAGCGTAGATACAAAATTGGCTGAGGGACAGAAAGCATAAAGTAGGGTGAATGCTTGTTTTTCAGAATGGAGGGACTAACACAGTAATGTCACTGTTGTTGTAGTGTGTGCAGTGTCTGACCCTGAGCTGTCCTAGGGTGGGGGCTGTTTGTGATGTTCCTGTGGGGTGCGTTATCATCAGGGTATCTCTCTGAGCTGTCACAGGGATGGGGCAGTGTGTGATATCCTTGTGCATGTCATGCAGGCCCACTGGCGTGTGGTTCCATCCTGATGCCAAGAAACAGAGCCCCATCGATGGGCAAAAAGTCTCACTTCTCTTTGGGTGTCTTGAGAGAAAAGCAGGGTTAGGGAGTAAACCTGGACAGTAAATCCGGAGTGGAGTCCTGGAGGCGGTTACCTGTTACTCATCAGGCAGTTTTTCAGCAACTCCTGTAGCAGAGCTGGTATCAAACAGTACTGGTTTTTCCCTTTCCTTTGGACAATACTAGCAATGCTGAGAGGGGGTCCTGATGCTCAGGGTCTCCATACTATTTGCCCAGGAGAGGATACTCCAGCTTTGTGGTGAAACATTAACACAAAATGGGACGAAACAGTTACCGATTCAATTGGTGTAGAGTATGAGCACCAGGGGTTACTTCCGACAGTGGGAGAGAAAATCAGATCTCATTGGATAACTACCATGTACTCCAAACTGGGCAGCCCCAAGTCAGTTAGTTGCTATCCTGCCACGACCTGCTTGCTTCAATGGGTGCTTGGAGCTTAGAGAGTCATCTCTCAACAGGTGGATTGATAATCTATGCACCAGGCAAGACAAACTCAAAACAGAAGACACCAGTCCTTCGCATCACAAGCTGGAAAATAAGGACCATGTGTCCTGGCCATACCGACAACCTTCTGCAGGTTGATAACACACACAAGACAGCTGTGATCGACAAAGAACTCACAAGACTCAATGTGGACATTGCTGTTCTGCAGGAAACTAGACTCGTTCAAAGTGGATCCCTCAACGAGAAACACTACACCTTATTCTGGCAGGGGAAAGCCCAAGAGGCAACTCGTGTGCATGGAGTGGGTTTCACAGTGAAAAACATGCTACTTGCAATGAGTGAACCCCCCACAGTAGGCGCAGAGAGACTTCTTACTCTTCACTTGTCAACAAGCGCGGGCCCAGTTAATCTCATGTGCATCTATGTGCCGACACTCACCTCCACCCCAGATGTCAAGGATCAATTCTATGTGACACTTGACACTGCCATCAGTAGAATTCCCAGCACTGAGGGACTGTGCCTTCTAGGAGACGTCAACGCAAGCTTGGATACTGACTATAGCTTGGCCAATGAGCTTAGGGCACCAGGGGATTGGCAAGATCAACAAAAATGGACAGAGGTTGCTGGAGCTATGCTGTCAGCATGGATTCTGTGTGATGAACAGCTACTTCCAGGTCAAGCTGTGCTACAAGGTGTCCTGGAGACATCTGAGATCATGCCACTGGCATCACCTAGACCTTATCATCACCAGACGTACGACCCTCAGCAGTGTCCTCATCACGCACAGCCAGCAAAGCGCAGACTGTGACACTGACCACTCCCTGGTTTGTAACAAGGTCAGGCTGCAGACAAGGAAGCTTCATCCATCCATGAAGAAAGGTCATCCTCTGATCAACACCTGCCGAACCACTGATCCAGAAAGGACCCAGGAGTTCCTCAACATCCTCGATCAGGCTCTTTCAAACAACAATGCACTCACTGTATATGGGAAAAGAGATGGGAGGAATGCTGACTGGTTTGAGGCTTATTGGACTGAGATAGAGTCAGTTATTGCAACTAAGAGGAGAGCCCTCATGAACTACAAACCAGTCCCCAGCAAACAACATCTAGATGCTCTCAGAGCTGCCAGAAACAAGTCTCTGCAGACTGCTCGGCCCACCTCCTTCTGAAATGTGTCTTTGCAAAGCAGGTGTGGAAGCGATGCAGAGGTTTTTGTCGAGGTTCATCCCAAGCAGCTCGGTAACTCAGGAGTCTGTGCTCTACGGCTGTTCCTAGGGACACGCACTGAGACAAACATCAACTGCTGCTGGAACACTATCAATTCGGTGAAAGACGCCCTTTGGTCTGCCCGAAACTTGCTGGTCTTCCAGAGCAAAGAGTTGTCCACGACCGAATGTTGCAGACTGGCACATTCCGAGTTCCAGGACTACGTGCTGAGGGACGCACTAAAGCTTGGGGCAGCCGCAGCAAAGGCTCAATGTGGAAAGACAACTGTGTATGGTCCCCCTACCAAGCTGAACTGAGGGGCTGGATCCATGGGAAACCCCTCGAACTGTATCGGGAAAATTTTCATTTGCTGTAAAATGTAAAAATGTATATGGCATGACAAATGAAATGGAAGGGTTGTGAGGCAACTGATGATTGTATTGAAGGAAACTGATCTCCCTTGTGCTGTTTGCATTTTTTGACTTGGTGCTGTTTGAAACTGTTCGGTAATGTATTTTTTAAAGATTTTTTATGAATAAAGTATATTTTGGAAATTAAAAAAAAACTGCTCGGCACTGCACCAATCAATACTGGTTAAAACTCTGCGGCAGCATACAATCTGCTGCTGAATCCGGGCATGCTAGAGGGATGTATGAAGGAATTAAGAAAGCAATGAGAGCAGCAGTAACTAAATCAGCACCTTTGAAGACAAAGACAGGGGTGATCATCACTGAACCGAACAAGCAGATGGAAAGGTGAGTGGAGCATTACCTTGAGCTCTACATAACGGAGAACATTGTCATTGAAGTAGCTCTCAGCACCATTCCAGACTTCCCTGTCATGGAGGAGCTGGACAATGACTCCACCATAGTAGAGCTCAACAAGGCCATTGACCGTCTTGCCAGTGGTAAAGCCCCGGGAAATTATGGTATTCCACCTGGAATCATCAAAAGTGGAAATCAGCTCTGCTGCAGCATCTCCATGAACTTCTGTGTCTCTGTTGGAAGGAAAGATCTGCGCCTCAAAACATGCGTGATGCAAATATTGTCACCTTGTACAGAAATATAGGGGAATCGCAGTGACTGCAGCAATTACCGAGGCATCTGCTTGCTAAGTATTGTGGGGAAGGTCTTTGCTCGCATTGCTCTGACCAGATTGCAGACCCTGACATCACACATCTATCCTGAGTCTCAGTGCAGCTTCAGAGCTGGTAGATTGACAGTTGACATGGTTTTCTCACTTCGGCAGTGACAGGAGAAGTACTGTGAACAGTGCAGAGCACTCTACATTGTCTTTATAGACATCGCCAAGGCCTTCAATCTTGTCAGCAAAGAAAGACTGTTCAAACTGCTATGGAAGCAAGGCTGCCCTCTTGAACTCTTGGGCCTCATCGCTTCTTTCTACGAAAGCATGCACAGTTCCGTCAGTTACAATGGAGCAACATAGGACGCTTTCACGATCAGCAGTGGGATAAAGCAGGTGGCGTCCTGGTGCCAACTCTCTTCGGAACATAGGAGGAGGCCATTCAGCCCGTCCAGCCTGCTCTGTCATTCAATGATCATGGCTGATCATCTACCTCAACACTGCTTTCCCATGCTATCCCCATATCCCTTGAAGTCATGAGTATCAAGATTTCTATCAATTTCTGTCTTGAACATGCTCAATGATTGAACTTCCACAGACCCCTGGGGTAGAAAATTCCAAAGATTCACCACCCTCTGAATGAAGAAGTTCCACCCATCTCAATTTTAAATGGCCTATCCCTTATTCTGAGACTATGTCTCCTGGTTTTGGACTCACCAACCAGGGCAAACATCCTATCTACATCCACACTGTCACACCCTGTAAGAATATTGCAAGTTTCAATGAGATCACCTCTCACTCTTCGAAACTTTAAGGAATACAGGCCCAGTTTCTTCATAAGACAACCCCACTATCCCAGGGATTCATCTGGTGACACTCTGCTGCACTTCCTCTATGGCAAGTATATCCTTCCTTTGATAAGGAAGCCAAAACGGGACACAATACTCCAGCGCGGTCTCGCCAAGGCTCTGTCCAATTGCAGCAAGACATCTTTACTCCTGTGCTCAACACCCTTTGTGTGAAGGCCAACATACCATTTGCCTTCCTAATTGATCGCTGCACCTGCATGTGAGCTTTGAGTGTCTCATGAACAAGGACACCCAGGTCCCTTTGGACATTAACACTTCTTCAGCTCTCACCATTTAATAAATATTCTATCTTTCTGTTTATTCTACCAAAGTGGATAACTTCACATTTATTCACATTATATTCCATCTGTCATGTTCTTTCCCATTCACGTAGCCTCTCCAAGACCCCTGGAAACCTCCTTGTAACCTCCTCACAGCTCACATCCTTTATAATTGGCATATTCTTCTCCATGCTGCTATTTTACACTTTCAGTGACTCAGATGGGGTGTCCACCTGCATACCAGAGCTGACGACAAGCTGTTCAACTTGGCAAGACTGCACGCCATGACCAAAGTGGGTAAATTCCTTGTCCGTGAGTTGCTGTTTGCTGATGACGCTGTGCTAACATCCCAAAATGTAGCTCACTTGCAGCATCTTGTATATCGCTTCTCCCTGGCCTGCAAGGAATTTGGACTGACGATCAGCATCAGGAAGATCAAAGTTATGGGCCAGGACGTAGAGACTCCACCTTCCATCAACATCGACAACCTCACTTTGGAGGTTGTCAACGGCTTCACAGACCTTCAATCAACAATCACCAGCAATCTGTCCCTTGATACTGAAATCAGCACCAGGATTGTCAATGCTGCAGCTCTCATGTCAAAGTTGAGAAGACAAGTGTGAATCGACAGCAAACTGATCGAAAATATAAAGCTCTGCGTGTACCAGGCTTGTGTTCTCAGCAACCTCCTTTATAGCAGAGAAGCTTCAACAACTTATGCAATTCAAGAAATGCAGCTGAACAGCTTCCACCTCCGCTGCCTCAGATGGATATTGGGCATCTCCTGGCAGGACAGAGTGCCGAATGCGGTAGTACACCAGCGTGCAGGGATCCGCAGCATGTTTGCCCTCTTGAGTCAGCGGTGACTCTGTTGACTGAGTCATGTGTGCTGAATGGATGACGGTCGCCTTGCCAAAGACACGCTCTATGGTGAGCTTGCTATCAGCACGAGACCAACAGGTCACCCACGTCTGTGATACAAGGACATCTGCAAGAGAGATCTCAAGCTGACTGGGATTGGCGTCGATGCATGGGAAGTCCTTCCTGCTGACTGGAATTCCTGGAGAAAGACATTCAGGAAGACCATGGGAAAAGCAGAGGACAAAAGAAATGACCATTTGGGGGGAAAGAGAGCCCAGAGGAAGGAAAAATTATCAGTTGACCTCGGGCCAATGATATTCATCTGTACCAGCTGCGGAAGGGATCGTCACTCACGAGTCGTCCTCTACAGCCACAACAAATGATGTTTAATACAGAAGTGACGTACACCCCGGGTGTAGCCCCTCGTCTTCCGAGACGGACGATTGCCTATTACTACTACAACTACAGCTGAAACTACAAGAGCGGGTCAGAGGCTGGGAACTCTGCAGCGACTGACTCACCTCTTGACTCGCCAAAGCCTGCCCACCATCGACAAGGCACAAGTCAGGAATGTGATGGAATACTCATGCCTGGATGAGTGCAGCTCCAACAACACTCAAGAGATTGACACCATCCACCACCTTAAACATTCATTCCCTCTAGCACCAGTGCAGAGTGGCAGCAGTGTGTAACATTTACAAGATGTACTGCAGCAACTTGCCAAGCCTCCTTCAACAGCACCTTCCAACCCACAAACTCAGCCACCTAGAAGGACAAAGGTAGCAGACGCATGGGAACATCACCACCTTCAAGTTCCCCTCCAAGTCACACACCATCCTGACTCGGCATTAGACTGCCATTCCTTCACTGTTGCAGTGTCAAAAACCAGGAACACCCTCCCAAAAAGCACTGTGGAAGTGCCAGAGGACTGAACAGTGGCAAATGTGACTTCCTATTTCAACAAAGGGTGTAAGGACAATCCAGGTAACTACAGGCCAGTTAGATTAACAGCAGTGGTGAGTAAGGTTTTAGGAACAATAATTAGGGAAAATATCAACAGTCACTTGGAGAGATTTGAATTAATTGAGGAGAGTGAGCATGGATTAATAAATGGGAGTTCATGCTTGACTAACTGCATTTTTTGATGAACAAACAGGAAGATGATGGATTTTAAGACTGGATGGATGGATGGATTAAGAATGGATGAGAAGGTACCACATAAAATGATGGTTAACAAAATTGAGGTTCATGGAATAGGAGACTCCCTGTCCAATTGGATCGAAAATTGCCTTAAGGACAGAAAATAGCGAGTCGTCGTAAATGGTTCTTTGTCAGACTGGAGGATAGTCGACAGTGGGTGTTCTCCAATGGTCAGTGCAAGAACCACTGCCTTTTCTGCTATATATAAATGACTAGGATCTTGGAATATAGTGTAGTATCTCAAAATATGTCGATAACACCAAACCTGGAAGAGTGGTAAACAGTGAGGATGATATGAACGGCCTGCAACAGGACAGTGATAGGCTAGCAGAATGGGCAGCCAGGTGGCAGATGGAATTTAATAGTGACGAGTGTGAGGTGATGCACTTTCGCAGAAGGAACAGGGAGAGGCAATATATACTTAATGGCACAGTTCTAAAGAGAGCTAAAAATAATGTTCTTTGCAAATGGCTTGTTGGTCCGGGGTATGTTTTTCACTTTGGGTGTGTGATTGGATAGCATATGAAAGGTCCTGTTTTCAAATCTTGCATGACCCCGACTTCATTTGTGTTTTCGTTGAAGGTCATCGATTGGTTGCAGCCTTCCAAAAAGCGGAGATTACTTTCACACGGAGCCTGTTTGAGGACCAGAGAACTGGATTCAAAAAGTCTGTTGACAAAATTGAAATGAACTGAATGTACAGATTGCCAAGTGTGCGTATGAAGGTGAAGCAGTAACAGAGAGCTGGATCCAAAAACAACAGGACTGGGTTCTGGTATGGAATGGAATTCTTCTGTGTTTCTGTTGTTTGGTTTGGATTAACTCATCGATTTTTTTGTTTTTCACTTTGCCGATGCGTTTGAATAATTGTGGATCCTTCTTCAGAGTGTTTTCTTTCACCAGCTAGTTCTACCCTCTGATGATGTTGATCGTAATCAGCTTCAACTTGCTGATAGTTTTGGAAGTAAGCAGATTTCCTTTGCTTGAGTCTGCAACATGTAACTCAGTCTGACATGTGGATCCATGGGAGGATTTGAAAGCCACCCCAGCGTCGGAGCATGCAGTTGCATCCATCCAATAAGAGACCGAGTAGAAGTGATAGTTCAGTCAGTCGAACATAAGACTTTTAATCTCAGGGTTGTGAGTTTGAGTGCCATTCTGCTTCTCCATTTTTTTAGGCTTCATTAGCAGAGGGGACAAGGAGTGTTTGAAATGAAATTCAACAACAGTATGAGAAAGTCTCACTTTGATTCGGGAATCTTATCTCTCTGCAGCATCTCGCTGTGAAAGATTGAACTTTATCTCATTTCATTCTCAGCTCAGGGTCTGTGCGGCTCAGTGGGACTTCTGGCTGTCTCCCGCTTCACAATCCATCAGTGCTGAGAAAGCAATGGGGAATATTACTTACATGTTGTGTTCTGTAACCTTTCAGAAACAATTGAATTATGTATTTTCTTCCAAAACATTCATTCTCAGTTCTGGGAAAAATAGAGTATATGATTGACTGTATCAGTAAGTGGGAAAAGTTAAAATATGTTGTGACCAGTGGAGAAATGGGATGTGAATAAATAGTAGCAAAATACTGCGGATGCTGGAAATCTGAAATAAAAACAAGAAATGCTGGAACCACTCAGCAGGTCTGGCAGCATCTGTGGAAAGAGAAGCAGAGTTAACGTTTCGGGTCAATGACCCTTCTTTGGAAGACCGGTGAGCCTGACGTCAGTGGTAGGGAAGCTGCTGGAGAAGATACTTAGGGATAGGATCTATTCCCATTTGGAAGAAAATGGGCTTATCAGTGATAGGCAACATGGTTTTGTGCAGGGAATGTCATGCCTCACCAACTTAATAGAATTATTTGAGGAAGTGACAAAGTTGATTGATGAGGGAAGGGCTGTAGATGTCATATACATGGACTTCAGTAAGGCGTTTGATAAGGTTCCCCATGGTAGGTTGATGGAGAAAGTGAAGTCGCATGGGGTCCAGGATGTACTAGCTAGATGGATAAAGAACTGGCTGGGCAACAGAAGACAGAGAGTAGCAGTGGAAGGGAGTTTCTCAAAATGGAGACGTGTGACCAGTGGTGTTCCACAGGGATCCGTGCTGGGACCACTGTTGTTTGTGATATACATAAATTATTTGGAGGAAGGTATAGGTGGTCTGATTGGCAAGTTTGCAGATGACACTAAGATTGGTGGAGTAGCAGATAGTGAAGGGGACTGTCAGAGAATATAGCAGAATATAAATAGATTAGAGAGTTGGGCAGAGAAATGGCAGATGGAGTTCAATCCGGGCAAATGCTAGGTGATGCATTTTGGAAGATCCAATTCAAGAGTGAACTATACAATAAATGGAAAAGTCCTGGGGAAAATTGATGTCCAGAGAGATTTGGGTGTTCAGGTCCATTGTTTCCTGAAGGTGGCAACGCAGGTCAATAGAGTTATCAAGAAGGCATACGGCATGCTTTCCTTCATCGGACAGGGTATTGAGTACAAGAGTTGGCAGGTCATGTCACAGTTGTATAAGACTTTGGTTCGGCCACATTTGGAATACTGCATGCAGTTCTGGTCGCCACATTACCAAAAGGATGTGGATGCTTTGGAGAGGGTGCAGAGGAGGTTCACCAGGATGTTGCCTGGTATGGAGGGCACTAGCGATGAAGAGAGGTTGAGTAGATTAGTATTATTTTCATTAGAAAGACGGAGGTTGAGGGGGGAACTGATTGAGGTGTGCAAAATCATGAGAGGTATAGACAGGGTGGTGGCAAGAAGCTTTTTCCCAGACTGGGGGATTCAATTACTCGGGGTCACGAGTTCAAAGTGAGAGGGGAAAAGTTTAGGGGGGATATGCGTGGAAAGTTCTTTACGCAGAGGGTGGTGGGTGCTTGGAATGCATTGCCAGCGGAGGTGGTAGACGCGGGCACGATAGCGTCTTTTAAGATGTATCTAGACAGATACATGAATGGGCAGGAAGCAAAGAGATACAGACCCTTAGAAAATAGGCGACAGGTTTAGATAGAGGATCTGGATCGGCGATGGCTTGGAGGGCCGAAGGGCCTGTTCCTGTGCTGTAATTTTCTTTGTTCTAAGTGCTTTCCCCCTTATTTTGAAATTGCGTCCCCTGGTTCTCGACACCCCCACCAGGAGAAACATCTCAGCTACATCTACCCTGACTGTCCTTTAAGTATTTTGTGGGTTTCAATGGGATCACATCTCCTTCTTTGAAACTCTAGAGAATACAGCCCGTTTCCCCAATCTCTC
Source organism: Heterodontus francisci (assembly GCF_036365525.1). Taxonomy (NCBI): domain Eukaryota; kingdom Metazoa; phylum Chordata; class Chondrichthyes; order Heterodontiformes; family Heterodontidae; genus Heterodontus; species Heterodontus francisci. The sequence continues at coordinate 60,292,227 of NC_090398.1, forward strand.
TTCATAGGACAGTCCCACCATCCAAGGAACAAGTCTGATGAACCTTTGTTGCACTCCCTCTGTGGCAATAATATCCTTCCTAATGTAAGTTTTAGTTTTAGAGATACAACACTGAAACAGGCCCTTCTGCCCACCGAGTCTGTGCCGACCATCAACCACCATTTATACTAATCCTACACTAATCCCATATTCCTACTACATCCCCACCTGTCCCTACCACCTACCTATACTGAGGGCAATTTATATAATGGCCAATTTACCGATCAACCTGCAAGTCTTTGGGATGTGGGAGGAAACCGGAGCATCCGGAGGAAACCCACGCAGACACAGGGAGAACTTGCAAACTCCACACAGGCAGTACCCGGAATTGAACCCGGGTCGCTGGAGCTGTGAGGCTGCGGTGCTCACCACTGCGCCGCCCCAAAGGTGACCAAAACTGCACACAGTACTCCAAGTGCGGTCTCACCAAGGTTCTTTACAATTGAAGCAAGAATTCACTATTCCTGTACTCAAATCCTCGTGCGATAAAGGCTAACGTACCAATAGCCTTCTTAATTGCTTGCTGCACCTGCATGTTAGCTTTCAGTGACTTATTGACATGGACACCCAGGTCACCCTTATATTCTGTACCTCAGCTAACAAAGGAAAGGATTCCATCTACCTGCTGAACCACCTTATTGACCTGTCCTGCTACCTTCAGGGATCTGTGGACATTCACTCCAACGTCCCTCACTTCTTCTGCACCGTTCAGGGTTCTCCCGTTAATTGTGTATTCCTTTGCCTTTTTTTACATCTGCTCTCACTGTTCCCTGCTCCCCGAGTGAACTCTTGCTCCCTCTCTCTCCTGGGCTCTTTACGCTCCACTTCGCTTTCACTGTTTCCCGCTCTCTTCATGTATCAATATTTGTTTTCCTTGCGTTTAATTTAAAATATGGATCAACTGTATTTTACAGTTGTAGGTTTTATTTGGTAGTCCTGTTCCAGTTGTGGATTGGTATTCAATATTTAGCTCTGTGAAAATGATTGTGAAAGAAAATATAACTTTCCATCTTATACATGGGCTGGTCTGCAAGCTCCAAGTCCTTCATTTTGTAGTAATGAAATTGATACTGTATCTTTCAGTCTTAATCTCTGTGGGATTTTTGAACTGGTATGTATTGCATAACTTGGTCTAACGTCTGATGTACATTATTGGGATTCATAGGATCATAGGAAATAGTGGCATTAGGCCATTCAGCCCATCGAGCCTGCTCCGCCATTCAAACAGATCGTGGCTGATCATCTACCTCTACGCCATTTTTCCCTGCTATCTCCAAATCCCTTGATCCCGTTAGTGTTTAGAAATCTATCGATTTATGTCTTGAATATGTTCAATGATTGAGGCTCCACAGCCCTCTGGGATAAAGAATTCCACAGAGTTCCCACCCTCTGAGTAAAGAAATTCCTGCTCATCTCAGTCTCAAATGGCCTGTCCTTATTCTGAGACTGTGTCCCCTTGTTCCAGACTCACCAGACAGAGGAAACATCCTATCCATATCTACCCTGTCACACCCTGTAAGAATTTTGTAAGTTTCAATGAGATCACCTTTCATTCTTCGAAACTCCAGAGAATTTCAGCCCAGTTTCTGCAGTCTCTCATCAGAAGACAATCCCACCATCCCAAGGGATTAGTATGGTGAATCTCTGTTGCACTCTCTCCATGACAATTCTATCCTTCCTTAGATAAGGAAACCAAAATTGTTCAGAATATTCCAGGTGCGGTCTCATCTAGACTTCATACAATTGAAGCAATACATGTTTAACCATGTACTCAAATCCCCTTTCAATGAAGACAACATACCATTTGCATTCTTAATTGCTTTGTGCACCTACACACTGGCTTTTAGCGTCTCATGAACAAGGACACCCAGGTCCCTTTGGACATCAACACTTCCCAAAATCTCACCATTTAAGAAATACTCTGTCTTTCTGTTTATTCTACCAAAGTGGAGAACTTCACACTTATTCACATTATATTCCATCTGCCATGTTCTTGCCCATTCACTTACCCTGTCCAAATCCCCTTGAAGCCTCCTTGCATTCATTCTGTACCTTTCAATCAGGCAAATTTTGTCTGTTCAGTTTCAAGTTTTATGTTTAAAATGTGGCCATGGTGACAGAGTTTATTTAGATCTGATAGTGAGTTTGTTTTTGGACTGCGATTGATGTATCAACCTATCAGCTGTATTGAATTGGAGTGAAATGGAAACAACTTCTTTCTCTCATGCTGTTGTTTGACTGTTGGATTGAAAATGTGTCTCTCGACTTCGGGATCAGTTTCTGTCTGGCTTCTTCTTTTGTTTGTTCCAGTGGAACTGATGAGCTGGCAGTATCTCTGTGCTTTGGGAGTGATCCTGTACCGACTGTGTGTTGGAACGAGATCACTGCACCTTTCCTTGTGTCCAAGAATCACCACATCCATTCAGGTTCCTTCGTGTATTTTCCTGCAGGAATGAAACAACTGGTGAGGTAGAAGATACAAAAGCGAACAATGCAATCGTCCCAATAATAATCATTATGAACAATCACAAAATGAAAACCAGCAACACAAGCAGTGTCAGTGTCTGACTCCACTGCAGTACTGCAGTATTCAGCTTCTGTTCACCAGGTGTTTGCAGTGGTTTTACAACAAGTTTGTGACATTCAGAAACAACACAAGCCCTGCACTGCTCAATGACTGGGACTGTCCGATAGAGCAGTGACCTTTACACAGTCACATTTCTATTTCAACAGAAAACAAGCAGCCACTATTTAAAATGTGCCTTTCACACTTCTCACCTGGTGTCTGCAATAAATGTTCTTTGTCTAACTGTCCACATTGTTATTTTGCGGCTATTTTTCCCCCACTGTTCACGATCCAACAAACAGTGAGAGACTGGAACTAAAGCAGGAAAATTCCCTGTCCTTTGGGTGGTGAAATTGTCAGTGATTTTCAATAGTGATTTCTTCCCATTGTGTCTCCCTGAGCCTGTACAGACACTGTCCGAGAATGAACTCTCCCTTCCCCGTGTCCCCGGCTCACTCCATGTTCTGGGAGCAGCTTCTGCTCCACAGTGTCTGTTACAAACACTCCCCGACTCCCCCTCAACTTCCCGCCACTCAATGCTAATCTCTGAGCACATCTGTGGACACGCTCCCAAAGCAGTGGCTGCTGGAAGCAGATGCTGTTTGTTCCCTTCCCCCGGGCCCGGGAAGTCTCCATTAGCAGCTGATTTAAAGCATCTTCCCCTGATTGAGTGAATGGCCTCACAGACAGGGTTGGAAAAAGATGCGCATGCGATCAACTCCTGATTGTGACGTCCCACTGGAGGCGGGGCTGCATCGCGCGTGCGCAGATCCCTGCAGCAATTCAGCATTCAAACATTGATGGGAACTTTCCCCATTTCACCCTCATCAAAGTCCCAAAGAAAGTGAAGAGGGGCTTGGACTGGAGGGAGGGAGGGGCGGTGGAGGGGGAACCTAGAACCCAGAAAGCTGCCCACTTGCCCCATTTAGATGCTCAATTTACGGTCATTCCCTGCAGGGGGTTTGTTATTATTGAGCCCCTCCTGGTAAAACAATCCGATAGAAAGATGGGAGAAAGGAGCAAGCCGGTGTGTTTGCTGGGACCTTGCAGAATTCATTTCAGCAGCAAAAGTCCCGGGTTATATTAAGCAGAGTGAAACACGCTCTCAGTGACAGGAAAACCGAACGGCCCTTTTCATCTTTTCATTGGAAACAAAGTAGAGCCGGAAGTGCGGCGAGCAGAGCAGACACACAAGCTCAATGACAGGAGAGCTCGGCCGTCCATGAGTTTCAGCTCCCAGCTCTTACATTTCCTCATCCACACTGTCTTTACTGTGGATGTTCAGGGGTTCCTTGTCGGCTCTGAGGACTGTATCCATTAAACATTCTGAGCCAGGAGATCCACACACTCTCTGTAACCAAGATTTATGGGCTGGAATGTTTCAAAACTTTGTCTATTAAATCATCACAGAACTAATGAGGCAATCGGTTCATTCTTCAGGCCTTGAACTTGGTTTGGGTAGACCTAAAACTGAGAGGTTCAGCACCTTTCCATTTCTTCGCTATTGGCTGTGTGGCCTAATGGAGAAGGCGTCTGACATCGAAGTACTTAACGATGTTATTTGAAGATTGTAGGTTCGAATCCTGCTGCGGTCGTTTTGGGCGATCAGTTTAGTTTCGTTTCGAAATGCAGCACTGAAACAGGCCCTTCGGCCCACCGAGTCTGTGCCGACCATGAACCACCCATTTATACTCATCCTGCACTAATCCCATGTTCCTACCACATCCCCACCTGTCCCGATATGCCCCGACCACCTACCTATACTAGGGGCAATTTACAATGGCCAATTTACCTACCAACCTGCAAGTCTTTTGGCTTGTGGGAGGAAACCGGAGCACCCGGAGGAAACCCACGCAGACACAGGGAGAACTTGCAAACTCCACACAGGCAGTACCCAGAACAGAACCCGGGGTCGCTGGAACTGTCAGGCTGCGGTGCGAACCACTGCGCCACTGTGTTTCGCACCGCAACCTCATAGCTCCAGCGACCCGTGTTCAGTTCTGGGTAATGTCTGTTCGCAGTTTGAGTTCTCCCTGTGACTGCGTGGGTTTCCTCTCACAGCCAAAGACTTGCAGATTGTTAGGTAAATTGACCATTGTGAATTGCCCCTAGTGTAGGTCGGTTGTGGGGGATGTGGTCGGGAATATGGGATTAATGTAGGATTCGTCTCAATGGGTGGTTGTTGGTCGGCGCAGACTTGATGGGCCGCAGGGCCTGTTTCAGTGCTGCGTCTATTAATAAATAGCCGATTTTTTTTGATGAAATAACAGAAAAGGTTGATGAAGGGAAAGCAATGGATGTTATCTATATGGATTTTAAGAAAGCGTTTGACAATTTACCACATAAAAGGCTGGTTAACAAAACGGAGGCTCCTGGAATAGAGGGGGGTGGGGGGTGGCGGTGGTCAGTGTCTGCTTAGATTAAAAAATGTATGAAATATCAAAAAAAGCAAGTTGTGATATTTGGTTGTTTTTCAGAATGGGAGATGGTGGACAGTGATGTCCACAAGGGTCAGTGTCAGGACCACCATATATAGAAATGACTTGAATATTGGAATCACAGAATCACACAATTGTTACGACACAGAAAGAGGCCTTTTGGCCCATCGTGTCTGCACTGACTCTCCAAATGAGCAATTCACCTCATGTCACTTCCCCGTCTTCTCCCCATAATCCTGCACATTCTTCCTTTTCAGATAACAGTCTAATTCCCCTTTGAATGCTTCAATTGAACCTGCCTCCATCACATTCTCAGGCAGTTCATACTTTAACCACTCGCTGTGTGAAAAAGTTTTTCCTCCTGTCGCTTTTGCTTCTTTTACCAATTACTTTAAATCTGTGCCCTCTCGTTCTCGATCCTTTCAAAAGTGGGAACAGTTTCTCCCTATCTTCTCTGTCCACACCCCTCATCATTTTGAATACCAATATGAAATCTCCTCTTAGCCTTCTTTTCTCCAAGGAAAACAGTCCTAACTTCTCCAATTTATCTTCAGAAATGAAATTCCTCATCCCTGGAACCATTCTCATGAATCTTTTCCAGAATCTCTCCAATGCCTTCACATATTTCCTAAAGTGTGGCACCCAGAACTGGATGCAGTACTTCAGCTGAGGCTCGTGTCTTATACAAGTTCAACATGACCTCCTTGTACTCTCTGCCTCTATCACTAAAGTCGAGGATACTGTATGCTTTATTAACCGCTCTCTCAACCAATAACATATAACCCCAGGTCCCTCTGCTCCTGCACCCCCTTTAGAATTGTACCCTTTATTCTATATTGTCACTCCATGTTCTTCCTACCAAAATGAATCAATTCACATTTCTCTACATTGAACTTCACCTGTCATCTGTCCTCCCATTCCACCAACTTGTCTCTGTCCTTTTGAAGTTCTACACTATCATCCTTACAGTTCACAATGCTTCCAATTTTCGTATCATCCATAAACTTTGAAATTCTGCCCTGTGCACCAAGGTCTAGGTCATTAATATATATCAGGAAAGGCAAGGGTCCCAACACTGACTCCTGGGGAACTCCACTGCAAACCTTCCTCTAGCCCGAAGAACATCCATTGCTCACTGCTCTTTGTTTCCTGTCACTCAGCCAATTCCATACCCATGTTACTACTGTCCCTTTTATTCCATGAGTTATAACTTTGCTCACAAGTCTGTTGTGTTACACTGTATCAAACTCCTTTTGAAAGTCAATAAAAGCAAAATACTGCAGATGCTAGAAATCTGAAATATAAATAAAAAGTGCTGGAAATACTCAGCAGGGCTGGCAGCATCTGTAGAGAGAGAAGCAGAGTTAACGTTTCAGGTCAGTGACTGTTCAGATGCCGTCAGACCTTTTGAAAGTCCATGTCGACCACATCAACTGCATTGCCCTCATCAACCCTCTCTGTTACCTCATCAAAAAACTCCAGCAGGACAGTAAAACATGATTTTCCATTACGAAATCTATGCTGGCTTTCTTGAATTAACCCACATTTGTCCATGCGACTATTAATTTTTTCCCAACTTATTCTTTCGAGAAGTTTTCCCACCACCAAAATTGAACTGACTGGGGATTGAAATGAGGTGCGTTGCTCTAACAGAGAGCCAGCACGGGTCCGGCAGGCTGAATGGCCTCCTTCTGTGCTGTAGCCATTCTATGATTGTATGATTCTAGCAACAACTGCTGGTGGAGAGGCAGTGATGCAGGAATGGGTTGACAGAAAGGGGAATGTCTGGGCTGGTGTGTGTTTGCAGCATTTGCAGCTTGTGTTCGGGTTTGTGAATAAAGGTGATTTGGAAGCTGTGTTCCAAATTGAAGTGTTTGCTGGAAGCAAGAAGTTTAGTTTAGTTATACAGCACTGAAACAGGCCCTTCGGCCCACCAAGTCTGTGCTGACCATCAACCACCCATTTATACTCATTGTACACTAATTCCATATTTCTACCACATGCCCAAATGTTCCTATATTTTCCCTATCACCTACCTATCTACTAGGACCAATTGCTAACGGCCAATTTACCTATCAACCTGCAAGTCTTTGGCATGTGGGAGGAAACCGACGCAGACACAGGGAGAACTTGCAAACTCCACACCGGCAGTACCCGGAATTCAACCCGGGTCGCTGGAGCTGCGAGGCTGCAGTGCTAACCACTGCACCACTGTGCTGCTGATGTAAATAAAGAGTAAAACGTGTTAAGATGAAGTGTGGTGTGATTGAGGATAGCAGTAAATATTGTGTCGGTGAATTAGTTGTGTTAATAAACTTCCACTGCACGCTCTGCTGCAGGCTGCTGTTATCTCCAGCTATGTATTAGTGCTGCGTGTTAGCGAGAAAAATGTTTGTTTCAATGCTGTTTACAAAGCAATAGCATTGCACTCAAACAGTCCCAGACATCGCAACACACGTACAAAAGCAAAATACTGCGGATGCTGGAAATCTGAAACATAAACAGAAAATGCTTGAAATGCTCAGCATGTCTGGCAGCATCTGTGGAGAAAGAAACAAAGTTAATGTTAGCTAACGAAACAAACCTGAACTGTTAACTGTTTCTCTCTGCACAGATGCTGCCAGACCTACTGAGCATTTCCAGCATTTTCTGTTTTTATTATAGCAACACAGGTGCTGGGAGGCTCAGCCTGGCTACACAATGTTACAAGACGCTGAGTAACACCATCGACAACGGGACAGAGAGAAAAACACACAGAAAACCAAGAATAGACTGTGAGGAAGCAAATGTGAGGGACAGAGAGAGAGAAAGACAACGAGACTGAGATGGAGAAACAAGGCATTTGTATGATTGTGTTCTCCCTGTTATCTGAAGGTATTTTCTGGTGTGTAAATATGTTTTCTGTTGTGTAAAGATGTCCCCTGTTGTTGTGTAAAGGTTTTCCCTGTTATTGTTTTATTTTCTGTTGCTGACCGTCTCCTCACTGTGACCTTTTGCCCTGGTTTTATTGTGGCCAACATCAGCATCTGGTGGTGGAGACGAGGCTCTGCAGCAAGTGGTTGACACAGGGGGAGAGACTCGGCTGGTCCGTGTTTGCAGTTTGTGCAGCTTGTGTTCGTGTGAGCAAAAGTGAGTTGTTTCTGATTGATGTGTTCACTAGAAGAAAAAAGCTGATTGCAATAGAGTGCCTCAGGAAGCATCTTGTTATTATGGGTAAACACTTGATGTTTTAAAAGTGAACTGTTTGTGTTACTACCGAATATAAACAGCAGAAAATGGTTTCGATCCATTGACTTCTGAGTTATGAGCCCAGCACGCTTCCACTGCACCACTCTGCTCACTAATGCTTGAAATTTTAGCTGCCTGTTAGTGAAATATGTTCATTTCCCCAATGTTTTTATCAAAATAGGATTGTCGTCTGAATGCTCAAGAATCCCAGACTCAGCAACACACGTGCTGACGGACTCACCCTCATTGCGCAATGACACAAGGAAACTGAGTAACAGCACCAACAATGAGGCAGGCAGAGAAAGACACACAGAAAACCAGGAAGATATTATCAGGACCCAGAAAGGAACAGACAGAGAAAGACACACAGAAAACCAGGCAGAGACAGCGAGAGTCCAATGATTTATGTAATCGTGTTCTCTATTGTGTAAAGATGTCCCCTGTGTTTTTTAAATAATTTTCCTGCTGTGTAATATGTTCTCTGTTGTGTTACTGTATTCGCTGTTGTGTAAAGATGTTCTCTGTTATTGTGTAAAATGGTTCCCTGTTGGGTAAAGATCTTCTTAGTTGTGTAAATATGATCCATCTTGTGTAAAAGTGTTCCGGGTTGTTTAAATATGTTCCCTGCTCTGTAATGTAGAGCTGAGTCTGCACTAATGGAATTGCTACAGTATCTTCCAGTCTGATACTGTATGAGGGCTGGAATGTGATCCAAAGCACAGTCTATACAAATTGAATTGCTATTGTATCTTTTAGTTTCACAATCCGGGGGAATTTTAAACTGAATTCTCAGTTTGTATCTCAAGTTATACTATCTTTCAGATTCTCTCAATCTGATGACGCACTTGAGATTTAGACTTAAGAAAGGATGTACTGGCATTGGAGGAGTTCAAAAGAGATTCACTCAGCTGATTCCTGAGATGAAGGGGTTGACTTATCAAGAATGACTAAACAGGTTATTCATTCGAGTTCAGAAGAATGAGGGGTGATCTTTTTGAAACGAGCAAGATTCTGAGCGTGCTTAACAGGGTGAAGAAGGGTCTCTGACCTGAAACATTAACTTTGCTTCTCTCTTCACAGATGCTGCCAGACATGCTGAGTATTTCCAGCATTTCTTGTTTTTATTAACAGGGTCGATGTTGAGATGATGTTTCCACTAGTGTGGGAATCTCAAACGAGGTGACATAGTTACAGAATAAGAGGACATTCATTTAAAACTGAGATGCAAAGGAACTTATTCTCTCAGAGGGTAGTGAATGTCTGGAATTATCTACCCCAGACAGTTGTGGAGACTAGATCACTGAAAGTATTTAAAGAGGAAGTAGATAGATTTTTGAAATATTGGAGAGTTGAGGGCTATGAAGAGCTGGCATGAAAGAAGAATTGAGGTCTGGGGCAGATCAGCCCTGATCTTACTGAATGGCAGGACAGGTTTGAGGGGCCGAATGGCCTACTCCTGCTCCTATTTCTTATGTTATGTTATATCTAATGTATATGTCAGGATGTACTATGGGAATTAATACTGAAACTTATAAACTCATAACGTGTGTCAATATTGGGCTGGTATTTAACTTGAATCTCAGAGTACATTATTGTGGTTAATTCTGTAACTTTGAAAAGGGAACTATGTGCTATAATGAAAACAATAAATGCTGGAATTACTCAGCAGGTCTGGCAGCATATGTATGGAGAGAAGCAGAGTTAACGTTTCAGGTCAGTGACCATTCATCAGATGTGAAACTGATCAATCCACTGTTACAATATCTCCATCTCTGACTCCCTCCTGACAGCAACTAATCCTTTCACAGAGACTGTGGGTGGTTCTGAAAAGAGCCTTTGGGTTATGAAATGACATTTTTCCACTTTACTTTTTCTGGGAGTTTTGAGCGCTGAGAATGATTCTCACTGACATGTACAGGGCAACAGACTGACTGATTTGGCATAACGGTGTAACTAATGTTTGGGCTAACTCATGGCATCAGGTCAAACATGGGCAAGGAAACCTCCTGCTGATTATCACCTACCATCCCCTCCCAACCACCCCCTCTCCCCGCCCCTCAGCTGATGAGTCAGTACTCCTCTATGTTGATCACCACTTGGAGGGAGCACTGAGGTGGAACAGGGCGCAGAATGTAGTCTGGCTGGGGGATGTCAATGTCCATCACCCTGAGTGGCTCGGTAGCACCACTACTGACCATGCTGGCCGAGTCCTAAGGGACATAGCTGCTCGATTGGGTCTGCAGTAGGTGGTGAGGGAACTAACAAGAGGGAAAAACATACTTGACCTCATCCTCAACAATCTGCCTGCCGCAGATGCATCAGTCCATGACAGTATTGGTCGGATTGACCACTGCACAATCCTTGTGGAGATGAAGTCCCGTCTTCACATTGAGGATACCCTGCATTGTGTTGTGTGCCACTACCACTGTGCTAAATGGGATAGATTTTGAACAGATCTAGCAATGCGTAGCTGGGCATCCATGAAGTGCTGTGGACCATTAGCAGCGGAAGAATTGTACTCAACCACAATATGTCACCTCATGGCCCGGCATATTCCCCCACTCTAACATTACCAACAAGCTGGGGGATCAACCCTAATTCAATGAAGAGTGCAGGAGGGCATGCCAGGAGCAGCACCAGGCATACCTTGAAATGAGGCGTGAGGCTGATGAAGCTACAACACAGGACTACTTGCATTACCAAACAGCAGAAGCAGCATGTAATAGACAGGGCTAAGTGATCCCACAACCAACGGATCAGATCTACACCCTGCCACACTGAATGATGAATGGTGTTGGGCAATTAAACAATCAACAGGAGGAGGTGGCTCCACAAAGATCCCCAACCTCAATGATGGGGGAGCCCAGCACATCAGTGCAAAAGACAAGGATGAAGAATTTGCAACAATCTTCAACCAGAAGTGCCGAGTGGATTATCCATCTCGGCCTCCTTCTTAAATCCCCAGCATCACAGATGCCAGTCTTCAGCCAATTCAGTTCACACCGGGTGAAATCAAGAAACGAATGAAGGCATTGGATGCAGCAAAGGCTACGGGCCCTGACAAGATTCCGGCAATGGTACTGAAGACCTGTGCTCCAAAACTTGCCGCGCCCCTAGCCAAGCTGTTCCAGTACAGCTGCAACACTGGCATCTACTCGGCAATGTGGAAAATTGCCCAGGTATGTCCTGTACACAAATAGCAGGACAAAACCAACCCAGCCAATTGCTGCCTCATCAGTCTACTCTCAATCATCAGTATAGTGATGGAAGATGTCATCGACAGTGCTATCAAGCAGCACTTGCTTTGCAATAACCTGCTCAGTGACACTCAGTTGGGTTCTGCCAGGGCCATTCAGCTCCTGACGTCATTACAGCCTTGCTTCAAACAAGGACAAAAAGGCTGAACTCAAGAGGTGAGGTGAGAGTGTCTGCCCTTGACATCAAGGTAGCATTTGACTGAGTATGGCATCAAGGAGCCACAGCAAAACTGGAGTCAATGGGAATCAAGAGGAAAACTCTCCACTGGTTGGAATCATACCGAGCACAAAGGAGGATGGTTATGATTTTTGGAGGTCAATCATCTCAGCTCCAGGACATCACTGCTGGAGTTCCTCAGGGTAGTATCCTCGGCTCAACCATCTTCACTACTTCATCAGTGACCTTCCTTCAATCATAAGGTCAGAAGTGGGGATGTTCGCTGATGATTGCAAAATTCAGCACCATTCGCGACTCCTCAGATACTGAAGCAGTCCATGTAGAAATGCAGCAAGACCTGGACAATATCCAGGCTTGGGCTGATAAGTGGCAAGTAACATTCAAGCCACACAAGTACCAGGCAATGACCGTCTCCAACAAGAGAGAATCTAACCATCTCCCATTGACATTCAACAGCATTACGATCGCTGAATCACCCATTATCAACTTCCTGGGCGTTCCCATTGACCAGAAACTGAACTGGAGTAGCCTTATAAATAGTGTGACTACATGAGCTGGTCAGAGGGTAGGAATCATGCGGTGAGTAACTCACCTCCTGACTCCCCAAAGCCTGTCCACCATTTACAAGGCAAAAGTCAGGAGTGTGATGGAATACTCTCCACTTGCCCGGATGGGTGCAGCTCCAACAACACTCAAGAAGCTCGACACCATCCAGGACAAAGCAACATGCTTGATTGGCACCCCATCCACAACATTCACTCCCTCCACAACTGACGTACAGTGGCAGCAGTGTGTACCATCTACAAGATGCACTGCAACAATGCACCAAGGCTACTCAGGCAGCACCTTCCAAACCTGCATCCTCTACCGCCTAGAAGGACAAGGGCAGCAGATGCATGGGAACACCACCACCTGAAAGTTCTCCTCCAAGCTACACATCATCCTGACTTGGAACTATATCGCCATTCCTTCACTGTCGCTGGGTCAAAATCCTGGAACTCCCTTCCTAATAGCACTGTGGGTATACCTACCCCACATGGACCGCAGTGGTTCAAGAAGGAATTAGAATTAGAATTAGAATTAGAACATTACAGTGCAGTACAGGCCCTTCGGCCCTCGATGTTGCGCCGACCATCTGACCTACACTATTCCATTTTCATCCATATGTCTATCCAATGACCACTTCAATGCCCTTAAAGTTGGCGAGTCTACTACTGTTGCAGGCAGGGCGTTCCACGCCCCTACTACTCTCTGCGTAAAGAAACTAACTCTGACATCTGTCCTATATCTTTCACCCCTCAGCTTAAAGCTATGTCCCCTCGTGTTTGCCATCATCATCCGAGGAAAAAGACTCTCACTATCCACCCTATCTAACCCTCTGATTATCTTAAAAGCTGAATACTGCGGATGCTGGAAATCTGAAACAAAAACAAGAAATGCTGAATTCGCTCAGCAGGTCTGGCAGCATCTGTGGAAAAAGGTTCCTCTGATTATCTTGTATGTCTCTATTAAGTCACCTCTCCTCCTCCTTCTCTCTAACGAAAACAACCCCAAGTCCCTCAGCCTTTCCTCGTAAGACCTTCCTTCCATACCAGGCAACATCCTAGTAAATCTCCTCTGCACCCTTTCCAAAGCTTCCACATCCTTCCTATAATGCGGTGACCAGAACTGCACGCAATACTCAAGGTGAGGCCTCACCAGAGTTTTGTACAGCTGTATCATGACCTCGTGGCTCCGAAACTCGATCCCCCTACTAATAAAAGCTAACACACCATATGCCTTCTTAACAGCCCTATTAACCTGGGTAGCAACCTTCAGGGATTTATGTACCTGGACACCAAGATCTCTCTGCTCATCTACACTACCAAGAATCTTCCCATTAGCCCAGTACTCTGCATTGCTGTTACTCCTTCCAAAGTGAATCACCTCACACTTCTCCGCATTAAACTCCATTTGCCATCTCTCAGCCCAGCTCTGCAGCCTATGTATGTCCCTCTGTACCCTACAAGCTCACCACCACCTTCTCATGGGCAATTAGGGATGGGCAATAAATGCTGGCCTGGCTGGCGACGTCCACATCCCATGAAACAAACAATTAAATACAATAACAGCTCATCTCAATTCCTAGTATTTCTAAATCCCACCGGTCCAACATAAGCTGAACAATTATTGCATGTTATGTTTGACGGTCTAGTCTGTAAACTGCACTGTATCACAGATTGCTGACATTTGCTAACTGGAAGTGAGAACTGCAAAATCGGGACAGGAGTTCACATAGTCTGTCAGTGTGAAAGAATCAGGCAATGTGAGGTAATAGAATTTGTCTGTAAATGCTACACTCATATTGCTTTATATTTTTATATTGAAAATAAAAGTAATCATTTCGTGAAAATAGTGACATGTCGTCCAGACTTTGGTAGCCAGTTGTTTTCGTCTTGCACTCAGCATGGCAATCCACAAGAATACCAATTTAAAGGAAAACAACAACTTTCTTCTGTATGAGAATAGAGTGCTGATTGGTTGGCAAGTGAACTCTGATTCGTCGAGGCATTGCCATTCAGAATGCACCAGTTTATGGTAACTGACAGATAACTGCCGAGCTTTGTTTGAAGTTTAAACCAGGCAGCTTGACTCTGATTGGTCAGGGCATTGCCCTGAGGAATGAGCCAGTGAATGGCTGTCACTTATTTTGTTTAGCTGAAACAGGCACAATGTGTTCTTTCTGTCTGCAAAGAACAGGGCCCTGTGTATTAATATATGCAGCTTACAGTACACACCAGTGCACCACACTGTGAGCCCTACTGACAGTCTTAAGTTGGTTGTCAGTGTAATTCTTAGCACACTGAGAATTATTTAGCAAATGTTGTCCGATTGTGGAAATGTGGAAACAACACTGTGTTTTGGGTTTTGCAAGCATGGGTTGGTTGGGTAGGGCCAATTGCGAACAGCGGAAGGGTCATGTTATTTGATACAATCCGCCAGTCTTAGGATGTACGGTCTAGAAACCTAGCATCACACTGGTATTGAAATTCATATATCACGTTACTTATTTGTGTGATAGGCAGGACATCTCTTTTGCTTGACAGCAGCATCCTGTTAGTGGTGAACACCACACTTGTTGCTCCTGCATCGTAACAGCAGGAAACAGCTCGCTTCACCTGTTACTGAAATACTGGGGATAAATTACCCTTCCAGGGTAATTTGAGGAGACTGGGCACTTTTTAGGGCTCAAAATGACGTCCTTCAGCCCCTTTATAAGTTTGTGTGATATACAGATAGAAATGATCTGATCAGTGTAGCCATTGTCATGCAGGATGTCTTTGATTCGCCCTATTTCAGCATCAAGCTTGCATGGTGAGCAAATGTCTCAGCCCTATGTATGAGGTTGTCGATAAGACCAATCTTATAGCGCGTGGAACTGTAATAATCCCAACGCGTGTATTGACCAGTGAAGGTAGGTTTGTGGTAGACCGTGGTAGAAAACCCCTTAGCAGATTTCTCAACTAGTACATCAAGGAAAGGGAGCTCATTTGACTGCTCCATTCCAAAGGTGAATTTGAGTGTAGGATGGAGCCCATGAAGACGTGCAAGGAAGTTGTTTCATGCAGCTGCGGATTCAAATATAGCAAACGTATCATCTACATATTGGAAATATGCAAGAGGTCGGAGGTTAGGTGTCATTCCCTTAAAAACAGGCTTGTCATGGAATCCAACAAAGATGTTTGTGAGAGCTGGGCCCAGAGGGGATCCCATGGCAACACCAACGATACATGGTGTCAATAAAACTGAACTCAACTGTGCAAGTTGCCGAGTTCATAAGTTCAATGAATACGGATTCACACAATGGTGACGGGTCTAGATCGCCATGATATAGCACTGCAGTGCAAATATCTATGGCTTCCTGAAGTGGTACATTGGTGAATAGGCTAGCAATGTCAAATGACACATGGACACGGCATTGCTATCGATATGCAAGTCCTGTATGGTCTTCACAAATGTGAAGGAATCCTTCACTGTGCATGTGGAGAACTTGCTCAAAAAGTGGTTGTAACAATTTGCCCAATCATTTGGCAAATTCATTTCAGGATATTATTTACATTACTTCAAATAAAGAAAACACAACACACAAAGAATTGAGCACAACGCTGAAAGTTTCACAGCAAATAGTCAAATGGGAAAAGGATGAAATACAGAAAGAAAAAGTCTAAAATACTGAAAACACTCAGCCAGTCCGGAAACAACTGTGGAGAAGAGAAGCTCAGGTTCGTGGTCCAGTTCTGTGACCCTTCTATGGACCTGAAACATTGCTCCGCCCTTCCTCTTTCCACAGATACTGCGAGAACTGCTGAGTGTTTCCAGAATCTGTTATTATTCAGATTTCCAGTGTGTGCAGTATTTCTCTCTTTGAAAATAAAATATTCCCTGAGAGGAATGGAACTTTACATAAAAAAATAGGAGTCGGCCATTCGGCCCATCGAAATAGCTCTGCCATTCAATAAGATCACAGCTGATCTCCTACATCAACTCCATCTCACCACACTAGCACAGATCCCTTGATTCCCTTAGTATCCAAAAACCTATCGATCTCTCTCTTGGATATACCCAATGATTGAGCATCCACATCTCTCGAGTCACAGAGAGATACAGCACTGAAAAAGGCCCTTCGGCCCACCGAGTCTGTGCCGACCAAAACCACCCATTTATACTGTTGTCCCGGGCCGCGTTACCGCCCAGCTCGAGGATTTCAGCGGTCAGATACTCGAGCACAGCAGTCAGATAGACCTGGGCTCTGGCACCCACACACGCAACATCGTTACACTTTCTCAGGAGCCTGTGAACACGGCCCACCGGGAACTGCAGTCCAGCCCGGGAGGAGCGAGACTTGGCCTTGGACCGAGCTTTCCCGCTGGTCTTTCCTCTTCCAGACATTTCCACAATCTCACAAATACTTTCACAATGAATGGATAATTTCGTCAGCATTAAACATACACATGGGGTAGTCAGGATGGTCGAGCAGTCTGAGACGGTTCATTCAGATCACAATTCTCTCTGCAGGGGTGGGTTCAAATTCCCCTTCTGATAAGTTGTGTTTTGGCATGACCAGAGGTATTTGGGAGTAGCAATGAAGAACAAACAGAGATCATGAAAGAATATTGACAAGGAAAATCAAAACAAATCCAAAGATGTTTCATCAATACATTGCAGTCAGAGGCAACCGAGGAAAGAGTAGGGCCCATCAAAGACCTAAAAATGTAACCTATGTGTCAGGGTGTTGGTATGTTTATTAATGAATATTTTACTGTCTTCGCAAATGAGGGGGGTGATGCAGATATTGTAATTAAGGAGGAGTGTGAAGTATTGGACATGATAAACTGAGGGAGAGAAGAAGGATAAATGGGATTAGCATCCTTGAAAGTGGATAAATCATCAGGGCGGGATGAAATGTACCCGAGGCTGTAAAAAGAAGTCAGGGAGGAAATAGTGGATGGTCTGACCATCAGTTTCCAATCCCTCACTGGATACAGGTGTGATGTCAGAGGATTGGAGGTCTCGTAACACTGCAACAAAAGCAAAATTCTGCAGATGCTGCAAATCTGAAATAAAAACTAGTTGCATTGGAAATACACAGCAGATCTGGCAGCAACTGTGGAGAGAGAAGCAAAGTTAACGTTTCTGTTCTGATGAAAGGTCACTGACCTGAAATGTTAACTTTGTTTCTCTCTCCACAGATGCTGCCAGACCTGCTGTGTATGTCCAGCACTTTTTGTTTTTATTGCTAACATTGCACCATTGTTGAAAAAGGAAGCGTGTTATCGACCAAATAATTAAAGGCCAGTCAGCCTAACAGCAATAGTGGGCAAATTATTGAAATTAATTCTGAGAGACAGGATAAACTGTCACTTAGAAAGGCACAGATTAATCAAGTATCGTCAGCTTGGATTTGTTAAGGGAAGCTCCTGTCTGACTATCTTGATTGAATGTTTGTGAAGAAGTAACAAGGAGGATTGATGAGGATAGTGCAGCTGATCTGATCTACATGGATTTTAGCAAGATTTTTGACAAGGTGCCACATGGCAAACTGGTTAAAAAAAATAAAAGCACATGGGATCCAGGGGAATGTAGCAAGCTGGACACAACATTGGTTCAGTGGCAGGAAACAAAAAGGAATTGGTTACAGGTGTTTTTGCAACTGGAGGACTGTTTCCAGTGGTGTTCCACAGGGCTCAGAACTAGGTCCCCTGCTTTTTGTGGTATATATTAATGATATGGACATAAATGTAGAGGGCACAATCAAGATGTTTGCAGATGACACAAAAATTGTCCGTGTTGTTGATAGGGAGGAGAATAGCTGTTTACTGAAGGAAGATATCAATAGACTGGTCAGGTGGGCAGAGAAGTGGTAGATGGAATTCAAATTGGACAAGGGTGAGGTGATGCATTTGGGAGGTCAAAAAAGGCAAAGGAATACACAATTAATGGGAGAACACTGAACGGTGCAGAGGAAGTGAGGGACGTTGGAGTGAATGTCCACAGATCCCTGAAGGTAGCTGGACTGGTGAATAAGGTGGTTCAGCAGGTATATGGAATCCTTTCCTTTATTAGCTGAGGTATAGAATATAAGGGTGACCTGGGTGTCCATGTCAATAAGTCACTGACAGCTAACATGCAGGTGCAGCAAGCAATTAGGAAGGCTAATAGTATGTTAGCCTTTATCACAAGAGGATTTGAGTACAGGAGTAGTGAATTCTTGCTTCAATTGTATTGAACCTTGGTTCGACGGCACTTGGAGTACTGTGTACAGTTTTGGTCTCCTTACCTTAGGAAGGATATTATTGGAGGGAGTTCAACGAAGGTTCATCAGACTTGTTCCTGGGATGGTGGGACTGTTCCATGAAGAGAGATTGGGGAAACTGGGGCTGTATTCTCTAGAGTTTCGAAGAATGAGAGGTGATCTCATTGAAACCTACGAAATATTTAAAGGACAGTCAGGGTAGATGCAGCTAAGGTGTTTCATCTGGATGGGGAGTCGAGAACCAGGGGCTCAATTTCAAAATAAGGGGGAAGCTCCTTGGGACAGAGATGAGGAGAAATTTCTTTACTCGGAGGGTTGTAAATCTTTGGAATTCTGTACCCCAGATGGCTGTGGAAGCTCAGTCGTTGAGTATGTTTAAAGCAGAGATTGACAGATTTCTAATTACAAATGACATAAGGGAATATGAGGAAAGTGTGGGGAAAAGGGCATTGAAGTGGATGATCAGCCATGATCATATTGAATGGTGGGGCAGGCTCGATGGGCTGAATGGCCGACTCCTGCTCCTATGTTCCTTTGTTCCTAACTCCACATGATCGGCGAGGCACATCTTCAGGCCAACTTGGTGGATGGTGTAAACAGATATCAATGCTTCTGATCTTCACCAGAACAGAGAGTGAGATGTAACATTGATCATCAAACAGACTGTGAGAGAATACAACAGAATAAAACACATGGAGAGACACTGTGGAATAACAAATAGATTTGATTGGAATGTTGAATTCTGATTGGAATGGATAAAACACCAGAAACAACAGATTAAATTGGGATTCTCATCACTATATTGATCTGAGACAGAAAAGCGAAACTGATGGAAAGAAGGGAAGAAGGAAGAAAAGAAAGGATGGAGCTGCTCACTTTTTTCAGTTTTTTCACTTGCCCCTCGAAGCTGGATAAAAAAAAAAGTTGCATATAACAGATAATTTCACCAAAAAGGGAGATTAAATGCTGCAGAAACCTTGGATCGAAGGATGCCCCAACAGATCACCTGTTTAACTGTCTCCTCACTGGGGGATTTCAATCAGTGAGCAATATTATTCTCTACCTTTTTTTGTTAAATGAACCCAGAACGGTCACTTGGAATTAATATTTGTGTTCCGACTCCTGAATAATAAAATTGTGAGTTTCTCGATATTTTCGGGACACATTTCCTGCTGAAAGAACTAAGAACTCTTTTCTAATTTACATAATACTATATATACACTCATCAAGCCTCCTGAGCTAGCATCCTTGGTGCTGCTCTCTCCTCCAAAACCTCATCTCATGTGACTGTTACATCATCACTTTGACAGTGGGAGTGATTGATCCCAATGTCTTCAGCATTAACCCATTACATCCTTATACGACACTGTCTGTCCAAAAAAATGTGTGGAGGGAACTTTATTTATCGAAACACCAACAGCTGCCAGTTGAAAATCAACTCAAACCCATCAGCGAGAGAGAGAGAGAGACTGTCAGAGAACTTCCTGCATCCAGTCCTGACCCTGTCACACTCAGCAGCTGCTCACCCAGACCCCACTCTCATCTACACTGAACATTGTTACCGAGACACTTCAAATACTGTTTATAAAAGGCAGGAAAGGTCAATGTTCACACTGCTGTATTGAATAGAACAAAGTTTAATATCTTCTCACTGTTTCTCGGCAACCACATAGGTTTTCTTATTTGGTTCCTTTGATTTTTCTTGTTCCTGACTGACAAATATTCCAAGCCTCAGATAAACCCTCCCACTTGCGTCATGTCCCAGTCTCAGTCACAAGCAACACATAATGACACAAACACTCTGAAACATACAACGCAGTCACACTTTCCTTCAGTGACATTAATGTCGAGCTGTTTTCCAGGTTGAATGCAACTGTGAACAAATTTGTATCAAAGAAGTTGCCTTTGAAATATCAGCACAGAATTTCTGTCCAAGGAGGAACAGCCATTCCAAACTCACATCATTCACAAAGGCTGTTTTCTCTTGTGACAAAAATTCATCACGTAATTTGAATACTCACTTAAAGTTCAGAAAACACAGATGGAAGTGATTGACAAGGTAACTTCGAAATCACAAATAAGAAAGAAGACTCTGCAGAGAATTGAACCAAAGATCCCCTGTTTATAAGACAGGTGCTTTAACCAACTAAGCTACAGAGCCAGATGTTGTTGCAGTTAAATCAGAGGAGTGCACTATTTATTCTCATATAATATCAATATCAAAGGAAAATACAGCAGATGCTGGAAATCTCAAATAAAAACAAGAAAAGCTGGAAATACTCATCAGGTCTGGCAGCATCTGTGGAGCGAGAAGCAGAGTTAACGTTTCAGGTCAATGACCCTTCTTCATTCCCTTCTAGATATTCTCATCCCACTTCTCCACAGGTCACAACATATATTTTAACTTTTCCCACTTCCTGAAACAGTCAATCATATACTCTGTTCTTCCCAGAATAGAAGACACTGACCAGCTTTCTTTAATGAACAGCAAAATTATCAGTTTATTACAGAACAAGTTTTAACTAGTCATGAAATAAAGCATAAATACACAGGTAGAAATTTTAAAAGTTCCCTTTTTACCTTAACCAACATTTAAAGCCCCTTTCTTACCACAGCCCCACACACGCACTCACACATACACCGGTTAACTGAAAAAAAAGAATTATTTTTTACAATTCTGAGTTCTGTTAAAGACAAAAACAACACTTGGGCTGATTACTTGTTCATTCCTGAAGAAAACAGCAGATGAGATATGTTGTTCCAAAACTGGCATACAGTCTAACTTCTGAGTATGCGTTGACAGGTCACTAGGGTCTTTTAGAACAGTTTTTTAGAGGCAGTGTTGAGAATTAATTTTAGCAGGCTTTCTTCAAAGACAGGAGAAGAGATGAATTGACACAGTGAAGTTCTCAGGGTCTTTTAAAGATTTGCTGCAAAACAACGTGGGTTGTGATCTTCTCTCCTTCCTTGACACTTCTTCATGCTAACTTTATCAGCTGCTCACTCCAGAAGGTAAAACACAATGACTGCTACAAATAAAAGCTTGTGATTTTTCTACCCTCTTCGGTGTGTGCTGCTGCTGCCGGGTTTGTCCAATCAAGAGGCGCAACTGACTTCTCTGTCCACATTTCCCCCTGTTACCAGGGTTTCTGTTCGACATTTAACTTGAGTCATGTGACAACCAGTAAACATAGTTGCCAAATTAATACTTTCAGTACCCTCTTGAAAAAGAACTGGTCTGACATTTATTAAGTTTGACGATGAATTCCTCAAAAAGAATTTCACAAAAAAAAATTCAAAATCACTTCCATAACATCATGTACTTTCCCTGAGCTACAGGTTATTGGAAGTCTCTCTGGCTGTGTTTATTTTTGTTGATTTTGCACTCAGGTTCTTTCTGAATCCATGCGTTTGCAGCACTTTGTCAGTGAGAAACATGGAGATATGCTTAAAGATTTCGCTGCAAATTATTCAAATCTCCATCTTTCTCCGAACTTTGTAGAAAAACATTAATGTGGGAATCACACACATCAGGCCGTCAAACCTCTCCGTTAAACATTGAAAGGTGACAGTGCTAATTGTGACGGGGTTCCATTTATTCAGACACATCTGGAAGAAAAGTGCTCAAGAAATGATTCACACATGTAATGTATTTGTATATTATGTGCATGACATAATAACGCAAATAAACAATTCCTTGCACTGGCCACGCTTGGTGCATATTTTCTCTGCTGATGCCCCCTGAATATATTAGAGAAAATGGTGATGAGGATGAGATAAAAGTCTGTAAATATAGGCAGCAAACAGCAGCAGGGACTGCAGTGAACAGGATCAGGCAGCTCCTGGTGACCTACCTGCTCGGATGGTGGAGATTTTAGGTGGATTGTGTGAAGCCTGGGCCACAGAATGTCTCTTCAGTTGAATGAGATACCGCAGGGTCTTCCTCTGCATCTGATTCAAATTGCTTATTTGGGACAATATGGCTGCACACATTTGGGACACATCGGAAGGTGAGGAACTTATGAGAGGGCTTGAGAACCATTCAGTTCATATATTGAAAGAATGGACATGTTTTTCAGAGCTAATAACATTTTGGAATTTGAAGGTGAAAGTGCAGAGTTCAAGACTCAGAATAAGGCTATTCTTGAGGGCAAGAAAGCAATTTTGCCAATGGAAATTAGCCTGGAAGTGTATGACCAGCTAACAAAGCTCCCTGCTCCCATCAAGGCATAAGATGTGCCATTCAAAACAATCATCACCAAGTTGGAGGAACATTTCAACCCGAAGCCACTAGAGATCACGGCAAGCTAGAAATTTGGAAGCAGAAATCAGAAAAGTAGTGAAACAGTTGGTGAGTACATTGTGGCATGAAGAATTTATCACCACATTGCAACTTTGGCATATTCTTAGACCGTGCATTATGAGACAGATTTGTGCTTATATTGGTGGATGAGAAAAGATACTAAACACACAAAATCTCACATTCGAGCTCGCATGTAAGTTTGCTCTTTCCATGGAGATTGGCATCAAAAAATGCTCGAGAATTTCATCCTGTGCCAGTGATTGTAACACACTTCAGGGGAGCTTAAAAAAACTGGTAAAATTGGCTTTCACATGGCAGTTAAAATTTACACAGAGAATTGTGAAGAGATACAATTTGGGAGGAAGAATAAGGAGAGGCCATATAAATGAAATGTTACAATGCTAAAGTGGGTGCCAGAACAGTGAGACAATGTACACCAATCTTAGAATGTTTGAAAAGGCTTCTAAGAGCAAACAGGACACTTGGCTTTATTAATAGAGACATATAGTAAAAGCAAATAAGTTATGATAAACCTTTATAAAATACTGGGTCTGAATGGCCTACTCCTCTACCTCCACAGAAAGCTTCCATTCCAGGTTTGCACACACTCGTCAGGATCACTCTCCACAGATCCCGCCACTCCAGGCTCGGACATCAGGATCACTTTCCATAGATCCCACCACTCCATGCATGGATATCTCCCTCATGATCAGATCACAGGTCCTTAGTCCTGCCACATCCAGTCATGAATGATGGTGGACAATTAAATAACTAACCAAATGAGGAGGCTCCAAAAAATCCCCATCCTCAATAATGGTGGCGCCAAAGCTAAATCATTTACAACCATCTTACATCAGAAATTGCTCAGTGGATGATTCATCTCGGCCTCCTGAGGTCCCCAGCATCACAGTTTCCAGTCTTCAGCCAATTCGATTCACTCTACATGATAGCAAGAAACAACTGAAGTCACTCGATACAGCAACGACAATACGCCCTAACAACGTCCCGGCTCTAGTACTGAAGAATTGTGCTCCAGAACTAGCTGTGCTCTCAGCCACACTGTTCCAGTAGAGCTACAACACAGGCATCTACCCGACAATGTGGAAAATTGCCCAAGTGTGCCCACTCCATAAAAAAAAAGCAGGACAAATCCAATCTGACCAATTACCACCCCATCAGTCTCCTATCAATCATCAGCAAAGTGATGGAAGATGTCATCAACAGTGCTTTCAAGCACCAGACACTTAGCAATAATCTACTCATCGATGCTCAGTTTAGGTTCTGCCAGGGTTCCTCGACCCCAGGCAAATACTTGGCAGGTAGAGTATAATGTGGGAAAATGTGAGGTTATCCACTTTGGTAAGAAGAATGGAAAAGCAAAATATTATTTAAATTGTGAGAGATTACAGAATGCTGCGGTATAGAAGGATCTGGGTGTCCTCGTACATGAATCACAAAAAGTTACCATGCAGGTAGAGCAAATAATTAGGAAGGCAAATGGAATGTTGCCCTTTATTTCAAGGGGGATGGAGTATAAAAGAAGAGAAGTCTTGCTGCAAATGTACAGGGTGTTGGTGAAACCACACCTGGAGTACTGTGTACAGTTTTGGTCTCCTTATTTAAGGAGGGATATACTTGCATTGGAGGCAGTTCAGAGAAGGTTCACTGGATTGATTCCTGTGATGAAGTGGTTGTCTTCTGTGGAGAGTTGATCAGGTTGGACCTATACTCATTGGAGTTAAGAAAAATGATAGGTGATCGTATTGAGACATATAAGATTTTGAGGGGGCTTGACAGGGTGAATGCTGAGAGGATGTTTCCCCTCATGGTGGAATTTAGAACTAGGGGACACAGTTGCAGAATAATGGTCTTCCATTTAAGAGGGAAATGAGCAATTTCTTCTCTCAGAGAGTCATTAATCTTTGGAATTCTCTACCACAGAGAGTAGTGGAGGCTGGGTCATTGAATGTCTTCAAGACTGAGTTTGACAGAATTTTATCTGCAAGGAAGTCAAGGGTTATGTGGGTCAGGCAAGAAAGTGAGGCCATGATCAGGTCAGCCATGATCCTATTGAATGCTGCAGCAGGCTCGAGGGGCCAAATGGCCTACTCCTGCTAGTATTTCTTCTGTTCTTATTTTTTATTGCAGCTTGGTTCAAACAGACACAAAAGAGTGGAGTTCTAGAGGAGAGGTGAGAGTGATTGCCCTTGAGTGAGTGTGGCATCAAGGATCCCTAGCAAAATTGAAGTCAATGGGAATCAGGGGGAAAACTGTCCACTTGGTGGAGTCATACCTCGCACAAAACAAGATGGTTGTGGTTAGTGGAGACCAATCATCTCAGCCCAGGACATTGCCTCAGGACCTTCTCAGGGTAGTGTCCTCGGCCCAAACATCCTCAGCTGTTTCATTGATCACTTTCCCTTCAACAGAAGTGGGAATGTTCGCTGATGACTCACAACTCCTCAGATACTGAAGCAGTCTGTGCCCACAAGCAGCGAGACCTGTACAAACTTCAGGCTTGAGCTGATAAGTGACAAGCAACCTTCTGGCCACACAGTGAACATCTCCATTGAGAGAGAATCAAACCATCTACCTTTTGATATTCAGCAGCATAATCATCACTGAATCCCCCACCATCAACATGTTGGGGGTTACCATTGACCAGAAACTAAACTGGACCAGTCACATCTATGCTGCAGGTATAAGTGCAGGTCAGAGATTAGGAATTCTGCAGCAAGTATCTCGCCTCCTGCCACCTCAAATCCTGTCCACCATGTACAAGGCACAAGTCAGGAGTGGGATGGAATCCATCCCACTCAACAACACTGAAGAAGCTCAACACCATCCAGGAGAAAGCAGCCCACTTGATTGGCACCTAACCCACCAACTTAAACATTCACTTCCTCCACCACCAGTACACAGTGGCAGCAGTGTGTACCATCTCCATATGCACTGCAGTATCTCGCCAAGTATCCTTCAACAGCACCTTCCAAACCCGTGACCACTACCACCTCGAAGGACAAGGGCAGCAGATGCATGGGAACTCACGACCTGCAGGTTCCCCTCCAAGTCACTCACCACCCTGACATGGAACTATATCGCCACTTCTTCACTGTTGTTGGGTCACAATCCTGGAACTCCCTCCCCAATAGCACTGTGGGTGTTCCTGCACCATATGGACTGTATCAGTTCAAGAAGGCAGCTGACCACCACATTCTCAAGGGCAATTAGGGATGGGTAATAAATGCCAGCCTCATCAGCGATACTCGCGCCCATTAATGAATAAAAAACAAATCACTCTCCACAGATTCCCCACAATCTGGGCTTGGACATTTACTTCAGGAGCACAGAGCTTTATATAACTGCAACATGAGTTCCAATCTTCATATTCCGTTCACTGTTCACATTATTTTTCTACCAGTCCACTAGCTTTTAGTGATTCAGTACTTGGGTCTCTGCGCCTCCGCAGTTTCTATCATCTCACCACTTAACAAAAATCACTCTGATCAATCTTTCGTAGGTACTAGATGACCCCTCATTTTAAACTCCATCTGCCAAAGCATTGCTCACTCACTTAATCTATCAAGAAGATTTGAAAATACATTTCTTGCCAAAGGATAATGTTCTGCTTCTGCTCCCTCGCCATTTGCTTTTCCCGTTAGTCTTTCACTTGGTGTAAATCCAGAGAAAGTAAAGATGGAAAGAAGGAAGGAGGGGAGGGAAAATCCTGCTCCGTTTCGTGATCCCTATTTGATCTTCATTCCAGTCCAATTTGGGTGAAGAATTCCAATTGTCTGTCTCAATTTTAATAAAGTATAAACAATTCTGAAACCACCGTCAAGATACTGACAAGAACAGGTTTCCAGGCCGACATTGCATTGAAGCTGCAAACAAGAATGCAACAGGCAGTTGATAAACTAACGGCAAGGATGGGATTCGAACCAACACGTGCACAACACAGAAGATCAATCGCCCATCGCCATAACCTCTCAGCCACCTCTTCACCTGGCAAGTAGCAAAAGCACAACCGTCACCTTCACACAAATCCTGATGGAAATGTAGCTTCTGGAAGTAAATGAAATTTCCATCACATCAGGTCATGGCCTGTTGGGAATGGAGCGGTGTGAAACATTTCCAGACCATGTCCAACACGTTTCTACTCAGTGCGAAAACCCACCACGGAAAGACTGGAACATGCAATCATTTGATCACAGCATGATTAACATCACTCAGACACCTGAACCATTCGGTCACTGACGAAGTCATGATAACTTCGAATTTCTCATGAAATGACAACTGAGAAAACTGACTGGAAGAATTGCTTCAACTCCACGTGATCAGTGAGGCACAGCCTCAGCCGACTTGTCAGGTGGTGTAAACAGATATCACTGCTTCTGATCTTCACCAGAACAGAGAGTGAGATGTAACATTGATCATCAAACAGACTGTGAGAGAATACAACAGAATAAAACACATGGAGAGACACTGTGGAATAATAAATAGATTTGATTGGAATGTTGAATTTTAATTGGAATGGATAAAACACCAGAAACAGCAGATTAAATTGGGATTCTCATCATTATATTGATCTGGGACAGAAAAGATAAACTGATAGAAAGAAGGGAAGAAGGAAGAATGGAACTGTACAGTTTTATCAGTTTTTTCACTCGTCCATCAAAGCTGGATAAATAAAAGTTGCAAAAGTTGCAAATGCTGCCAAAACCTTGGATTGAAGGATGTCCCAACTGTTTAACTGTCTCCTCACTGGGGGATTTCAATCAGTGAGCAATATTATTCTCTATCTTTTTTTTGTTAAATGAACCCAGAACTGTAACTTGGAGTTAATATCTGTGTTCCGACTCCTCAATAATAAAATTGTGAGTTTCTTGATATTATCTGGACACATTTCCTGCTGAAAGAACTAAGAACTCTTTTCTAATTTGCACAATACTATATGCACACTCATCACGCCTCCTCAGCTAGCATCCTTGGTGCTGCTCTCTCTTCTCCCAAACCTCATCTCCTGTGACTGTTACATCATCACTCTGACATTGGTAGAGGTTGATCCCACTTTCTTCAGCGTTAATCCTTTACATCCTTAGACTGCACTGTGAATCAAAAAAAAATGGTTAGAGGGAACTTCCTTCATTTATCGAAACACCAACAGCTGCCAGTTGTCAACCAACTCAAACCCATCAGAGAGAGAGAGAGAGACTGTCAGAGAACTTCCTGCATCCAGTCCTGACCCTGTCGCGATCAGCAGTTGCTCACCCAGACCCCACTCTCATCAACACTGAACATTGTCACTGAGACCCTTCAAATAATGTTTATAAAAGGCAGAAAAATTCAAAGTTCATCGCAGCTGGATTGATTGAAACTAAGTTTAATATCTTCTTACCATTAGGTAACCACATGAGAAAGTCCTTCAATCGTTAGCATAAATTATCAGCTGTCAGAATGTTTGTCATTGGGTTGAATAATTTCTGTGTGAGGAATGTTCCAGCATCATAAACCAGGGGAACATGCTGACTGAGTTGTGTCTTCATCTCTTCTGGGCAGTCAGACAGTTCACCCTTCATTCTGCTCTGATTCACTTTCCCAAAGCGGATCGACAGATTCTCAAATCTGGAGACTGGGTTTTCTTATTTGGTTCCTTTTGATTTTTCTTGCTCTTGAATGATAATATATTCCAACCTTGGATCAACCTTGCCCTGTGTCCCAGTCTCGGTTAAAGGCGACACATAATGGCACCAACACTCTGAAACATGCAACATGGTCACACTCTGCTTCAGTGAGATTAATGTTGAGGCGGTTTCACGTCAAATGCAATTGTGAACAAATTTCTCTCGTGGAAATTGTGGGTGATTTGAGTATTTGCACTGAATTTCTGTGCAAGGAGGGACAGTTTCAAACAGCCATTCCCAAATCACTTCTTTCACAAAGACAAAGACTGTGCTGTCTTAACGTGCCACTCAACTTCACAAACAAATTTGAACTCAAAGTTCAGGGGAAGACAGAGATGTGAATTATTGACAGAGTAATGTTTAAATCATAACTTTCCGTTTCTTCACTGCAGTGAGGCTTTGTTGGGGTTTGAAGTGAGGTTTTGCTGTTTATTAGACGGAGGCTTTAACCAACTAAGCGACAGGGCAAAATCTCAAACACATCCTTTCCTGGAGTTACAGGTTATTGCAGGACTATCTGTCTCTGGGTTCTTTTTGAATCCATAAGTTTGCAGATCTTTGTGAGTGAGAGACATGGAGATATGCTTCAAAGATTTCCCCGTAAATTATTCATATCTCCATCTTTTCCTGAACTTTGAACAAACACATTACTGTGGGAATCACACACATCTGGCCCTCACACTCGTCTGCTAAACATTGAAAGGTGACAGTGTTTATTGTCAGGGGCTCCATTTATTCAGACACATCTTGATCGGGACGTGTTTCACACATGTAATGTTTTTGTATATTATGTTTATGATGTAATATTGTAAATAAACATTTCCTTGCACTTGTCGCATTTGATGTCCATTTTCTCTGCTGATGCCCCCTGAATATATTGGAGAAAATGGTGTTGAGGATGAGATAAAAGTCTGTAAATATAGGCAGCAAACAGCAGCAGGGACTGCAGTGAACAAGAACAGCCAGCTCCTGGTGACCCACCTGCTCAGATGGTGGAGATTTTGGGTGGATTGTGTGAAGCCTGTGCTACAGACTGTCTCCTCAGTTGAATGAGATGCCCTAGGGTAAAGCATGGCTACCCGACCCGACTCCGACCAGACCCGATGACATGTGTCGGGTTCGGGTCGGGTCTCTCTTCCGTGTCCGGCATTCGGGTTCGTGACGGGTCGGGCTGGAGGCCGACACAGTGCTGTCTTGCTCAGGGAGGGAACTTCTGCATGATTCCGCAGGAATAGCCAGCTTTCGGAATGGAGGATCACAACATTTGGACAAGGTATGTTTGATATAATTAACTTTATTATGGTAGTCGGGTCGGGTCGGGTCGGGTGTGGGAAAAAAATCAAAGGACTCGGGCCCGGGTCAGGTTCAGGTTGGATGTGGTCAGGTCGGACCAGGTCGGGTTTCAATTTCATAAACGAGCAGGCCTTTACCGCAGGGTCTTAGTGTGCATCAGATTCAAAGGGATTATTTGGGACAATATGGTTGCACCCAAGGAATACATCAGAAGGCTCGGAACTTATGAGAGGGCTCGAGACCCATTCAGTTCATATATTGAAAGAATGGACATGTTTTTCAGAGCTAATAACATTTTGGAACTTGAAGGTGAAAGTGAAGAGGTCAAGACTCAGAATAAGGCAATTCTTGAGGGCAAGAAAGTAATTTTGCGAATGTAAATTATCCTGGAAGTGTATGACATGCCAACAAATCTTCCTGCTCCCATCAAGGCAAATGATGTGAATTCAAAACAATCATCACCAAGTTGGAGGAACATTTTAACCCTAAGCCACCAGAGATCACGGCAAGCTAGAAATTTGGAACCAGAAAGCAGAAAAGTAGTGAAATAGTTGGTGAGTACATTGTGGAACTGAAGAATTTATCACTACATTGCAACTTTGGCACATTCTTAGACCGTACATTACGAGGCAGATTTGTGCTTATATTGGTGGATGAGAAAAGATACTAAACACGCAAAATCCTACATTTCAGCTGGCGTGTAAGATTGCTCTTTCCATGGAGATAGCATCAGAGAATGCTGGGGAATTTCGTCTTATGGCAGTGACAGTAACACACTTCAGGAGAAGATAAAAAAAAACTGTCAAAATGGGCTTTCACATGGCAGATAAAATTTTCCACAGAGAAGTGTAAAGTGATAAAGTTTGGGAGGAAGAATGAGACAATGTGCACCAATCTTAGAAGGTTTGAAAATGTTGCGAAAAGCAAACAGGACACTTGGCTTTTTTCATAGAGGCATCGAGTAAAAGCAAATAAGTTATACTAAACCTTTATAAAACACTGGGGCTGAATGGCCTACTCCTGCACCTCCACAGAAAGCTTCCACTCCAGGCTCGGACACCCTCTTCAGGATCACTCTCCATACATCCTGCCACTCCACGCATGGATATCTCCCTCAGGATCAGATCACAGCTCCACAGTCCTGCCACATCCAGTCGTGAATGGTGGTGGATAATTTAATAACTAACCAGATGATGAGGCTCCAAAAACACCCACATCCTCAATGATGGTGGAGCCGAGCACGTCAGTTCAAAAGTCAAAACTGAAGCATCTGCAACCATCTTCAGTCAGAAATATTAAGTGGTTTCGATCTGTGCTAATTTCAGCTCCTCATGCTCGCTGGTGCCTTGATTCTCTGGTGCTAATTTCAGAGTAAGTCATGCAGCTTGACAATTGGAGCCAAAGAAAAAGACATAGGAGAGGTTGAAAGTGCCAAAACCTGGGATTGAACCAAGAACTGCGATTTTTAGTGCAATGCAAATCCAGCTGATCTATTTCAGGAACACACGAATACCAGCCTTCGCTCATTGCTTTGGAAGACAATATTTACATTCAAGTGTTTGTCAAAATTTACAGAACACAACATGAGTAATATTTCCCATTGATTTCTCAGCACTGATGGAATGTGAAGCAGGAGACAGCCAGAAGTCCCACTGATCCACACTGACCCAGAGCTGAGAGTGAAATGAGATAAAGTTCAATCTTTAGCAGCGAGACGCTGGAGAGACGTAAGAGTCCTGAATCAAGGAGAGACTTTCTGACATAGTAAAAGCAAAATACTGCATATGCTGGAAATCTAAAATAAAAACAAAGGTGCTGGAAATACTCAGCAGGTCTGGCAGCATCTGTGGAGAGAGAAATAGAGTTAATGTTTCAAGTCTGTGACCTTTCATCAGAACTGCCAAAGGTTAGAAAAGAATTGGGTTTTAAACAAGTGAAGGAGAGGGGCCTGTGGCAGAGAACAAAGGGGAAGGTGTTTGATAGGGCAGAGGGCAGGAAAGATTAAATAACAAAGTTGTCCTGGGGCAAAGGCAAAGAGTCCGTTAATGCTTGTGGTCAAAGACAAAGCATTTGTCCAGAGAGAGTGTTATGCCTACAGATATACGATGTACCCATGCTAGCATGGACACGTGATATACAGATGCAGCGGGGACAGAAAAAATAAAAGATAAAGTGGAACAGTTTGAGGCAATATCTTTTTACTGTGCTTCGAGCTCACGGTATAGCACTTTTGTAGGTAATTCTTGCGTTTCGTAGGGCCCAGTATTCTACTTAAACCTTGTACATGTTGGAGACTTTTCTCTCTTTGAGATTCACATGTTTTCACAAGTTTCAGTTCTGTGGGAAAGAGATGGAGGCAGGCAGGACTGGAGAGGGTCTGCCCCATCCGGGAGCACATAGTGTTCTGAGTTCAAATCTGTGGCAAGTTCAAAAAACCAACAGCCAACTAGTCATGTGACTAAAACTGGTCTGACCACTTCTGCTGTGTATTGGGGAAGCAAAAGACTGCGTCCCTTTGTTTCAATACTGTTTGTGACTATGAAAATTTCTTTCCAGTCAGGCGCTTGCAATTTTAAGTTTTAATGTTCATGTGGCAAAAATCATGTGTGCCTCAGTCTTGGCAGGTGGCGTGGGGGGGTTTTCCTGACACCAGTCATGTTCTGAAGTTATTGAACTCAAGGTTTGGTCCGCAAGGCTGTCGAGTGACGAATCGAAAGATCAGGTGCTGTTCCTCGAGCTTGCGTTGATGTTCACTGGAACACTGGAGCAGGCCAAAGATAGAAATGTTGACATGAGAGCAGTGGGAAGTGTTGAAATGGCAAGCAACCAGAAGCTCAGGGTCATGCTTTCGGACTGAGTGGAGGTGTTCTACAAAGCGGTCAGCTAATCTGCGTTTGGTCTCCCCAATTTAGAGAAGACCGCATTGTGAACAGAAAATACAGTACACTAAATTGAAAGAAGTGCAAGTAAATCGCTGCTTCACCTGAAAGGGGTGTTTGGGTCCTTGAATGGTGAGGAGAGAGGAGGTAAAAGGGAAGCTATTACACTTCCTGCGATTGAATGGGAAGGTGCCGTGGGAAGGGGACGAGGTATTGGGGATAATGGAGGAGTGGACCAGAGTGTTGCGGAGGGAACGATCCTTTCAGAATGCTGACAGGGGAGGGGAAGATGCATTTGGTGGTGGCATCACGCTGGAGGTGGTGAAAATGGCGGAGGATAATCCTTTGGATGTGGAGGCAGGTGGGGTGCAAAGTAAGGACAAGGGGAAACCTGTGGCATTTCAGGGAGGGATGGGAAGAGGGGAGGGCAGATGTGTGGGAAATGGACCAGACACACTCTTTGAACTCTCTGCTGACGAAGTCTGAAAAAGGGAAGAACAACCACACAACATGGGTCTCAAATCGAAGACCCTGGCATTAAAAGTCTCATGCTCCACCAACTGAGCTAACAAGGCCTGATACAGTACTTCCACTCTGTCTGTTATTGGACGGATGCAGCTGTTGACTCCACCCCAATGGCGGGCGTTTGTTCCACCAACCATGAAGCAGCTTCCTATCAATTCCCAAAATTATCATCTCCAACAAGAGAGAATCTAACTATCTCCCCTTAACATTCAATGGCATTGTCATTGCTGAATCCCTCACTATCAACATCCTGGGGTTTGCCAATGAACAGAAACTGAATTGGAACAGCCATATAAATACCATAGCTTCAAGAGCAGGTCAGAGGCTGGGAATTCTACTGTGAATCACTCACGTCCTGTCCACCATCTCCAAGACACAAGTCAGGAGTGTGATGAAAGGCTCCTCACTTGCCTGGATGAGTGCAGCTCCAACAACACCAAAGAAGCTCAACACCATCCAGGACAAAGCAGCTCACTTGATCAGCACTCTATGCACCACGACCTCGACCACCTAGAAGGACATTGGATGAATGGCAACACCACCATCTGCAAGTTCCCCTCCAAGCTACACACCATCCTGTCTTGGAACTATATCATGATTCCTTCACTGTCACTGGATCAACATCCTGGAACTCCCTTCCTAACAGTACGTATTGCAATGGCTCAAAAAGGCGGCTCACCACCACCTTCCCAATGGAAATTAGGGATGGGCAATAAATGCTGGCTTTGCCAGCAATGCCCACATCCCATGAAAGAATAAAAAAGAGATTTACCCAAATGGTAGCAGGGTGAGGGATTTCAGTTATGTGGAGAGATTGGAGAAGCTGGGGTTGTTCTCCTTGCAGCAGAGAAAGGTCAGAAGAGATTTGACGCATTTGTTCAAAATCATTTTAAATAAGGCGAAACTGTTTCCAGTGGTAAAAGGGTCAGTAAGCAGAGGACACAGATATCAGGTGATTGGCAGAAGAACCAGAGGTGACATGAAGAACCATTTTTTACACAGCAATGTGTTGTGATAAAGAAAGAAAAGAATTGCATTTATATAGCACCTTTCAAGACCACTGGACATATCAAAGCACTTTGTAAACAATGAAATACTTTTGAAGTGTAATCACTGTTGTAATGTCAGAAATGCAGCAGCTAATACCCAAAAACAGCAATATGATAATGACCAACTGATCTGATTGAGGGGCAAATATTGATCATAACACCAGGGATAATTAGAATTAGAATTAGAATTAGAACAGTACAGCACAGTACAGGCCCTTCGGCCCTCGATGTTGCGCCGACCTGTGAAACCATCTGACCTACACTATTCCATTTTCATCCATATGTCCATCCAATGACCACTTAAATGCCCTTAAAGCTGGCGTGTCTACTACTGTTGCAGGCAGGGCATTCCACGCCCCTACTACTCTCTGAGTAAAGAAACTACCTCTGACATCTGTCCTATATCTATCACCCCTCAACTTAAAGCTATGACCCCGCGTATTTGCCATCACCATCCGAGGAAAAAGACTCTCACTATCCACCCTATCTAACCCTCTGATCATCTTTTATGTCTCTATTAAGTCACCTCTCCTCCTCCTTCTCTCCAACGAAAACAACCTCAACTCCCTCAGCCTTTCCTCGTAAGACCTTCCCTCCATACCAGGCAACATCCTAGGAAATCTCCTCTGCACCCTTTCCATAGCTTCCACATCCTTCCTATAATGCGGTGACCAGAACTGCACGCAATACTCCAGGTGCGGTCTCACCAGAGTTTTGTACAGCTGCAGCATGACCTCGTGGCTCCGAAACTCGATCCCCCTACTAATAACAGCTAACACACCATATGCCTTCTTAACAGCCCTATTAACCTGGGTAGCAACCTTCAGGGATTTATGCACCTGGACACCAAGATCTCTCTGTTCATCTACACTACCAAGAATCTTCCCATTAGCCCAGTACTCTGCATTCCTGTTACTCCTTCCAAAGTGAATCACCTCACACTTTTCCGCATTAAACTCCATTTGCCATCTCTCAGCCCAGCTCTGCAGCCTATCTATGTCCCTCTGTACCCGACAACATCCTTCGGCACTATCCACAACTCCACCGACCTTAGTGTCATCCGCAAATTTACTAACCCACCCTTCTACACCCTCTTCCAGGTCATTTATAAAAATGACAAACAGCAGTGGCCCCAAAACAGATCATTGCGGTACACCACTCGTAACTAAACTCCAGGATGAACATTTGCCTTCAACCACCACCCTCTGTCTTCTTTCAGCTAGCCAATTTCTGATCCAAAGCTCTAAATCACCTTCAACTCCATACTTCCGTATTTTCTGCAATAGCCTACTATGGGGAACCTTATCAAACGTTTACTGAAATCCATATACACCACATCCACTGCTTTACCCTCATCCACCTCTTTGGTCACCTTCTCGAAAAACTCAATAAGGTTTGTGAGGCACGAGCTACCCGTCACAAAACCGTGCTGACTATCGATAATGAACTTATTCTTTTCAAGATGATTATAAATCCTATCTCTTATAACCTTTTCCAACATTTTACCCACAACCGAAGTAAGGCTCACAGGTCTATAATTACCAGGGCTGTCTCTACTCCCCTTCTTGAACAAGGGGACAACATTTGCTATCCTCCAGTCTTCCGGCACTATTCCTGTCGACAATGACGACATAAAGATCAAGGACAAAGGCTCTGCAATCTCCTCCCTGGCTTCCCAGAGAATCCTAGGATAAATCCCATCTGGCCCAGGGGACTTATCTATTTTCACACTTTCCAAAATTGCTAACACCTCCTCCTTGTGAACCTCAATCCCATCTAGCCTAGTAGCTTGAATCTCAGTATTCTCCTCGACAACATTTTCTGTCTCTACTGTAAATACTGACGCAAAATATTCATTCACCACTTCCCCGACCTCCTCTGACTCCACACACAACTTCCCATTGGCCCTAATCTAACTCTCTTCATTCTTTTATTCCTGATATACCTATAGAAAGCCTTAGGGTTTTCCCTGATCCTATCCGCCAATGACTTCTCGTGTCCTCTCCTTGCTCTTCTTAGCTCTCCCTTTAGATCCTTCCTGGCTAGCTTGTAACTCTCAAGCGCCCTAACTGAGCCTTCACGTCTCATCCTAACATCAGCCTGCTTCTTTCTCTTGACAAGCGCTTCAACCTATTTTGTAAACCACGGCTCCCTTGCTCGACAACTTCCTCCCTGCCTGACAGGTACATACATATCAAGGACACGCAGTAGCTGCTCCTTGAATAAGCTCCAGATTTCGATTATTCCCATCCCCTGCAGTTTCCTTCCCCATCCTACGCATCCTAAATCTTGCCTAATCGCATCATAATTTCCTTTCCCCCAGCTGTAATTTTTACCCTGCGGTATATACCTGTCCCTGCCCATCGATAAGGTAAACCTAACCGAATTGTGATCACTATCACCAAAGTGCTCACCTACATCTAAATCTAACACCGAGCCGGGTTCATTACCCAGTACCAAATCCAATGTGGCATTGCCCCTGGTTGGCCTGTCTACATACTGTGTCTGCAAACCCTCCTGCACTCACTGGACAAAAACTGACCCATCTAAAGTACTCGAACTATAGTATTTCCAGTTGATATTTGGAAAGTTAAAGCCCCCATAACAACTACCCTGTTACTCTCGCTCCTGTCGAGAATCATCTTCGCTATCCTTTCCTCTACATCTCTGGAACTATTTGGAGGTCTATAAAAGACTCCCAACAGGGTGACCTCACCTCTCCTGTTTCTAACCTAGGCCCATACTACCTCAGTAGACGAGTCCTCAAACGTCCTTTCTGTCGCTGTAATACTCTCCTTGATTAACAATTCCGCACCCCCCCCCCACTCTTTTACCATCTTCTCTGTTCTTACTGAAACATCTAAATCCCGGAACCTACAACTTTTGCTCTTCACTTGTTTGAAATTGCAGCATGGGATCTTTTACATTCACCCAAACATGCAGACCAGGTCTTGGTTTAACATCACACCTGAAAGGCAGCACCTTCAACACCCTCAGTGCTGCACTGGAGTGTCAGCTGTGAAATCTGAACCCAGAAGCTTGTGATTTAGAGGTGTGTGTGACCAACTGAGCCACAGCTTTTACCTGAGTCTCAATCCTTCTGCCAACAGTTTCTCTCTATCTGGTCTGTCACGATCCCTCATGATTGTGAACACCTCTATCAAATCTCCTCTCTGAGGAGAACAACTCCAGCTTCTCCAATCTATCCACATAACTGAAATCCTAATCACACGTTGCAGAAAGGAATATTTCCTCAAGTTCCTTCTGGTTTTGTGAGTCACCTTAAATCTGTAACTTT
Organism: Heterodontus francisci; assembly: GCF_036365525.1. NCBI lineage: Eukaryota > Metazoa > Chordata > Chondrichthyes > Heterodontiformes > Heterodontidae > Heterodontus > Heterodontus francisci. The sequence goes on from NC_090398.1 coordinate 60,329,757, forward strand.
CGTTATGGACCGTTCAGCAGTTAGAAACAGTTCTTCAGTATTTACTCCACCTCAAACCTTCAAGGAAGCTCTGTAAAGTAACTGAAAATCAAGTTGTCAGAAGTGGGATTTAAACACATGTCTCCAGTGAAAGCTGCAACCTGAACAGAGAAGCTGAAACCGCTCAGTCACCTCAACTGTTCAGACCTTTTTGACCTCATCATCACTTCTGTACTTTGAAAGTTCACTCAGTTCAGTAACTTGTTCAATGTTACTGGAATGCTCAGTGACTGGGATATTAACTCCCCCGGGTTTTCCTGAGCTTGTTCTCGGTGTATGCGGATGTTTGTCCTGGGCCGTGGAATCTTGCATCCCTGTAATGGACATTAACCCACTGATTGAATCTGTATTCACTGCTTTCTGCAGGTGCTGGGTAATTGCTGAGTGTGGGGCCGGAATGTTGCTGCCTGTCCCGGCCTCGCTCACTCTGGGAAAGAGTAAATAATTGATGCATCTGTTTCTGTATCTGAAATGTGACTTCGATCTGCTGTTATTAACTGAGGCAGCGCTGCAGGAGGATACGTGAATAATCTCTCACTAATCAACTGCAAACAGTCAGAATGTGTAACTTTGAGCAGCGCTTTCTGCACCGTCAGGGCTAGAAAGTTGAGGGAGGGAGAGACAGTGTCAGTATCTGAGTGTATACAGCACTGTACAGAGAAAGAGCCAATATACCGGGGCTGAGACACAGTGCATCTTATCACATTTATTCACAATAATATCCACAGTCAGGAACGGAAAAGGATGAAAAACCGAATAGCAAGAGCAAAAGTAAGAAAACTAAGCAATTATAGATTAGCTGATAAGCTTTGACTGTGTTACCTGGTCGTCTACTGTTTTATATTCAATGCTTTCTCCACTGTGGCCAGGGAATGGTTTCTTCTCAAGGGCTGAATATTAACAAAACTTCTTACAATTAAAATCTTTTAAAATTAATTCCATGGAGCTAATGGGGAAAAGTCAAATAACTGCATCAATTATAGGCGAGTTGGTTGGTGATGACGTGGATGTGTCTGCAGTGTGCAGGACCAGACTGTTTCTATAGATTCACAATGAATGTTCCACCCGATGTTTGCAACAGTAAAACTGATAGTGGACAATGGCTATTCTGATTGCAGCAACTTGAAGATTTAACTCATTAACACCCTGCTTTAGGGTAATTTAGAAAGCACAACATGCAGCTCTGTCAGTTGGTGTGCTTGTTTGTTCACCCACAATTTGTTGGTTTAAACACAAAAAAGGATGAGGCTTTATTAACTTAATCTCTTCTACATCTGCTGTATTAGTCTTGCTGTTGATTCTTCAAAGATAAGATTAATCAAGTCTTTCTTTGTGAAATCCATGCTGACTGTGCTTTATTAGATTTTCATTTTCATATGTATTTTCTACTTTTGGGAATTATTGTCTTTTTTATTGATTTTATTTTTATTTATTGCCCATCCCTAATTCCCTGGAGAAAGTGGTGGTGAGCTGCCTTCTTGAACCACTGCAGTCGATGTGATGCTGTTCGGAAGGGAGTTCCAGGATTTTGACCCAGCAACAGCAAGGGAACAGTGATATGTTTCCAATTCAGGATGTTGTATTTCTTAGAGGGGAACTTGCAGGTGGTGGTGTTCCCATGCATCTGCTGCCCTTGTCCTTCTAGGTAGTAGAAGTCACGGGTTTGGAAGGTGCTGTCTAAGGAGGCTTGCTGCCTTGCTGCAGTGCATCTTGTGGATGGTGCACACTGCTACCACAGTGCATCGGTGATGGAGAGAGTGAATATTGTGAATGAGGTGCCAATCAAGTGAGCTGCTTTGTCCCAGATGGCGTTGAGCTTCTGAAGTGTTGTTGGAGCTGCACCTCTCCAGGCAAGTGGAGAGTATTCCATCACACTCCTGACTTGTGCCTTGTAGATAGTGCACAGGCTTTGGGGAGTCAGGAGGTGAGTTACTCGCCGCAGGATTCCTGGTCTCTGACCTGCTCTTGTAGCCATGATATTTATATGGCTACTGCAGTTCATTTTCTGGTCAATGGTAACCCCCAGGATGTTGATAGTGGGAGATTCAGCAAACGTAATGCTGTTGAACGTCAAGGGGAGATGGTTAGATTCTCTCTTGTTTGGGATGGTCATTGCCTGGCACTTGTGTGACTCGAATGTGAAATATCCTTATTGTCGGGTATTGTATTGTACTGTGCAGTGACAACACTTGGAAAGTCCTTCATTGGCTGTAAAAGGCTTTACAAAGTCCTGTGGTCGTGAAATGCATGTGTTGCTTTTTCCATTGTTATCAGTGTCATTTTGATCAAAAGATAGGATTCATGAGCACAAAGTTTAAATCAATGTTGATTCAAATAATGTAAAAGCATCTATATTTTTGCACTATACTTAATAATCAGCATCTTCCTATCCTTACAGAGTACAATGTCTTTGACCCTGAAATTGATTCCACAATCTCAGTCCCGAAGACAATTTCAGCCCAGTTCTGATGTCAGATCACAGATCTGAAACGTTGACTCTGTTTCTCTCTCCACAGATGCTGCCAGACCTGCTGAGTATTTCCAGCATTTTCTGTTTTTATTTCAGATTTCCAGTATCTGCAGTAATTTGCTCCTGTGTTACTTTGAAAGTTAAAACGGACCCACCTGTCTACAATTCACACTGGGGTCTCCCATGAAATGATTCTGTATAATGTTGATGTAAGGAATACAAACTCCGAGCACAGAACTTCCTGTGGGGAATTGGGGATATGAAAACCAGCAGACTCTGCAGGAATTTCCACTGGGAGCACAAATTCACAAAATCTACCTATTATATTTCGAGTCATTTTGATTGTCCTTCTTGAAAATTATTTTGAAACAATTTAAACATCAACCCACAGCTCCATGACTTGGTCAATTATGAGGTCATCCTCTGACAGGTCATGTGACAGCTGGAGCCACAAGACATCAGAACCAGATTTGTGACTGGATTAAAACCCGGAATCCTGTCACAATGGCTTTTCAAATAAAGCTGTTGCTGTTTGAAAACACAGCAGTTAAACTTTCTGCCTGACCATGAGGGGAGCTAGGGAGAAATTTACAAAACTCAATCCTTCAACAAAATAGTTCGTAAACCATTAATATAGAAATCATTTGAGGATTCATATGCAGGAGAAACAAGAAGAATACAGAAAGTACAGAGGAGAGCTGAAAAAGGAAATTAGATCAGCAAGAGAATGTATGAGAAAAGATTAGCAGGTCACATAACTGGGATCACTGAAGTCTTTTACCAACATATGGACAGTCAAAGAAAGGGTGGGTCAATTAGGAGATCCTGTGAAGGCAGAGGGTGTGACAGAGGTACTAATTAAGTACATTTCATCTGTCATCACAAAACAAGCAGATTGTGCAAATGTCACAGTAAAGGAGGAGGTTGTGGAGAAATTGGACGGGATGAAAATAGATAAAGAGGAGATAATTACAAGGTTAGCAGTGCTCACAGTAGAAAAGTCACCCGGTCTGGATGGGCTGCATCCTGGGTTGCTGAGGGAAGTAAGGATGGAAATAGTGGGGACTTGAGCCACAAACTTTCAATCCTCCTTTCTATGGGAATGATGCCAGAGGACTGGAGGATGTAGGTAAGCTTAGGTAGTTCGATCTCAGTTTAACTTGACCATTTTTATAATGTATCTGTTGTAATAACTAATAAGGTCAAGGAAGCCATTTTACAATTAACACATGACCGAAGGATCCATTTTGTGTTCAGTACTAACATTTATATCCTGTATAATTAATGAGTAGCTACCCATCATGAAACAGATGTTTGTAAAGGTAATGAACCTTGATTGAGTTATAAATAATGAATCAATAATCATTTTAGAGAGAATGGGTTTTCATTTAAAGTTAGTTCAATCTAATTACTGTGAGTTTCTGTGTCTGTGTGGGAAAGGGCAGTTTCAGCGAAACGTATTCAAACAATGGACCTTTCTAGGACACCTCATAAAACCCATGGTATGTTACATCGTGACCTTCAAGAGTCTCGATTTAATGAATAGGAAACTTGTTTCAGATCAGATTGGGAGATAGTGTGAAACCACTCCATTGTACTCATGTCTGAGATTCTGAGGACAGGTGACTGTTAGTGGAAGACATCATTCAGAACTTATTAAATGCACCTTGCAACAGCTTGGACCAAATATTATTTTACAAGGTAATGTGATGGCAATCCAGGGGTTAAAAGTAGGGATTTTGTAAGGTTTCAGTGAGCAGGAACACTAGAAGATCTCAGGGGTAAAGGCTCAGATCATCAACCAAGTTCTCCACCTGATGTGGGATCTAGGCTGGACAAAGAGGTCCGTGACACTCTGAGACCAAGCTCGACCAGTCCACACACCTGCTGGAGCAGTAAAGTTATATTGTCCAAGTTTGTTAAAGATAATTTTGCTTTCAATTATTAAGCACTATTTTACTCTCAATAAAAGTTCTGGACTTACTAATCAAGTATCCTGTTGCTTTAATTGGTTAAAGTCATTCCCAAAGAGATTGTCCACAATAGACTTTCCAGAATTAAAAGATAAGTCTGCAAGGATTGCTAATTTTACAGCCCTGTTTAAAAAGAGAGATAAACCCAGCAACTACGGAGCAGTTAGTCTAATGTCGGTGGTGGGGAAACTTTTAGAGACAAATATCCAGGCGAAAAATTACTGTCACTTGGTAGAACATGGCCTAATAAATGACAGCCAGTACAGAGTGGTTAACAGAAGATTGTGTCTGAAATAATTAATTCATTTCTTTGATGAAGTTTCAGAGAGAGTTGACCAGGGTGGTGAGGTTGATGGTGTGTGTCTGGACTTCAAAATTGTGTTTGAAAAAGTACCGTAAAATAGACTTGTTAACAAAATTCGAGCAGATGGGATTAAAGGGGCAGTGGCAGCGTAGATACAAAATTGGCTGAGGGACAGAAAGCATAAAGTAGGGTGAATGCTTGTTTTTCAGAATGGAGGGACTAATCCAGTAATGTCACTGATGTTGCAGTTTGTGCAGTGTCTGACCCTGAGCTGTCCTAGGGAGGGGGCTGTTTGTGATGTTCCTGTGGGTTGCATTATCATCAGGGTCTCTCTCTGAGCTGTCACAGGGATGGGCAGTGTGTGATCTCCTTGTGCATGTCATGCAGGACCACTGGCGTGTGGTTCCATCCTGATGCCAAAAACAGAGCCCCAGCTATGGGCAAAAAGTCTCACTTCCCTGTGGATGTCTTGAGAGAGAAGAAGGCTGAGAGAGTAAACCTGGACAGTAAATCCGGAGTGGAGTCCCTTAGGCAGTTACCTGTTACTTATCAGGCAGTTTTCCAGCAAATCCTACCGCAGAGCAATACCAAACTGTTACTGTTTTTCTCCTTTCCTTTGGACAATACTCGCAATGCTGAGAGGGTGTCCTGATGCGCAGTGTCTCCATACTATTTGCCCAGGCCTGTGCCCTGGAGACGACACTCCAGCTTTGTGGTTAAACATTAGCACAACACGGGAATAAACAGTTGCTGATAGTAAGCTCTCACTCAATTGGTGGAGAGTATGAGCACCAGGGGTTACTTCTGACAGAGGGAGAGATCATCATGTCTCATTGGATAGCTACCACCCACTCAGTTAACTGCTGTCCTGCCACGACCTACTTGCTTCAATGGGTATTTGGAGCTTAGAGAGATATCTCTCAACAGGCGGCTCGATAATCTATGCACCAGGCAAGACAAACTTAACAAAGAAGACATCAGTCCTTCGCATCACAAGCTGGAATCTAAGGACCATGTGTCCTGGCCTTACTGACAACCTTCTGCAGGTTGATGACACACACAAGACAGCTGTGATGGACAAAAAACTCACAAGGCTCAATGTGGACATTGCTGTGCTGCAAGAAACTAGACTCGTTCAAAGTGGATCCCTCAAAGAGAAACACTACACCTTCTTCTGGCAGGGGAAAGCCCAAGAGGCAACTCGTGGGTTTCACAGTAAAAAAACAAGCTACATGCGATGAGTGAACCACCCACAGTAGGCTCAGAGAGACTTCATGCTCTTCACTTGTCAACAAGCGCGGGCCCAGTTAATCTCATGTGCATCTATGTCCCGACACTCACCTCCACCCCAGATGTCAAGGATCAATTCTATGAGACACTTGACGCTGCTATCAGTAGAATTCCCAGCACTGAGGGATTGTATCTTCCAGGGGATTTCAACGCAAGTGTGGGTACTGACTATAGCTTGGCCAACGAGCATAGGGCACCAGGGGATTGGCAAGATGATCCAAAATGGACAGAGGTTGCTGGAGCTATGCTGTCACCATGGACTCTGTGTGACAAACAGCGACTTCCAGTTCAAGCTGTGCCACAAGGTGTCCTGGAGCCATCCAAAATCACGCCACTGGCACCAGCTCGAACTTAACATCACCAGATGTACCACCCTCAGCAGTGTCCTCATCACTCACAGCTATCACAGCGCTGTCTGTGACACTGACCACACCCTGGTGCATAGCAAGGTCAGGCTTCAGCCAAGGAAGCTTCACCCATCCAAGAAGAAAGATCCTTCATGGATCAACACTTGCCGAACCACTGATCCAGAAAGGACCCAGGAGTTCCTCAACATCATTGATCAGGCTCTTTCAGAAATCATCCAAGGCCTCAGTGCGGTGTCAAAGTGGAATCATCTGCACGCCACCATCTATAACTCTGCACGGGAAAAGAGATGGGAGGAATGCTGACTGGTTTGAGGCTTATTGGACTGAAATGGAGTCAGTTACTATAACTAAGAAGAGAGCCCTCATGAACTACAAACCAGTCCCCAGCAAACAAACTCTAGACACTCTCAGAACTACCAGAAACAAGTCTCTGCGGACTGCTCGGCACTGCACCAATCAATACTGGTTAAAACACTGCAACAGTATTCAATCTGCCGCTGAATCTGGGGGATGCAAGAGGGACATATGAAGGAATTCAACACACCAAGGTTCCTTAGACAGCATCTTCCATACCCGCAACCTCTACCAACTAGAAGGACAAGGGCAGCAGATTCATGGGAACACCACCACCTGCAAGTTCCCCTCCAAGCCACACACTATCGTGACTTGGAACTATATCGCCTTTCCTTCACTGTCGCTTGGTCAAATCCTGCAACTCCCTTCCGAACCGCACTGTGGGTGTACCTACCTCACACAGACTGCAGCGGTTCAAGAAGGCAGCTCACCACCACCTTCTCATGGGAAATGAGGGATGGGCAATAAATGCTGGCTCAGCCTGTGATGACCACATCACATGAATGAATAAAAAAAAAATTATGAAAGCAACGGTCCCAGCAGTAACTAAGTCAGCACCTTTGAAGACAAAGAAAGGGACAATCATCACTGAACCTAACAAGCAGATGGAAAGGTGAGTGGAGCATTACCTTGAACGCTACATAACGGAGAACATTGTCATTGAAGTAGCTCTCAGCACCATTCCAGACTTCCCTGTCATGGAGGAGTTGGACAGTGAGTCCACTATAATAGAGCTCAACAACGCCATTGACCGTCTTGCCAGTGATAAAGCCCCGGGAAATGATGGTATTCCACCTGGAATCATCAAAAGTGGAAAAGCGGCACAGTTGTAGCATCTCCATGAACTTCTGTGTCTCTGTTGGAAGGAGAGATCTGCACCTGAAAACATGCGTGATGCAAACATTGTCACCTTGCACAAAAATATAGGAATCACAGTGACTGCAGCAATTACCGAGGCATCTCCTTGCTAAGTATTGTGGGGAAGGTCTTTGCTCACATTGCTCTGACAAGATTGCAGACCCTGGCATCACACATCTATCCTGAGTCTCAGTGCAGCTTCAGAGCTGGTAGATCGACAGTCGACATGATTGTCTCACTTCGGCAGTTACAGGAGAAGTGCTGTGAACAGTGCAGACCACTCTACATTGTCTTTATAGACATCACCAAGGCCTTTGATCTTGTCAGCAGAGACGGACTCTTCAAGCTGCGATGGAACATAGGCTGCCCTCCTGAACTCTTGGGCATCATCTCTTCTTTCCACGAGAACATGCACAGTTCCATCAGTTCCCATGGAGCAACATCAGATGCTTTCAAGATCAGCAGTGGGGTAAAGCAGGGCTGTGTCCTGGTGACAACTCTCTTAGAAACAGAGGAACATAGGAGGAGGCCATTTAGCCCGTCGAGCCTGCTCTGCCTTTCAATTAGATCATGGCTGATCATCTGCCTCAACGCCCCTTTCCCATGCTATCCCCATATCCCTTGATGTCATGAGTATCAAGGTTTCTATCAATTTCTGTCTTGAACATGCTCAATGATTGAGCTGCCACAGACCCCTGGGGGAGAGAATTCCAAAGATTCACCACCCTCTGAGTGAAGAAATTCCACCCTATCTCAGTTTTAAATGGCCTTTTAAGTGAAACTTTAAGGAATACAAGCCCAGTTTCCTCATCCCAGGGATTAGTCTGGTGACCCTCCATTACACTCCCTCTATGGCATGTATATCCTTCCTTAGATAAGGAAGCCAAAACTGGACACAATACTCCAGCGCGGTCTCACCAAGGCTCTATACAATTGCAGCAAGACATCTTTATTCCTGTACTCATGACCCCTCGTGTTAAGGCCAACATACCATTTGCCTTCCTAATTGATTGCTGCACCTGCATGCGAGCTTTTAGTGTCCCATGAACAAGGACACCCAGGTCCCTTTGGACATCAACACTTCCCAAACTCTCACCATTTAAGAAATACTCTGTCTTTCTGTTTATTCTACCAAAGTGGATAACTTCACACTTCTTCATATTATATTCCATCTGTCATTTCATTCACTTATCCTGTCCAAGTCCCCTGGAAGCCTCCTTGTAATCTCCTCACAGCTCACATCCTTTACAATTAGCATACTCTTCTCCATGCTGCTATTGTACACTTTCAGTGACTCAGATGGGGGTGTCCACCTGCATACCAGAGCTGATGACAAGCTGTTCATCTTGGCAAGACTGTGCGCCAAGACCAAAATGAGTCAGTTCCTAGTCTGTGAGTTGCTGTTTGCTGATGACGCTGTGCTGACATCCCATCATGAAATTCACTTGCAGCAGTTTGTATATCGGTTCTCCCTGGCCTGCAAGGAGTTTGGACTGACGATCAGCATCAAGAAGATCAAAGTTTTGGGCCAGGACGTATAGACTCCACCTTCCATCACCATCGACAACCTCACATTGGAGGATCAACAATCACCAGCAATCTGCCCCTTGATACTGAAATCAGCACCAGGATTGTCAATGCTGCAGCTGTCATGTCAAAGTTGAGAAGACCAATGTGAACCAACAGCAAACTGACCAAAAATATAAAGCTCTGCGTGTACCAGGCTTGTGTTTTCAGCACCCTCCTTTATAGTTGAGAAGCATCAAGAACTTATGCAAGCCACGAAAAGCAGCTGAACAGCTTCCACCTCCACTGCCTCAGATGGATATTGGGCATCTCCTGGCAGGACAGAGTGCCGAATGCGAAAGTACACCAGCGTGCAGGGATCTGCAGCATGTTTGCCCTCTTGAGTCAGCGGTGACTCTATTGACTGGGTCCTGTGTGCTGAATGGATGACGGTCGCTTTGCCAAAGACATGCTCTATGGTGAGCTTGCTATCAGCACGAGACCAACAGGTCACCCACGTCTGTGATACAAGGACATCTGCAAGCGAGATCTCCAGCAGACTGGGAGTGTAGTCGATGCATGGGAATTCCTTCCTGCTGACTAGAATTCCTGGAGAAAGGCATTCAGGAAGACCATGGGAAAAGCAGAGGACAAAAGAAATGACCAGTTGGGGGGAACGAGAGCTCAGAGGAAGGAAACATTGTCAGTCGACATCGGACCAATGATATTCATCTGTAGCAGCTTTGTAAGGGATTGTCACTCACGTGTCGTCCTCTACAGCCACAACAAACGATGTTTAATAAAGAAGTGACGGACACCCCGGGCGTAGCCCATCGCCTTCCGAGACGGACGGTTGCCTATTACTATTACAGCTACAGCTACAACTACAAGAGCGGGTCGGAGGCTAGGAACTCTGCGGCAACTAACTCACCTCTTGACTCGCCAAAGCCTGCCCACCATCTACAAGGCACAAGTCAGGAATGTGATGGAATACTCATGCCTGGATGCTTGCAGCTCCAACAACACTCAAGAGATTGACACCATCAGGTCAATGCAGCCCACTTGATTGGCACCCCATCCACCACCTTAAACATTCATTCCCTCGAGCACCAGTGCAGAGTGGCAGCAGTGTGTAACATTTACAAGATGTACTGCAGCAACTTACCAAGCCTCCTTCAACAGCACCTTCCAACCTACAAACTCTACCACCTAAAAGGACAAAGGTAGCAGACGCATGGGAACATCACCACCTTCAAGTTCCCCTCCAAGTCACACACTATCCTGACTCGGCATTATACCGCCATTCCTTTACTATTGCAGGGTCAAAAAGCAGGAACACCCTCCCAAAAAGCACTGTGGAAGTGCCAGAGGACTGAACAGTGGCAAATGTGACTTCCTATTTCAACAAAGGGTGTAAGGACAGTCCAGGTAACGACAGGCCAGTGTGCTTAACAGCAGTGGTGAGTAAGGTTTTAAAAACAATATTAGGGAAAAAACCAACAGTCACTTGGAGAGATTTGAGTTAATTGAGGAGAGTGAGCATGGATTTATAAATGGGAGTTCATGCTTGAATAAGTGCATTTTCTGATGAACTAACAGGAAGATGATGCAGCGAATGTTGTTGATATGGATTTTAAGAAAGGATGGATGGATGGATTAAGAATGGATTATAACGTACCACACAAAAGGGTGGTTAACAAAATTGAGGTTCATGGAATAGGAGAGTCACTGTCCAATTGGATAGAAAATTGCCTTATGGACAGAAAACAGCGTATCGTAGTAAATGGTTCTTTGTCAGACTGGAGGATAGTCGACAGTGGGTGTTCTCCAGTGGTCACTGCGAGAACCACAGCTTTTTCTGCTATATGGAAATGACTCGGATCTTGGAATATCGAGTAGAATCTCAAAATATACCGATAACACCAAACCTGGAGGAGTGGTAAACAGTGAGGATGATATGACCTGCCTGCAACAGGACAGTGAAAGGCTAGCAGAATGGGCAGACAGGTGGCAAATAGAATTTAATAGCGACTAGTGTGAGGTGATGCACTATAGCTGAAGGAATTGGGAGAGACAATATATACTTAATGGCACAGTTCTAAAGAGAACTAAAAATAATGCACCTTGTAAGTGGCTTGTTGGTCTAGGGGTATGATTCCCACTTTGGGTGTCTGATTGGTTAATATGCGAGAGGTTAACAGACTAGCACTTCTTCATTTGTGTTTTTAGTTGAAGGTCATCAATTGGTTGCAGCCTTACAGAAAGCGAAATTGACGTTCAAACACATCCTGTTTGAGGACCAGAGAACTGGATTCAAAGAGCCTGTCGACAAAATTGAAATGAACAAAATGCACAGGTCGCCAAGTGGGTGTCTGAAGGTGGAGCAGTAACTGAGATCTGGATCCAAAAACAACACGACCAGTATCTAGTATGGAATGGAATTCTTCTGTGTTTCTGTTGTTTGGTTCGGATTAGGGCAGCACAGTGACGCAGTGGTTAGCACCACAACCTCACAGTCTCAGGGGCCTGGGTTTAATTCTGAGTACTGCCTGTGTGGAGTTTGCAAGTTCTCCCTGTGTCTGTGTGGGTTTTTGCTGGGTGCTCTGGTTTCCTCCCCCCTCCAAAGACTTGCAGATGATAGTTAAATTGGCCATTGTAAATTGCCCCTCGTGTCGGTAGGTGGTAGGGAATATGGGATTCCTGTAGGGTTCGTATAAATGGGTGGTTGTTGGTCGGCGCAGACTTGGTGGGCCGAAGGGCCTGTTTCAGTGCTGTATCTCTAATAGTAATAACTCATCGATTTTCTTGTTCTTCTCTTTTTTGATGCGTTTGAATAATTGTGGATCCTTCTTCAGGGTGTTTCCGTTCACCAGGAAGTTCTGACCTCTGATGATGTTGATCGTAATAAGCTTCTGATAGTTTTGGAACTGAGCAAATTTCCTTTGCTTGAGTCTGCAAGATGTAACTCAGTCTGACAAGGGAGGATATGAAAGCCACCCCTGCATTGGAGCATACAGTTGTATCCATCCAATAAGAGACTGAGTAGAAGTGACAGTTCAGTCAGTCGAATATGAGACTTTTAATCTCAGGGTTGTGAGTTTGAGTGCCATTCTGTTTTTCCCTTTTTTAGGCTTCATTAGCAGAGAGTGTTTGAAATGAAATTCAACAACAGTATGAGCAAGTCTTGCTTTGATTCAGGACTCATCTCTCTGCAGCATCTTGCGATGAAAGATTGAATTTTATCTCATTTAATTCTCAGCTGGGGGTCTGTGCGGCTCAGTGGGACTTCTCGCTGTCTCCCGCTTCACAATCCATCAGTGCTGAGAAAGCAATGGGGAATATTACTCCCATGTTGTGTTCTGTAACCTTTCAGAAACAATTGAATGTATGTATTTTCTTCCAAAACAAGGACACAAAGACATTAACAATGTGGGGCTGAAAGAGCTCAGTTGGGGGAGTGTTAGATTGAAGATCTAAAGGCAATTTCAATTCTTTATGCGTTCCTTGCATTTGTTCTGATTTTCCAGTTGCACAATTTACTCTGAAATTATTTACCAAACACCAGTGGATTGGATTTTGGAAACAACACAGAGTCATTTACAGCATGGAAGGTGGTCGTTTGGCCCATCATGTCCATGCTGGCTCTCCCCGGAGCAATCGAGTCAGTTCCGCTCACCAGCTCGATCCCTTTCCTCCTGCAAGTTTCTTTCCTTCAAGGATCCATCCAATTTCCTTTTCAAATCATTGATTGTCTCTGCTTCCACCACACTCGTGGGTCAGGACATTACCACTCACAACATAAAAAAATTCCACTTCACCCAAGGATGGGAAATATTTATATCTTCTATATTTAGCTTATTCTTTATTTCTATGAGAGGAGAATGGCAGTCAACATGAAAGGGCACCCTTTGAGCAGTACTGAGCTTTGAGCAGTAGATAAGTAATCAGTGGGTAGCAAGAGTTGCAGTAGGCCTTATTAAGGACAAAGAGGATAGAACATGCTCAGAGGTGCAGGGCATTGTTAATATATTTAATGAGTACTTTGTATCAGTGATCACTAAGGAATTGGAATCTGACAAAATATCAGCAGAAGCGAAGAGAGTAGAGGCAATGGATAGGGTACAAATTGAGAGAGGGAGCTACTAAAAAGGCTGGCTGTGCTTCGGGTAGATAAATCACCTGGTCCAGTTGGTTTACATCCCAGATTGCAAAAGGAAATGCGGATGCAGATAACGGAAGGGCTTGTTATAATCTTCCAATCTTCCCTGGATACGGGGGAGGTGCCAGAGGATTGAACAGTGGCAAATGTGACACCCTTATTCAAGAAAGGGTGTAAGGACAGTCCGGCTAACTACAGGCCAGTTAGATTAACAGCAGTGGTGGGTAAGGTTTCAGAGACAATAAACAGGGAAAAATCAACAGTCACTTGGAGAGGTTTGAGTTAATTAAGGATAGTGAGTATGGATTTATAAATGGGAGTTCATGCTTGACTAATCTAACAGCATTTTGTGATAAACTAACAGAGCAGGTTGATGAAGGGAATGCAGTGGATGTTGTTTCTATGGATTTTATGAAAGTGTTTGATAAGGTACCATATTAAGGGTGGTTAACAAAATTGAGGTTCATGGAATAGGAGGATCAGTGTCCAATTTGATAGAAAAGTGGCTAAAGGACAGAAAACAGTGAGTCATATCAAATGGTTCTTTGTCAGACTGGAGGATAGTCGACAGTGGTGTTCCAGGGGTAAGTGCTAGAACCACTGCTTTTTTTGCGACAGATAAATAACTTGGATCTTGAAATATAGAGTAGAATCTCAAAATAAGCCGATAACACCAAACCTGGATGAGTGGCAAACAGTGAGGATGATATGAATTGTTTGCAACAGGACAGTGATAGGATAGCAGAATGGGCAGACAGGTGGCAGCTGGAATTTAATAGTGATTGATGTGAGGTGAAGTATTTTAGCAGAAGGAATAGGGAGAGACAATACATACACAATGCTCCAGTGGTGAAGAATGTGCAGGAGTAGAGGGACTTGGGTGCATGTCCATCAATCTTTTAAGTTGGCAAGACATATTGCGAGAGTGCTTAGCAAAGTAGATGGGATCTTGGGCTTTATAAATAGAGGCATTGAGTACAAAAGCAGGGGAATTATGCTGAACCATTATAAAGCTCTGGTTTGGCCCCAGTTGGAATGTTGTGTCCAGTTCTGCTCACCACACTTTAGAAAGAATGTGCGGATCCTTGAGAGGATGCAGAGGAGATTTACCGGAATGGTTCCAGGGATGGAGGATTATAGTTTCAAGGTTAGGCTGGAAAAGCTAGGGTTGTTCTGCCTGTATCAAAGGAGATTGAGGGGAGAATTGATAGAGGTGTATAAGGCTGTGACAGTTTTAGATAAGTTGGCAAGGAAAAATTGTTTCCATTAGCTATTGGTACAAGGACTAGGGACACAGATTGAATGTTTTAGGCAAGAGATGCAGGGGGAATGTGCGGAAGAACCTTTTTTACATAGTGATTTGTGATGATCTGTAACTCGCTGCCCATGAGGGTGGTGGAAGTGGAAACAATCGATGAATACAAAAGGAATTTGGATGGTCCCTTGAAGGAAATAAATTTACAGGGTTACGGGGATCGAGCATTCGAGTGGGACTGACTGGATCGTTCCCTGGAGAGCCGCCATGGACTCGATGGGGCGAATGGCCTCCTTTTATCCCACAAATGACTCAGTGACTCAATGACTCCAGGTCACTCGCAGAGTCAAGAAAACAGAGTGATGGATTTAACACAACATTATAAGTTATGCTGGTTTTGACAAAATGCAATAATAACTCGTCTCCACTCCTAGTATTTCTAAATCCCACACATTCACTAGAATGTGAACAATTATTTCCTGTTGTGTCTCTCTCAGATTTGGAAGCTTCACTGTATTGGAGTGAGGTGACATCTACTGGCAGGAAACAAGAACTGCAATCAAGCAGCAGAAACTCCACAGTCTGTCAGGGTTAAAGAAACATTGCAATGTGAGGAAACAGCGAAGTGGTTTGATTGGGTAGATGGAGACATGATTCCACTTGTGGTGGTGTCCGAAGCAAGCGCCGGAAATATGAAATTGTCATTCATAAAAGAAATGAGGAATTCATGAAAAATGTAATTACGTTGTGAATGGTTAGAATGTGGATAGAATAGAAAGTAAGATTGGATGGACAGAAGCAGTCTGAAAGGATGGCTGAGACAAAAGGTGAACACCCTGAAACGTTAACTGTGTTTCTCTCTCCACAGATGCTGCCAGAGCTGCTGAACATTTCCAACACTTTCTGTTATGATTTCAGCATTTACAGGATGTTGCTTTGATCTGAAAAAAATGGATGAACAGCTTTTCCAAAGGAGCTAAAAATGCATGAATTGTAAGTGGCTTGTTGGTCTCAAGGTATGATTATCGCTTTGGGTATGTAATTGGTTAGTATGCAAGAGGTCCCAGGTTCAACTCCCAAACGGGCCCATTGTCTTTTGTGTTTTTAGTTGAAGGTCATCGATCGGTTGCAGCCTGACAGCAGGCGGAATTGACTTTCATGCGGAGCCTGTTTGAGGACCAGAGAACTGGATTCAAAGAGCCTGTCGACAAAATTGAAATGAACAAAATGTGCAGATCACCAAGGGGGTGTATGAAGGTGGAGCAGTAACTGAGAGCTGGATACAGAAACAATACGACTAGCATCTGGTATAGAATGGAATTCTTCTGTGTTTCTGTTGTTTGGTTTGGATTAACTCATGGATTTATTGGTTTTTCACTTTTTTGATGCGTTTGAAGAATTGTGGATCCTTCTTCAGGGTGTTTTCTTTCACCAGGTAGTTCTGACCTCTGATGATGTTGATCGTAATCAGCTTCAACTCACTGATAGTTTTGGAAGTGAGCAGATTTCCTTTGCTTAAGTCTACAACATGTAACTCAGACTGACATGTGGATCCATGGGAGGATTTGAAAGCTGCCCCTGCATTGGAGCATACAGTTGCATCCATCCAATAAGAGACTGAGTAGAAGTGACAGTTCAGTCAGTCGAACATGAGATTTTTAATCTCAGGGTTGTGAGTTTGAGTGCCATTCTGTTTTTCCCTTTTTTGGGGGCTTCATTAGCAGAGAGTACAAGGAGTGTTTGAAATGAAATTCAACAACAGTATGAGAAAGTCTTACTTTGATTTGGGACTCCTCTCTCTGCAGCATCTCGCTGTGAAAGATTGAACTTTATCTCATTTCTTTCTCAGCTCGGGGTCAGTGTGGCTCAGTGGGACTTCTGGCTGTCTCCCGCTTCACAATCCATCAGTGCTGAGAAAGCAATGGGGAATATTACTCATATGTTGTGTTCTGTAACCTTTCAGAAACAATTGAATGTATGTATTTTCTTCCAAAACATTCATTCTCAGTACAGAGAAAAATAGAGTATTTGATTGACTGTATCAGTAAGTGGGAAATGTTTAAAATATGTTGTGACCAGTGGAGAAATGGGATGAGTGCCCTCTTCTGATTTCAACAGTGGAAGCATTAGCTGTTTGGCTCTGTTGCTTAGTTGGCGAAAACACCTATCTATTAAATAGAAGATGCTGGGTTCAACTCCCAGCAGAGCCTAATGTCATTATTCGCAACATGCTTTAGAAGTTCACATCTGCGTCTTGTGAGCTTGAACTCATAATTCAAGTTACATGATGTATTTCAGTCACAGGAGAAAACAACCTTTGTGAAGGATGTGAGTTTGGAATGGCTGTTCCTCCTTGTCCAGAAATTTAGTCCTGATATTTCAAAGGTAACTTCTTTGATAGAAATTTGTTCACCGTTCCATTCAACCTGGAAAACAGCTTGACATTAATCTCACTGAAGGAACGTGTGACCGCGTTCTGTGTTGCAGAGTGTTTGTGTCATTATGTGTTGCTTTTAACCGAGACTGGGGCATGACGCAAGTGGGAGGGTTTATCTGAGGTTTGGAATATTTGTCAGTCGGGAACAAGAAAAATCAAAGTAACCAAATAAGAAAACCTATGTCTCGTGGTTACCGAGAAAAGGTCAGAAGATATTAAACTTTGTTCTTTTCAATACAACTGTGTGAACTTTGACCTTTCCTGCCTTTTATAAACAGTATTTGAAGTGTCTCAGTAAAAATGTTCAGTGTTGATGAGAGTGGGGTCTGGGTGACCATCTGCTGAGTGTGACAGGTTCAGGACTGGATGCAGGAAGTTCTCTGACACTCTCTCTCTCTCTCTCTGATGGGTTGAGTTGATTTTCAACTGGCAGCTGTTGGTGTTTCGATAAATCAAGTTCCCTCCACTGATTTTTTTGGACAGACAGTGCAGTATAAGGATGTAAAGGGTTAATGATGAAGACAGTGGGATCAACCCCTCCCACTGTCAGAGTGATGATGTAACAGTCACATGGGATGAGGTTTGGGAGAAGAGAGAGCAGCACCAAAGATGCTAGCTTAGGAGGCTTGATGAGTGTGTACATAGTATTGAGTAAATTAGAAAAGAGTTCTTAGTTCTTTCAGCAGGAAATTTGTCCCAAAAATATCGAGAAACTCACAATTTTATTATATAGGAGTCGGAACACAGATATTACACCAAGTGACAGTTCTGGGTTCATTAACAAAACAAAGGTAGCGAATAATATTTCTCACTGATTGAAATCCCCCAGTGAGGAGACAGTTAAACAGGTGATCTGTTGGGACATCGTTCGATCCAAGCTTTCAGCAGCGTTTAATCTCCCTTTTTGGTGAAATTCTCTGTTATTTGCAACTTCTTTTAATCCAGCTTTGATGGGCGAGTGAAAAAACTGAAAAAATTGAACAGTTCCATTCTTTCCTTTCTTCCTTCTTCCCGTCTTTCCATCAGTTTCGCTTTTCTGTCTCAGATCAATATAGTGATGAGAATCCCAATTTAATCTGTTGTTTCTGGTGTTGTATCAATTCCAATCAGAATTCAACATTCCAATCTAATCTATTTGTTATTCCACAGTGTCTCTCCATGTGTTTTATTCTGTTGCATTCTCTCACAGTCTGTTTGATGATCAATGTTATATCTCACTCTCCGTTCTGGTGAAGATCAGAAGCAGTGATATCTGTTTACACCACCCGACAAGTCGGTCTGAGGCTGTGCCTCGCTGATCATGTGGGGTTCGGAACATGGGAACAGGAGTCGGCCATTCAGCCCATCGAGCCTGCCCCGCCATTCAATATTATCATGGCTGATCATCCACTTCAATGTCCTTGTCCCCACAGTTTCTTCATATTCCCTTATGTCATTTGTATTTAGAAATCTGTCAATCTCTGCTTTAAACATACTCAATGACTGAGCTTCCACAGCCCTCTGGGGTACAGAATTCGAAAGATTTACAACCCTCTGAATAACAACATTTTTTCACATCTCTGTCCTAAGTGGCTTCCCCCGTATTTTGAAATTGCATCCCCTGGTTCTCGACTCCCCAACCAGGGGAAACATCTTAGCTGCATCTACCCTGACTGTCCTTGAAGTATTTTGTTGGTTTCAATGAGTTCACCTCTCATTCTTCGAAACTCTAGAGAATACAGCCCCAGTTTCCCTATCTCTCTTCATAGAACAGTCCCACCATCCCAGGAACAAGTCTGATGAACCTTCGTTGAACTCCCTCATGGCAATAATATGCTTCCTAAGGTAAGGAGACCAAAACTGCACACAGTACTCCAAGTGTGGTCTAACCAAGGTTCTATACAATTGAAGCAAGACTTCACTACTCCTGTACTCAAATCCTCTTGTGATAAAGGCTAACATACTATTAGCCTTTCTAATTGCTTGCTGCACCTGCATGTGAACTGTCAGTGACTTATTGACATGGATACCAGGTCACCCTTATACTTTATACCTCATTGAAGTACCTCCCTCTCTCAATTTGTACTCTCTCCATTGCCTCCACTCTCTTCACTTCTACTGATATTTTGTCAAATTCCACTTCCTTAGTGATCACTGATACCAAGTAGTCATTGAGTAGATTAACATTGCCCTGCACCTCTCAGCTTATTTTATCCTTTTTGTCCCTAATAGGCCTTACTCAACTTCTTACTACCCACTTATCATTTACATGCTGCTCGAAGATTTTTGGGTTCCCTTTCATGTTGACTGCCAGTCTATTCTCATAGAAATAGAGAACAAGCAAAGAGAAAATATAAGTATTTCCCATCCTTGATGAGGTGGAACTTTTTTATGTTGTGGGTGGTAATGACTTGGCCCACGAGTGTGATGGAAGCAGAGACAATCAATGATTTGAAAAGGAAATTGGATGGATACTTGAAGGAAAGAAACTTGCAGGAGAAACGGGATCGAGCTGGTGAGTGGAACTGACTAGATTGCTCCGGGGAGAGCCAGCATGGACGTGATAGGCCAAATGACCACCTTCTATGCTGTAAATGGCTCTGTGTTGTTTCTCAAATTCAATCCACTGGTTCTTGGTAAATAATTTCAAAGGAAATTATGCAACTGGAAAATCAGAACCAAGGCAAGGGACGCATAAGTAAGCAGAAGTGCTGAAACCCAGGATTGAACCAGGGACCTTTAAATCTTCAGTCTAACGCTCTCCCAACTGAGCTATTTCAGCCCTACATCAATAGATTATTGGTGTCCTTGTTTTGGAGGAAAATACATACATTCAAGTTTTCCAAAAAATTCAAGAACACAACATGTGAGTAATATTCCCCATTGCTTTCTCAGTACTGATGGATTGTGAAGCGTGAGACAGCCAGAAGTGCCACTGAGCCGCACAGACCCCGAGCTGAGAAGGAAATGAGATCAAATTCAATCTTTCATCGTGAGATGCTGCAGAGAGGTAAGAGTCCTGAATCAAAGCGAGACTTGCTCATTTCAAACACTCCCTGTACTCTCTGCTCATGACGACTTAAAAAAGGGAAAAACTGAATGGCACTCAAACTCACAACCCTGCCATTAAAAGTCTCATGTTCGACTGACAGAACTGTCACTTCTACTCGGTCTTTTATTGGATGGATGCAACTCCAACGCAGGGGTGGCATTCAAATCCTCCCATGGGTCCACATGTCAGACTGAGTTCCATGTTGTAGACTCAAGCAAAGGAAATCTGCTCAGTTCCAAAACTATCAGCGAATTGAAGCTGATTACGATCAACATCATCAGAGGTCAGAACTACCTGGTGAAAGAAGACACTCTGAAGAAGGATCCACAATTATTCAAAGGCATCGACAAAGTGAAAAACAAGAAAATCGATGAGTCAATGCAAGCCAAACAACAGAAACACTGAAGAATTCCATTCCAATCCAGTCATGTTGTTTTTGGAGTCAGGTCTCAATTACTGCAACAACTTCATATTCCCACTTGGCTATCTGTACATTTAGTTAATTACAATTTTGTCGACAAGCTCTTTGAATCCAGTTGTCTGGTCCTCAAGCCAGCTCCGTTTGGCAGTCAATTACACCTTCTGCAAGGCTGAAACCAATAGATAACCTTAATCTAAAAATGCCAGCAGCCCAGGGCTCGTCTGGCACATGAACCCAGGATCTCTCGCATGTTAATAAACCATACTCCCGACGCGAGAATCATACCCCTAGACCAACGAGCCACTGATCAGTTTGGTTTCTTTAGCTGCTGTGGAATTTCACTGGAACCCCCCAGTCAATCATCCATTTTTTTTCAGATCAAAGCAACATCCTGCAAAGGCTGAAATAAAAACAGAAAGTGCTGGAAATGTTCAGCAGCTCTGGCAGCATCAGTGCTGAGAGAAACACAGTTAACGTTTCAAGGCACTCAACGTTTGTTCAGCCATCCTTTCAGACTGCTTCAGTCCATCCAATCTCACTTTCTGTTCGATCCACATTCTAACCACTCACTACGTTACTACATTTTTCATGAATTCCTCATTTCTTTTATTAATGACAATCTTGTATTTCTGGCCTTTGCTTCAGACACCACCAGAAGTGGAATCATGCCTCCATCTACCCAATCAAACCACTTCGCTGTATCCTCACATTGCAATGTTTCTTTAACCCTGACAGGCTGTGGAGTTTCTGCTGCTTGATTGCAGTTCTTGCTTCCCGCCAGTAGATATCACCTCACTCCAATACAGTGAAGTTTACAAATCTGAGCGAGACACAACAGGAAATAATCGTTCACATTATAGTGAATGTGTGGGATTTAGAAATACGAGGAGTGGAGACGAGTTATTATTGCACTCTGCTATTACATCTTTTAGAATGGACTCCAGCATTTTCCCCACGACTGATGTCAGGCTAACCGGGATATAATTCGCTGTTATCTTTTTGCCTCTTTTTTAAATAGTGGAGTTACATTAACTACCGTCCAATCCATTGAAACTGTTCCAGAGTCTACAGAATTTTGAAAAAAGACCAGAAATGCATCTGCTATTTCAAGGGCCACTTCCTTAAGTACTCTGGGATGTAGATTATCAGGCCCTGGGGATTTATCGGCCTTCAATCCCATCAATTTCCCAAACATTCCCTACTAATACTGATTTCATACAGTTCCTCCTTCTCACTAGACCCTATGTTCCCGAACATTTCTGGGAGGTAATTTGTATCCTCCTTTGTGAAGACAGAACCAAAGTATGTATTTAATTGGTCTGCCATTTCTTTGTTCCCCATTATAAATTCCCCCGTTTCTGACTGTAAGGGACCCACATTTGTCTTCACTAATCTTTTTCTCTCCACACATCTATAGAAGCTTTTACAGTTAGTTTTAATGTTCTCTGCTGTCTGACGCTCATACTCTATTTCCCCCTTCTTCATCAATCCTTTTGTCCTCCTCTGCTAAATTCCAAACTGCTCACAATCGTCAGGTTTGCTGCTTGTTCTGGCCATTTTATATTTCTCCTCCTTGGATCTAATACTTTCCTTAATTTCTTTTGTAAGCCACAGTTGAGCAACCCTTCCTGTTTTACTTTTGCACAGACAGGAATGAACAATTGTTGTAATTCATCCATGCGCCCTTTAAATGCTAGCCATTGCCTATCCACTGTCAACCCTTTAAGTAACGTTCCCCAATCTATCATAGCCAACTCCCACCTCATACCTTCATAGTTTCCTTTGTTTAGATTCAGGACCCTAGTCTCGGAATCAACTCTCTCACTCTCCATCTTAATGAAGAATTTTATCATATTAAGGGCGCACTTCCCCAAGGGACCCCACACAACAAGATTGTTAACTAATCCTTTCTCATTACACAATCCCCAGTCCAGGATGGCCTGTTCTCTAGAGTTGTTATACACCTCTAACAATTCTCCACTCAATATCCTTTGATATAGGCCGAATAATCCTAGCTTTTCCAACCTAACCTTGTAACTAAAATCTCCCATCCCTGGATCCATTCTGGCAAATCACCTCTGCATCCTCTCAAGGGCCCTCACATTCTTTCTAAAGTCTGCTGAGCAGAACTGGAAGCAACACTCCAATAGGGTCCTAACCAGAGTTTGATAATGGTTCAGCATAACTTCCCTGCTTTTGTCCTCAATGCCTCTATTTATAAAGCCCAAGATCCCATATGCTTTGCTAACCACTCTCGCAATATGTCTTGCCACCTTCAAAGATCGATGCACATGGACCCCAAGTCCCTCTCTTCCAGCACACTCTTTAGAACTGTGCCATTAAGTATATATTGCCTCTCCCTATTCCTTATGCCAAAATACATCACCTCACACTTGTCGCTATTAAATTCCATCTGCCACCTGTCTGCCCATTCTGCTAGCCCATCACTGTCCTGTTGCAGGCAGTTCATATCATCCTCACTGTTTGCCACTCCTCCAACTTTGGTGTTATCGGCATATTTTGAGATTCTACTCTGTATTCCAAGATCCAAGTCACTTACCTTTAGCAAAAAAAGCAGTGGTTCTCGCACTGACCCTTGGGGAACTCCACTGTCGACTATCCTCCTGTCTGACCAACAACCATTTAATATGACTCGCTGTTTTCAGTCTTTAAAACAATTTACTACCCAAATGGACACTGACCCTCCTAATCCATGAACCTCAATTTTGTTAACCACCCTTTTATGTGGTACTTTATAAAATGCTTTCGTAACATCCATATAAACAACATCCACTGCATTCCCTTCATCAGCATTCTCAGATAGTTTATCAACAAATGCAGTTAGATTCGTCAAGCATGAACTCCCATTTATAAATCCATGCCCACTCTCCTGAATTAACTCAAACCTCTCCAAAGGACTTGATTTTTTTCCCTGACCTGTTGGTCTCGTGCTGATAGCAAGCTCACCATAGAGCATGTATTTGGCAATGTGACCGTCATCCATTTGGCCCAGTCAACAGAGTCACCGCTGACTCAAGAAGGCAAACATGCTGCGGATCCCTGCACGCTGGTGTACTTCCACATTCGGCACTCTGTCCTGCCAGGAGATGCCCAGTATCCATCTGAGGCAGTGGAGGTGGAAGCTGTTCAGCCGCTTTTTTTGGTTTGTATAAGTTGTTGATGCTTCTCTACGATAAAGGAGGGTGCTGAGAACACAAGCCGAGTACACGTGGAGCTTTGTATTTTCGGTCAGTTTGCTGTCGGTTCACACTTGTCTTCTCAACTTTGACATGACAGCTGCAGCATTGGCAATCCTGGTGCTGATTTCAGTATCAAGGGACAGATTGCTGGTGATTGTTGATCGAAGGTATGTGAAGCTGTTGACAACCTCCAAAGTGAGTTTGTCGATGTTGATGGAAAGTGGAGTCTCTACGTCCTGGCCCATAACTTTCATCTTCCTGATGCTGATCGTCAGTCCAAACTCTTTGCAGGCCAGGGAGAACCGATCTACAAGCTGCTGTGACTGAACTTCATTATGGGATGTCAGCACAGCATCATCAGCAAACAGCAACTCACAGCATAGCAATTTACCCACTTTTGTCTTGGCGCACAGTCTTGCCAAGTTGAACAGCTTGTCGTCCGCTCTGATGTGCAGGTGCACACCCCCATCTGAGTCATTGAAAGTGTACAATAGCAGCATGGAGAAGAATATGCCAATTATAAAGGATGTGATAACTAGACAGTTCAAAAATGATGATATGATTGGGCAGAGTCAACACAGATTTATGAAAAGGAAAACAGGTTTGAAAAAAATCTTGCGTTTTTTGAGGATGTTACCTATTGAACAGATAAAGGAGAACCAGTGGATGTGTGGTATTTGCATTTTCCTTTGGTAAGGTCCCACACAGGAGGTGAGTAAACAAAATTAGAGCACATAGGCTTGGGGATAATATACTGATATGGATTGAGAATTGGTTAACAGACCGAAAACAGAGAGCAGGAATTACGGGTCCTCCTCAGGACGGCAGGCTGTTACTATTGGGGTACTGCAAGGATCAGTGTTGGAGCCACAGCTGTTACCAACCTATATAAATGATTTGGATGTGGGGATTAAATATAATATTTCCAAGTTTGCAGATGACACAAAGCTAGGTGAAGTGTGAGTTGTGAGGAGGATGCAGAGAGGCTTCTAGGGGACCTGGAGCGGCTAAGTGAATGGGCAAGAACATGGAATATAATGTGAATAAGTGTGAAGTTATCCACTTTGGTGGAATAAACAGAAAGACAGAGTATTTCTTAAATGGTGAGAGGTTGGGAAGTGTCGATGTCCAAAGGGACCTGGGTGTCCTTGTTCCTGAGACACTAAAAGCTCTTGTGCAGGTGCAGCAATCAATTGGGAAGGCAAATAGTATGTTGTACCCACACGAGGGGTCATGAGTACAGGAGTAAAGATGTCTTGCTGCAATTGTATAGAGCCTTGGTGAATCCGCACTGGAGTATTGTGTACAGTTTAGTCTCCTCATCTTTTGAAGGATATACTTGCCAAAGAGGGAGTGAAACAGAGGGTCAACAGACTAATCTTTTTTTTGCATTCATTTCATTTCATCTCAGTTTGTTCAGTTTGCTTACCTGCTGTTTTTTTTTCAGGTTTGTACTTGCTGCTGTTCAATATTCAGTCCGTTAACACCTAATCTGTACTAATGCTTTGTCTTTCAACACACCATTAACATTTTGTTTGCCTTTGCTGATGATCAGCTATGTGGCCTTGTCCAATCTACACCTTCTCCTTTGTTATCTCTTGCCCCACCCCCACCTCACTTGCTTATAACCTGTGACTTTTCTAATATATGTCAGTTCCGAAGAAGGGTCACTGACCTGAAACGTTAACTCTGCTTCTCTTTTCACAGATGCTGCCAGACCTGCTGAGTGTTTCCAGCATTTCTTGTTTTTATGTCACCAGACTAATCCCTGGGATGGTGGGATTGTCTTATGAGGAAACTGGGCCTGTATTCCTTAAAGTTTCGAAGAATGAGAGGTGATCTCATTGAAACTGACAAAATTCTTACAGGGCGTGACAGTGTGGATGTAGACAGGATGTTTGCCCTGGTTGGTGAGTCTAAAACCAAAGGACATCGTCTCAGAATAAGGAGTAGGCCATTTAAAACTGAGATGGGTGGAATTTCTTCACTCAGACGGTGGTGAATCATTGGAATACTGTGCCCCAGAGGGCTGTGGCAGCTCAATCATTGAGCATGTTCAAGACAGAAATTGATAGAAATCTTGATACTCATGACATCAAGGGATATGGGGATAGCACGGGAAAGGGGCTTTGAGGTAGATGATCAGCCATGATCGAATTGAATGGCAGAGCAGGCTCGACGGGCTGAATGGCTTACTCCTATGTTCCTCTGTTCCTAAGAGAGTTGGCGCCAGCGTGCAGCCCTGCTTTACCCCACTGCTGATCTTGAAAGCGTCTGATGTCGCTCCATTGTAACTGATGGAACTGTGCATGTTCTCGTGGAAAGAAGAGATGATGCCCAAGAGGACAGGAGGGCAGCCTATGTTCCATTGCAGTTTGAAGAGTCCGTCTCTGCTGACAAGATCAAAGGCCTTAGTGATGTCAAACAAAAAGTGTGAGGCTTGGTGGCGCAATGGATAGCGTGTTGGACTTCTAAATAATGATTAAGAAGATATTCGAAGGTTGTGGGTTCAAGTCCCATCAGAGTCAGATTTTGGACCAGAAACAGAAGAGCACAACGGAACAACAAATGAAGAAATGCGCCAAAAGCACAGACTCGGAGAGAGAGAGGAGCAGAGCAGGGGAAAAAAAAATCGAGGAGTGACGTCACAATGGAGAGTGAGAGCAGGGAATCAGAGAGCCGCTGGGGTGAGGAGACAGGATTTGGTTCTTTCTTCGGTGCAGTGGAAGGAGCTGTTTGGTGAGGATCTGGTAAGCTGTGACATCACAGGCAAGCAGGTAGTTGATTGGTTTGGAAGGACCGACCTGCTTGATGCACATCTGGTAAGTGATTAAGGTTCATTTTAGTTCTAACGTTTAAAATAGTAAACAAACTAGTGGTAAGTTTAATTAGATATACAGTAAAATGAATAATTGAATAAAATATTTCAGTAGTTAATTGAAACACGTTAAGGATGACAGGACAGGTGATGTGTCACAGCTGCAGCATGTGGGAGCTCCTGGATGCCAGTGCGATCCAGGGCAAACACGTCTGCAGTACGTGTTTGCGGCTCAAAGAGGGAGTAAAAAGGAATGTAGTGGTAGTAGGGGACAGTATAGTCAGGTGGATTGACTCTGTTCTCTGCAGCAAAGAGCAAGAGTCCAGACGGCTGTGTTGCCTGCCGGTGCCAGGATTCAGGACATCTGATCAGGGCTGGAGTGAAACATACAATGGGAGGGGGAGGATCCAGTCGTCGTGGTCCATGTCGGTACCAAGGACATAGGCAGGACAAGGATAGAGATTCTGCAAAGTCAGTATGAGGAACTAGGCAGCAAATTAAGAAGCAGAACCTCAAAGTTAATCATCTCTGGATTATTACCTGAGCCGTGTGCAAATTGGCATAGGACAAATAAGATTAGAGAAAGTAATGTGCGGCTGAAAGACTGGTGTGGTAGTAGTGGGTTCTGGTTCGTGGGGCACTTGCACCAGTGGCGCAGTGGTTAGCACCGCAGCCTCACAGCTCCAGGGACCCGGGTTCGATTCTGGGTACTGCCTGTGTGGAGTTTGCAAGTTCTCCCTGTGTCTGCGTGGGTTTTCTCCGGGTGCTCCGGTTTCCTCCCACAAGCCAAAAGACTTGCAGGTTGATAGGTAAATTGGCCATTATAAATTGTCACTAGTATAGGTAGGTGGTAGGGAAATATAGGGACAGGTGGGGATGTTTGGTAGGAATATGGGATTAGTGTAGGATGAGTATAAATGGGTGGTTGATGTTCGGCACAGACTCGGTGGGCCGAAGGGCCTGTTTCAGTGCTGTATCTCTAATCTAATCTAATCTACTGGGGAAAGTGGTGGCTGTCCCGTTTTGACGGTCTACAACTGAACCGTGCTGGTGCCGGTGTTCTCGCGAGCCAAATAACTAGAGAAGTAGAGACGGTTTTAAACTGAATAGTGGGTGCAAGGGATCAGATTTGGGAAGATATGGCGAATCAAGGAGGAGAGACAAGGCAAGAGAGAAAGGTATAAATATGGGAAATGATAAAGAGACCGAGACAGGAAGGGACAGAATGTACAAATCTAAGAGTAAATCGACAGATAAGGCTAGAGGTTACAAAAATAATAAAAGGACAAAACTAAATGCTCTGTATCTGAATGCATGGAGCATTCGAAACAAAACAGATGAACTGAGAGCACAAATAGAATAAATAAGTATGATCTGATAGTCATTACAGAGACATGGCTGCAGGGCGACATAGATTGGGATGTGAATATTGGAGGTGACATGGCATTTTGGAAGGACAAGAAGCGAAGAAAAGGAGGCGGGGTAGCTCTGTTAATTAATAATGGTATTAGCGTAATCGAGAGGGATGACCTAAGTTCAGGAGATCACGATGTAGAAGCAGTTTGGGTACAAATGAGAAACCATAAAGGCAAGAAGTCACTTGTGGGAGTGGTGTACAGGCCACCTAACATTAACCACACTGTCGGATCGGATATGAAGGAAGAAATAATGGCAGCTTGTCAGAAAGGTACAGTGATAATTATGGGGGATTTTAATCTACATATAGACTGGAAAATTCAGATGGGCAGAGGTAGCCGAGATGAGGGGTACATACAATGTTTTGGGGATAATTTCTTGGAACAATACATTCTGGAGCCAACCAGAGAGCAGGCTATACTAGACCTGGCATTGTGCAACGAGATAGGATTAATTAATGACCTCATAGTTAAGGTGCCCATAGGTAGTAGCGATTATATTATGATTGAATTTTACATTCAGTTTGAGGGAGAGGAGAGTGGGTCCCAGACTAGAATTTTAAATTTAAATAAGTGCAATTATAAGGTCATGAAAGCAGAGCTAGCTAAAGTGAACTGGCAAATTAGGTTAAGGGATAAGTCAATAGAGATGCAGTGGCAGACATTTAAGGGGATATTTCAGAATACACAGAATAGATACATTTCAACGAGAAAGAAAAGTTCCAAAGGTGGGACTCACCATCCATGGTTCACGAAAACAGTTAAAGATACTATCAAACATAAAGAAAAATCGTATAATTGTGCAAAGATGGGAGGCAGGTCAGATGATTGGACAGAATATAAAAAAAAACAGCAAAGAATTACTAAAAGATTGATAAGGAAGGTAAAATTAGAGTATGAGAGAAAGCTCGCAAGAAATTTCAAGACAACCAGTAAGAGTTTCGATAGATATTTTAAAAAGAAAAGAGTTAACAAAGCGACTGTTGGTCCTATGGAAAGTGTGTCTGGGGAATTAATAATGGATAATTAAGAGATGGCAGATGAATTGAACAGATACTTTGCATCGGTCTTCACTATTGAGGATACAAATAACATCCCAGTATTAGCCGTATATCAGGAAATTGAAGGGATGGAGGAACTCAAGAAAATTACAATCACCAGGGAAGTGGTACTAAACAAATTGTTGGAGCTGCGGGTTGACAAGTCGCCTGGTCCTGAATTGGCTAGTGAGATAGTTGATGCGCTGGTTTTAATATTCCAAAATTCCCTAGATTCGGGAAGGTTCCGTTAGATTGGAAAAGAGTGAAAGTAACTCATTTATTCAAAAAGGGAGGGAGACAGAAAGCAGGAAACGACAGGCCAGTTAGCTTAACATTTGTCTTAGGGAAAATGTTTGGAGCTGTTACAGAGGATGTTTTAGCAGGGCATTTAGAAAAAAATTAAGGTAATCAGGCAGAGTCAACATGGTTTTTTGAAAGGGAAATCATGTTTAACCAATTTATTGGAGTTCTTTGAGGGAGTTACATGTGCTGTGGATAAAGGGGAACAAGTGGATGTATTGTATTTCGATTTCAGAAGGATAAGGGGCCATATCAAAGGTTATTGCTGAAAATAAAAGCTCATGGTGTCGGGGGTAATATATTGGCATGGATAGAAGATTGGCTAGCTGACAGGAAACAGAGAGTCAGCATAAATGGGTCATTTTCTGGTTGGCAAGAAGTAACGAGTGGTGTGCCACAGGGATCTGTGCTGGGGCCTCAACTTTTTACAGTTAAAATGAATGACTTAGATGAAGGGACCGAAGGTATTGTTGCTAAATTTGCTGATCACAAAGATAGGTAGGAATGTCGGTTTTGAAGAGGACATAAGGGGGCTACAAAGGGATATAGATAGGTTAAGTGATTGGGCAAAGACCTGGCAAATGGAGTATAATGTTGGAAAGTAGGAAATTGTCCACTATGGCAGGAAGAATAAAAAAGCATATTATCTAAATGGTGAGAGATTGCAGAGCTCTGAGATGCAGAGGGATCTGGGTGTCCGAGGGCATGAATTGCAAAAGGTTAGTATGCAGGTCCAGCACGTAATTTGGAAAGCTAATAGAATGTTTTCATTTATCACCATGGGAATTGAATACAATAGTAGGGAGGTTATGCTTCAGCTATACAGGTCATTGGTGAGACCTCTTCTGCAGTACTGAGTAGAGTACTGGTCTCCTTATTTGCGGAAGGATGTCAATGCATTGGAGGCAGTACAGAGAAGGTTTACTAGACTAATACATGGAATGGGTGGGCTGTCTTACGAGGAAAGATTGGACAAGCTAGGCTTGTCTCCGCCAGGGTTTAGAAGAGAAAGAGGGACATGATTTGTTATTTAATTTATTAATTAACAAATTAGCTATCCTCCAGTCTTCCGGTACCTCACCCGTGGCTAACGATGATACAAAAATCTCTGCCAGCGCCCCAGAAATCTCCTCCCTTGCTTCCCATAGCATCCTAGGATACATCAGATCAGGCCCTGGGGATTTATCCACCTTAATGCGCTTCAAAACCTCCAACACCTCCTCCTTTGTAATGTTGATATGCTGCAGGATATCGCTGTTCCCTCCCTTGAACTCATTAGCTTCCATGACCTTCTCCACGGTAAATACAGACGAGAAATATTCATTTAAGACCTCGCCCATTTCGCGTGGCTTCACACATAGATTGCCACACTGATCCTTAAGAGGACCTACTCTCTCCCTAGCTACCCTTTTACTCTTAATATACTTATAGAATCATTTAGGATTCTCCTTTATCTTATCTGCCAGGGAAATCTCATGGCCCCTTTTCGCCCTCCTAATTTCCTTCTTAAGTGTACTCCTACATCCCCTATACTTCTCGAGGGACTCGCTCGATCCCAGCTGCCTATACCTGACGTATGCCTCCTTCTTTGTCCTGACCAGACCCTCAATATCCCTCGTCAACCGAGGTTCCCTAAACTTGCCAGCCTTGCCCTTCCATCTAACAGGAACATGTTGGCCCTCAACTCTTCCTATCTCACTTTTAAAAGCCTCCCACTTGCCAGACGTCCCTTTACCTGTAAACAGCCTCTCCCATTCAACTTTTCAGAGTTCCTGTCTGATGCCATGGAAATTAGCCTTCCCCCAATTTAGGACTTCAACCTGAGGACCAGTCCTATCCTTTTTCATAACTATCTTGAAGCTAATAGAGTTATGGTCACTGGTCCCAAAGTGCTCCCCCACTGACACATCAACCACCTGCCCATCCTCATTTCCGAAGAGGAGGTCGAGTGTAGCCCCTTCTCTAGTCGGGCCATCCACGTACTGCTTCAGATAACTATCCTGGATTCACTTAACACATTCTTCCCCATCTGATCCCTTAGCACTAAGGCAATCCCAGTCAATATTAGGGAAGTTAAAATCACCTACTATTACAACCCTATAATTCCTATACCTATCTGTGATTTCCCTACATATATGCTCCTCCACTTCCCTCTGACTATTGTGGGGCCTATAGTATAATCCCATCAAAGGGATCACCCTTTTATTATTTCTAAGTTCTACCAGTATGGCCTCACTGGACATTCACCCCGGGATATCCTCTCTAAGTACTGATGTCCTCCCTAATCAATAGTACAACTCCCCCTCCTCTCTTACCTCCACCTCTGTCACGCCGGAAGGATCGGTACCCCGAAACATTGAGCTGCCAGTCCTGCCCATCCCTCAACCACGTTTCCGTAATCGTTACAATATCACGATCCCATGTACCGATCCATGCTCTGAGTTCATCTGCCTTACCTGTAAGGATACTTGCATTAAAGTAAATGCAGTTTAGCCTACCAGACCATCCACGCTCCCTGTCCTGCCCCTGCCTGGCCTGCCTACTGGAATTGCTTGCTTTAACCTCTCCATTTGCCTCAACTATCTCATTGGAGAGACTACTACTTTGGGTCCCACCCCCGCTGCAAGACTTGTGTAAACCCTCCCGTGTATTACTATAAAATCTCCCTACAAGGATATTGGTCCCCTTCCAGTTCAGGTGCAACCCGTCCCTCTTGTACAGGTTACCTCTGCACCAGAAGAGATCCCAATGATCCAAGTACCTGAAGCCCTCCCGCCTTCGCCAGTCTTCAGCAACGCATTCATTTGCCTAATCCTCCTATTCCTATCCGCACTAGCACGTGTCACAGGGAGTAATCCTGAGATTGCAACCCGAGAGGCCCTGCTCTTTAACCTTCTGCCTAACTCCCTATATTCACTTTGCAGAACCTCATCTCTCTTCCTGCCTATGTCGTTCATACCAATATGGACCACGATCTCTGGCTGCACACCCTCCCCTTTCAGAATTTCCGGCAGCTGCTCCGAAACATCCTTGACCCTAGTATTATGGAGGCAACATACCAACCTGGAGTCTCGTTTGCGGCAACAGAAACGCCTATCTGCACCCCTTATGATAGAATCCCCTGTCACAATAGCTCTTCCACCCCTTTTCCTGCCCTGCTGTGCAGCAGAGCCCTCCATGGTGCCACGGACCGCGCTTTTGCTCTTTTCCCCTGGGAGGTCTTCACCCCAACAGTAACCAAAGCAGTGTATCTGTTTGAGAGGGGGATGGCCACAGGGGACTCCTGCACTACCTGCCTGCTCCTCCTATTCCATCTGGTGGTCACCCATCCCTTTTCTGCCTGTGCATCCATTACCTGTGGTGCAACCACCTCACTGAACATGCTATCCATCACGTCCTCAGCTTCGCGGACGCTCCACAGTGAAACCACCCGAAGTTCCAGCTCCATAATGCGAGTAGCCAGTAGCTTCAGCTGGATACACTTCCTGCACCCATGGTCGTCATGGAGACTGGGAGGGTTCCTGAATCCCTACATAGCGCAGGAGGAGCATATCACGGGGCTGAGCTCTCCTGCCATGACTTACCCTTAGATTAATTAGTTACTCCCTTAATTAAAAAATACTAATGACACTAGGGGCCTTGTTCTACCCACTACAATCTAAAGTCCTTCATGAGCTACACTGAATAAAAAAAACACTTTAGTAGTACTCATCTTATCAGCAGAGGTTTTTTTTTCAACTAAAAAACTTTGCCCTTTTCTTTAAGATATTTAAATAAACTGACAGCAGTGACTCACCAACCAATCACCTTGCAGTTCTCCTCTGACGTCACAGTTGGCTTCTTTTTTCAAAGTGATTCATGACAACGCTCCGTCATCGCACACGTCATCAGGATGCGCCGCGGTACGCACATGCGCAGACGGTCTCATGCCCCCTGCGCATGCGCTGCGGTCCGGCTTACCAGGAGCGCTTTGCGCATGCGCAGATGACGCGGTATGCGCAGGCGCAGATAGTCTCCTCATATCTGCGCATGCGCTGCGGTACGACCTGCCAGGACCGTTGTGCGCATGCGCAGATGACGTCATCGCGTTATTTCGTCTTCCACGGGTGCACGCCAGTTTGGCCACTGCGCATGCGTCAAAGCTTCGTCGCGACTTTTTGAAAGTGGAAGGAGGAGAGGTTTCGTCGGGTTTTTCTCGCATTTTATCTGAATTATTTATTCGTTTTGGAGACTTGCTTCATTTTTATTTGACACAGGAGATTGTTCCAATGTAAGTTGCTCTGCCTTTGTAAGTTTCTCTGAAAACATTTCCATTGTCTGGTCCACCGCATGTTCTCCAGTCCCTGTTGTGAGTTGCTCTGAAAACATTTCCATTGTCTGGGCCACTGCATTATCTCCAGTCCCTGTTGTGAGTCGCTCTGAAAACATTTCCATTGTCTGGGCCACCGCATGTTCTCCAGTCCCTGTTGTGAGTTGCTTTGAAAACATTTCCATTGTCTGGGCCACCGCATGTAGCAGGATGAAGGCACAGTGACTGTGATTTCTGGCGCCAAACAGTACACACTGCAGGTACATGATGGCCAGGCTACCTGCAGCTGCATCTTCTCCATTCAGACTTTGTTGCCCTGCAAACATGCTGTTGTTGTGCAGAGGCATCTTGGTCTGCCTTTGGACAGGCTCGCCCTCAATTGTCGCTGGCGTGCATCTCAGACACCAACAACGACAGACATGGCTGCTGCCATTGTGATTACAGAGGAACAGCCAAGGCTCCTCAGCCACAATGAAAAATACCGCTTGCTTTCAGATCAATTGTACCAGCTACAACAGGCCGTTCTGCAGAGTGGAACGGCAGCATTCATGAGGAGACTGGACTGGCTGCGGCAACAGACTCTCCGCTGGCAGCAAGGACTGGCTAATGAGATGGAGCCATTTACTATGCCCAACAATTGCCCAGAAGCACCTTCGGATGGAGGTGGCCGCGCGCTGGACATCAGTCATGTCTTACCCCCTGGCCTAATGATCTGACGGACCATACATATGCCTGCTGTTAAAATCTCCACTTCCCCTACTTGCGGTTCCTTCTCCTTGCTGCTCAGTTACACAGTCACCTGCTGCTACACCCATCAGGGCAGTGCACATGGGCACACAGTTACCTGCTCCTACACCCATCAGAGCAGTGCACATGGGCACACAGTGACCTGCACCTACACCCATCAGGGCAGTGCACATGGGCACACAGTTACCTGCTCCTACACCGATCAGAGCAGTGCACATGGGCACACAGTTACCTGCTCCTACACCGATCAGAGCAGTGCACATGGACACACAGCCACCTGTTTCCCCATCCGACATTGAAACAACCATGCAGAGCCTTGTGAGACTCCGCAATTGCCAGTTGCTGCCTGTCAAGCAGAGAGGGCGTCCAAAGGGGTCAAGCACTTGGGGAACATTCAGCAAGAAGAGACTGAGCACTAAAAGAAACAAGCATGCCGTGTCCAGTGGTAGCAGAAATGTGAATGCTCTTGCTGTGAACACAACTGGTGATAGTAGTAGGCAGGATTAAATTGGAATGGATGGAAAGACGCACGAGTAACATAAACACTAGCAGGGAACTGCTGGGCTAAATGGCCAGCTTTATGTTCATAGCCCAAAAGAAATGTGCTTCTTTTCCAGCACCCTCACATCATTCATGTTTTCCCTGAGAGCAGCATTGAACCATCACGAGATAGGGGCAGTAACATCATCCTGCCTCCTACAGCTGAGGTGGGTACTAAGTGATTCATTGGCGGTGTTATCAGTACATGCCTTTACCGCAGTACACAAAGCATGCTCAACAGTAATTCCATTGGAGGGAGGGAAGCTCTGACACTGATGTTCATTCCTTATTTTCTTTCATGTAAAACGTGCCCTTGAGAAAACAATCCTTGACACTTAAGGACGCCATTCAAGCAAAGGAGGCAGTGCGGGAGAGGACGCAAGGATGTGCTGATTCCTGCATCTGAGGTGGGTAATAAGTGCTTCATTGGCGACGTTATCAATTGGTGCCTTCACTGCAGAACTTACAAAGGTGTGCACAACAGTAATTTCAGTGGATGGAGGGAGGCAAGCTCTGACTCTGATTTGCTTTATTTATTTTCATGTAAAACATGCCGTCGAGAAAACAATCCTTGAGACATAAGGTCAGCATTCAAGCAACGAAGGCAACTGGATCATGCTGCAGAGCTGGTCACGATGTGGAAAGGAACATTGCATTTATGGATGAATTGGGAATGCACATTGGGATGCGCTTGGGGAACATTCACCAAGAATAGACTGAGCTCAGACTCTTGTGACTTTGCCTTCTTCACATGGACAATACAGTAGTGGAATAGAGAGCCAAGCTTTTATTCACCACAAGGCTCTCCAGGAACAATCTCTTTAGCTGTGCATAGCAGAGACTCGGCCTGTCTGTCTAACGGGAATGCTGGACACAACACTCATGTATCCATGCACAGCAGTTCCTCTGATACTTAATGAACTTAATAAATCTTTTCACTAATTTAAACCCAGAATTGTTGAAGTTTTGTTTTGCATGCTATTTCCCCGACTTTGCAACTGCACTTCAGATATTCAACTATGGTGGGAGGGTAGAGGGAGGGGTGGGTGAAGAGGGGGAGGGGTGGGGAGAGCAGGGAGGGGTGGGGAGAGGGAGCATGCAAAATGCAGGGACCAAACAGTTGCAATGCCTGAAGTACTGTGGAGAAGTAGAGAAAGCAACTGGGTCGGGGAGAAAACAAATGGATTGGGCATCCGCAGCTGGAGGGAACGGCTGAATGGAGAGGGCCGGAAGTGAAAGGCCGTAGAGAGCCGCGGGGAGCGAGCGTCCGAAGACCTTGGTGTCACCGGGTCCAGGGACTGGCCAGTAAGTCTTTTGCTGTTGTGTTCATAGCGCATGCACAGAAAAAGGCACTCCCTTTCCGTTCTGCTGCTCCCCCCACTCTCTCCCCTTCCTCCCTCTCCCCACAGCTCTCCCCCTCCCTCTCCCTCTTTCTCCCCCCTCCTCCCACTCCCTCTTTCTCCCCCTCTCCCTCTTTCTCCCCCTCCCTCTTTCTCCCCCTCCCCCCTTCCTTACCCCTCCCTCTCCCTATTTCTCCCCACTCACTCTTTCTCCCCCTCTCCCTCTTTCTCCCCTCCCTCTCCCTATTTCTCCCCCCTCCCCCTCTCCCTCTTTCTCCCCCTCCCTCTTTCTCTCCCTCTCCCTCTTTCTCCCCTCTCCCTCTTTCTCCCCCTCCCCCTTCCTTACCCCTCCCTCTCCCTCTTTCTCCCCCCTCCCCCCTCCCTCTTTCTCCCCCTCCCCCCTCTCCCTCTTTCTCCCCCTCCCTCTTTCTCTCCCTCTCCCTCTTTCTCCCCCTCTCCCTCTTTCTCCCCTCCCTCTCCCTCCCCCTCTCGCTCTTTCTCCCCCTCCCCCTTCCTTACCCCTCCCTCTTTCTCCCCCTCCCCCTCTCCCTCTTTCTCCCCCTCTCCCTCTTTCTCCCTCCCTCCCCCTCTCCCTCTTTCTCCCCCTCCCTCTTTCTCTCCCTCTCCCTCTTTCTCCCCCTCTCCCTCTTTCTCCCCCATCTCCCTCTTTCTCCCCCCCTCCCTCTCCCTATTTCGCTCCCCTCCCTCTTTCTCCCCCCTCCCTCTCCCTCTTTCTCCCCACTCCCTCTCCCTCCTTCTCCCCCTCCCTCTTTCCCTCTCCCTCTTTCTCCCCCTCCCTCTCCCTCCTTCTCCCCCTCCCTCTTCCCCTCTCCCTCTTTCTCCCCCCTCCCGCTTTCTCCCCCACTCCTTCTCCCTCTTTCTCCCCCCCCGCCCCCCGGCACCGCTACAGCTGGTCTCCCCGCGCTGCTGTCCCCGGCCCCCGCGCTGCTCTCACCGGCCCCCGCGCTGCTCTCCCCGGCCGGCTCTACTCTCTCACTCCGGCCATTGTATTCTGCCACGTGTTTGTTAGGTTTCATCTCTGTGATTCTTTGAGCAGCGCCATCTTTAGTCTGGCAGCTGCGACTGTCGCAAGCTGTGACGTTTTCGTGGCACATGCTGTATTTGCGCTTGTGCCAAAACAGCGCCACCTACCGTTCGCGTTGTCAACAATTGCGGTCTTTTTTTTCAAAACTCCAGCACACTGGAAGAGCTCCACTCCACTCCTGGAAGGTAAGAGACTGGGCCTCGATCCTCGGATTGGATTTATAGGCTCTGCTCTCGGCGTTCTCCTCATATCGGTCCATATAGGTCTGCTCCGCTCCGCTCCTCTCCGCTCCCGGAAGGTAATTCACCAGCTTTTGCAGAAAAGTAGGTCTTAAGCTGTTGCAGTACCTGTTAGAAAGATAGTCTAAGCTATTCTGAAGTCATCTTCCAATGTCATCTACATGGAAGCAGGATTTTAAAGGATAAGATGTAGTTTTTAAAAGTCACTTCAATCTTGCTCAAGAGTCTTTACAAAGAGGCCAAGTAAATCTTGATTAAAAGTCACATACATTTAGAGATCTTTTAAAAGCACTTCAATCTTGTTAATAAAAAGTCAGATATAAATTTAAGAACTCTGGTCAGGCCATGCTAAAAACATACATACAATTAAGAAATAAAATACAACATTTAAAATGTCTGAACTCCTTTCTGAAAGTTGACCACTGCTGCTGCCGGTGTCTTCCTGGAATAGTGGAGCTGTTGTGTCAACAGAAAAGTCCTTCCCGAACAGCCCTGAGCCTGTTGGTACCGGCTTTAATCCAACCCAGGTAAAAATCAGGATACATTGTGGGCAATGAGCCCAAATTGCTGAACTACAGCGCTCCCTCTGTACAAAATCGAACTCCACACATTGTCTTTCACTCACTCCTGTTTCCAGCCCTGACGGTGCAGAAATCCCCTCTCAAAGGTACACAATCCAGTTGATTTCTGATCAAATACCTCCTTCCTCATTCAATAGAGGAAACAGAGACATGAACAGGAGTCAGGTGCAAGAAAGTTTCACCAACAGAGCAAAGAAAGGCACCAACAAAAGTCACACTTACTTTCCAAATCATTTCACTGTAATATTCTTTCACTTGTTTTGTCGGATGACTGCAATAAATCTGAAAATGAGCACCATGAGGTTTGTGTTCACTAGTCACTTGTTCTCCTGTGTTTGTCTGTCAGGTTTGTAATTCAGTTTGTATTTGATATTGAAGAGAATCTCTTTTCAAGATGATTGCACATCGTACTGTGTTTAAAGCAACCAACTTGTAAAACGGAAGATAATGAATGTTTCAATACCTGTGTGACCAGATTCTTCCAATGCTTTTCAACAGCTAGATTGATGATGCTTGTAATCTGTATCCTGTGGAGAATGGGAGAGGAGAATAAAAACATGGTGCATGAACAGGACAGACTGTGTAAAATGGGAGAACAGAAATACTGCCACCTCATTGAAAGTTAATGAGATTTATTCGAAGTCAGACACCTGTCCACAATGAACAAGTGAATACATTAATTGTCCACTTTCAATCTAAATGGGACTGAGGTTCCAACAGAGAAGTTTTCTGGAAAATACCTGCTGCAGTTTTAAAATTGATGAACTGGAACATCTTATACTAACTTTCAAATAACTGGAGTGATTGTATAGTTCTCATCGTGGAGAGAAGGAGTTGTTTATAAATATAAGCAGAAAGACACATTTGTGGATTGGTGAATGAGCTTTATCTTTCTGAAATGTATTTGTCCATTGGTTGCAGGTCACTGGAAATTCTTTTATACATTTCAATTGTAGCAGCAGCAGTTAGCAGCAAAATGTCTGATTAATCAGAGTAGTGGGTCTGGGAAACACTTAAACAGCCGAGACCCTGTAAAACAGAACTCCAAGTAATATTTTAAATAAGGGACTGAACTGACAGAGCGCTAAAGGCCTGCTCAGGTCAGGAAAAAAACCCCGACCCGAACCCAACAGAACCACATTGGACCCGAGCCCGACCCGGCCCGAGTATCTCCATTTATTCCCACGCCCAAACTAACCCGAGCCTTACCCGACCACCGGAATGTTCACTTTATCTACCTCCCGATTCCGAATCCATCGGAAGTTGCAGCATGAGCGCAATGACGTCATAGAGATGCTCACTTGCTCACTGCGCAGACTCAGAGTTTCCCTCCTTGATGACCCGGACTCCCAGCTTAGGTTGCCTTTTCAACTTTTGACACTTATTTAACTCAACTTCCCAGCAGAGATAAATGTCATACTTACTGTGTGTGTCCGACCCGGACTCAGTCCGACCTGGAACCAGCCTGCCTTGAACCTGGCCCGACCCGACCCGATAACCCGAGTGGAATTGCCCCTCCCTATCACACCTCACTTCATAGTACACAGAAAATGGAGAAAAATGTATGGCACAGAATGAGACCATTTCGCAATCGTGTCTGTGCCAGCTGAAAAAGAGCGATCCAACCCAATCCCACTTTCCAGGTCTTGGGAATGTGATCCAAACAGATCACAGAGCTCACATTATGTGAATGTTCTGTTGAAGTGTTGGTGAGCTGATATACCAGGGGAGATTCACACAGTTGGACACAGTATGAAATACATTCAAATATTGATAAAACATTGCAACATGTGAGTAATATTCCCCATTGCTTTGTCAGCACTGAAAGATTGTGAAGGGAGAGACAGCCAGAAATCCCATTGATCCACACTGACCCTGAGCTGAAAATGAGATGAGATGAAGTTCAATCTTCAGCAGCGAGTTGCCGCAGAGAGGTAAGAGTCCTGAATCAAGGAGAGACTTTCTCATACTGCTGTTGAATCTCATTTCAAACACTCCTTGAACTCTCTGCCGAGGAATTCAGAGCTGGAGAATGCCTGTAAAATCAGCCCAGAAAGGAAATAAAAAACACCCACCGTGGGGCTCAAACTCAAAAACTTGAGATTCAGAGTTTCATGCTTTCATCGACTGAGCTCACCAGGCCTGAGACAGTGTCCCCTTCCTGTCTGTTATTGGACGGTGCAGCTGTTGGCTCCACCCCAGGGGCTTAATTTGTTCTGTAAACCATGAACCAGCTTCCTCTCAAATCCCAGGTTTATCAGTAAATCCTCTTAAAAAATCCGCAAAGTGTGATATATTCCTCTCACTCAACCAGAATAAATGTGACATCTTTTGCTCTTTTTACCTTCCAAACTTTGACTTCTATTTTTCTCAGCATTTATTTCTCTCTCCTTTTCATGTTGCACATTTCCTAATAAACATTTCAATTCAATTATTTATGAGGGATGAAATGAACAGAAGAGATTTTCTGCAATGGTACCAGGGGTGTGGGACAGAGCGAGTGGTTCGGATCTGGAATACACTGCCTGAGAGAGTGCTGGAGGCAGATTCAATCGTGGCTTTCAAAAGGGAATTGGATAACACCTGAATGGAGAAAATGTGCAGGGTTACAATGAAAGGGCAGAGGAGTGGAATTAGCTGATTTGCTCTTGCAAAGAGCTGTCATGGACATGATGGACTGAATGGTCTCCTTCTGTACTGTAACCATTTGATTCCTTGATTCTAACTCTGTCAAAGTTGTTCTGAACTTGCTCTGCTCCAAGGAGAACAACCCCAGCTTTTCCAGTGTCTGCACAGAACTGATGTTATGAGGAACAATGGGGAACCCACTGTAAACCTTCCTCCAGACAGAAATACAACTGTTCACCACCACACTGTGACCCAGCTGCTTACAATATATATCAATGATTCGGATGTGGGGACCAAATGTAGTATTTCCAAGTTCGCAGATGACACAAAACTAGGTGGGAATGTGTGTTGTGAGAAAGATGCAAAGCGGCTTCAAGGGGATTTAGACAGACTTAGTGAGTGGACAAGAAAGTGGCATATGGAATATAATGTGTAAAAATGTGAGGTTATCCACTTTGGTAGGAGGAACAGATGTGCAGATTATTTCTTAAATGGTAAGAGATTAGAAAGTGTAGATGTACAAAGGGGCCTGAGTGTCCTTGTCAATAAGTGACTGAAAACTAACATGCAGGTGCAGCAAGCAATTGAGAACGTGAATTATATGTTAGAATCTATCGCAAGAGGATTTGAGTACAGGAGTAGTGAAGTCCTGCTTCAATTGTATATAACCTTTGATGGTCTGCAGTTTGAATACTGTGTGCAGTTTTGGTCCCCTTACCTTCGGAAGGATATCATTGCCATCGAGGGAGTGCAACGAAGGTTCACCAGACTTGTTCCCGGGATGGCGGGACTGTCCTATGAAGAGAAATTCGGGAAACTGGGACTGTATTCTCTAGAGTTTTGAAGAATGAGAGGTAATCTCATTGAAACTTACAAAATATTTAAAGGGATAGACAGGGTAGATGAAGCTATTTCCTCCGGTTGAGGAGTCTGGAACCAGGGGACACAATTTCAACATAAGGGGAAAGCCACTTAGGACAGAGACGAGGAGAAATTTCTTTACTGAGAGGGTTGTGAATCTTTGGAATTCTCTACCCCAGAGAGCTGTGGAAGCTCAGTCATTGAGTATGTTTAAAGCAGAGATTGACGGATTTCTAAATACAGATGACATAGGGGATATGGAGATAGTGTGGGAAAAAGACATTGAAGTGGATGATCAGTCA
This sequence comes from Heterodontus francisci, assembly GCF_036365525.1. Taxonomy (NCBI): domain Eukaryota; kingdom Metazoa; phylum Chordata; class Chondrichthyes; order Heterodontiformes; family Heterodontidae; genus Heterodontus; species Heterodontus francisci. The sequence continues at coordinate 60,371,587 of NC_090398.1, forward strand.
TCATCATAATGAATGGTGGGGTGGTCTCGATGTCTGAATGGCCTACTCCTGCTCCTATGTTCTCTTAGTCTGCTAACTTCATATGCATGCTGTCATTGTCCCTTTTATCGCATGGGCTTCAGTTTTACTGGCAATCTAGTCTGCGACATCATCAAGAAGGTTTTCAATAAGTTAAATAAGGAGAAATTGTTTCCAGTGGCAAAAGGGTCAGTAACCAGAGGATGTATTTATCAGGTGATTGAGAAAAGGACCAGAGGCGAAATGAGGAGTGATTTTTTATACAGTGATGTGTTGTGATCTGGAATGCACTGTCTGATCAGGACTTGAAAGCAGATTCAGTAGTAACTTTGAAAAGCAAAAGGGATAAATACTGGAAGGAAAATGTACAGATTACAGGAAAAAGCTGAGCAGTCGGACTAATTGGATAGCACAACCAAAGAGACAGCACTGACACAACGGACCAAATGGTCTCCTTCTTTGGGTATCAGTCTGTGGTTTTATGAACATAATGTTGGTGCAATTGCCTGAGTTGGAAGGGAAGTGAACCCAGATTCCGGGTATTCTAAACACCAGACCCAAACCAACTGAACAAGCCTGTTGTTTAATCTCTGTTTTCCACACCAGCTTCTCCTCGCACTTTCTGTGTTTCCAGCCTGGTCTGTTCCTCTGACATGCATTCCTGACATTCTATTGAGAATGGCCAACTCACTGCACCTCTCACTCACACCGTCACTCGCCCCCTTCACCCACTTCCAAACCTGTCTGTTGAACAGTACCTCACATCTGCTCCTCTGCCCCGTTAATATAACAGGAAAACATTTTCAAACAGACATTTCCAGACAGTGAACGTTCCAGTAAGACAAGGTAAAGATCAGATTCATTCACTTTAAACACAGAGAGAGAAGCTCTCCCTGTTCAGTCTAAGGAGCAGATGTAGTTTCACTCCCATTAGTCTTAGAGACATGGGCCAGAATTTTAAGGGACCGTTGGAGACGGGAATGGAGGCTGGGGAGGGGGAGGGGGGGTGCATAAAATAAGGATGGAAGACGTTGGAACGGATTTTTCTGTCGGCGGCTGACATGGAGGGCAGACTTCGCACATCCACACGGCAAGAAGCCATTTAAAGTATTTATGAGTCCAATTATCAGCAATTTTATTCACTGGGTCCAATTGAACTAATAGCGCACAGGAACCACGGGGCTTCAGAGCCTCGCCTGGTTAAAGGAGGTGAATGGGAAGTGGGAGCTGATTGTTGGCTTCACTGGAAAGTCATCGGGTGAGGCAGCGTCACTTGGCAGCAAGGGTGGAGGGGGAAAGCGCATCCGGAATCACTGTCAGGAGTGGAGGCCAATGTGCCAGCTCTGCAGGGGGTGCCACACCAGGGTGCCATTGGGGCAGTGCCATCTCAATGAGCGTGACAAGTGAGGTAAATGTGGCTGGGTGTTGTTTACTGTGAAGGCCTTGCACTCAGGGAGGGGCAACCTGTCATGGGCCTCATTCACCCTGGATTCGAGGCTCCCATTGAGGATGAGTAGAGAGGGAGGGAGGGAAACGCAGGCACCAGCAGGGACACCACAGCAGCTTGGGGGCCCACAGGAGGGCCAGCCTCGAACAGGAGGCTGGAGAAGGAGGCAGAGGAACACGTCAGCCGAGGTTCAACTACCTGCAGATGTCCGAGTGACAGTGTCTCCATAGACTGCAACTCTCCACAGAGGTTGTCACTGATCTCTTGGCCATGATGCAGCTGTTCCCCATGGGACTTGGTGGGCACCTGATGCCGGTGTCACTGAAGATCACTGTTCCACTGAACCTCTACACCACCAGATCATTGCGGGGATCCATTGGAGATATGTGAGGAATCTCACAGTCTGTGGTGAATCTGTGCATCAAGGAGGTCACCAATGTCCTCTGCAGGAGGGCCGGTAACTTTGTGCACATCGATCCAAACAGTCAAGTTGAGAGGGCTATAGGATTCGGGGCCATCGCTGGATTCCCCCAGGTGTAGGGTGTCATCGAATGCACCCATGTGACCATCATGGCTTCTGCAGACCAGCCAGCAGCCTTCAACAGGAAGGGCTTCCATTTGCTCAGTGTGCAACTGGTCTGTGACCATCACAAATGGATCCTACAGGGGTGTGCACAAATCCCGGGAAGCAGCCATAACGCCTGCATACCAAGGCAGTCCCAGGTGCCAGAACTTTTCCGTGGCCCCATACGCTTTCTGACATGGATCCTTGGAGATAAGGGCAACCCAGTGAGGACATGAGTACTGACGCCTGTGAGGAACCCACACAAGGATGCAGAGCAGAGGTACAACACCTGCTGCGGGTCAATCCGAGCGACCATCAAGGAGGACATTGGTCTCCTGAAGATGAGATTGAAGCGCCTAGATTGTTCCAGTGGAGCCCTTCAGTATGCCCCGGCGAGGGTCTCGCATATCGTCGTGGTTTGCTGTGCACTGCACAACCTGGCACCACAGAAGGGTGAGGTGTTGACTAGTGAGGATATAATGGAGTGCGATGTCTCCTCTGATGATGAGGATGTGGAGGAGGACGCTGCTCAGGCAGTGCCAGATGAAGGACCTCAGGCACAGCAGGAAAGCCACCATGAGATACACACAAGGGAGACACGAGACACCCTTATACATTCACGTTTCCTTTGAGCCTTACCTTTGAACCAAGGCAATAAAGTCTTAGCTTTAAACAGCCCTGTTGTTAGCTCCTTCCTTCTACACTGCAGCGCCCAGGTACACATCGCACAGTGGCAAGGCCGAAGCTTTGTGAACTCAGGGCTTGGTCCCTCACTTCCAGCCCCTTGGGAGGAAGGGTTGAAATGGAGTCCAAAAGGGCATCAACAATAAGAAGGAGACATAGTGAGAGAACATCATTTCTTTATTCCGTGTGACACCAAACACAACCCTATCCATCTGGAATGTATATTCACCCGTGAACCACTCAGTGAATCTAGGTGCTCTTCTTAAATCTTTTCCGGGTGTTCCTACCTGCTACTCCCCCTGCTCTGTCAGCTGAGGTGGAGACAGGCTGCTGACCTTGCTGCCCCATGGCTTGGGATGACATTGGTGGCGGTCCTCTGGCTGCCTGAGGCCTGCAGGGCCCCGGCACACTGAGGGCCTCCCGCAAAGGTACAGGGACCCACTCTGTCATCGAGGATGATGGAGGCACTGGCATCACTGGTGTCACGGGCAGAGGGACTTTCGAGCTTCTGTCCACACCAGGAGCACCCTGAGAGGAGACCCCAGATGTAGCAGCGAGCTGCTCCTCTCCCTTATAAGACACGCTTGTACCTCCCTGCTGACCTGAGAGGGACGTGCAAGAGTTCAGGTGGAGAGTTCAGGTGCCTCGTCCCCCTCTCGTCTTGTCACCGCTAGATGGAGCTCATGGACAAAGCGATGGAGTGCAGGTCTGCACACATTCTCGGCAGCCACTGATTGGTCTGCTGGATCTGAACCTCCATGAGAGTGACCAATCTCTCAATGGAGGAAGCCAGACACATCCCCATCAGAGACAGTGCAGCACCCAAGGCCTGGATGGACTGCTCCATCGTCCTTGTTTGGGTGCACATTACCTCTGGCAACTCTGCCAGATGTTACCTGACCTCTCGCTGCAGCTGCAGCATTTCCCGTGTTGCTGGTGACACCAGAGGCATGTCATCAGCCTGGGCCTCAGTGTGGGCCTGGCCTCCCACAGACCGCCAACTGCCAGTGGCCTCGGCTGTCACAGCCTCCGTCAGATGCCCGGGCCTGTCTATGATGTGCTCATGAGTTTGCGTGAGCGTTTCTGTTCTGGTGGAGGGTGCAGGGGAATGATGTGATGGTGCACCATCTGAGGCTCCCTCCTCCTCCTCCGACGTGTCCGGCTGTCTCCCAGTCTCTCCAGCTCTTTGCTTTTGTCATTCATCTGGGCCTTCATGAGCAAACAGGGACATTGAAGATTTAGGGTCTGCCCATCGTGATATTCCAACCACCCCTTCTGTACAGCTCCATTGATGCAGTGGTGAACAGATGAGCAGTGTGGCTCCTTTGCAGCAGATGCTCCCTTGTGCCCCGGGGATGTTCACTCACTCTCTTGGATAGATGCCCCTGTCTCTCCATCAGCTATGGAGCAGCTGCTTTGCTGCTCTGCCAGTTCCATGACCTCCTCCTCCATTGGGATGAGGACATTGGAGATAAGGCCTCCACCGCCAGTCTTGATACGTTGTTTCCGATTGTGGGATGTCTTCTCCTGCAGCCACTGATGAACAAAGTTAGTCTCCCAGCGGGGACAAGCCCAACATCTCTGATGGTGATAGTCCAGCAGTCCATGATGGGGACACACATGTGGCTCCTGCATGCGGCCCCTCTCGAGGGATTGTGTTAGGTTATACAATGACTGACGTGTGCCTCTCCAGCTGCCCTTCCCCAATACACATGACTGGGTGGTCACTCCCCTTCCATCAAACACTCTGCCACATGCAATGCCCAAAGGTTCCAAAGTGTTTTGCGTTTTCGCCTGAGCAGCCTGGATCAGGTCATTGACCCACTTCCTGCACTGGATCCATGTCCTGAGGTTGACCACACGACTGCTGACCTCACCGACTATTTCCAGCCAGCTTTGCTTGGTCAGGTGGACAGGTCTTCACCTCCCATCCCTGGGGAAGAGGATCATCCACCTTTCTCTTGCCACCGGGAGGAGAACCTGCAGGGGGGCATCGCTAAACCGTGGGACAATGGTCACTGCAGGCTCGCATTCAGCTCCTTACCCACCAGGCAACAGAGGCAGCAGAACGGGTCCTGGGGCAGCAGAGGAAGCAGAATGGGTCCAGGGGCAGCAGAGAGTTCTCAGGAAGTCACTCCTTTAAACCAGGCAGCAGAGAATGCAGGGCTGGCAGCCCTTTAAATATGGTGCCAGCACCTGCCGTTGTGTCAGATGTCGGTGCCATCGGCACCTCGTTCCTGGCTCTGGTCCTTGTTTACATGGGCCCCATGCCTCCCCTTCATTAATTGGTCGGTTGCTCCGTGATCGGGGTCGGCCGGCCACATTTCACTGGTGTTGTGACGTCACCCGCTTCCTGTGCCTCTGCCGAGAGCCACACCGTTAGTTTAAAATTCAGCCCATGGGGTCAAGAGTGGAAAATCTCCCCTCTGATTCTCTCTACTTAAAATGAAGGAGACACCAAATGTAACCTGATGAAACCAGGGATCGTATCCTGGTTCTTCACTCTGCTGTTCTCCCAACTGAGCTATTCCGGTCTCACTGTGAACTCATCTTCATTGGAGACAAATATAACTCCAGGCGGAATTTCCCCACCCGTTCATTCCTCATTTCAGGGGAATGGGACCCGACCAGATCGCGGAGCTCAGATTATGTTAATGTTCTGCTCTTGATATCTTAATATTATCTTGCGTTTGAGCCACTTTTAATCAGGTTCACGGACAAATTCTTCCATCATCCCTTCTCCCACATTCTCTCTCTCCCATTAATTCTTTATTCCTCACAATCCAGAAAGGGTTAGGAATCAGAGCTCACCTCCAAACCCTCTGCATGCAGACCTCCGTCTGTCACCCTGTTTGATCCCAGATCCAAGAGACCAGTCAGTAAATTACACTCTTTATAAACACAGAAAGCTGCCTCACAGTGTTGGACACAGAGTTAAATCCACTGAAGCCTTTTGAAAAAAGTTCAACTTACGGGTTGTGTTACTGAGCCCACAGAGCAGGACGGGCCCAAGCTCCAGCCCCAACCTGTGCTGTGTTAGCTGATGTCACCTGGTGTGATACTGAGCCACATGGAGCAGGAAAGGGCCTGGTTGTATTCATGGCCTGTGTTGAGGTAACTGAACCCACCCAATATGGTAGGAGCCACACAGAACAGAATGGGCCCCCAGGCTCCTTCCTCAGCCTGAGGGATGATAGTTCATCTCACACGGTGTTGTACAGAGCCGCACACAGAACAGGGAAATCAGAGGCTCCATCTCCGTCCTGTGGTATTTTACTTCATCACTCCTGGTATGGTACGGAGTCCCCAGAGAAGTAAAGATCCATCTTCTATCTCCAGCCTGTGCTGAATTAGCTGATCTGACCTGGTTGGCACTGAACCACAATCAGAGGAGGATGGGTCGAGGCTCCATGGCCTGTGGTGTGTTAGTTATTTTCATTTGGTGAGGTACTAAGCACCATATAGAGCAGGAAGGGTCTGTGCTCAGTGAGCTGATCTCACCTTGTGTCGTCCTGAGACCCACACACAGAGCAGGACGGGCCTAGGCCTAATCCTCGGCCTCAGTTTAATTAGCTGATCTCATCCAAAAGATTTTGATAAGGCTCCACACAAGAGGCTTGTCTACAAGATGAAAGTTCCTGGTATCAGTGGTAATATATTGATCTGGATTGGGAACTGACTGGCAGGACACAGGCAGGAAGTAGTTACAGATGGATCTGGATCTGTTTGGAGACAAGTTACCAGTGGTGTCCCACAGGGATCGGTGTTGGGTCTGTTGCTCTTTACTATTTTGATTAATGATCTGCATGTAGGTGTAGGGGGCACGATCTGTAAATTTACAGATGATTTGAAGTTCTGTGTGAGTTTTCAGACTGGAGACGATGCTCGACTGTTTCAGGCTGATCTTAATGTGCTGGGAGATTGGGTCCATGACTGGTAAATGATGTTTAATTTTGGTAAGTGCAGTGTTATTCATGTGGACAGGGCGAATAGTCAACATTCATACACCCTTCAGGGAAAAACATTAAAGCAGGTGCAGAAAGAAAATAATTTTGAGCAGAGATCTGGATGTTCCAGTGCACAGATCTCAAAAGGTGTAGCAGCAATGCTGTGAAGTGATCGCTGGAGCAAATAGGGAGTTGGGTTGCATTCAGAGGATAATTGCATATAAGATGAGGCATATTCTTTCATGGGATGGGAGCGACGCTGGCAAGGCCAGAATTTGTTACCCATCTCTAATTGTCCTTGACAAGGTGGCGGTGAGCTGCCTTCTTGAATTGCTGCACTCCATGCGGTGTAGGTACACCCACAGTGCTATTAGGAAGGGAGATCAAGGATTCTGACCCAACATCAGTGAATGAAGAGCGATATTGTTGCAGATCAGATGGTGTGTGACTTGGAGGGGAACTTGCAGATGGTGGTGGTTCCATGCATCCTTCAAGGTGGTGGAGGTCGATGGTTTGGAAGGTGTTTTCTAAGGAGCCTTGGTGAGTTGCAGCAGTGCATCTGACAGATGGTACACACTGCTGCCACTGTGCGTCAGTGGTAAAGGGAGTGAATGTTTAAGGTGGTGAATGGGGTGACAATCAAGGCAGCTGCTTTGTCCTGAACGGTTTCGAGTTTCTGGAGTATCGTTGGAGCTGCACTCATCCTGGCTTGTGCCTTGTCGTTGATGGACAAATTTCGGAGAGTCAGAAATCACAGAATTGTTACAGTGCAGAAGGAGGCTATTCGGCCCAACGTGTCTGCAGAGAATCATTTAACATAGAACATTTACAGCACAGGAAGGCCAAAAATCGGGCCACCCAGCGGAATCCCATTATCCAGCATTTGGACCGTAGCCCTGCAGGTTCAGGCATTTGAGGTGCACATCCAGACTCCTCTTAAATGAATTGAGGGTTTCTGCCTCAGCTACCCTTATAGGCACTGTGTTTCAGACCCCTCGCACCCTCTGGGTGAAAAAACGTTTCCTCATCTCCCCTCTAATCGTTCAACGAATCACTTTAAATCTATGCCCCTTAGTCATTGACCTCCCTGCTCAGGTAAATAGACCCTTCCCATCCACTCTATCCAGACCCCTCATAATTTTGCACATTTCAATCAAATCTCCACTCAGCCTCCTCTATTCAACCCCAGCTGATCCAATCTTTCCTCAACGCTGCATTTTTCCAGAGCTGGCAACACCCTCGTAAATATCCTCTGTAACCTCTCGAGTGCAATTACATCCTTTCTGTAATGAGGTGACCAGAACTGCACACAGAACTGAAGTTGTGGCCTAACTAATGATTGATCCAGTTCCAGCATAACCTCCCTGCTCTTATATTCTATACCTCGGCTAATAAAGGAAAGGATTCCATAAGCCTTCTTAACCAACTTATCAACCTTTTCTGCTATTTTCAGGGATCTATGGACATTCACTTCAAGGTCCCTCACTTCCTCTGCACCTCTCAGTATTCTCCCATTAATTGTGTATTCCTTTGCCGTATTTTACCTCACCAAATCCATCACCTTGCACTTCTCCAATTTGAATTCCATGTGCCACTTTTCTGCATACCTGACCAATCCATTTTTGCAGCTCTCCTCATGAGCATTTCACCTAGTGCCGAGAGCTGAATTATTCATTGCAGAATTCTCACTATCTGTTTTACCCTGTAGCCACAGTATTTATATGAATGGTCCAGTTAAGCTTGTGTCAATGGTTACCCCCAGGATGTTGATGGTGGGGGGGATTCAGCGAGGGTAATGCTGTTGAACATCAAAGGGAAATGGTTACATTCTCTCTTGCTGGAGATGGTCATTGTCTGGTACTTATGTGGTGTGAATGTTACTTGCCACTTAGCAGGCCAAGCCTGAATGTTGTCCAGGTCTTGCTGCTCCTGGACAAGGACTCCTTCAGTATCTGAGATGTCCCGAATTTGTCCTTTTATGAAACCTTGTTCAGGCCTCACTTGGAATATTGTATCCAGTCATGGTCTCCTGACATGATGGGTGATATTGAGGCTTTTGACAGTGTACAGAGGAGAGACAGTAAACTAATTCCCAGTATAAGACATCTTCATTATCAAGTTGGACGAAAAGAGTTGGGACCCTACACCTTGGAGAAACCTCGACTGAGGGGTGATCCGATTGAGGTTCATAAGTAATGAAGGGTCCTATTTAGCATGTGAGAAGAGTCATAATTGTAGATTGTAAAAGGCCAGATGGCACCTGAATCACATTAAATTTCATTTTCAGCGTTGGGTTAATAACCCAGGACGGCCAAATGGTTAAAGTGTTGGACTTAAAATCCATTCGACATATATCTGTGTGTGTCAAACCCCACTCCTGGTATCTGTGTTGGTCAAATGTTACTTGTTGTTTCCCTGACTTTTGCCTTGCACCATCATCTCTTCTGTCAGATAATCACTCCTGCCTTCCGACCGATCACAGCTTCCTATTATTTGCCCCAGCACCGTTCCTTGTGTCTGCACTTGCTTATAAGCTGGTAAACCTTTAACTTAATCTCCTCTGTACACTCACAATGACCTTTTCATCTTTCCTGAACTGTGGTTCCTCACAGGATCCGCTGCCTGTCCGACTCTCCTCCAGGTAACTGAAGGCCCTGAGCCTGGGTCTTGCTTTATACGCTTGCTGGTAGTTGAGTCCTTGCATGTCCAGACGCATCCAGGAAGGGCTTGCCATAATCTTCCAATCTTCCCTGGATAAAGGGATTGGAGAGTGGCAAATGACACCCTTATTCAAGAAAGGGTGTCAGGACAGTCCAAGCAACTCCATCTCAGTTAATTTAACATCGATGCTGGCTGAGGTTTCAGAAATGATGATCAGGGAAAATATCAATGGACATTTAGAGAGGTTTGAGTTAATTAAGGATATCCAGCATGGATTTGTAAAAGGCAGATCATGCTTCACTAATCTAATTGAATTTTTTGATGTAGGAGCAGAGAAGTTTGATGAAGGAAATGCAGTGGATGTTGTTTCTATGGATTTTATGAAAGCATTTGATAAGGTCTCACATAAAAGGCTGGTTAACAAAATTGAGGCTCATGGAATAGGAGGGTCAGTGTCCAATTGGTTACAAAATTGGATTCAGGGCTGAAACAAGCAAGTTGTAGTAAATGGTTTCTGTTCAGACTGGGGGATGGTAGACAGTGGTGTTCCCCAAGGGTCAGTGCTCGGATCACTGCTTTTCTTGCTATGTATAAAATGTGGGAATCTTGGAATACGGAGTAGAATCTCAAAATTTGCTGACAATACCAAACTTGGAGGTGAGGCAAACATTGAGGATGATGTGAACCGCCTGCAATAGGACATAGATAGGCCAGCAGAATGAGCAGAGTGGTGACGGATGGAATTTAATACTGTTAAATGTGAGGTGATGCATTTTGAGAGAAGGAATAGGGAGAGGCAATGTATACTTAATGGCACAGTTCGAAAGAGTGTTCAGGAACAGAGGGACCTCGGGATGCAGGTGCATCGATCTTTGCAGGTAGCAGGGCATATTGAGAGAGTGGTAGTAAAATATATGGCATCTTGGGCTTCATACAAACATACAAGCATATGAACATATGAATTAGGAGCAGGAGTAGGCCATTCGGCCCTTCAAACCTGCTCCGCCATTCAATACTTACATAGCTGAACTGATTACCCACATTTCCAGCTACCCCTGACCACCCCCTTGCTTATCAAGAATCTATCTACATCTGCCTTAAAAATATTCAAAGACTCTGCTTCCACTGCATTTTGAGGAAGAGAACGGCAAAGACACACAACCCTCTAACAGAAAACAATTCTCCTCATCTCTGCCTTAAATAGGCGACCCCTTATTTTTAAACAGTGACCCCTAATTTTAGATTCTCCCACAAGGGGAAACACCCTTTCTACAACCACCCTGTCAAGACCCTCAGGATCTTATGTGTTTCAATCGGGTTGCCTTTTACTCTTCTAAACTCTGGCGGATACAAGCCAAGCCTGTCCAATGTTTCCCTGTAAGACAGCCCGCCCATTCCAGGTATTTGTCCAGGAAACCTTCTCTGCACTGCCTCCAATGCATTCACATCCTTCCTTAAATAGGAATACCAGTACTGTTCACAGTCCTGCAGATGTGGTCTCACCTAAGCCCTGTATAACTGAAGCATAACCTCCCTACCTTTGTATTCAATTCCCCTCGAGATAAACGCAAGCATTCTATTAGCTTTCCTAATTACGTGCTGTACCTGCTTACTAACCTTGTGCGATTCATACACGAGGACACCCAGATCCCTCTGCATCTCAGGGCTCTGCAATCTCTCACCATTTAGATAATATGCTTCTTTTTTATTCTTCTTGCAAAAGTGGACAATTTCACACTTTCTCACATTTCACTCCATTTGCCAGGTCGTTGCCCGCTCAGTTAACCGATCTACATCTCTTTGTAGCCCCCTGAAAAGAACATAAGAAATAGGAGCAGGAGCAGGCCATTCAGCCCCCAAGGTCTGCCCCACCATTTAATAAGATCAGGGCTGATTTGCCCCAGACCTCAACACCACTTTCGTGCCAGCTCCTCATAGCCCTCAACTCCGCAATATTTCAAAAATCTATCTACCTCCTCTTTAAATGCTTTCAGTGATTTAGTCTCCACAACTCTCTGGTTTTAGAATTCCAGACATTCACTACCCTCTGAGAGAAGAAATTCCTTTGCATCTCAGTTTTAAATGACTGTCCCCTTATTCTGTAACTATGTCACCTAGTTTGAGATTCCCCCACGAGTGGAAACATCTACCCTGTCAAGCCCCCTCAGAATCTTATACATTTCAATACGATCACCCTCATTCTTCTAAACTTTAATGTATAAAGGCCTAACTTGTTCGCCATTCTTGATAAGTCAACCCCTTTCTCCCAGTAATCAGCCTAGTGAATCTCTTTTGAACTGTGTCCAATGCCAGTATATCCTTTCTTAAATACGGGGACCAAAACTGTACTCAATACTCCAGGTGCGGCCTCACTAACACCCTGTACAGTTTTAACAAGACTTCCCTATTATTAAACTCCAGCCCCCTAGCAATAAAGGCCAAAATTCCATTTGCCCTCTTAATTACTTGCTGCACCTGCATGCTAACTTTTTGTGTTTCAATCACAAGAACACCCAGATACCTCTTTTTTGGAGTCTCTCTCCATTTAAATAATAGTCTGCATTTTGATTCTTCCCAACAAAGTGTATGACCTCACACTTTCCTGCATTAAACTCCATCTGCCAAGTTTTTGCCCACTCACTCAACCTATCCATATCCCCTTGCAGATTCCTTATGTCTTCATGATAATATGCCCTCCTACCTATTTTGGTATCGTCAGCAAATTTGGATATATTACACTCTACCCCCTCCTCCATGTAATTTATATAGATAGTAAATAATTGAACCCCAAGCACTGATCCTTGTGGCACTCCACCAGTCACATCCTGCCAATGAGAAAATGGCCCATTTATGCCTACTCTTTGTTTCAAGGAATTGGTAACTCGTGTGTGCATCATCACTTCAGGAAGTTATGTCATACAGTATGTGACACAGAGTAGGAGATGGGTTGATCCTCAGTAAGATGTGCCTGTAATACTCTCCTGTAAATTGTATATAGTATTGTCAGTATTCAATAAAAAAGGAGTCAAATTATTTGTTAGCGTCGATCAGTGTGTGATTGGTAAGTCTGTGTGAAGAACAGTGGTTGGCAACATGTCTGTACATGGACACCAGTGTCCACGTTAAAACAGTTCGGTCCGTGACTGATACTTTCAGGGATGAGAAATTTCCCATTGTCTCCTTCTTCCAGACCAGTCTGACTTTCAATCAAATTGCAGCAATCAGTTTCACAACTGACAGGTCCTTCGAGCAGAGACAACGTTTCAGAACCTCGGACAAGTTCGGAGCTTTCCAGCAGTTCTGATTTCTTTTAAAAGCCCTCCAGAAAAACCCGAGCTTTCCGAGTTTCGGAAGTGCTGTCTCTGCTCAAAGCACCTTTCAGCTGTGAAACTGACGGCTACGATTTTTTTAAATGACTAACCACAAAGCTGAGAGTTCTTGCTCTCTGCAACTGTCAGAGAGAGGGAGAGAGAGAGAGGAGAGTAAGAGGGAGAGCGGGGACCGGGGTGAGTGTCGGCAGAGAGAGAGGGGCAGAGAGAGAAAGGACAAACTGAAAGGTTTACCCCATATCCTTCAATTATGACCCCTGGTTCTGGACTCACAGGCAAATCCCATGAATGAATAAAAAAAAGTCACAACTGTGATTGGCTCTTGTAGCGGAATCTGGTTAACAGACAATATTCGGAGCGCCGGCCCCAGACTGTTTAACACTGACTGAGCTGAGAAAATACAACTCACCCCCGAGAATCCGCAGCACAGACCGAGCGGAGGGGAAAACCTGTCCTGGGAACTCTACATTCAGGGAACAGTTTGTCCTGTGAATATGCAGATGTGAATATTGTGGAAGAGAGATTGTATTAAAGGGGAAGTCGGGTTAGTCTAAAGCCACTGTGTTTGTGGGTCCGCTCTCATCACCGGATTTCAGAGTCATTCTTGTGTAAAATCAAATGATTTTCCAGTCAAAGAACTGCCCTGCTCCCTGCTCAGCCCCAAAGTGGGAATTCGTGATCATTTTTTTTTTGATTTCAAGATTTCAGTTGAAAAGTAGAGAACATGTCAGCGAGGGGTGAGAGAGGGCGGTCAGTGCAGCAATAAAACCAGGTGAAATGGAAAATGGAGTCCTCAATCCTAGTGAATGCTTTGCAACAGCAAACATACTGGAGTGCGAGACAGGAAGGATCTAGTCTGGGAGTCTGGAGTGTCTGAATTTCAATGGAATTGGAGAGTTTGTGAGGAGAGAGAAACACAGAGAGACAGCAGGAGCCGGGAGCTGACAGCAGCTTGTCTCCGCGCCGTCCTCTCTCTGCCTTCAAGTTGCTCTGTGCCACCACCACCGGCTTCATTTCTGACCCAGTTCACACTGACAGAGAGAATTTGTGCAGAGTCCCGGACATGACCGATAGTGCAGCAGCCCAAACGGCTCCTCCAGCCTCCGCCGCCGCCCAAGTCAAGACCCCCAAGAAGAAGAAGGTGGCTCCCCGGAACAAGCCAGCCGGTCTCCCGTTGGGCGAACAGATCCTCAAGATTATGCTGGCTTGCAGCGATCGTAAGGGGATGCCCCTGGCCGCCATAAAGAAGGCTCTGGGAAGCAGCGGTGTCGATGTGGAGAAGCTCTGGACCCAGATCAAGCAAAGTATCAAGAGGATTGTGAACAAAGGCTCCCTGGTGCAGATCAAGGGACAGGGAGCCTCCGGCTCCTTCAAAATCAGCAAGCAGGAAAACCCAGGGAAAAGTTGGAAAGAAGGTAAAGGAACCAGCAGACAAGAAATCTTTAGTGAAGAAACCAGCAGGCAAGAAATCTTTAGTGAAGAAACCAGCAGCTAAGACATCTTTAGTGAAGAAACCAGCAGACAAGAAATCTTTAGTGAAGAAACCAGCAGACAAGAAATCTTTCGTGAAGAAACCAGCAGCTAAGAATCTTTCATGAAGAAACCAGCAGACAAGAAATCTTTAGTGAAGAAACAAGCAGACAAGAAATCTTTAGTGAAGAAACCAGCAGCCAAGAAATCTTGAGCGAAGACACCAGCAGCCAAGAAATCTTTAGTGAAGAAGCCAGCAGATAAGAAATCTTCTGTGAAGAAACCAGCAGACAAGAAATATTTAGTGAAGACACCAGCAGACAAGAAATCTTTCATGAAAAACTAGCAGACAAGAAATCTTTCATGAAGAAACCAGCGGACAAGAAATCTTTAGTGAAGAAACCAGCAGCCAAGAAATCTTTAGCGAAGACACCAGCAGCCAAGAAATCTTTAGTGAAGAAACTAGCAGATAAGAAATCTTTATTGAAGAAACAAGCAGCTAAGAAATCTTTAGTGAAGACACCAGCAGATAAGAAATCTTTAGTGAAGAAACCTGCAGCCAAGAAATCTTTAGCGAAGACACCAGCAGCCAAGAAATCTTCAGTGAAGAAACCAGCAGACAAGAAATCTTTAGTGAAGACACCAGCAGATAAGAAATCTTTCATGAAGAAACCAGCAGACATGAAATCTTTAGTGAAGACACCAGTAGACAAGAAATCTTTAGTGAAGTAATCAGCAGATAAGAAATCTTTAGTGAAGAAACCAGCAGACAAGAAATCCTTCATTCGAAACCAGCAGACAATAAGTCATTAGTGAAGAAACCAGCAGCCAAGAAATTGACAACAAAGAAAGTAACAGCCAAGAAAACGAGCAGCAAGAAGGCGGCAACGCCAAATAAGGCGGTGAAGAAATCAGCGCTTCAGAAAAAGTCTCCTGCGAAGAAGGTCAAAAAAGCCAAGAGTGCGGCGGGCGGAAAGGCGCTGAAGAAAGTGCAGACATGGAAGAGCAAGGTCATGCCGAAAGCAGCGAAGGCTCAGAAAGCAGGGTCTGGAAAGAAGTGAAAGAGCGGGGGAAACGTGTAAACATCTGAACACAAAGGCTCTTCTCAGAGCCACCCACATCTCTCAGGAAAGAGCTGATCCCCTGATCAAATGATCCCTGTCCCGGCCCCGCCTGCAGATTCCACATGGAAATGATTTGGA
Organism: Heterodontus francisci; assembly: GCF_036365525.1. Lineage (NCBI taxonomy): Eukaryota > Metazoa > Chordata > Chondrichthyes > Heterodontiformes > Heterodontidae > Heterodontus > Heterodontus francisci. The sequence goes on from NC_090398.1 coordinate 60,386,910, forward strand.
GTAAATCCAGGATCCCTGATGACTCGCTGACATCCCCTCCACCCAGCCCTTTCCCCACTCTCTGTAATAAAACAGAGGGATATCCGGCCCTCACTCTAACTGGGGATGTGTTCGGTGTAGTCTCAGTTCACAAATTCAGGGGGAGAGTCCTGGAAGGTAGCTTGGTCACTCTGACTGAAACCGCCAGTTCCCCGGGGCTGCAGACACTGACACTGCGGGGAGAGGATCCCCGACTCTCCCCCGTCGCCGGGGCAACAAGCAACTTTGTGTCTGGAGAACAGGGAGGGCCGGGGAGAAGGTACATCTTAAAGCAGTGGACACAGCTTCTGTGTGTGCACAACTCTCACTGATTCCGTCCTCTGGGAACAGTGCGGTCTAAACAGATCAGGTTAGGAGAGAAACACAGCCCGAGAATGTTCTGGGAGCAGATTCTCATTGAGAAGTGGCGCTCAGATCACCGGAGAGAAAAAAAAATACACAATTCAAACTGTCCAAATGAAAAACAGAAAATTAACCCAGACACTTCCATTATTAAATTAATTCATCAGCTCCAAACCAGTTCCCATTAATGTACCGGGATGGTCTCGGGATTTATAAAATCGAAGGCAGCGGGATTTATTAAATTGTTGATTCTACACCCTGTAGTTCACTTCTTCACTTAACTAGAGGGGGAGATGTGTGAGCAGAGAAACAGAGCGAAATCCAGAGAGGGAACTGAAAAGACAACTGGACAGATGTGAAACAGGTCAATCCACTCTTACAATAACTCCATCTCTGATTCCCTCCTGACAGTAACCAGCCCTTTCACAGAGACTGTGGGTGGCTCTGAAAAGAGCCTTTTGTTTATTAGATGACATTTTGGCCGCTTTACTTTTTCTTGGAGCTCTGAGCGCTGGTTTTCATGGCCAACAGCACGGCCTGGATATGAGGCAGCACCCCTCCCTGAGCGATGGTCACCCCTCCCAGCAGCTTGATGAGTCCCTCGTCGTTGCGGACGGCAAGCTGCAGATGTCTGGGGATGATGCGGGTCTTCTTGTTGCCCCGGGCCGCGTTACCGGCGGGCTCGAGGATTTCAGCGGTCAGATACTCGAGCACAGCTGCCAGATAGACCGGGGCTCTGGCACGCACACGCTCAGCCCTTTCTCAGGAGCCTGTGAACACGGCCCACCGGGAACTGCAGTCCAGCCCGGGAGGAGTGAGACTTGGCCTTGGCCCGAGCTTTCCCGCTGGTCTTTCCTCTTCCAGTCATTTCCACAATCTCACAAATACTTTCACAAAGAATGAGTAATTTCCTTAGCATTAATAATGTGCAGAAGGTAGTCAGGATGGCCGAGCGGCCTAAGGCGCTGCGTTCAGATCACAGCCTTTATTAGAAGCGTGGATTCGAATCCCACTTTTGACACCTTGTGTTTTGACTGTACTGGAGGCATTTGGGAGCTGTGGTGAAGAGCAAAGAGAGAGCAGGAAAGAACATGGACAAGCAAAATAACAATGGACCCAAAGATATTGCGTCAAAATATCAGAGTAAGAGGCAACTAAGCAAAGAGCAGCGCACATAAAAGATCAAAGATGTAACCTTTGTATCGGGGTGGAATATGTTGCCAATATCCTTAATGAACACTTTACTGTCTTCTCAAGTGGGGGGCTGATGCAGATATTGCTAGTAATGAGGAGGAGTGTGCAGTATTGGACGTCATAACTTAAGGAGAGAGGAAGTCTTAATCGGATGAGCATTCTTGAATGTGGATAAATCATCAGGACCAGATGAAATGTACCCCAGGCTGTTGGAAGAAATAGTGGAAGTTCAGACCATCGTTTTCCAGAGGATTGGAGGTCTTTCAACGTTGCAATAAAAGCAAAATACGAGGCAGATCAAGCATGGCTGAGCTTTTAGAGTAGAGAAACAGGGCTGAATTCCCTGAACCAGTGCTACAGCTTTCAGAATAGAAGGAGCCTATACACACCTGATGGGTTCCACTTCAACAAAAGAGCTGGAGGTGTTGACAGTCAGAAGAGATAAAATGTGGAGGAGTGTTTGAAGCAGATTCTGTGTGGTTACTGTAGTTGTACTATGGAGTTATTTCAAGGTGCTGATTCTGAAAGTAATGGATCAACGTGGAGCCATCCAAGGCAAAGGTCACTGAATGTGACAACGCAGGTGGATAAGGTAGTCAAGAAGGCATACGGCATGTTTGCCTTCATCGGTCGGGGCATAGAGCATAAAAATTGGCAAGTCATGTTGCAGCTGTACAGAACCTTAGTTAGGCCACACTTAGAATATTGCGTGCAATTCTGGTCGCCACACTACCAGAAGGACGTGGAGGCTTTGGAGAGGGTACAGAGGAGGTTTACCAGGATGTTGCCTGGTCTGGAGGGCATTAGCTATGAGGAGAGGTTGGAAAAACTCGGATTGTTTTCACTGGAACGACGGAGGTGGAGGGGCGACATGATAGAGGTTTACAAAGTTATGAGTGGCATGGACAGAGTGGATAGTCAGAAGTTTTTTCCCAGGGTGGAAGAGTCAGTTGCTAGGGGACATAGGTTTAAGGTCCGAGTGGCAAAATTTAGAGGGGATGTGCGAGGCAAGCTTTCTGCACAGAGGGTGGTGAGTGCCTGGAACTTGCTGCCAGCGGAGGTGGTGGAAGCAGATATGATAGCGACGTTTAAAAGAGATCTTGACAAATACATGAATAGGAAGGGAATAGAGGGATATAGGCCACGGAAGTGCAGAAGGTGTTAGTTTAGGCAGGCATCAAGATCGGCACAGGCTTGGAGGGCCGAATGGCCTGTTCCTGTGCTGTACTGTTCTTTGTTCTTTGTTCTAAGCTTCCCTGTAGTCCAGCCTGGTTGAATGGAACTGAAGCAAACAAATCATCCGGAAGAGGAAAAGATATGTAAGGCCATGAAAGCACCGAATTCAGATGGATGCGATACCAGATGGTATGGCAAGAGTGTAAAACAGCAGCAGACTGGTGGATAAAACATTCACATTGAGTAGGACAAGAGAAGAGAAAGGTAATAATAGTATCAGAGGTGAGTTGTGACACTATTCACATTCCACGCTGATCTGAATAGGACTGTTGAAGGGAGTGATTGAGAAGAAAAGAGGAGAAATGAAAAGAAAGGAGAAATAAACAAAAGGACTTTTGATTTTAGAATGTTTGTTTTTGGAAATTACAGACTGTAAAGTGTGTGTGTCAGAAGATATAGTGCGAAGTTGGGTGTGACAAGATCACAGGAAAGTTGTGCCCTGAGACAAGGTGCGTGTTGACAAGAAAGCTGCTTTCTTTTGCACAATATGTATTTTATTCATATAATTTGTGCAATTACATTGCAAAGCAGTTCAATTTTAATATTACATAAGGTACAGTACAGATCAATTTCTTTCAATAAAGTACATGAGGTATCTCACTATCCCTGCCTGCACAGGTTATATTTACAGTATTTACATTACACATCAAACATTCTCTGGTGCACACAGCCCGAGGGGTTTTACTCGTGTTCCAGCCCCTCGCTGCACGAGGGCCTGAGACTGTCAACTTTCTATTGAGACTCCATGGTGGTTTCCCCAAGCTGTAATGCCGTCCCACAGCACATAGTCTTGGACGTTGCAATGTGCCAGTCTGCAACACTCGGTCATGGACAGCTCTTTGCACTGGAATACCTGTCCCACGGCCGGGCTCGTTCTCAATGGAGATCATTTCAAATGAACATTTCCTAAATCCGTGCGTTCTCTCTCGCAATAAGAGAACAGGATGTCTGGCAGATTCAGTGTGAGACGATAACACTGCCGGGGAAAGGCCGCTTTCCAACTCCAATCTTAACACAGGAGATTCCCCAAACAGCTGCAGTAAGGTGCTACAAACTGCTGGAAGCGGATGTGTGTGGAAATGGTGATGTTACTGAGGAGGTTTCTTAGTATAGAATGGACTATGTTTAGGTGGGAATATTACTGAGTGTTAATTGTATTGGGACCATATTTAAAAACTCTGGATTTCTGGAAAGCCTTGACTATGAAGGTCGAGTCTGGAAGTGTTTGCGTGGTGAGCTGGGTTTCGGTTCTACTGTTAATAAAGGGTTTGCAATTGGCAGCCCGCAGGAAACTGGAGGTGGATCTGAAAGATGAGGGGCCGTTCTCTCTCTGTCTGTCACTCTGGGTGTCTCCTTCCCTCTCGCTCTCTGTTTAATCTTCACTCTTGTCTCCTTCCCTCCCTGCTCTCACTCTGCCTTTCTCAGCCAGGACCGGTCGGCCTGTAAAAAAAAGGTGGCTGACGGAATAAGTTTCTTTTGTTGTGCACTGATTTGAGGCAAGAATCATCATGGTGGCTGTGTTGGGGAAGAGACAGTCGCCCACCTCCTCCTGGAATATGTCTTTGCAAAGCAGGAGTGGAAAGGGATGCAGTGTTTTTTGTCGAGGTTCATCCCAAGCAGCTCTATAACACAGGAGTCTGTGCTCGACCGTCTGTTCCCAGGGACGCACACCGAGACAAACATCAACTGCTGCTGGAGGACTATCAATTCGGTGAAAGATGCCCTTTGGTCTGCCCGAAACTTGCTGGTCTTCCAGCGCAAAGAGTTGTCCACCACCGAATGTTGCAGACTGGCACATTCCAAGGTCCAGGACTACGTGCTGAGGCACGCACTAAAGCTAGGGGCAGCCGCAGCAAAGGCTCAATGGGGAAAGACCACTGTGTAAGTTCCCCGCACCAAGCTGAACTGAGGGGCTGGACCCATGGGAAACCCATCAAACTGTATCGGAGAAATTTTGTGTGCTGTAAATGTAAAAATGTATATGGCATGACAATGAAATGGAAGGGTTGTGAGGCAACTCATGATTGTATGGAAGGTAACTGATCACCTTTGCACTGTTTGTATTTTTTAACTTGATGCTGTTTTAAACTGTTTGGAATATAATTTTTACAGATTTATATGAATAAAGTATATTTTGGAAATAAAAAAATGTGACTTTCACCACATATCTTTCAACAACTTTTATGTGAACATCAGCTTTTGTCCAGATCTATTAGTTTCTGATATAGAGTGATAGAGTTATACAGCACAGAAACAGGCCCTTCAGCCCATTGTGTCTGTGCTGGCCATCAAGCACCTAACTATTCTCATCCCATTTTCCAGTATTTGGCCCGCAGCCTTGTATGCTATAGCATTTCAAGTGCTCATCTAAATACCTCTTAAATGTTGTGAGGGTTCGGGCCTCCACCACCTCTTCAGGGAGTGCGTTACAGATTCCAACCACCCTCTGGGTAATTTTTTTTCCTCAAATCCCCTCCTGCACCTTACCCTAACTCTATGCCACCTGGTTATTGACCCCTCCGCTAAGGTAACATTTTTCTTCCTATCTAACCCATCAATGCCCCTCATAATTTTGTAAACCTCAATCTTATCTCCCCTCAGCCTTCTCTGCTCTAAGGAAAACAACGCTAGCCTTTTCAGTCTCTCTTCATAGCTGAAATGCTCCAGCCCAGGCAACATCCTGGTGACTCTCTTCTGCACCCTCTCCAGTGCAATGACATCCTTCCTATCGTGTGGTGCCCAGAAGAGCACACAGTACTCCAGCTGTGGCATAACTAGCATTTTATACAGCTCCATCATAACCTCCATGCTCTTATATTCTCTGCCTCGGACGATCTATATTGGCCTGTAATCTAAGGCTCCTCACTATTTACGACACCACCAATTTTCGTGTCATGTGTGAGAAAGGGTTTGATTCTATCCCTATCAGTATCCGTTACATGCATGTGTTTTTAATCTGCACCCCCTCTGCTTTATTCTCTGTACTTGTCAGCCTCTTGTAGGTGAGTCTGTGTTTTGCTCTTTATCTCTCAGTCTTCGAAGTATGAGCCTGGGTTTGTACCTAATTTTCTTTGTACCTTGCAGGATGGATATTGAAGACAGGTTTTTACACATTAACTGCCAAATCCTGATAAGTGATTTTTGGGTTTCACACAGTATCTGTCAGTTTCTTGTCTCGGACTGTTGGTTTTACTCTGTCCCTGGCATTTGCTGGTTTGTTAGTGTGGGGTTTACACTGTACCTGTCAGTTTCTCATATGTGAGTGTTGGTTTCACTTTGTATAGAATCATAGATCACAGAAGACTTACAGCACAAAAGGAGGGATTCAGCTCATCGTGCTTGTGCTTCCTCTCTGCACGAGCAACTCAGCTCATGCCACATCCTCATGTATTCCATGAAAACTTGATTTTTTCCCCCTTCAGATTGTTATCATATATCCTTTTGAAAGCTGTGGTTGAATCTTTCTCCATCACACTCTCAGGCAGTACATATCAGATATTTACCATTTGATGCATAAAAAAGGATTTTCCTCATGTTGCCTTTGGTTCTTTTCCCATTCACCTTAAATCGGTGTCCTCTGCTTACTCAGCCATGAGTAATATTTCCCATTGCTTTCTCAGCACTGATGGATTGTGAGGTGGGAGACAGCCAGAAGTCCCACAGAGCCGCACTGACACCCAGCTGAAAAAGAAATGAGATAAAGTTAATTCTTTCACAGCGAGATGTTGCAGAGAGCTAAGAGTCCCGAATGGAAGAGAGAGTTTCTCATACTGTTGTTGAATTTCATTTCAAACACTCCTTGTACTCTCTGCGAATGAAGCCTAAAAAAATGGAAAAACGAAATGGTGCTCAAACTCACAACCCTGAGATTAAAAGTCCCATGATCGACAGACTGAACTGAATATATCACTTCTACTGTACCTCTGTTTGGATGGATGCAACTGTATGCTCTGTTGTAAGGGCAGCTTTCAAATCCTCCCATGGGTCCACACGTCAGACTAAGTTCCATGTTGTAAACTCAAGCAAAGGAAATCTGCTCACTTCCAAAACTATCAGCAAATTGAAGCTGATTACGATCAACATCATCAGAGGTCAGAACTACCTGGTGAAAGAAGACACTCTGAAGAAGAATCCAAAATTATTCAAAGGCATCGACTAAGTGAAAAACAAGAAAATAGATGAGTCAATCCAAGCTAAACAGAAACACTGAAGAATTCCATTTCGACCAGAACACAATTAGAGGCATTTTTTGTATTCAAAGCTGGGCATTAGTATTTAATAGTTGATATATAATTTTGAATATATTTGAATTTCTTTATTCATTTGGCACTGCTGAACATGAAGCAGTCTTAAATCAGTTTGTTTTATTTTTTGTAAAATCTGACTTACCAGATTAAAATATTTGATCAAGGGAGACATTTCAAAGACTACTGGACCAATAATCCAGAGGCCTGGACTCAAGATCCAGTGACAGCCAGGACGTCAAGGTGGGAAACACTCCGCACTAGTCTGCAGTGAGCGATTCCATCGACGGTAGCGCACAATCTCTTTTATATAAGAATGTAAATTTTATTATAATTAATCACTCAAGACCTTCCTGGTCTCTGCATCTCAGCTGCTCTCTGGATAAACTTGCAGCAAGTATTTCAACCTGGAAAGCAGGAGTCTAGGGATTGTATAATGATATTTTCTAGCCTTCGGGCAATATTTTAATCAATACAGTGCGGGACAACCTGTCTGGGCACAACTCCATGAGTTTCTCTTTTACTAGAGACCTAACAATCACTAACTTCTATGGTAACAATCTTCAGCTCATCGCCTCCGGTACGTAGCTCTAATCTTAATGTATATTTAAACAACCTTTCAAATCCAGTTACAGTTTTTGTTGCTTACCTGCACACGCTTAAAAAGTGAAAAACGGAAACTAGTTTAACTGAACATTCTGGTGGTCAGTTCGGGCACGGGAAAAAATGAAAGGACTCGGACCAGGTCGGATGTGGTGCTGTCAGGCTTGGGTCGGGTTTCATTTGCTGACTCGAGCAGGCCTTTAGTTACTGTTGCAATCTTATATTCCCACTTGACAATCTGTATATTTTGTTCATTTCAATTTTGTCGACAAGCTCTTTGAATCCAGTTCCCCCGTCCTCAAGCAGGCTCAGTTTGGAAATCGATTCCGCTTTCTGGAAGGCTGAAACCAATCGATGACCTTAAACTAAAAATGGCAACAGAGAATGGCTCGTCTGGGATTTGAACCCAGTATCTTTCACATATTAATCACTTATGTACCCAAAGCGAGAATCACACCCCGAAACCAACCAGCCACCGTTGGCATGATTTTTATTCGCTCCTGTAGAATTTCACTGGCACCCACAGCCGATCACGCATTTTTTTCAGATCAAAACAATATCCTACAAAGCTGAAATAAAAACAGAAAGTGCTGGAAATGCTCGGCACCTCTGACAGCATCTATGGCGAGAGAAACAGAGTTAACAATTCAGGGTTTTCACCTTTTGTTTGAGCCATCATTTCAGACTGCTTCTGTCCATCCAATCTCACTTTTTACTCTATCCACATTATAAGGGTGGTGCAGTGGTGAGCACTGTAGCTTCACAACTTCAATGACTCCGATTCAGTTCTGTATACTACCTGTGTGGAGTTTGCAAGTTGTTTATGTGGGCTTCCACCAGGTACTCTGGTTTCCTCCCACAACGAAAGACTTGAGGGTTGATAGATAAATTGACTGTTGTAAATTGGCCCTAGGTTAGGTGATAGGAGAAATGTGGGGATGTAGTAGGGAATTCTGGGTTAACATAGGATTAGTATAAGTGGGTGACTGATGGTCAGTGCAGACTCAGTGGGCCAAAGGGCCTATTTCAGTGTTGTATATCTCTATAACCATTCCCTGAGCAAATGCATTTTTCATGAATTCCTCATTTCTTTTATTAACGACAATTTTATATTTCCGGCCCTTGCTTCATACAATACCACAAGTGGAATCATGTTTCCATCAACCCGATCAAACTCCCTCACTATTTCCTCACATTGCAATGTTTCTTTAACCCTGACAGACTGTGGAGTTTCTGCTGCTTTATTGCAGTTTTTGCTTCCCGCCAGTAGATGTCACTTCACTCCAAAACAGTGAAGTTTCCAAATCTGAGAGAGACACAACAGGAAATAATTGTTCACATTATAGTGAATGTGTGGGATTTAGAAATACTAGGAGTGGAGACGAGTTATTATTGAATTTGTCAAACCAAACATATGTTATAATGTTGTGTTAAATCTGTCACTCTGTTGTCTTGATTCTGAGAGTGACATAGACTCATCTAGTCATTGGGTCATTTGTGGTATAGAAGGAGGCCGTTTGCCCCATCGAGTACAGGCCGGCTCTCCATGGAGCGATCCAGTCAGTCACACTCGTCTGATCGATCCCTCTAGCCCTGTAAATTTATTTCCTTCAAATGCCCATCGAAATTCCTTTTGTAACCAATGATTGTCTCCACTTCCTCCGCCCTCGGGGGCAGTGAGTTACAGATCATTACCAATCACTGTTTAAAAAAGTTCTTCCGCACCTTCCCCCTGCATCTCTTGTCCAAAACCTTCAATCTGAATCCCCTAGTCCTTGTACCAATAGTTAATGGGAACAATTTTTCCTTGTCAACTTATGTAAAACTGTCATAGCCTTATACACCTCTATCAATTCTCCCCTCAATCTCCTTTATTACAGGCAGAAAAAACCCTGTTTTTCTAACTTAACCTTGAAACTAAAACCCTCCATCCCTGGAACTGTTCTGGTGAATCTCCTCAGCATCCTCTCAAGAATCCGCACATCCTTTCTGATGTGTGCTGAGCAGAACTGGACGCAACACTCCAGTTGGGGTCAAACCAGAGTTCAGCATAACAACCCTGCTCTTGTACTCAATGTCTCTATTTATAAAGCCCAAGATCCCACATGCTTTGCTAATCACTCTCGCAAAATGTCTTGCCAACTTCAAAGAATGATGGACATGTACTCCAGCTCCCTCTATTCCAGCACAATCTTCAGAACTGTAGCATTGAGTATATATTGCCTCTCCCTATTCCTTCTGCTAAAATGCACCACGTCACACTTGTCACTATTAAACTCCATCTGCCACCTTTCTGCCCATCCTACTAGCCGATAACTATCCTGTTTCAGGCAGTTCATATCATCCTCACTGTTTGCCACTCCTCCAAGTTTGGTGTCATCGGCATATTTTGTGATTCTACTCTATATTCCACTATCGAAGACATTAATTTGTAGCAAAAAAAGCAGTGGTTCTAGCACTGACCCTTGGGGAACACCACTGTCGACTATCCTCCGGTCTGACCAAGAACCATTTAATATGACTCGCTGTTTTCTGTCCTTAAACCAATTTACTATCAATTTTGTTAACCACCCTTTTATGTGATACTTTATAAATGCTTTCTTAAAATCCATATAAACAACATCCACTACATTCCCTTCATCAGCATTCTCAGACAGTTTATCAAAAAATGCAGTTAGATTCGTCAAGCATGAACTTCCATTTATAAATCCATGCCCACTCTCCTTAATTAATTCAAACCTCTCCAAATGACTTGATTTTTTCTCTCACCTGTTGGTCTCATGCTTATAGCAAGCTCACCACAGAGCATGTATTTGGCAATGTGACTGTCATTCATTTGGCCCAGTCAACAGAGCCGCCTCTGACTCAAGAGGGCAAACATGCTGCGGATCCCTGCACGCTGGTGTACGTCCTCATTCGGCACTCTGTCCTGCCAGGAGATGCCCAATATCCATCTGACGCAGTGGAGGTGGAAGCTGTTCAGCCGCTTTTCTTGGCTTGTATAAGTTGTTGATGCTTCTCTACTTTAAATGAGGGTGCTGAGAACACAAGCCTGGTATACGCGGAGCTTTGTATTTTCGGTCACTTTGCTGTCGGTTCACACCCGTCTTCTCAACGTTGACATGACAGCTGCAGCAATGCCAAACCTGGTGTTGATTGCAGCATCAAGGGACAGATTGCTGGTGATTGTTGATCCAAGGTATGTGAAGCTGTTGACGACCTCCAAAGTGACGTTGTCGATGTTGATGGAAGGTGGAGTCTCCACGTCCTGGCCCATAACTTTCATCTTCCTGATGCTGATTTTCAGTCCAAACTCCTTGCAGGCCAGGGAGAACCGATGGACAAGATGTTGTAAGTGAACTCCATTTTGGGATGTCAGTGCAGCATCATCAGCAAACAGCAACTCACAGACTAGGAATTTACCCACTTTGGTCTTAGCGCGCAGTCTTGCCAAGATGAACAGCTTGTCGTCAGCTCTGAAAGACAGGTGAACACCCCCATCTGAGTCACTGAAAGTGTGCAATAGCAGCATGGAGAAGAATACACCAATTATAAAGGATGTGATAACTGGACAGTTAGAAAATAATGATATGATTGGGCAGAGTCAACATAGATTTATGAAAAGGAAAACAGGTTTGAAAAAACCCGTTGAATTTTTCGAGCACGTTACCTGTAGAACAGATAAAGGAGAACCAGTTAATGCTTTGGTAAGATCCCACACAGGAGGTGAGTAAACAAAGTTAGAGCACATAGGATTGGGGATAATATACTGGTATGGATTGAGAATTGATTAACAGACCGAAAACAGAGATCAGGAATAACGGGTCCTTCTCAGGATGGCAGGCTGTTACTATTGGGGTACTGCAAGGATCAGTGTTGAAGCCACAGCTGTTAACAACCTAAATAAATGATTTGGATGCAGGGATTAAATGTTTTATTTCCAAGTTTGCAGATGACACAAAGCTAGATGAAGTGTGTGCTTTGAAAAGGATGCAGAGAGGCCTCCAGGGGACCTGGAGAGGCTACGTGAATGAGAAAGAACATGGCAGATGGAATATAATGTGAATAAGTGTGAATTAGAATTAGAATTAGAATTAGAACATTACAGCGCAGTACAGGCCCTTCGGCCCTCGATGTTGCGCCGTCCTGTGAAACCATCTGACCTACACTATTCCATTTTCATCCATATGTCTATCCAATGACCACTTAAATGCCCTTAAAGTTGGCGAATCTACTACTGCTGCAGGTAGGGCGTTCCACGCCCTTACTACTCTCTGAGTAAAGAAACTACCTCTCACATCTGTCCTATATCTATCACCCCTCAACTTGAAGCTATGTCCCCTCGTGTTTGCCATCACCATCCGAGGAAAAAGACGCTCACTATCCACCCTATCTAACACTCTGATTATCTTATATGTCTCTATTAAGTCACCTCTCCTCCTCCTTCTCTCCAACGAAAACAACCTCAAGTCCCTCAGCCTTTCCTCGTAAGACCTTCCCTCCATACCAGGCAACATCCTAGTAAATCTCCTCTGCACCCTTTCCATAGCTTCCACATCCTTCCTATAATGCGGTGACCAGAACTGCACGCAATACTCCAGGTGCGGTCTCACCAGAGTTTTGTACAGCTGCAGCATGACCTCGTGGCTCCGAAACTCGACCCCCCTACTAATAAAAGCTAACACACCATATGCCTTCTTAACAGCCCTATTAACCTGGTTTGCAACCTTCAGGGAATTATGTACCTGGACACCAAGATCTCTCTGTTCATCTACACTACCAAGAATCTTCCCATTAGCCCAGTACTCTGCATTCCTGTTACTCCTTCCAAAGTGAATCACCTCACACTTTTCCGCATTAAACTCCATTTGCCATCTCTCAGCCCAGCTCTGCAGCCTATCTATGTCCCTCTGTACCCTACAACATCCTTCGGCACTATCCACAACTCCACCGACCTTAGTGTCATCTGCAAATTTACTAATCCAGCCTTCTACACTCTCTTCCAGGTCATTTATAAAAATGACAAACAGCAGTGGCCCCAAAACAGATCCTTGCGGTACACCACTAGTAACTAAACTCCAGGATGAACATTTGCCATCAACCACCACCCTCTGTCTTCTTTCAGCTAGCCAATTTCTGATCCAAAGATCTAAATCACCTTCAACCCCATACTTCCATATTTTCTGCAATAGTCTACCGTGGGGAACCTTATCAAACGCCTTACTGAAATCCATATACACCACATCCACTGCTTTACCCTCATCCACCTGTTTGGTCACCTTCTCGAAAAACTCAATAAGTTCTCCACTTTGGTAGAATAAAGAGAAAGACAGAGTATTTCTTAAATGGTGAGAGGTTGGGAAGTGTCGATGTCCAAAGGGACCTGGGTGTCCTTGTTCATGAGACACTAAAAGCTCACATGAAGGTGCAGCAATCAATTAGGAAGGCAAATGGTATGTTGGCCTTCACACGAGGGGTCTTGAGTACAGACACCTCTTCCTACCTCCCTCTGGACCATGACCCCACCACCGAACATCAAGCCACCGTCCAAAGGACTGTCACTGACCTCATCTCCTCTGGAGATCTTCCCTCTACAGCTTCCAACCTCATAGTCCCGCAACCCCGGACAGCCCGCTTCTACCTCCTTCCCAAAATCCACAAACGGGACTGTCCCGGCAGACCCATTGTGTCAGCCTGCTCCTGCCCAACTGAACTTATTTCTTCCTATCTAGACTCTATCTTTTCTCCGCTGGTCCAGTCTCTTCCCACCTACATCCGTGACTCTTCTGACGCCCTACGTCATTTTGACAATTTCCAGTTTCCTGGTCCCAGCCGCCACCTCTTCACTATGGACGTCCAATCGCTCTACACCTCCATCCCCCACCAGGATGGTTTGAGGGCTCTCCGCTTCTTCCTGGAACAGATGCCCAACCAGTCCCCATCCACCACCACCCTCCTCCGCCTGGCTGAACTTGTTCTCACATTGAACAACTTCTCCTTCAACTCCACGCACTTCCTTCAAGTAAAAGGTGTTGCTATGGGTACCCGCATGGGTCCTAGTTATGCCTGTCTTTTTGTGGGATATGTCGAGCATTCTTTGTTCCAGTCCTACTCAGGTCCCCTCCCCCAACTCTTTTTCCGGTACATTGATGACTGTATCGGTGCCGTTTCCTGCTCCCGCCCCGAACTAGAAAACTTTATCAACTTTGCTTCCAATTTCCACCCTTCTCTCACCTTTACATGGTCCATCTCTGACACTTCCCTTCCCTTCCTCGACTTCTCTGTCTCCATCTCTGGGGATAGGTTGTCTACCAATATCCATTATAAGCCCACTGACTCCCACAGCTACCTCGACTACACTTCTTCACACCCTACCTCCTGTAAGGACTCCATTCCATTCTCCCAGTTTCTCCGTCTCCGACGCATCTGCTCTGATGATGCTACCTTCCATGACGGTGCTTCTGATATTACCTCCTTTTTCCTCAACCGAGGATTTCCCCCCACTGTGGTTGACAGGGCCCTCAACCGTGTCCGACCCATTCCCCGCACCTCTACCCTCACCCCTTCCCCTCCCTCCCAGAACCGTGACAGGGTTCCCCTTGTCCTCACTTTTCATCCCACCAGCCTCCATATCCAAAGGATCATCCTCCGCCATTTTCGCCACCTCCAGCGTGATGCCACTACCAGTCGCATCTTCCCCTCCCTTCCCCTGTCAGCATTCCGAAGGGATCGTTCCCTCCGCGACACCCTGGTCCACTCCTCCATTACCCCCACCACCTCGTCCCCGTCCCAGGGCACCTTCCCTTGCAATCGCAGGAGGTGTAATACCTGCCCATTTACCTCCTCTCTCCTCAGTATCCCAGGCCCCAAACACTCCTTTCAGGTGAAGCAGCGATTTACTTGTACTTCTTTCAATGTAGTATACTGTATTCGCTGCTCACAGTGTGGTCTCCTCTACATTGGGGAGACCAAGCGCAGACTGGGTGACCGCTTTGCGGAACATCTCCGCTCAGTCCGCAAGCAGGACCCTGAGCTTCCGGTTGCTTGCCATTTCAACACTCCCCCCTGCTCTCTTGCTCGCATCTCTGTCCTGGGATTGCTGCAGTGTTCCATTGAACATCAACGCAAGCTCGAGGAACAGCATCTCATCTACCGATTAGGCACACTACAGCCTGCCGGACTGAACATTGAGTTCAATAATTTCAGAGCATGACAGCCCCCCACTTTACTTTCATTTTTAGTCATTTTTAGTTATTTTCTCTTCCTTTTTTTTTTTGCATTCCTTTTTACATTTCTTGCATTTATTTCATTTCATCTTAGTTTGTTCAGTTTGCTTACCCACTGTTTTTTTCAGGTTGTTTTTCTTCAGGTTTGCACTTGCTGATGTTCTATATTCAGTATATTCACACCTAATCTGTACTAATGCTTTGTCTTTCAAAACACCATTAACATATTGTTTGCCTTTGCTCCGTGACCTTTTGGTCAGCTATGTGGCCTGGTCCAATCTGCACCTTCTCCTTTGTTATCTCTTGCCCAACCCCCACCTCACTTGTTTATAATCTGTGACTTTTCTAATATTTGTCAGTTCCGAAGAAGGGTCACTGACCCGAAACGTTAACTCGGCTTCTCTTTCCACAGATGCTGCCAGACCTGCTGAGTGAATCCAGCATTTCTTGTTTTTGTTTGCAATTGTATAGAGCCTTGGTGAAACCGCGCTGGAGTATTGTGTAGAGTTTGGTCTCCTCATCTAAGGAAGGATATACTTGCCATAGAGGGAGTGAAACAGAGGGTCACCAGACTACTCCCTGGGATGGTGGGATTGTCTTCTGAGGAAACTGGGCCTGTGTTCCTTAAAGTTTTGAAGAATGAGAGGTGATCTCATTGAAACTGACAAAATGCTTACAGGGTGTGACATTGTGCATGTAGATAGGATGTTTGCCCTGGTTGGTGAGTCTAAAACCAGGGGACCAAGTCTCAGAATAAGGAGTAGGCCATTGCAAACTGAGATAGGGTTGAATTTCTACACTCAGACGGTGGTAAATCATTGGAATTCTGTACCCTCGTGGTCTGTGACAGCTCAATCATTGAGCATGTTCAAGACAGAAATTGTTAGAAATCTTGATGCTCATGACATCAAGGGATATGGGGATAGCACGGGAAAGGGGCATTGAGGTAGATGATCAGCCATGATCGAATTGAATGGCAGAAAAGGCCCGACGGGCTGAATGGCCGACTCCTATGTTCCTCTGTTCCAAAGAGAGTTGGCGCCAGCCCGTAGCCCTGCTTTACCCCACTGCTGATCTTGAAAGTGTCTGATCTTGCTACATTGTAACTGATGGAACTGTGCATGTTCTCGTGGAAAGAAGAGATGAGAGATGAAGAGAGTTCAGGAGGGCAGCCGAGTTTCCAGAGCAGTTTGAAGAGTCCGTCTCTGGTGACAAGATCAAAGGCCTTGGTGATGTTTGTCAAAATCTGTGGCGCAATGGATAGCGTGTTGGTGTTCTAAATAATGGTTAAAGAAAACGTTCGAAAGTTGTGGGTTCAAATCCCACCAGAGATAGATTTTGGACCAGAGTCAGAACAGCACGACGGAACAGACAGTTCCGAAATGTTTTAAAAGCACAGACTCAGAGACAGAGCGAGAGCGAGAGAGAGAGGAGCACGGCAGGAGTGACATCACAATGGAGAGTGAGAGCTGGGAAACAGAGAGCTGCTGGGGTGAGGATACAGTATTTGGTTTTTGTTTCAGTGCAGTGGAAGGAGCTGTTTGGTGAGGATCTGTTAAGCTGTGACATCGCAGGCAAGCAGGTGGTTGATTGGTTTGGAAGAAGCTGCATGTTTGATGACTATCTGGTAAGTGATTAAGGTCCATTTTAGTCCTAACGTTTAAAATGGTAAACAAACTAGTTGTAAGCATAATAAAATATACAATAAAATAAACAATTGAATAAAATAATTCAGTAGCTAATTGAAACACGTTAAGGATGACAGGACCGGTGATGTGTCACAGCTGCAGCATGTGGGAGCTCCTGGCTGCCAGTGTGATCCAGGGCAAACGCATCTGCAGTAAGTTTTTGCGGCTCAATGAAGGAGAAAAAAGGAATGTAGTGGTAGTAGGGGACAGTATAGTAAGGTGGATTGACACTGTTTTCTGCAGCAAAGAGCAAGAGTCCAGACAGCTGTGTTGCCTGCCTGTGCCAGGATTCAGGACGTCTGCTCAGGGCTGGAGTGAAACATACAATGGGAGGGGGAGGATCCAGTCGTCGTGGTCCATGTCGGTACCAACAACATAGGCAGGATAAGGATAGAGGTTCTAGTTAGTCATTATGAGGAACTAGGCACCAAAGTAAGAAGCAGAACTTCAAAGGTAATCATCTCTGGATTATTACCTGAGCCATGTGCAAATTGGTATCGGACAAATAAGATTAGAGACATTAATGCGTGGCTCAAAGAATGGTGTGGTAGAAGTGGGTTCTGGTTCGTGGAGCATTGGCAGCAGTACTGGGGAAAGTGGTGGCTGTACCGTTGGGATGGTCTGCACCTGAACCGTGCTGGGGCCGGTGTTCTAGCGAGCCACATATCTAGGGAAGTACAGACAGTTTTAAACTGAATAGTGGGGGGAAGGGATCACATTTGGGTAGATATGGTGAATCAAGGAGGAGAGACAAGGCACGAGAGAAAGGTATAAATATGGGAAATGAGAAACAGACTGTGACAGGAAGGGGCAGAGTACACAAATCAAAGAGTAAATCAGCAGACAAGGCAAGCGGTTACAAAAATAATAAAAGGACAAAACTAAATGCTCTGTATCTGAATGCATGGAGCTTTCGAAACAAAACAGATGAACTGACAGCACAAATAGAATAAATAAGTACGATCTGATAGTCATTACAGAGACATGGCTGCAGGGCGACTTCGATTGGGATGTGAATATTGGAGGTTACATGGCATTTAGGAATGACAGGATGCTAGGAAAAGGTGGCGGGGTAGCTCTGTTAATTAATGATGGTATTAGCACAATAGAGAGGGATGACCTATGTTCAGGAGATCACGATGTAGAAGCAGTTTGAGTTGAGATGAGAAATAATACAGGCAAGAAGTCACTTGTGGGAGTGGTGTACAGGCCACCTAACATTAACCACATTGTAGGATGGGGTATAAAAAGAAGAAATAATGGCAGCTTGTCAGAAAGGTACAGCAATAATTATGGGGCTTTTGATCTCCATGTCGACTGGAAAATTCTGATGGGCAGAGGTAGCCTCGATTAGGAGTACATAGAATGTTTTTGGGATAATTTCTTGGCAAAATAAGTTCTGGAGCCAACCAGAGAGCAGGCTATACTAGACCTGGCTTTGTGCAATGAGATAGGATTAATTAATGACCTAGTTGTTAAGGTGCCCCAGATAGTAGCGATCATAATATGATAGAATTTTACATTCAGTTTGAGGGAGAGAAGAGTGGGTCCCAGACTAGTATTTTCAACTTAAATAAGGGCAATTATAAGGGCATGAAAGCAGAGCTAGCTAAAGTGAACTGGCAAATTAGGTTAAGGGATAGGTCAATCGAGATGCAGTGGCAGACATTTAAGGGAAATTTCAGAATACACAGAATAGATACATTTCAACGAGAAACAAAAATTCCAAAGGTGGGACTCACCATCCATGGTTCACGAAAACAGTTAAAGATACTATCAAACATAAAGAAAAAGCCTATAATTGTGCAAAGATGGGAGGCATGTCAGAAGATTGGACAGAATATAA
This sequence comes from Heterodontus francisci, assembly GCF_036365525.1. Classification (NCBI taxonomy): domain Eukaryota; kingdom Metazoa; phylum Chordata; class Chondrichthyes; order Heterodontiformes; family Heterodontidae; genus Heterodontus; species Heterodontus francisci. Next base: position 60,405,328 of record NC_090398.1, read on the forward strand.
AAAACAGCAAAGAATGACTAAAAGATTGATAAGGAAGGTAAAATTAGAGTACGAGAGAAAGCTAGCAAGAAATATAAAGACAACTAGTAAGAGTTTCGATAGATATTTTAAAAAGAAAAGAGTTAACAAAGTGAGTGTTGGTCCTATGGAAAGTGTGTCTGGGGAATTAATAATGGATAATTAAGAGATGACAGATGAATTGAACAGATACTTTGGATTGGTCTTCACTATTGAGGATACAAATAACATCCCAGTGTTAGCTGCAAGTCAGGAAATGGAAGGGAGGGAGGAACTCAAGAAAATTACAATCACCAGGGAAGTGGTACTGAGCAAATCATTGGAGCTGCGGGCTGACAAGTCGCCAGGTCCTGAAGTGACCAGTGAGATAGTTGATGCGCTGGTTTTAATTTTCCTAAATTTCCTCGCTTTGGGAAGGTTATGTTAGATTGGAAAATAGAGAATGTAATTCATTTATTCAGAAAGGGAGGGAAACAGAAAGCAGGAAACGACAGGCCGGTTAGCTTAACATTTGTCTCAGGGGAAATGTTAGGAGCTATTACTGAAGATGTTATAGCAGGACATTTAGAAAAAATTAAGGTAACCAGGCAGAGTCAACATGGTTTTGTGAAAGGGAAACCATGTTTAACCAATTTATTGGAGTTCTTTGAGGGAGTTACATGTGCTGTGGATAAAGGGGAACCGGTGGATGTACTGTACCTCGTTTTCCAGAAGGATAAGGCGCCTTATCAAAGGTTATTGCAGAAAATAAAAGCTCATGGTGTCGGTGGTAACCTATTGGCATGACTAGAGGTTTGGCTAGCTGACAGGAAACAGAGAGTCAGCATAAATGGGTCATTTTCTGGTTGGCAAGAAGTAACGAGTGGTGTGTCACAGGGATCTGTGCTGGGGCCTCAACCTTTTACAATTCTCGAAATGACTTTGATGAAGGGACCTAAGGTATGGTAGCTAAATTTGCTGATTACAAAGATAGGTAGGAAAGTAGGTTGTGAAGAGGACATAAGGGGGCTACAAAGGGATGTAGATAGGTTAAGTGAATGGGCAAAGACATGGCAAATGGAGTATAATGTGGGAAAGTGGGAAATTGTCCACTTTGGCAGGAAGAATAAAAAAGCCTATTATCTAAATGGTGAGAAATTGCAGAGCTCTGAAATGCAGAGGTTTCTGGGTGTCCGAGTGCATGAATCGCAAAAGGTTAGTCTGCAGGTACAGTACGTAATTAGGAAAGCTAATAGAAGTTATAATTTATCGCGAGGGGAATTGAACACTATACTAAACAATAGTAGGGAGGTTATGCTTCAGCGATACTGGGCATTGGTGAGACCACTTCTGCAGTACTGAGTACAGTACTGGTGTCCTTATTTACGGAAGGATGTAAATACATTGGAGGTCGTACAGAGAAGGTTTACTAGACTAATGCATGGAATGGTCGGACTGTCTTACGAGGAAAGATTGGACAGGCTAGGTTAGTATCCACTCGAGTTCAGAAGAGAAAGAGGTGACATGATTGAAACAAACAAGCTCCTGATGGGTTTTGACAGGGTGGATGTGGAAAGGATGTTTCTCCTTGTGGGAGAATCTAGAGCTAGGGGTCACTGTTTAAAAATATGGGGTCGCCCATTCAAGACAGAGATGAGGAGCAGTTTTTCCTCTCAGAGGGTCGTGAGTCTTTTGAATTTTCTTCCTCAAAAGGCGGTGGAAGCAGAGTCTTTGAATATTTTTAAGGGAGAGGTGGATAGATTCTTCATATGCAAGGGGGTGGAAGGTTATCGGAGGTAGATGGAAATGTGGAGTAATCAGTTCAGCAATGAGCTTACTGAATGGTGAAGCAGGCTCGAAGGGCCAAGTGGCCCACTCTTGCTCCTAATTCGTATGTTCGTTTGTAAAGACAATGCAGAGTGGTCTGTACTGTTGAAAGTACTTCTCCTGTAACTGCCGAAGTGAGAAAATCATGTCGACTGTCGATCTACCAGCTCTGAAGCTGCACTGAGACTCAGGATAGATGTGTGATGCCAGGGCCTGCAATCTGGTCAGAGCAATGTGAGCAAAGACCTTCCTCACAATACTTAGCAAGCAGATGCCTCAGTAATTGCTGCAGTCACTGCAATTCCCCCTTATTGTTATACAAGGTGACAATGTTTGCATCACGTATGTTTTGAGGTGCAGATCTTTCCTTCCAACAGAGACACAGAAGTTCATGGAGATGCTGCAGCAGAGCCGCTTTTCCAGTTTTGATGATTTCAGGTGGAATACCATCATTTCTCGGGGCTTTACCACTGGCAAGACGGTCAATAGCCTTGTTGTGCTCGACTATGGTTGGGTCGCTGTCCATCTCCTCGATGACAGGGAAGTCTGGAATGGCACCGAGAGCTACTTCAATAACAATGTTCTCCGTTATGTAGAGTTTAAGGTAATACTCCACTCACCTTTCCATCTGCTTGTTAACAGATGATTCCACTTTGTCACCGCTCTGAGACCTTGGGCGTTGTTGTCTGAAAGTGCCTGATCGATGATGTTGAGGAACTCCTGGGTCCTTTCTGGGTCAGTGGTTCGGCAAGTGTTGACCTGAGGACGACCTGTCTTCTTGGATGGATGAAGCTTCCTTGGCTGAAGCCTGAACTTGCTACACACCAGGGAGTGGTCAGTGTCACAGTCAGCGCTGTGATAGCTGTGAGTGATGAGGACAATGCTGAGGGTGGTACGTCTGGTGATGATAAGCTCTAGCTGGTGCCAGTGGCATGATCTTGGATGTCTCCAGGACACCTTGTGGCACAGCTTGACCTGGAAGTAGCTGTTCATTACACTGAGTCCATGGTGACAGCATAGCTCCAGCAACCTCTGTCCATTTTCATTCATCTTGCCAATCCCCTGGCGCTCTATGCTCGTTGGCCAAGCTGTAGTCAGTACTAAAGTTTGCGTTGAAGTCTCCTAGAAGGTACAATCCCTCGGTGCTGGGGATTCTACTGATGGCAGTATCAAGTGTCACATAGATCCTTGACATCTGGGGTGGAGGTGAGTGTCGGGACATAGATGCACATAAGATTAACTGAGCCAGCGCTTGTTGACGAGTTAAGAGTAAGAAGTCTCTCTGAGCCTACTGTGGGTGGTTCCCTCATCTCAAGTGGCCTGTTTTTTTTTACTGTGAAAACCACTCCATGCTCACGAGTTGCCTCTTGGGCTTTCCCCTGCCAGAAGAAGGTGTAGTGTTTCTCTTTGAGGGATCCACTTTGAACGATTCTAGTTTCTTGCAGCACAGCAATGTCCACATTGAGCCTTGTGAGTTCTTTGTCCATCAAAGCTGTCTTGTGTGTGTCATCAACCTGCAGAAGGTTGTCAGTAAGGCCAGGACACATGGTCCTCACATTCCAGCTTGTGATGCGAAGGACTGGTGTCTTCTTTGCTGAGCTTGTTTTTAATGGTCCATTGATTATCAATCCGTCTGTTGAGAGATGACTCTCTAAGCTCCAAGCACCCATTGAAGCAAGCAGGTCATGGCAGGACAGCACCTAAATGAGTGGGGGTTGCCTAGCTTGGAGTGAATGGTAGCTATCCAATGCGATGCGATTATCTCTTCAACTGTCAGAAGTAACCCCTGGCGCTCATACTCTGCACCAATTGAGTGAAAGCTTACAATCGGTAACGGTTTCTTCCCGTGTTGTGTTAATGTTTAACCACAAAGAGTGTCCTCTACACGGCACGTTAGTACTGAAGACAAAATGTCTCCTTTTGTCATGTGTTAATTATAAATTGGCTTTCTTGATCTTGTTAGTTATTACAATGGATACATTATAAAAATGGTCAAATTAAACTAAGATCGAACTACCCAAGCTTACCTGCATCCTCCAGTCCTCCGGCATCATTCCCATATTCAAGGAGGATTGAAAGATTGTGATTCGAGTCTCTGATATATTCCACCCTTGCTTCCTTCAGCAACCCAAGATGCAGCCCCTTGAAACTGGGTGAATTTTCTACTGTGAGCGCTGCCAAACTTGTAATTGTCTCCTCTTTATCTATTTTCATCTAGTCCAATTTCTTCACTTCATCCTCCTTTACTGTGACATTTGCAGCATCCGCTTATTTTGTGATGACAGATGAAATGTACTTAATTAGTACCTCAGCCACACCCTCTGCCGCCACAGTGTCTCCTAATTGACCCACCCTTTCATTGACTGTCCATATGTTGGTAAAATACTTCAGTGTTCCCAGTTATGTGACCCGCTAATCCTTTCTCATGCACTCTCTTGCTGATCTCATTTCCTTTTTCAGCTCTCCTCTGTACTCTGCTGCATATAAATCCTCACATGATGTCGATATCAATGGTTTGTGAATTATTTTGTTCAAGGATTGAGTTTTGTAAATTTCTCCCCAGCTCCCCTCATGGTCAGGCAGAAAGTTTAACTGCTGTGTTTTCAAACAGCAACAGCTTTATTTGAAAAGCCATTGGGACAGGATTCCGGGTTTTAATCCAGTCACAAATCTGGTTCTGATGTCTTGTGGCTCCAGCTGTCACAGGACCTGTCAGAGGATGACCTCATAATTGACCCAGTCATGGAGCTGTGGGTTGATGTTTAAATTGTTTAAAAATAATTTTCCAGAAGGACAATCAAAACGAATCGATATATGAAAGGTAGATTTTGTGAATTTGTGCTCTCAGCGGAAATTCCTGCAGTCTGCTGGCTTTCATATCCACAATTCCCCACAGGAAGATCTGTGCTCGGAATCTGTATTCATTACATCAATATTATACCCGAATCATTTCATGGGAGACCCCAGTGTGAATTGTAGACAGGTGGGTCAGTTTTAACTTTCAAATTAACACAGAAGCAAAATACTGCAGATACTGGAAATCTGAAATAAAACCAGAAAATGCTGGACATACTCAGCAGTTCTGGTATCATCATCCGGGGCCATCTTCAGGCAGCCCCCACCCCACCCTCACCGCAGATCTCGACGTCGAGGGCTCTATAGAATCCAGCCCATTGTTTTTGTCAATCTTAACTCGACAAGGATTTGCCTGTAAATTGTAGAAAAATTAAAGCTCTACAACTTTTCGATAAAGGGGGGTTGAAATCCATTTCCAAACAAATGATAGTTCTCATTGTATCTAGAACATGTTTTCTTACATTCAAACATACCAATTAGGAGCAGGAGAAGACCACTCGGCCCCTCGAGTCTGCTCCACCATTCAGTAAGATCATGGCTGCTCTGATTGAAACCTCAACTCCACACTCCCACCTGCCCAGGATAACCTTTCACCCCCTTGCTTATAAAGAATCTATCAACCTCTGCCTTAAAATATTTCTTTGGCAGGGCAGTTTCCCCCACATGCGTCTCTCTCGGCCACACCTACTGCAGTTGGTTGCAGCTACCACTAGATGCTCTTCCCGTCTTTCTTGTCTTTTCCCACTGATTTTTCCTTTTGTTTTCTTAACAAATTCAAATTAGTCTGCTACTCTCGAGATCAGACTCTCCCTGTCCCCTCAAACAATGGATTGGTTAAACTTTCTAACCTCTGTTTGTCTGCTCAATTGAATCACTTTTGTTAAAGTGAGATCAGCTCTGGACTGTAGATAATCTGAAAGGGTGTTGTCTAATACCCCGAACACAATCCTGTCTCCATTCAGATCTTCCCTTAAGTTCCCATATTCACAAACCTCCGTGAGTTTGTACAAGTCATTGATAAATGAATGAATACTCTCCCCTTTCTGTTTGGTACGCTTATTAAATTCAAAGTGATTCCTGACAATGCAGCGGCCAGCCGACGTCATCGGAGCGCTCCAAGCTGCGCACGTGCGCAAACAATCTCCTGTGCTCTGAGATGCTGCACATCCTACGTCTTCCAGGACTAACGGGCGCATGCGCGGGAAAAAGCTCTCACCCCTCGGCCACTCACTCCAGGCTGCTCGCTGCCCGCTCCTCGCTACCCCGCTCCCGCGCAGTCCGGCCGCTCGATACCCCCACCCGCCCCCCGCACTGCCCTCTCTCCGTCCACTTATGCCCCGCTTCTCCCCACGTCCCTGCAGACACTAGCTCTCGGCCATGCCGCTTCCCTCATCTAGGCGTCTCGCTCCAACGGTCGATCATTCTTCACTGCAACGTCCGAAAAAGCAAGGCGCGCCTCGAGGGGTGATGGGGCAATGTTGGAGCGAGAGGCCGAGCGGAGGGAAGCGACAGAGCCCATGGCCTGGAGCGTGAGCGGCCAGAGAGCAGGATTGGAGTGGCGATGGGGGAAGCGGGGAGTGAGCCATCAGAGAGAGGGATGAGGGAAGTGGGGAATGATCGTCAGGAGAATGGGATGGCACTGTTTAGAGGGGAGTTGAGGAAAAAATGTTTCACCCCGAGGGTGGTTGGAATCTGGAACGCATTGCCTGAAGGGGTGATAGTGGCAGGAACCCTCACAACATTTGGGGAGTATCTAGATGAGCGCTCAAAACGCCATAGAATACAACGCTATGGGCCATGTGCTGGAAAATGGGATTAGAATAGATAGGTGCTTGATGGCCGGCACGGACATGATGGCCGAAGGGCCTGTTTCGGTTCTGTATAACTCTATGACTCTATGAAACCTCACTGAATTACAGAGGATGTGCAGCACTGTCAGAGGTGCTGTCCTTCTGATGAGACTTCAAACAGCGCAACGTTCTCCGAGTATCAACCAAAACATGTCCATTATGTCGATATGTGCCATATTTGCTGTTATGAAATGACAGTCACTGCTCCTAAAGTAATTCACTTTAGGTGAATTAAGATGACTTGGTACTATATAACTGGTACATGCGCAAGAGGGAGTGGGGTCGATTGGGGGTGGGACGGAAGCGGCGAAAGCAACTTTTGCGGGCATCTTTGGGTCAAAGTTGTTTTTCTGCGATAAATTGAGTTGCGCCATCTTTAATCCAGGCAGCTGCCTGAATGTCACAGACAGTGACGTTTCATTGGAAGAGGCTGCATTTGCGCATGTGCTAGTACAGCGCCTCCTGGCGGTTGCGTTGTCAGCAAACACAGCGTTTTAAATTTGGCTCCACAATGACACTTTTTTCCTCCATTAAAGTATGTCTTGAGTGCCTTAATAACTTCTTCATATGTAGCCTTCTGTTCTTCATGAGGATGTTGCATGCACACTCCTTCCATTGCAAACAATAGTGTACTGATCTGCTCCATGTCTGGCTTCTGCATGAGACCCAATGCAGTATGATACCTTGCAAACCTCTGGAACCATCTCGGTCACGCCTCGGCTTGGTTCAGTCCAGTGAACTTTTCAAAGATCTCTGGTAGAGGCAAAGATTTCTCCATCTTCGCTTTAGTTTACTGTGCCCCCATATCATATTCTGATATCTGTCAAGGCTTAGTTCAGAATTTATAAGACTCTGACAGTTAAAATAACCAGAGTTTACTCTATACGTCTTGCATGGAAGGTTTCATCTACAACTCTCCATGAAGTGCAGTGCTGATTATATTACATCACTTCCTATGATGATGAACCCAGTCTATTTACATAATCTGCCCAGTAACAACCCAATGTCCACTCTATTATATCATTGTACAGATGTGAGAAAAGCTGAGGATGGTAATGGAGCGTCTGAATGAAGATTTCATGATGCTGATGATGGAAATGAGGCTGATCTGTTACCCATTTCACAATCCCTCTTTATTTCTGTGCATGTTTCCAGATGCCGTTTCAACCAAATTGAAAAAGAATCACAAATCCTCCTCTGGAGCGTCAGACACCAACGAGCCAAAGGCATGGTGGCCAAGTCGTATGGCGTCACTCTCGTAAACTGGAAATCACGGGTTCCATCCCCGTCCGTGCCTTATGTTTCGTTTCTAACTTTAAATTGGATGTTTCCTTGAAGGATGTCCATTGCATTTGTGTTTCCCTGATTGTTTCAGCCATCTGGAAATCAGTGCCATGTTGCACTTCATTCTGGACACTGGGAAGAACATGAGGAGTATCCAAATGAGCCCGCGAGCCTTCTCTGCCTTTGATAGAGTTAAAATATGGGTGGTCCAAGCACTGAACTTTATTACTGTGCATATGCTGGATATTTAACAGAGCTATTCTACGAATCCCACTTCCTGCACTCTTGTCCTTTCCCCAGACCCCTGTTATATTTTCCATGTCAGGTATATATCCAATTCAATTTAGAGTTACCATTGAATCTGCTTCCACTGACCTTTCAGGATTGCATTCCAGACCAGAATAACACGCTGCTGAAAAAACAATCTCCTCAGCAGAACTCTAATTCTTTTGCCAATTACTTTAAATGTTCTTCCCCTGGTTACTGACCCTTCTGTCACTGGCAACACTTTCTCCTTCTTCACTCCATTAAAACTCTTCAGGATTTGCATTTCCTGCTGCCTTTGCTGATATAACGAGGCTGAGCACACATCACCAAAAGGAATATGATTGGCTATGAATCACATTTATCCTTCCTGACAATCTGATGTGTACCTTGTATTTTCCTGGAACCAAACAACCTAAGCAGCAAGTGTGGGTTCCAGTGATTCCCAACGCTCTGAGAGAGATGATGCGATAATGAGCCAGATAGAAGAAAGGAGTGAGATAGAGAGTAAAATAGCCCTGGTCTTTTCCTACGAACCCACGGCCCCCTACTTAAAAAGGCATCATTTTCTCCTGTCTCTCCACATTGTACCCCATTGATGTTTGCAATACTTTCATCTGTCCCTTTAATTCCTGTTTCCAAGTCCATTGATGTTTCACAATGCAGCGAACTTTCCCAATCCATTGCTATTTTCCAGTCCATTGACTTTCCCAATCCATTAATGGTTCCTGTCCATTGACATTCCCAATCCATTTATATTGCCAATGATTTCAAAGCAACTGTGGAATATAAATAGTATCAGTATTATCAGATACATCGAGACAAGGTGCAATAGCCAAGTGGTCAGATGTCGTGTTTTTGTTCAGAAAAAAGCACTTGCTCGATATTTGTCCAGTCTATCAGTGACTCTGAACTCGCAAATGGCACTGTGGTGCCATGGTTAGCACCGCAGTTTCACAGCTCCAGCGACCCGGGTTCAATTCTGAGTACTGCCTGTGTCGAGTTTGCAAGTTCTCACTGTGTCTGCATCGGTTTTCTCCAGCTGCTCCGGTTTCCTGCCGAAAGGCTGGTAAATTGGCCATTATAAATTGCTCCTAGTAAAGGTAGGGAAATATAGGGACAGGTGGGGACGCGGTAGGAATATGGGATTAGTGTCGGATTAGTATAAATGGGTGGTTGATGGTCGGCACAGACTCGGTGGGCAGAAGGGCCTGTTTCAGTGCTGTATCTCTAAACTAAACTATTGTATTTCTGTGGGTCTGCTGACTTGTATATGTGAAGATCCATTGGATGTTTCTCAACCCTCTGACTTTACGCATTCTTGTGCCATATTTGTTCCTTTGGGTTCACCAGTGAAGAAGATGATTCCCTATTACATGTGGGAAGACATTCATAACCTCACGTTCTTGTGTCTCACCATCTCAGGTCAAACTCCCGACAGAAACTTTGAACATTTAACTATTCTGTTGGAAACATTTTCAAGGGCACAGACATTCCTTCATTACGTTTCCTTCTTTGACGTGTGATCGACAAATATGTGTGTATTGGAGAGAGAGAGAGAGAGTGGGTGAAAAAAAGAGTAAGAGAGGGAGAGAGAGTGCAATAGAAAGTTAGAGGACCAGCTAGAGACAGGCAGAAAGAAAGAGGCAGAGATAGGTAAAGCGACAGAGAGAGAGAGAGAGAGAAGGAGAAAGAGAGAGAGAGAAGGAGAGAGTCATAGAGTCATTGAGTCATGGAGTCATTACAGTACAGGAAGTCATTTCGTCCATCAAGCCCATGTAAATTAATCCATTCAGTCCCATTGCCCCACTCTATCCCCATAGCCCCGCAAGTTATCTAAACCTATCATATTTATTAGAATCTTGTACATGTCTATCAAATCTCCCCTCAATCTCCTTTGCTGCAAGTAGAACAACCCCAGCTTCTCCAACCTAACCTTACAACTAAAATCCCTCATCCCTGGAACCATTCTGGGAAATCTCCTCGACTCTCTCACGGTCACTCACATCCCTCCAAAAGTGTGGTGACTGGAACTGGATGCAATTCTCTGCTTGTGGCCAAACTAGCATAACTTCCCTGCTTTTGCACTCAATACCTCTATTTATGAAGCCCAAGATCTCATATGCCTTGCTAACTACTCTCTCAATGTGTCCTGCCACCTTCAAAGAACTATGCACATGAATCCCCAGGTTTTTCTTCCTAAAAATATACTTTATTCATATAAATTTGGAAACAATGCATTATAAAACAGTTCAAAACAGCAACAAGTCGACATTCCAAAAGTGCAAATGAAAACAGTTTTCTTCAATACAGGAGTGAGTTGCCTCACAACCCTTCCATTCCATTTTATATGCAAACCCCTATTTGGTGTATACAGCCCGAGGGGTTTCCCATGGGTCCAGCCCCTCAGTTCACTATGGTGGGAGGACCTCACACAGTGGTCTTTCCCCATTGAGCCCTTGCTGCGGCTGACCCAAGCTTTAGTGTGTCCCTCAGCACGTAGTCCTGGACCTTGGAATGTGCCAGTCTGCAACACGCGATCGTGAACAACTCTTAGCACTGGAAGACCAGCAGGTTTCTGCCAGACCAAAGAGCGTCTTTCACCGAATTGATGGTCCTCCAGCAGCAGCTGACGTTTATCTCGGTGTGCATCCCTTGGAACAGCCCGTGGAGCACAGACTCCTGTGTTACAGAGCTGCTTGGGATGAACCTCGACAAAAACCAATGCATCTCTTTCCACACCAGCTCTGCAAAGACACATTCCAGACGGAGGTGGGCAACAGTCTCTTCCCCACTGCAGCCACCTCGAGAGCCGCGTGTGGAGGGGGCGAGACTCCGGGCATGCAAGAAGGATCTGATAGGGAGGGCTCTTCTCATCACCAGCCAAGCTAAGTCTTGGTGCTTGTTTGAAAGTTCTGGTGATGAGGCATTTTGCCAAATGACTTTGGTAGTCTGCTCGGGGAACCATCTGACCGGATCCACTGTCTCCTTTTCCCGTAGGGCCTTGAGGACATTCCGTGCAGACCACTGCCATATTGATTGGTGGTCAAAGGTGTTTTCCCGCAGAAACATTCCCACGAAGGATAGGTGGTATGGTACAGTCCAACTGAATGGAGCGTTCCGCGGCAATGTGACCAGACCCATCCTTCGCAACACAGATAAAACCTCAGCACATAGTGACACTTGGAGTTTGTGTACTGGAGGTCTGCACACAGCTTGATGCAGCTGCGCACAAAAGTGATCATCAGGATGAGGGCGGTTTTGGTTACATTTTTTCCCACCCTTATCCAGAGGTTTGAACATTGTGTCCATCCAGACCCGGGCCATTTTAGATCTCCAGAAAAAGCAGAAAATGGCTCGGGTGACCACCACAGCGCAGGAGTGGGGTATGGGCCAGACTTGCGCCTCATACAGCAACAACGTGAACGCCTCGCACCTGATGACCAGGTTTTTACCCACAATGTAGAGAGATCATTCCTCGCACTCACTCAGAGTACCCTGGCCACTCGCTCCTTCCAGGTTTTGGAGCAGGCCCCTGACCTTCCGAACATTATCCCCAGCACCTTTAGGTAGGATGACCTGATGGTGAAGGGGACAAAGGATCGGTCGACCCGGTTCCCAAAGAACATGGCCTCACTCTTGCTGTGGTTGGATTTGGCTCCTGAGGCCTTGACAAAAACCACAGCGTCTCTTTCCACACCTGCGTTGCAAAGACACATTCCAGAAGGAGGTGAACAACTGTCTCTTCCCCACCTACTCAGCAGAGATGACATCTGTTGTTGAAGCAAAAAGCAGAACCGACCTGATGCACAACATGAAACCAGCAGCCAAAACATTATATGACTTGAAATTAGCTAGGCAGTTGTGCAAAAGACAGTGAGACACTGCGCAAATAAACACTGGACAAAATCACAAATGCAACAATGCTTTCAAAAGCAAATCTCCTGAGTATGCTCGCACTCGTCAAGCAGAGGTGACTTTTCTGGCTCAGGCACGTTCGTAGGAGGGAGGATGACACATTTCCAAGGGTATTCTATGTGGGGAGGTAGCCGACGACAGAAGACCAGTTGGATGCCCGAAGCCCCACTTCAAGGATGCCTGCAAGCAGGACATGAAGGCCCGAAACATCGATTTTCACACATGGGAGCCACTGGCCAACAACAGAGGGAAATGGCGATATTACCCTTGGACTGATGTGTGCGTCACCATGACGATCCATGACTACAGCAGCTTGAAAGCAGGTGCCAACATGGAAAAGAGCGACAACTGATAATCCCACCTCATATGTGACACTTGTGGAAGAACCTGCCTCTCACAGATTGGCCTCTTCAGCTATCAGACAAAGTGCACCATGGGAAACTATCCCATCGCCAATGGATTTGCTGCACGTCCATCACCTCACGTAGAAGGAAGGACGACGACGACGACATCTACAACCAGGACGGCCCATCGTGCCTATGGCAGCTCTTTCATTTCCTTTCAAATATTTATCGAAATTCCCTTTTCAACCTTACGATTGAGTCTCCTTCCACCATCCTCTCAGGCAATACATTCCAGACCAAAAACAGCAACAACTTGTGTGTAAATTTATAGAGCACCTTTAACGTAATACAGCGTTCCATGGCACTTCACAGGAGTGTCGGAAAGCAAAATTGGACCCTGAGCCACATCAGGCCATATTAGAGCAGATGGCCAAAAGCTTGGTCACAGAAGTAGGCTTCCATGAGTGTTTTAAAGGAGGGAAGAGAGGTCGAGAGGCGGAGAGTTCAGGGACGGAAATCTCGGGCTTCGGGCCTGGACAGCTGATGTCACAGCCGCCAGCGGTGGAGCGATAAAAATCAGCGATGCTCAAAAGACCAGAATTGGAGCAGTGCAGGAATCTCGGGGGGAGTGAACCAAATAAAATCCGGCCCTCTGTATCTCCCTCACAGTTTACATTCCCACCTAGCTTCTTATTATTAATCAATTTCCCTCTTGCAGTTTTATTTCACAACAAGAGATGTCAGTCTCATGCCATTTCACAGCAAGCTGCATACAAGCTTACTTTCCTGCCAGTCTAATACTGTGCTGAGTGGACAAGCATCTTCTTCTCTTGCAGTTTCTCCAAACGATAGGTGTTTTTTTCTTGCCCCTGCACTGCAAAGAAACTGGGAAAAAAGACATTCTTAACATTTTCTCACATTCACACACCCATTCACCCTACTGATAATTCACAACATTTTCTTTGTACCATCCCCATCCACATAACATAGTTAAATTCGTGACAAAGTGCTGGCGATAACATTGTTCTTCCCCAAAATATGTACCATTTTCTAATGATCAGGCTGTAACAACAAACTCCATCTAAATATTCTAGCATTTTGGTTTTTAAATTTTGCACATACGTTAATGTGCTATTGTTAGTTTATATTAGTGTTTCTTTATAGCCCTGGCGGACATATACTTTGAAATGTTTGAGAGTCAGAAAAAGTCTGAATGTTTCGTTTTCCACAGTGAAATACTTTTTTGATGGCAATTTAGTTTTCTTGAAAAGTACCCTACTGGCTTCTCTATGCCCGATTTGTCATCCTGCACTTGGACTGCACCAACACCGAGGTCGCTAGAATCGATCGCTATTTTAAAGGGTTTCACAACATTTGGAGCAGCCAACACTGGTTCATTAGGTAAGATTGCCTTTAGCTTTTCAAAAGCTGCCTGGCATTCATCTGACCATACTACATTGTTTTTCTTTTTTTGTAGCAAGTCAATTAATGGAGCAGCCACAGTGCTAAAATTCCATGCAATTTTCCTGTAGAAAAACAGCACATCCCTAATAACCTCATTATTTCCCATTTAGATTTAGAGAGAGGGAACTCTACTAAGGCTTGTACCTTTGCCGTTCTTGGCAAAGCTTGTCCTTGCCTCACTATGTGTCCGAGGTAAGTTACTCTTGCTTTTCCGAATTCGCTTTTTTCCAGATTTATCACTAAGTCCACTGCTTGTAGATTTTTAAATAGAATTTTTAGCTGGTTTAAGAGTTCTTGCCAAGTGTTACTGTATATAAGTACATCATCAAGATATATTACACAGTTGGGAACACTGGCGACCACCTTATGCCCGAATGACATCACCCGGCAATGATAAAGACTGTCAGGTGTTACAAAAGCTGATATCTCTTTGGCACAAGGAGTCAAAGAAACTTGCCAGTATCCCTTTAACAAGTCGATCTTGGTATGAAACCTTGCACTGCCCACTCTGTCAATACAGTCTTCTAAACACGGAATTGGGAAGGAGTCTGCCTTCATTACTGCATTGACTTTTCTGTAATCTATACAAAATCAGGCTGACCCGTCAGGTTTAGGTAGTAGAACTTTTGGTGAACTCCAGTTGTTTTGAGGATGTTCGATCAAATTGTTTTCCAGCATGCATTGGATTTCTGCTTTCACTTGGGCCTGTTTGTCCGGAATAAAGCGGTAAGGATGTTGTTATAAAGGAATGGTTTCCTCTATATTCACATCATGTGCGGCTAAGGTTCATTAATGTCCTTGAGAGAGGGAAATCCGCTGTCCCTACCTGATCTGGCCAACAAGTGACTTCAGACCCACAGCAATGTGGTTGACTCTGAAAAAGAAATGCCCTCTGAAATGGCCCAGCAAATGACTCAGTTGTACCTAACCGCTAAAAAGTCGATAAGGAATGAAACTTGACGGACCACCCGGCATCGACAGAGGTACTGGAAACAACAACGGCAAACCCAGCCCTATCGACCCTGAAAAGCCCTCCTCAGTAACTTCTGAAGGCTTTTGCCAAAGTTGGGAGAGCTGTCCCACAGACTAGTCAAACAACAGCCTGACATAGTCATGCTCACCAAATCATACCTTACAGACAATGTCCCAGACACTGCCATCACCATCCCTGGGTATGTCCTGTCCCATCGGCAGGACAGACCCAGCGGAAGTGGTGGCACAGTGATATACAGTCGGGAGGCAGTTGCCCTGGGAGTCCTCAACATCGACTCCATACCTCATGAAGTCTCATGACATCAGGTCAAACATGGGCAAGGAAACATCCTGATGATTACCACCTACTGCCACCGCCCCCACCCTCAGCTGATGAATCAGCATTCCTCCATGTTCAACACCATCTGGAGGAAGCACTGAGTTTGGCATGGGCACAGAATATACTCTGGGTGGGGGTCTTCAATGTCCATCACCAAGAGTGGCTCGGAGCGCCACTACTGACCATGCTGGCCGAGTCCTTAAGGACATAGCTGTTTGACTGGGTCTGCAGCAGGTGGTGAGGGAACCAACAAGAGGAAAAAACATGCTTGACCTCATCCTCACCAATCTGCCTGCCACAGATGCATCTGTCCATAACAGTATTGGTAGTAGTGACCACTGCACAGTCCTTGTGCAGAAGAAGTCCCGCCTTCACATCGAAGATACCCTCCATCGTGTTGTGTGGCACGACCACCCTGCTAAATGGGATAGATTTTGAACATATCTGGCAATGCAAAACTGGGCATCCATGAGGCACTTTGGATCATCATCAGCAGCGGAATTGTACTCAAACACAATCTGTAACCTCATGGCCCGGCATATCCCCAATTCCAACATTACCAACATGCCGGGGGATAAAAACTGGTTCAATGAAGAGTGCAGGAGGGCATTCCAGGAGCAGCACCAGGCATACCTCAAAATGAGATGTCAACCTGGTGAAGCTACAACAGAGGACTACTTGCATGTCAAACAGCAGAAGCAGCATGCGAAAGACAGAGCTAAGTGATTCCATAAACAGCGGATCAGATCTAAGCTCTGCAGTCCTGCCACATCCAGTCATGAATGGTGGTGGGCAATTAAACAATTAACAGGAAGTGGTGGCGCCACAAATATCCCCATCCTCAATGATGGGGGAGCCCAGCACATCAGTGCAAAAGATAAGGCTGAAGCAGTTGCAACAATCTTCAGCTAGAAATACCAAGTGGATGATCCATCTCGGCCTCCTCCTGAAGTCGCCAGCATCACAGATGCCAGTCTTCAGCCAATTCGATTCACTCCATGTGATATCAAGAAACAAATGAAGGCACTGGATACTGCAAAGGCTATGGGCCCTGACAACATTCCAGCAATAGCACTGAATACTTATGCTCCAGAACTTGCCACACCGCTAGCCAAGCTGTTCCAGTACAGCTACAACACTGGCATCTACCCGGCCATGTGGAAAATTGCCCAGGTATGTCCTGTACACAAAAAGCAGGACAAGTCTAACCCAGCTAATTACCGTCCCATCAGTCTACTCTTTTTAGTCATCAGTAAAGTGATGGAAGGTGTCATGAACAGTGTTATCAAGTGGCACTTGCTTAGCCATAACGCTCAGTTTGAGTTCCGCCAGGGCCACTCAGCTCCAGACCTCATTGCAAGCTTGGTTCAAACATGGACAAAAGAGCTGAGGTGAGAGTGTCTGCCCTTGACATCAAGGCAGCATTTGACCGAGTCAAGGAGCCCTGGCAAAAGTGGAGTCAATGGGAGTCAGGAGGAGAACTCATACCTAGCACAAAGGGAGATGGTTGTGCTTGTTAGAGGTCAATCGTCTGAGCTCCAGGACATCAGTGCAGGAGTTTCTCAGGGTAGTGTCCTAGGCCCAACCATCTTCAGCTGCTTCATCAATTGCCTTCCTTCAATCATAAGGTCAGAAGTGGGGATGTTCGCTGATGATTGCACAATGTTCAGCACCATTCGCGACTCCTCAGATACTGAAGCAGAAACTGTAGAAATGCAGCAAGAGATGGACAATATCCAGGCTTGGGCTGATAAGTGGCAAGTAACATTCATGCCACACAAGTGCCAGGGAATGACCATCTCAAACAAGAGAGAATCTAACCATCTCCCCTTGACATTCAATGGCTGAATCCCCCACTATCAACAACCATTGACCAGAAACTGAAATGGACCAACCACATAAATACCTTGGCTACAAGAGCAGGTCAGAGGCAAATAAATCACATCCTGACGCCCCAAAGCCTCTCCACCATCTACAAGGCACTAGTCAGGAGTGATTTGGAATACTCTCCACTTGCCTGGAAGGATGCAGCTCCAACTACACTCAAGAAGCTCAACACAATCCAGGACAAAGCAGCCCTCTTGATTGGCACCCCATCAACAAACATTCACTCCCTCCACCATCGATGCACAGCGACAGCAGTATATACCATCTACAAGATGCACTGCACCAAGACTCCTTAAACAGCACCTTCCAAACTCACGACCTCTACCACCTAGAAGGACAAGGGTAGCAGATGCATGAGAATACCACCACCTCTAAGCCACACACCATCCTGACTTGGAACTATATCGCCGTTCCTTCACTGTCGCTGGGTCAAAATCCTGGAACACCCTTCCTAACCACACTGTAGATGTACGAACCCAACATCGACTGCATAGGTTCAAGAAGGCAGCTCAGCACCGCCTTCTCAAGGGCAATTATGGATGGGCAATAAATGCTGGCCCAGCCAGCGACACCCACATCCCATGAATGACTAAACAAACAAATTCATATTCTACCATCTGCTATGGTGGGATTCGAACCTATATTCCCAGAGCATAAGCCACCACCTCCCCCTTGACAAAGTAACACATAAAAGACACATGAACAAAATTGAAGCTCATGGAATAGTCAGCTTGGATAAAAAAGTAGCTTGAGGACAGAAAGCGGTGAGTCATAGTAAATGGTTGTCTTGCAAACTGGAGGATGGTAGACAGTGGTATTCCCTAAGGGTCAGCGCTGGAATCACTGCTTCTTTGATTATACATAAATGACTTGGATTTTGGAATACCGAGTAAAATTTTAAAATTTCCTGATGATATCAAACTTGAAGGTGTGGCAGGCAGTGAGGTGATATCAATCGACTGCAAAAGGACATAAATAGGCTGCAGAATGGGCAGACAAGTGTAGATGGAATTGAGTACAGAGAAGTATAAGGTGACGATTTTGTCAGAAGGGATAGGGAGAGGCAATATAGAATTAATGGTACAGCTGTAAAGAGTGTGCACGGTCAAAGGGACCTGGGGGTTCATATGCATTTTTCTTTGAAGGTGGCAGGACACATTGAGAGAGTAGTTAGCAAAGCATATGGGATCTTGGGCTTCATAAATAGAGGTATTGAGAACAAAAGCAGGGAAGTTATGCTGAACCTCTCTAGTTAGGCCACAACCAGAGAATTGCATCCAGTTCTAGTCACCACACTTTCGGAGGGATGTGAGTGTCGTTGAGAGGGTGAAGAGGAGATTTCCGAGAATGGCTCCAGGGATGAGGGATTTTAGCTGGAAGGTTAGGTTGGAGAAGCTGGGCTTGTTCTCCTTGGAGCAAAGGAGATTGAGGGGAGATTTGATAGACATGTACAAGATTATAATAAATATTTAGATAACTTGCACGGCGATGGGGATTAAGAGGGGGAATGGGACTGAATGGATTAATTTACATGGGCTTGATGGGCAAAGTGACCTCACGTGCTGTAGTGACTCCATGAATGAATGATTCTATGACACTGTCCCCTTCTATCTCTCTCTCCATCGCTTTACCTTTCTCTGCCTCTCTCTCTCCCTGCCTATCTCGAGCTGGTCCTCTAACTTTCTATTGCACTCTCTCTCCCTCTCTTTCTCTTTATTTTCACCCTCTGTCTCTCTCTCTCCAATGCACACATATTTGTCAATCACATGTCAAAGAAGGAAACATAATGAAGGAATGGCTGCGCCCTTGAAAATGTTTCCAGCAGAATAGTTAAATGTTTAACGTTTCTGTAGGTAGTTTGACCTGAGATGGTGAGACACAAGGACGTGAGGTTATGAAAGTCTTCACCAAATGTAATAGCGAATAATTTTCTTCTTTGTTGAACCCAAAGGAACAAATGTGGCACAAGAATCAGAAAAGTCAGAGGATTGAATAACATCCAATGGATTTTCACATATACAAGTCAGCAGACCCACGCAAATACAGTCGGTTGAGAGTTCATATCCAGTGATAGACTGGACAAATATCGAGCCAGTGCTTTTTTCTTTATAAATCCGACATCTGACCACTTGGCTATTGCACCTCGACTCGATGTATCTGATAATACTGAAACTGTATGTATTCCACTGTTGCTTTGAAATCACAGGCAATATAAATGGATTGGGAATGTCAATGGACAGGAACCATTAATGGATTGGAAAAGTTAATGGACTGGAAAATATCAGTGGATTGGGAAATTCTATGGACTGAGTTCCATCAATGGATTGGGACAGTTCAGTACATTGTGAAACATCAATGGATTAGGAAACAGGAATTAAAGGGACAGATGAAAGGATTGCCAACATCAATGGATTAGAATGTGGAGAGACAGGAGAAAATGATGCCATTTTAAATCGGGTGTCGGGGGATTAGTAGGAACAGACCAGGGCTATTTTACTCTCTACCTCGCTCCTTTCTTCCATCTGGCTCATTATCACATCCTCTCTCTCACACCGGCGGGAATCACTGGAACCCACACTTGTTGCTCAGGTTGTTTGGTTCCGGGAAAATACAAGATCCACATCAGATTGACAGGAAGGAGAAATGTGATTCGTAGCCAATCATATTCCATTTGGTGATGTGTGCTCAGCAAAGACAGCAGGAAATGCAAATCCTGAAGAGTTTTGATAGAGTAAAGAAGGAGAAAGTGTTGCCAGTGACAGAAGGGTCAGTAACCAGAGGATACACATTTAAGGTAATGGGCAAACGAATTCGAGTTGTGATGAGGAGATTGTTTTTTCAGCAGTGTGTTGTTCTGGTCTGGAATGCAATCCAGAAAGGTCAGTGGAAGCAGATTCAATGGTAACTCTAAATGGAATTGGATATATACCTGACATGGAAAATCTAACAGGGCAATGGGAGAAAGGACAGGAGTGCGGGATGTGGCATTAATAGAATAGCTCTGTTAAATATCCAGCATACGCACAGTAATAAGGTTCAGTGCTTCGACCTCAGTTATTTTCACTCTATCAATGGCAGATAAGGCTCGAGGGACCATGTGGCTACTCCTCATGTTCTTTCCAGTGTCCAGGATGAAGTGCAACATGACACTGATTTCCAGATGGTCGAAACAATCAGGGGAAAACAAATGCAATGGGCATCATTCAGAAAAGCATTACATGTAAAGTAAAAAACCTAACCCCAAGGCATGCGCGGGGACAGAACCAGCAATTTGCAGTTTATGAGAATAAACCTTACCACTTGGTCACCATGCCTTCAGCCAATTGTTGTCTGAGGCTCCAGAGGAGGATTTGTGATTCTTTTTCAATTTGGTTGAAACAGCATCACGAAACATGCACAGAAATAAAGAGGGATTGTGGAATGGGAAACAGATCAGCCTCATTTACATCATCAGCATCAAGAAATCTTCATTCAGACGCTCCATTCCCAACCTCAGCTTTTCTCACATCTGTGCGATAATATAATAGAGTGGACATTGGGTTGTTACTGGGCAGATTATGTAAATAGACTGTGTGCATCATCACAGGAAGTGATGTCATATAATCTGCACAGCACCTCATGGAGACTTGCAGATGAAACCTTCAGTGCAAGAGATGTAGAGTAAACTCTGGTTATTTTAACTGTCAGAGTCTTATAAATTCTGTAGTAAGCCTTGATAGTTGTCAGAATATGATATGGAGGCTGCAGTAAACTAAAGAGAAGATGGAGAAATCTTTGCCTCTACCGGAGAACTTTGAAAAAGTTACTGGATTTAACCAAGCCGAGGCATGGCCGAGATGGTTCCAGATGTTTGCAAGGTATTGCACTGCATCGGGTCTCGTGCAGTTGCCAGACATGGAGCAGGTCAGTACACCACTGTGAGCAATTGAGGGAGTGTGCAGGCAACATCCTCATGATGAACAGAAGGCTACATATAAAGAAGTTATGAAGGCACTCGAGAATTACTTTAATGGAGGAAAAAATGTCATCGTGGAGTCAAATTCAATAGGCTGTGTTTGCTGACAATGCAACCACGAGGTGGTGCTGCACGAGCACATGCGCAAATGCAGCCTCTTCCACTGAAGCATCATTGTCTGTGACGTTCAGGCAGCGTCCAGCACTAAAGATGGCACTGCTCAATTTATCACTTCGTCCCAAAATCCCCTCAAAGGTTGCCATCGCCGACTCCACCCACTCCCAACAGTCCCCCACTCCCTCCTGCGCAAGAACCAGTCAGAGAGTACCAAGTCATCTTAATTCACCTAAAGTGAATTACTTTAGGAGCAGTGACGGTCATTTCATAAGCAAATACTGCACATATCTACACAATGGACATGTTTTGGTTGATACTCGGAGAACATTGTGCTGTTTGAAGTCTCATCAGAAGGGCAGCACCTCTGACAATGCTGCACACCCTCAGTAATTCAGTGAGATTTCATAGAGTCATAGAGTTATACAGCACAGAAACAGGCCCTTCGGCCATCGTGTTCGTGCCGGCCATCAAGCACCTATCAATTCTAATCCCATTTTCCAGCACTTGGCCCGGAGCCTTGTATTCTGTGGCGTTTCAAGTGCTCATCTAAATACATCTTTAATATTGTGAGGGTTCCTACCACTACCACCCGTTCAGGTAGTGTGTTCCAGATTCCAACCACCCTCTGGGTGAAAACTTTTTCCTCAGATCCCCTTTAAACAGTGCCATTCCATTCTCCGGCGGGCATCAAGGGGTGATGGGGCAATGTTGCAGCCAGTGGCCGAGAGGAGGGAAGTGGCATGGCCTAGAGCTAGTGACTGGAGGGAGGTGGGGAGAAGCAGGGAGTGAGTGGACGGAGAGTTCAGTGCGGTGGGTGGGGGAGGGGATATGGGTAGCGAGCGGCCGGAGGGCGGGGGAGTAGGGTAACGAGGAGCGTGGAGCGAGCGGCCTGGAGTGAGTGGCCGAGGGGGAAGAGTGTTTTCTTGCCCATGCGCCAGTTAGTCCTGTTTGTGCATGTGCGAGCTTGGAGCGCTCTGATGACGTCGGCTGGCCACTGCATTGTCAGGAATCACTTTGAATTTAATAAGTGTACCAAACAGAAAGGGGATAGCATTCATTCATTTATCAATGACTTGTACAAACTCATGGAGGTTTGTGAATACGGCAACTTAAGGGAAGAGGTGAATGGAGACAGGATTGTGTTCGGGGTATTAGACAACACCCTTTCAGATCATCTACAGTCCAGGACTGATCTCATATTAACAAAAGTGAATCAATTGAGCAGACAAACAGAGGTTAGAAAGTTTAACCAATCCATTGTCCGAGGGGACAGGGAGAGTCTGATCTTCAGAGTTGCAGACTCAATTGAATTTGTTAAGAAAGCAAAGGAAAAATTAGCGACAAAAGACCAGAAAGACGGGAAGAGCATCTAGTGGTCGCTGCAATCAATTGCAGTAGGTGTGGCCGAGCGAGACACAAGTGGGAAAACTGCACTGCCAAAGAAGCAGAGTGTTTTTCATGGAGAAAAATGGGACACTTTCAGTTAGTGTGTCACAGTAAAATACCAGCACTGAATATAATTAAAGGGAATTCCCGAGAGAGCAAAAACATTAATGAAGTACAGGATATCCAAAGTGTGGAAATACATTTTTTAGGTGAAATCCAGGAAATAAAGTGAGAGTTGCTGGACGGCAGAAATTCTTAAATATTTTAAGGCAGAGGTAGATAGATTCTTGATAATCAAGGGGGTGAAAGGTTATCGGGGCAGGTGGGAATGTGGAGTTGAGGTTACAACCAGATCAGCCATGATCTTATTGAATGTTGGAGCAGACTCGACGGGCCGAGTGGTCTACTCCTGCTCCCAATTGGTATGTTTGTATGTAAGAAAACATGCTCTCGATCCAATGAGAACTATCATTTGTTTGGAAATGGATTTGAACCCCCTTTTATCAAAAGATTATCGAGCTTTAATTTTTATCCAATTAACAGGGAATCCTTGTGGAGTTAAGATTGACAGAAACAATGGGCTGGATTCTATAGATCCCTCGACGTCGAGATCTGTGGTGGGGTTGGGGTGGGGGCTGACTGAAGATGGCTCCGGATGAGGCCCGCCACGGACCTCAACGCCGGCAGGGCCTGGCTCGATATTGCCGGCGATGGCGAGGCCTTGTGGGGGAGCCCTCCACCGCTCGGCAACGGGACCACAAACCTGCATTAATTATTATCCAATCACTTCCTGACGTCCCGCTGCGATCTTCAGCCCAGTGACTGGCACTGCCATGTCTTCAGAGCCCCATCCGGGGAAATGATGTGCAACACTGGTGGGGAGTGGGCAGAAGGTAAGTTTCTCAGTGTGGGGGTGGGGGGACGCAGTCAAGTTAATGTCATGGGTGTAGGGGATGATGGGAAGGGTTATAGTTTACAGTTTGTGCAGTTGGGGTCAGACGGTAAAGGTAGGTTTTGGAAGGGAAAGGGCAAATAATTAATTTAACTGTTATTGGGGGAAAGGGAGAGAGGCAAAAGAAATGTATTTATTGAATTTCATTTCATTTTCCCTTAAATATTTTCCAGTAGGAGTAACAGCACTTTAAAAATGGCTGACACTCCAGTACAGTACTAAGGCAGTGCTGCATTATCAGAAATGCTGTTTTTCAAGTGAGAAAGAAAACTGAGAATCCCTCTGCCTCTCAGGTGGATGTTAAAGGAACCATGGCACTATTTCAGAGAATAGAAGGGGAATTACTTCTGGGGTGCTGGTCATTGTTTAACCCTGAATCAATATCACTTAAAAACTGATTAGCTCGTTTTTATCACATTGCTGTTGCTGGGAGCTTGCTGTGCGCACATTGGGCGCCATGACTACAGTGACTACACTTGGAAAGTCCTTCATTGGCTGTGAAACACTTTGCAACGTCCTGTGGTCGTGAAATGCAAGTCTTGCTTTTTCCATTGTTATCAGTGTCATTGTGATCAAAATATAGGATTCGTGAGCACAAAGTTTAAATCAATTTCGAATAAAATAATGTAAAAGCATCTGTATTATTGCATTGTACTTAATAATCTCCATCTTCCTATCCTTACAGAGTGTAATGTAATCGACCCTGAAATTGATTCCAGAATCTCATAGAATCATAGTCATAGAAAATTTAAGGCACAGAAAGAGGCCACTTGGCTCAGCGTGTCTGTTTCACAGACAATTTCAGCCCAGTTCTGATGAAAGGTCACAGACCAGAAACGTTAACTCTGTTTCTCTCTCCACAGATGCTGCCAGACCTGCTGAGTATTTCCAGCATTTTCTGTTTTTATTTCAGATTTCCAGCATCTGCAGTATTTTGCTTCTGTGTTACTTTGAAAGTTAAAACTGACCCACCTGTCTACAATTCACACTGGGGTCTCCCATGAAATGATTCTGTATAATGTTGTTATAATGAATACAGACTCTGAGCACAGAGCTTCCTCTGGGGAATTGGGGATCTGAAAACCAGCAGTCAGCCATGTAAATAATTAAGACAATAAATATTGTTTGTATTCAATCCGAATATAAAGCCTGGGGTCATCATTTAATGTCGACCTAAGAACACAGCACAACACTATATTTTTCTGACATTGAGGATTAAAAAGAAGTAATCACACAGACAACCAGGGACATACAGAAGACTTACATTGACAATTCCAGATTTAAATAAATAACAATCATCATGTGTGCACAACAACAGCCAGTCTTTCCAGCCTTTACAGAGATAGACAGCAACTCAGGGCCACACTGGAGCAAATGGCTCACAAGATTTGAACTCCTAATGATGGCACTCGTTATCAGTACACCCCGAAGAAAGAGAGCGTTACTCGTATACTCTGCTGGACCAAAAGTCGACAATACCTTCAATACACTCAAAGACAATGGAACCGATAATGATTATGATGTTGCGATGCATTTTCTAACAAGATATTTTCAAGCAAGGGCAAATCCTCACTCTGAAATTTATGTTGCAGGCAAGCAAAACAATATGGTGTGAGACTCTTGACCACTACATGATGAGACTCAGAAGTCTGAGAAAGAGGCAAATAACGTGATGACGAGATTCCCCTGAGAAACACAGAAAACGCAAGGGCACAGAGGAAACCCAGTGAAAGGTCCGAGGCACGTCAAGGAAGACAAAGACAAAAGTCACAATCACGTTCAAACATCCAATCATTGCAGTGGTGACGATCCTTATTACAAAACTTGTCCTATGAGAGGGAAGAAGTGTAAAGTCTGCAGAAAAATGGGACATTTCACTACAGTATGCTAATCGAAGCATGCAGGAAACATTCATAGATTTAAATGCCAGAAGGAAGGTTACATATTTGCAGCACGAGACAAGATTTTTGTTGCTCGCAACCACAATTCCGACACCTGCCCATATGTGATGTGTTCAGAGGCAATTCGACAATATCTGCAGTAATTGACTCGGAGCAATCATCAACATAATGGATGCTCCGACATTCCACAAGTAACAGAGAAAACAGAAACTGTAATTGAACAAGCTGATATCTAAAATCTTCTCCCATGGATCAGATACTCCTCCACCAGTCCTAGGGATCATCCAAGTTACTTTTAAATCCTCCCAGGGGTCCACATGTCAGACTGAGTTCCATGTTGTAGAATCAAGCAAAGAAAATCTGTTCAGTTCCAAAACTATCAGCAAACTGAAGCTGATCACGATCAACATCGCCAGAGGTCAGAACTGCCTGGTGAAAGAAAATACTCTGAAGAAGGATCCATAGTATATACAAAGACATCGGCAAAGTAAAAAAAGAAAACTTTATTTTAGTTTGTTCAGTTTGTTTCCACTGTGCCTACCCACTGTTTGTTTTTCATGTTTGTGATTGTGGCTGTTCAGATTTCAGTCCATTAACACCCTATCTGCACTAATGCTTTGTCTTTCAGCACACCATTAACATATTGTTTGCCTTTTTCTGGTCAACTATTCTGTGGCCTTGACCAATCTGCACCTTCTCCTTTATTATCTCTTGCCCCACCCCCGCTTTACTTGCTTATAATCTTTTACATTTCTAATATTTGCCAGTTCTGAAGAAGGGTCACTGACCTGAAACATTAACTCTGCTTCTCTCTCCACAGATGCTGCCAGCACTTTCGGTTTTTATTTCAGATTTCCAGCATCCGCAGTATTTTGCTTTTAAGAAATTCGATGAATCAGTTTCCTTATTTATTTCTGACAAATGATAGATTTGAGTTAGGTAAGGTACCAAGGGTTTCAGAAACAGGCAGACAAATGGTGTTAATATACAGATCAGCAAATATCTAATTGAATGGTGGAACAGAATCGAAAGGCTGAATGTCCCCGTCAAGTTCCCATGTTTCTCTTCATTGTCCAAACCCCAACAGTAAACGTCTTTGTTCTCTCCATAGACGTTGAATGAGCCATCGTGTATTTCCAGTGTTTTGACTTGCTTAAAGGTCGGTTTTTGGGATGAGCCAATGGAATTTAAAACTGATATCCGGCTTCAAACTGCTAACAACCGAGGCGACGCCATTGTCGGATCATTTAATGATCACTCAAAATTCACCTGAGACCAGTGTTAATGTGCAGCTATGAGAGGGGATTTCTGTGCAGTCAGGGCAGGGAACAGCAGTGAGACCAGTGTTAATGTGCAGCAATAAGAGGGGATTTTTGTACAGTCAGAGCAGGGAACAGCAGTGAGACCAGTGTTAATGTGCAGCAATAAGAGGGGATTTTTGTGCAGTCAGAGCAGGGAACAGCAGTGAGACCAGTGTTAATGTGCAGCTATGAGAGGGGATTTCTGTACCGTCAGGGCAGGGAACAGCAGTGAGACCAGTGTTAATGTGCAGCTATGACTGGGGATTTCTGTACAGTCAGGGCAGGGAACAGAAGTGAGACCAGTGTTAAAGTGCAGCTATGAGATGGGATTTCTGTACAGTCAGGGCAGGGAACAGCAGTGAGACCAGTGTCAATGTGCAGCCATGAGAGGGGATTTCTGTACAGTCAGGGCAGGGAACAGCAGTGAGACCAGTGTTAATGTGCAGCTATGAGAGGGGATTTCTGTACAGACAGGGCAGGGAACAGCAGTGAGACCAGTGTTAATGTGCAGCTATGAGAGGGGAGTTCTGTACAGTCAGGGCAGGGAACAGCAGTGAGACCAGTGTTAATGTGCAGATATGAGAGGGGATTTCTGTACAGTCAGGGCAGGGAACAGCAGTGAGGGAGAGAAGCTGTCGGTATCTGGGCAGGGTCTGAGTTTATCGAATAGTATCAAGAAAGAGCAATTATATTAGGACTGGGTTGTGTTCTCTCTCACACACAGACAGTTACTCTCCCTCCCTCTGTCTAGCTCTCTCTCACAAACACATACCCACTTTTGTCTCACCATTGTGAACTCTGCTTCATACTCGTTCTCTCTGCCTATTTTCCAGTAGAAATAGAAAACCTTCTGCTAGTTTGGAGGATCTGGAGTTGCTCTACTTTGGGAAGAGAAGGTTGAGATGTGATTTGATAGGTGTACAAAATCATGAAGGGTTTGGACAGAGTAGATGGGGAGAAACTATTCCCATTGGCGGAAGGTTCAAGAACCAGAGGGCACAGATTTAAGGTGAAAGGCCAAAGAACCAGAGGCAACATGAGGAAAAACTTTTTTCTGCAGCGAGTAATTAGGATCGGGATTGCACTGAGAGTGTGGGAGAGGTAGATTCAATCATGACTTTTGACAGAGAATTTAATAATTATCTGAAGAAAAGAAAATGCAGGGTGACAGGCAAAGGCAGGGGAGTGTGACGAGCTGGCTTGTTCTTGCAGACAGCTGGCATGGACACAAAGGGCTGAATGGCCTCCTTCTGTGCTGTAACCTGTCTATGATTCTATGCCTCTAAGCCTAGAGATTACCATTGCCTGTGAGTGCCTCAAATGTCTGCAGGCGGTGAACCAGCCCACAAACCAAGGAATGAAGCAGTAATTATAGTTCAGAAATCCTAAAGTTTCAGGATGTGGGATGGACTATTGCTCTCAGTTTAAAGTACTGATTTCATTAATTGAATATCCTTCGTGCCCCAGCTCAGTGTAATCCTGAGCAATAATTGCCAGCAGGTTTTTGAAGTGACAATTAAATGAGGCCCTGTTGGTGGATGTTAAAGATTCCCCAGCGCTATTGAAAGAATCACAGAGAATTCTCGCAGTGTCCTGACCAACATTCCTGACTCAGTAACATCACCAGAAACAGCTGAACACAAAGAACTAAGTGAAGGGTTAAAGTGTAAGGGAGAAAAACCAAACCCGTCCTGACTTCACACAGGAACCCATCGACCATCAGAAAACACACTTCATGAGCTGCAATGTCTGATCATTGAGTCACAGGTATCTCCTCCTGCCTGGCTTCATGCCGTGTGGGATTGGGAATTAGAATGTTTCAGCAACTCATGAAGGTATCCTTGGAGCAGTTGAAACAGCATTCCCTGTGTTTCAGTAAGAAATTCTGATCTGAATGAAGAAAAAACAGAAAATGCTGGTAATACTCAGCAGATCTGTCCATCACAGGACTGATACAAGCTCACTTCTCAATCCAAAGAGCGAGAGATCCAAACACTGAGACAGAATATTAACAAAGAGAGAAAAAACAGGTTAACTGTGCTATGAGAGTAAAAACAGGAAATGCTGGAAATACTTAACAGGTCTGGCAGCATATATGGAGAGAGAAGCTGAGTTAACATTTCAAGTCAGTTACCCTTCATCACAGCTGACAAATATTAGAAATGTCAATGGTTTTAAGCAGGTAAAGCAGAGGGTGAGGCAAGAGATAACAAAAGAGGTGTTGATAGGACAAGGTCACAGAGAATAACTGACCAGAAGGTCATGGAACAAAGGCAAACGGTATGTTAATGGTGTGCTGAAAGACAAAGCGTTAGTACAGAGAAGGTGTGAATTGACTGGAATGCACAAAGCACTCCAAACACAAACATTAAACATTTTTTTAAAAAACAGAAACAATGGGTTGACACAGTAGAAATGAACTAACCAAACTAAAAAAAAACTAAAATAAAATAACCAAATAAAAAGGAAAAAAGAAAAAAAACTAAACATAAAAACGGGGGTGGGGGGGGGGGGGGGGGGGTGTCCGTCATGCTCTGAAATGATTGAATTTAATGTTCAGTCCGGCTGGTTGTAGCATGCCTAATCACTGACCTGAAAGGTTAACTCTGCTTCTCTCTCCACAAATGCTGCAGACCTGCTGAGTACTTCCAGCATTTTTCTGTTTTTGTTTCAGATTTCCAGCATCTGCAGTATTTTGCTTTTCTGTTATGAGAGTACTTCTACTGCTTTTGTAAACATGTTTTAAATATGCATAGTTGAATTATGGACACTGATTCATATGGAATCTTGAACAGATTCCTCTCGTCCTCTGGCATCATTCCCATATTCAAGGAGAATTGAAAGATTGTGGTTCCAGTCTCCGCTATTTCCACCCTTACTTCCCTCAGCAACCCAGGATGCAGCCCATTGAAACTGGGTGACTTTTCTGCTGTGAGTGCTGCCAGCCTTGTAATTGTCTCCTCTTTATCTATTTTCATCCCGTCCCATTTTCTCACTTCTTCCTCAGTTACCGTGACATTTGCAGCATCCGCTTATTTTGTGATGACAGATGCAATGTACTTAATTAGTGCCTCAGCCACACCCTCTGCCTCCACAGGATCTCCTTATTGACTCACCCTTTCAATGACTGTCCAAACGTTGGTAAAAGACTTCAGTGTTCCCAGTTATGTGACCCGCTAATCTTTTCTCATACACTCTCTTGCTGATCTCATTTCCTTTTTCAGCTCTCCTCTGTACTTTCTGTATTCTGCTTGTTTCTCTACTGCATATGAATCCTCACATGATTTCTATATTAATGGTTTTTGAACTATTTTGTTGAAGGATTGAGTTTTGTAAATTTCTCCCTGGCTCCCCTCATGGTCAGGCAGAAAGTTTAACTGCTGTGTTTTCAAACAGCAACGGCTTTATTTGAAAAGCCATTGTGACAGGATTCCGGGTTTTAATCCAGTCACAAATCTGGTTCTGCTGTCTTGTGGCTCCAGCTGTCACATGACCTGTCAGAGGATGACCTCATAATTGACCCAGTCATGGAGCTGTGGGTTGATGTTTAAATTGTTTCAAAATAATTTTCCAGAAGGGCAATCAAAATGAATCGACATATAAAAGGTAGATTTTGTGAATTTGTTCTCCCAGTGGAAATTCCTGCAGAGTCTGCTGGTTTTCATATCCCCAATTCCCCACAGGAAGCTCTGTGCTCAGAGTCTGTATTCATTATAACAACATTATACAGAATCATTTCATGGGAGACCCCAGTGTGAATTGTAGACAGGTGGGACAGTTTTAACTTTCAAATTAACACAGAAGCAAAATACTGCAGATACTGGAAATCTGAAATAAAAACAGAAAATGCTGGAAATACTCAGCAGTTCTGGCAGCATATGTGGGGAGAGAAACAGAGTTAACGTTTCTGGTCTGTGACCTTTCATCAGAACTGGGCTGCAATTGTCTGTGGAACAGACACGATGGGCCAAGTGGCCTCTTTCTGTGCCTTAAATTTTCTATGACTCTATTTTCCTATTAGATTGTGGAATCAATTTCAGGGTCGATGACATTGCACTCTGTAAGGATAGGAAGATGGAGATTATTAAGTACAGTGCCAGAATATAGATGCTTTTACATTATTTTAATCGAAATTGATTTAAACTTTGTGCTCACGCATCCTGTCTTTTGATCACAATGACACTGATAACAATGGAAAAATCAAGACTTGCATTTCACGACCACAGGACGTTGGAAAGCCTTTTGCTGCCAATGAAGGACTTTACAAGTGTAGTCACTGTAGTTATGTAGGAAACATGGTGTCCAATGTGCATACAGCAAGCTCCCAGAAACAACAATGTGATTTTTAAAAATTCATTCATGGGATGTGGGCGTCACTGGCTATGCTTGTATTTATTGCCCTTCCCTAATTACCCTTGAGAAGGTGGTGGTGAGCTGCCTTCTTGAACCGCAGGAGTCCATTTGGTGTTGGTAGACACACAGTGCTGTTTGGAAGGGACTTCCAGGATTTTGACCCAGCGACAGTGAAGGAACGGCGATATAGTTCCAAGTCAGGATGGTGTGTGACTTGGAGGGGAACTTGCAGGTGGTGATGTTCCCTTGGATTTGATGCCCTTGTCCTTCTAGTTGGTAGAGGTTGCGGGTTTGGAAGATGCTGTCTAAGAAGCCGTGATGCATTGCTGCAGTGCATCTTGTAGATGGTACACACTGCTGCCACTGAGCGTCGGTGGTGGACGGAGTGAATGTTTGTAGATGGGGTGCTAGTCAAGCGGGCTGCTTTGTCCTGGATGGTGTCAAGCTTCTTGAGTGTTGTTGGAGCTGCACCCATCCAGGCAAGTGGGGAGTATTCCATCACACTCCTTTCTTGTGCCTTGTAGATGGTGGACAGGCTTTGGGGAGACAGGAGGTGAATGACTCGCCTCAGGATTCCTAGCCTCTGACCTGCTCTTGTAGGCACGGTATTTATATGGCTACTCCAGTTCAGTTTCTTGTCAATGGTATCCGCAAGGATGTTGATAGTGGGGATTCAGCGATGGTAATGCCGTTGAATGTCAAGGGGAGATGGTTAGATTCTCTCTTGTTGGAGATGGTCTTGCCTGGCACTTGTGTGGCGTGAATGTTACTTGCCATTTATCAGCCCAAGCATGGATATTGTCCAGGTCTTGCTGCATTTCTACTCGGATTGATACAGTGTCTGAGGAGTCACGAATGGTGCTGAAGCTCAGATGATTGACCTCCAACAACCACAACCATCTTCCTTTGCGCTCGGTATGATTCCAGCCAGCGGAGGGTTTTCCCCTGATTCCCATTGACCTCAGTTTTGCTAGGGATCCTTGATGCCATACTCGGTCAAACGCTGCCTTGATGTAAAAGTGAGTCACTCCCACCTCTCCTCTTGATTACAGCTCTTTTGTCGATGTTTGAACCAAGACTGAGATGAGGTCAGGAGCTGAGTGGCCCTGGCGGAACCCAAACTGAGCGTCACTGAGCAGGTTATTGCTAAGCGAGTGTCACTTGAAGGCACTGTTGATGACACCTTCCATCACTTTACTGATGATTGAGAGTAGGCTGATGGGGTGGTAATTGGCCCGGTTGGACTTGTCCTGCTTTTTGTGTACAGGACATACCTGGGCAACTTTCCACATTGCAGGGTAGATGCCAGTGCCGTAGCTGTACTGGAACAGGTTGGCTTGGGGCGCAGCAAGTTCTGAAGCACAGGTCTTCAGTACTATTGTCGGAGTATTGTCAGGTCCCAAAGCTTTTGCAGTATTCATTGCCTTCAGTCGTTTCTTGATATCACGTGGAGTGAATCGAATTGACTGAAGTCTGGCAACTGTGATGCTGGGGACTTCAGGAGGAGGCCGAGATGGATCCACAACTCGGCACTTCTGGCTGAAGATTGTTGCAAATGCCTTATCTTTTGCAGTGATGTGCTGAGCTCCCCCATCATTGAGGATGGGGATATTTATGGAGCCACCTCTTCCAGTTAGTTGTTTAATTGTCCACCACCATTCATGACTGGATGTGGCAGGACTGCAGAGCTTAGATCTGATCCGTTGGTTATGGGATCGCTTAGCTCTGTCTATCGCATGCTGCTTATGCAGTTTGGCATTCAAGTAGTCCTGGGTTGTAGCGTCACCAGGTTGACACTTCATTTTGAGGTATGCCTGGTGCTGCTCCTGGCATGCCCTCCTGCACTCTTCATTGAACCAATGTTGGTCTCCTGGCTTGATGGTAATGGTAGAGCGGGGGTAATGCTGGGCCATGAGGTTACAGATTGTGGCTGAGTACAATTCTGCTGCTGCTGATGGCCCACAGCACCTCATGGAAGCCCAGTTTTGCATTGCTAGATCTGTTCGAAATCTATCCTATTTAGCACGGTGATAGTGCCACACAACACGATGGACGGTATCCTCAATGTGAAGGCGGGACTTCATCTCCACAAGTACTGTGCGGTGGTCACTCCTACCAATACTGTCATGGACAGATGCATCTGCGGCAGGCAGATTGGTGAGGACGAGGTCAAGTATGTTTTTCCCTCGTGTTGTACCCCCACCACCTGTCGCAGACCCAGTCTAGCAGCTATGTCCTTTTGGACCCGGCCAGCTTAGTCAGTAGTGGTGCTACCGAGCCACTCTTGGTGATGCACATTGAAGTCCCCCACCCAGAGTACATTTTGTGCCCTTGCCACCCTCAGTGCTTCCTCCAAGTGCTGTTCAACATGGAGGAGTACTGACTCATCAGCTGAGGGAGGGCGGTAGGTGGTAATCAGTCGGAGGTTTCCTTGCCCATGTTTGACCTGATGCCATGAGACTTCATGGGGTCCGGAGTCGATGTTGAGAACAGCCAGCGCAACTCCCTCCCTACTGTATACCACTGTGCCACCACCTCAGGAGAGGTATGTCCTGTCCCACCAGCACGACAGACCTGGGGATGGTGATGGCAGTGTTTGGGACATTGTCGTTAAGGTATGATTCCGTGAGTATGACAATATCAGGCTGTTGCTTGACTAGTCTGTGGGATAGCTCTCCCAACTTTGGCACAAGCCCACAGATGTTAGTAAGGAGGACTTTGCAGGGTCGACAGGGCTGGGTTTGCTGTTGTCGTTTCCGGTGGTCGATGCCGTGTGGTCCTTCCGGTTTAATTCTGTTGGAGAATTTTCTGTGCTTTGCTTATTATTACTTAACTTTGTAGCAGCAGAAAAGCAGGACACAGCTTGTAGCTAATCTAACCACAACCAACGGTCATAAAATGTAGACAGAGCAGCTAACCACAATCAGACGTTACGGCCAGATATGGTGTCTGGAGTGGGCATTGAATTAAGGAACTAGCTTGTTATTGGTGAAATCGATGTTTTGCTGACCTTGGACACTGGATGGTGCACCGTTACGTAGGCAGACTTGTGGGTGCTTATCTAATTGTGAAACTGTTAGCTCTGCCTCTTTTATACTATATAAGTCCACGGCGATCTGTAGCTTTTAGGGGAGCAGCACGGGACCGCCTTTAGGTAAGGTGATATCCCCCATGATATCATGCAACAACGTGTTTGTTCTCAACGTCTGAGTCCAGAGAATTTGTTAAACAATTGGGCACAATCTGGATTTTCTTCAACACATTGCTTTTTAGAAATTTTGTCGTGGTTAGATACAACTGAGTGGCTTGCTAGGCCACTTCAGAGGGCATGTAAGAGTTAACCACATTGCTGTGGATCTGGAGACACATGTCATCCAGACCAGGTAAGGACAGCAGATTTTCATCCCTGAAGGACATGAGTGAATCAGATGGGTTTTTACAACAATAGACAATGGTTTGATGGCCATCATTAGACCAGCTTTTTAATTGCAGATTAATTAAATTAGAATTCCACTTCTGCTGTGGAGGGATTCGAAACCATGTCCCCAGAGAAATATCCTGGGTCTCTGGGTTACTAGTCTAGTGATACGCCACTGCCGAACCTCGAGATAATAACGAGATAATCTGTTTTTAGAATTAGAATTAGAATTAGAACATTACAGCACAGTACAGGCCCTTCGGCCCTCGATGTTGCGCCGACCTGTGAAACCATCTGATCTACACTACACCATTTTCATCCATATGTCTATCCAATGACCACTTAAATGCCCTTAAAGTTGGCGAGTCTACTACTGTTGCAGGCAGGGCGTTCCACGCCCCGACTACTCTCTGAGTAAAGAAACTACCTCTGACATCTGTCCTATATCTATCACGCCTCAACTTAAAGCTATGTCCCCTCGTATTTGCCATCACCATCCGAGGAAAAAGACTCTCACTATCCACCCTATCTAGCCCTCTGATTATCTTATATGTCTCTATTAAGTCACCTCTCCTCCTCCTTCACTCCAACGAAACCAACCTCAAGTCCCTCAGCCTTTCCTCGTAAGACCTTCCCTCCATACCAGGCAACATCCAAGTAAATCTCCTCTGCACCCTTTCCATAGCTTCCACATCCTTCCTATAATGCGGTGACCAGAACTGCATGCAATACTCCAGGTGCGGTCTCACCAGAGTTTTGTGCAGCTGCAGCATGACCTCGTGGCACCGAAACTCGATCCCCCTACTAATAAAAGCTAACACACCATATGCCTTCTTAACAGCCCTATTAACCTGGGTAGCAACCTTCAGGGATTTATGCACCTGGACACCAAGATCTCTCTGTTCATCTACACTACCAAGAATCTTCCCATTAGCCCAGTACTCTGCATTCCTGTTACTCCTTCCAAAGTGAATCACCTCGCACTTTTCCACATAAAACTCAATTTGCCATCTCTCAGCCCAGCTCTGCAGCCTATCTATGTCCCTCTGTACCCTACAACATCCTTCGGCACCATCCACAACTCCGCCGACCTTAGTGTCATCCGCAAATTTACTAACCCACCCTTCTATACCCTCTTCCAGGTCATTTATAAAAATGACAAACAGCAGTGGCCCCAAAACAGATCCTTGCGGTGCACCACTAGTAACTAAACTCCAGGATGAACACTTGCCATCAACCACCACCCTCTGTCTTCTTTCAGCAAGCCAATTTCTGATCCAAAGCTCTAAATCACCTTCAACCCCATACTTCCGTATTTTCTGCAATCGCCTACCGTGGGGAAACTTATCAAACGGCTTACTGAAATCCATATACAACTCAACCACTGCTTTACCCTCATCCACCTCTTTGGTCACCTTCTCGAAAAACTCAATAAGGTTTGTGAGGCGCGACCTACCTGTCACAAAACCGTGCTGACTATCGCTAATTAACTTATTCTTTTCAAGATGATTATAAATCCTGTCTCTAATAACCTTTTCCAACATTTTACCCACAACCGAAGTAAGGCTCACAGGTCTATAATTACCAGGGCTGTCTCTACTCCCCTTCTTGAACAAGGGGACAACATTTGCTATCCTCCAGTCCTCCGGCACTATTCCTGTCGACAATGATGACATAAAGATCAAGGACAAAGGCTCTGTAATCTCATCCCTAGCTTCCCAGAGAATCCTAGGATAAATCCCATCTGGCCCAGGGGACTTATCTATTTTCTCACTTTCCAAAATTGATAACACCTCCTCCTTGTGAACCTTAATCCCATCTAGCCTAGTAGCCTGAATCTCAGTATTCTCCTCGACCACATTTTCTTTCTCTACTGTAAATACTGACGCAAAATATTCATTTAACACTTCCCCTATCTCCTCTGATTCAACACACAACTTCCCACTACTATCCTTGATTGGCCCTAATCTCACTCTAGTCATTCTTTTATTCCTGATATACCTAGAGAAAGCCTTAGGGTTTTCCCTGATCCTATCCGCCAATGACTTCTCGTGTCCTCTCCTTGCTCTTCTTAGCTCTCCCTTTAGATCCTTCCTGGCTAACTTGTAACTCTCAAGCGCCCTAACTGAGCCTTCACATCTCATCCGAACATAAGCCTGGCGTTGAAGTAGACACACTTTAAACCTGGTTCTTGCTTGCCAGTGCCCTCTTGCGTCATTGTAACCTTATCCCTGACCTCACTACTCTCAACATCCTGTACACTGGCGCTGCAATTTAGGTTCCCATTCCCCTGCTGAATTAGTTTAAAACCCCCGAAGAGCACTAGCAAATCTCCCCCCCCCCCGCGCCCCCCCCCCCCCCCCCCAGGATATTGGTGCCCTTCTGGTTCAGGTGAAGACCATCCTGTTTGTAGAGGTCCCACCTACCCCAGAAAGAGCCCCAGTTATCCAGGAAACCAAAACCCTCCCTCCTGCACCATTCCTGCAGCCACGTGTTCAACTCCTCTCTCTCCCTATTCCTCGCTTCGCTATCACGTGGCACGGGCAACAACCCAGAGATAACAACTCTGTTTGTTCTCGCTCTAAGCTTCCACCCTAGCTCCCTGAATTTCTGTCTTAAATCCCCATCTCTCTTCCTCCCGATGTCGTTGGTGCCTATGTGGACCACGACTTGGGGCTGCTCCCCCTCCCACTTAAGGATCCCAAAAACTCGATCTGAGACATCACAAACCCTGGCACCTGGGAGGCAACATACCAACCGTGAGTCTCACTCGTTCCCACAGAACCTCCTATCTGTTCCCCTAACTATGGAGTCCCCAATGACTAATGCTCTGCTCCTCTTCCCCTTTCCCTTCTGAGCAACAGGGGCAGACTCTGTGCCAGATACCTGTACCCCATTGCTTACCCCTGGTAAGCCGTCCCCCGCAACAGTATCCAAAGCAGTATACCTGTTGTTGAGGGAAACGGCCACAGGGGATCCCTGCACTGCCTGCTGGTTCCTTCTCCTTCCCCTGATGGTAACCCATCTACCTACTTCTTTCACCTGAGGTGTGACTACCTCCCCATAACTCCTCTCAATAACCCCCTCCGCCTCCCGAATGGTCCGTAGTTCATCCAGCTCCAGCTCCAGTTGCCAAACGCAGTTCTCGAGGAGCTGGAGTTGGGTGCACTTCCCGCAGATGCAGCCAGCAGGGACACTCTTGGCGACCCTTACCTCCCACATTCTGCAGGAGGAACATACAACTGCCTTAACTTCCATTCCCTCCATTCTAAAATCCCAGCAAATCTACTGAAAAAGCAAAAGAAAAAAATGTCAGGACTTATTAGGTTAGCAATCCAACGGACAGAGCTTCTTAAATAAAAAGCTTACCTTATCAACACAACAGAGTCCTTTTTTTTTGGTTGGAGGAGGAGGGTGGGTGGGAGACACTACACATGTAGTGTCTCGGGTACAGCCACCACCCAAATATATAGTTTTTACTTACCCAGCAGTCCCCTGGCCCTCCGAAAACAAAAGGGAATTAACTTCTAAACTTCCACTGAAATTGACTTCCCAGCAGTTAGCTCGCTCTCGCACCTCCGGTACAGTCAAGCTGCGTGATGTTGATTCAGCGTTAAACAATGACGAGCGCCCCAGAAATAATTCCCCTTCTATTCTCTGAACTAGTGCCATGGTACCTTTAACATCCACCTGAGAGGGCAGAGGGGTCCTCAGTTTTCTGTCTCACCTAAAAGCCAGCATTTCTGATAGTGCAGCACTGCCTTAGTACTGAACTGGAGTGTCAGCCATTTTTGAAGGGCTGTTAGACTGACTGGAAAATATTTAAAGGAAGATTAAATGAAATTAAATAAATATATTGCTTTTGCCTCTCTCCCATCCCCCCAATAACAGGTAAATTAATTATTTGCCCTTTCCCTCCCAAAACTTATCATTACCATCTGAGCTTCAGCAACTGCCCCAACTGCACAAACTGTATACTATAACCATTCCCACCATACCCTACACCTCTGATATTAATTTGACTCCGTCCCCCTCCCCCACACCGAGAAACTTATCTTCTCCCCACTCCCCACCAGTGTTGCGCCTCGTTTCCCCGGACGGGGCTTCGAAGGCACGGCAGTGCTGGCCTTCGGGCTGAAGAACGCAGCGGGACATCAGGAAGTGATGGGATAATAATTAATGCAGGTTTGTGGTCCCGTCGTTGAGCGGTGGGGGGCCCCCACAAGGCCTAGCCGTCGCCGGCAATATCGAGCCAGGCCCTGCCGACGTTGAGGTCCGTGGCGGGCCTCATCCGGGACCATCTTCAGGCAGTCCCCACCCAACCCCCACCACAGATCTCGACGTCGAGGACTCTATAGAATCCAGCCCACTGTTTCTGTCAATCTTAACTCCACAAGGATATGCCTGTTAATTGTAGAAAAATTAAAGCTCTATAACCTTTTGATAAAAGGGGGTTCAAATCCAGTTCCAAACAAATGATAGTTCTCATTGCATCAAGAACATGTTTCTGTCATCCAAACATACCAATGGTATGGTGGTAGAGCACTCGGCCCCTCGAGTCTGCTCCACCATTCAATATCATCATGGCTGATCTGATTGTAACCTCAACTCCACATTCCCACCTGCCCCCGATAACCTTTCACCCCCTTGTTTATCCAGAATCTATCTACCACTGCCTTAAAATATTTAAGAATTTCTGTCGTTCAGCAACTCTCACTTGTTTCCTGGATTTCACATAAAGAATGTATTTCCACACTTTGGATATCCTGTACTTCATTAATGTTTTTGCTCTCTGGGGATTTCCCTTTAATTATATTCAGCGCTGGTATTTTACTGCGACACACTGACTGAAAGTGTCCCATCTTTCTCCATGAAAAACACTCAGCTTCTTTGACGAGGCAGTTTTCCCACTTGTGTCTCTCTCGGCCACACCTACTGCAATTGATTGCAGCTGCCACTAGATGCTCTTCCCATCTTTCTTGTCTTTTACCACGAATTTTTCCTTTTGTTTTCTTAACAAATTCAATTGAGGTTGCAACTCTCGAGATCAGACTCCCTGTCCCCTCGAACAACGGATTGGTTAAACTTTCTAACCTCTGTTTGTCTGCTGAATTGAATCACTTTCGTTAATGTGAGATCAGCCCTGGAATGTAGATGATCTGAAAGAGTGTTGTCTAATACCCCGAATACAATCCTGTCTTCATTCAGCTCTTTCCTTAAGTTCACGTATTCACAAACCTCCGTGAGTTTGTACACGTCATTGATAAATGAATGAATGCTCTACCCTTTCTGTTTTGTATGCTTATTAAATTCAAATTGACGCCTGACAATGCAGCGGCCTGCCGACGACATCAGAGCGCTCCAAGCTGCGCAGATGCACAAACAGTCTCTTGCGCTTTGAGATGCTGCACATGCTCAGCCGATGTCGTCCAGGACTAAGTGGCGCATGCGCGGGAAAACAGGCTCGCCGTCGGCCACTCACTCCAGGCCGCTCGCTCCCTGCTCCTCGCTGCCCCGCACCCTCGCCCTCCGGCCGCTCGCAACCCATATGCCGCCCACCCCCGCACTTCCCTCTCTCCTTCCCTCACGCCCTACTTCTCCCCACGTCCCTGCAGACACTAGCTCTCGGCCATGCCGCTTCCCTC
This sequence comes from Heterodontus francisci, assembly GCF_036365525.1. NCBI lineage: Eukaryota > Metazoa > Chordata > Chondrichthyes > Heterodontiformes > Heterodontidae > Heterodontus > Heterodontus francisci. Next base: position 60,445,359 of record NC_090398.1, read on the forward strand.
CTCTCGGCCTCTCGCTCCAACATTCAATCATTCTTCACTGCACTGCCCGAAAAAGCAAGGCGGGCGCCGAGGGTTGATGGGGCAATATTGGAGCGAGTGGCCGAGAGGAGGGAAGCGGCACGGCCCATGGCCTGGAGCATGAGCGGCCAGAGAGCAAGATGGGGATGGTGATGGGGGAAGCGGGGAGTGAGCAGTCAGAGAGTGGGATGGGGGGAAGTGCGGAATGATCGTCCAGAAAGTGGGATGGCACTGTTTAGAGGGGATTTGAGGAAAACGGTATTCACCCAGAGGGTGGTTGGAATCTGGAACACATTGTATGATGGGGTGATAGTGGCAGGAACCCTCATAACATTTAAGAAGTATTTAGATGAGCAATTAAAACGCCATAGAGTACAAGGCTAATGGCCATGTGCTGGAAAATGGAATTGGAATAGATAGGTACTTGATGGCCGGCACAGACAAGATGGCCGAAGGGCCTGTTTCTGTGCTGTATGACTCTATAAAACCTTACTGAACTACAGAGGATGTGCAGCACTGTCAGAGGTGATGTCCTTCTGATAAGAGTTCAAACAGCGCAACGTTCTCCGAGTATTAACCAAAACATGTCCATTGTGTAGATATGTGCCATATTTGCCTATGAAACGACCGTCACTGCTCACAAAGTAATTCACTTTAGGTGAATTAAGATGACTTGGTACTATATAACTGGTACATGCTCAAGAGGAAGCGGGGGACTGTTGGGGGTGGGATGGAGGTGGTGGCGGCTACCTTTGAGGGGATTTTTGGGTCGAAATTGTTTTTCGGTGGTAAATTGTGTGGCACCATCTTTAATATAGGCAGCTGCCTGAATGTCACAGACAGTGACGTTTCAGTGGAAGAAGCTGCATTTGCGCATGTGCCGGTACAGCGCCACCTAGTGGTTGCATTGTCAGCAAATGCAGCGTTTTAAATTTGGCTCCACGATGACACATTTTCCTCCATTAAAGTAGGTCACGAGGGACTAAATAACTTCTTCATTTGTAGCCTTCTGTTCTTCATGAAGATGTTGCATACACACTCCCTCCATTGCATACAATAGCATACTGACCTGCTCCATGTCTGGCTTCTGCACAAGACCCGATGCAGTACGATACCTTGCAAATCTCTGGAACCATCTCGGCCACGCCTCGGCTTGGTTCAGTCCTGTGACCTTTTCAAAGTTCTCCGGCAGAGGCAAAGATTTATCCATCTTCGCTTTAGTTTACTGTGCCCCCCCATATCATATTCTGATATCTGTCAAGGCTTAGTACAGAATTTATAAGACTCTGACAGTTAAAATAACCTGAGTTTACTCTTTACGTCTTGCATGGAAGGTTTCATCTACAACTCTCCATGAGGTGCTGTGCAGATTATATTACATCACTTCCTGTGATGATGCACACAGTCTATTTACATAATCCGCCCATAACAACCCAATGTCCACTCTATTATATTATTGTACAGATGTGAGAAAAGCTGAGGATGGGAATGGAGCGTCTGAATGAAGATTTCATGATGCTGATGATGTAAATGAGGCTGATCTGTTTCCCATTCCACTATCCATCTTTATTTCTGTGCATGTTTCTCGATGCTGTTTCAACCAAATTGAGAAAGATTCACAAATCCTCCTCTGGAGCCTCAGGTCGTAGCTGCCCAAAGGAATGGTGGCCAAGTGGCAAGGCGTCAGTCTTGTAAACTGACGATCACAGGTTCAATCCCCGTCCGTGCATTATGATTAGTTTCTAACTTTAAATTAGATTAGATTAGAGATACAGCACTGAAACAGGCCCTTTGGCCCACCGAGTCTGTGCCGAACATCAACCACCCATTTATACTAATCCTACACTAATCCCATATTCCTACCAAACATCCCCACCTGTCCCTATATTTCCCTACCACCTACCTACACTAGTGACAATTTATAATGGCCAATTTACCTATCAACCTGCAAGTCTTTTGGCTTGTGGGAGGAAACCGGAGCACCCGGAGAAAACCCACGCAGACACAGGGAGAACTTGCAAACTCCACACAGGCAGTACCTGGAATCGAACCCGGGTCCCTGGAGCTGTGAGGCTGCGGTGCTAACCACTGCGCCACTGTGCCGCCCTGATGCCCATTGCATTTGTTTTCCCCTGATTGTTTCGGCCATCTGGAAATCAGTGTCATGTTGCACTTCATCCTGGACACTGGGAAGAACATGAGGAGTAGCCGCATGGTCCCTCGAGCCTTCTCTGCCATTGACAGAGTGAAAATATCTGAGGTCCAAGCACTGAACCTTATTACTGTGCATATGCTGGATATTTAACAGAACTATTCTATTAATCCCACATCCCGCACTCCTCTCCTTTCCCCCATAGCCCTGTTATATTTTCCATGTCAGGTATATACACAATTCCATTTCGAGTTACCATTGTATCTTCTTCCACTGATCTTTCAGGATTGCATTCCAGACCAGAACTACACACTGCTGAAAAAACAATCTCCTCATCACAACTCTAATTCTTTTGCCCATTACTTTAAATGTATTTCCTCTGGTTACTGACCCTTCTGTCACTGGCAACACTTTCTCCTTCATTACTCGATCAAAACTCGCCAGGATTTGCATTTCCTGCTGCCTTTGCTGATATAACAAGGCTGAGCACACATCACCTAAAGGAATATGATTGGCTATGAATCACATTTATCCTTCCTGTCAATCTGATGTGGACCTTGTATTTTCCCGAACCAAACAACCTGAGCAGCAAGTGTGGGTTCCAGTGATTCCCGCCGCTCTTAGAGAGAGGATGTGATAATGAGCCAGAGAGAAAGAGGAGTGAGATAGAAAGTAAAATAGCCCTGGTCTGTTCCTACTAACCCCCGGCCTCCTACTTAAAATGGCAACATTTTCTCCTGCCTCTCCACATTCTAATCCATTGATGTTGGCAATCCTTTCATCTGTCCCTTTAATTCCTGTTTCCTAATCCATTGATTCACAATGTACTGAACTGTCCCAATACAATGATATAACGCAGTCCATACAATTTCCAATCCACTGATATTTTATAGTCTATTGACTTTCCCAATCCATTAATGGTTCCTGTCCATTGACATTCCCAATCCATTTACGTTGCCTGTGATTTCAAAGCAACTGTGGAATACAAATAGTATCAGTATTATCGGAGACATCGAGTCGAGGTGCAATAGCCAAGTGGTCAGATGCTGGGTTTATAAAGAAAATGCACTGGCTCGATATTTGTTCAGTCTATCACTGGATCTGAACTCTCAACTGATTGTATTTCCGTGGGTTTGCTGACTTGTATATGTGAAGATCCATTGGATATTTCTCAATCCTTTGACTTTTCTAATTCTTGTGCCACATTTGTTCCTTTGGGTTCACCAGTGAAGAAAATTATTCCCTATTACATTTGGTGAAGACTTTAATAACCTCACATCCTTGTGTCTCACCATCTCAGGTCAAACTCCCTACAGAAACTTTAAACATTTAACTATTCTGCTGGAAACATTTTCAAGGGCGCAGCCATTCCTTCATTATGTTTCCTTCTTTGACATGTGATTCACAAATATGTGTGCATTGGAGAGAGAGAGTGAAAAAAAGAGACAGAAGGAGAGGGGGAGAGCGTGCGATAGAAAGTTAGAGGACCAGCTAGAGACAGGCAGAGAGAGAGAGGCAGAGAGAGGGAAAGCGAAAGACAGAGAGAGAGAGAGAAGGAGAGAGAGAGGGAGAGAGAGAGAGAAGGAAAGAGAGTAAAAGAGTTATTGAGTCATGGAGTCACTACAGTACAGGAAGTCATTTTGCCCATCAAGTCCATGTAAATCAATTCATTCAGTCCCATTCCCCCGCTCTATCCCCATAGCCCTGTACGTTATCTAAACCTGTCATATTTATTATAATCTTGTACATGTCTATCAAATCTCCCCTCAATCTTCTTTGCTGCAAGGAGAACAGCCCCAGCTTCTCCAACCTAACATTATAGCTAAAATCCCTCATCCCTGGATTCATTCTGGTAAATCTCCTCTTCACCCTCTCAAGGACACTCACATCCCTCCAAACGTGTGGTGACTGGAACTGGATGCAATTCTCTGCTTGTGGCCAAACTAGAACTTTATGCAGGTTCAGCATAACTTCCCTGCTTTTGTGCTCAATACCTCTATTTATGAAGCCCGAGATCCCATATGCTTTGCGAACTACTCTCCCAATGTGGCCTGCTACCTTCAAAGAACTATGCACATGAATCCCCAGGTTTTTATTCCCACAAATATACTTTATTCATAGAAATCTGTAAAAAACAGTTCAAAACAGAACCAACTTGAAATTCCAGAAAGTGCAAAGGAAATCAGTTTTCTTCAATACAGGAGTGAGTTGCCTCACAACCCTTCCATTCCATTGTACATGCCATGTACATTTTACAGCAAACCTATATTTGGTGTATACAGCCCGAGGGGTTTCCCCTGAGTCCAGCCCCTCAGTTCACTATGGCGGGAGGACCTTACACTGTGGTCTTTCCCCATTGAGATTTTGCAGTAGCTGCCCCAAGCTTTAGTGTGTCTTTCAGCACGTAGTCCTGGAACTTGGAATGTGCCAGTCTGCAACACTCGGTCGTGGAGAACTCTTTGTGCTGGAAGACCAGCAAGTTTCAGGCAGACCAAAGAGCGGCTTTCACCAAATTGGTGGTCCTCCAGCAGCAGTTGATGTTTATCTCGGTGTGCGTCCCTGGGAACAGCCCGTAGAGCACAGACTCCTGTGTTACAGAGCTGCTTGGGATGAACCTCAACAAAAACCACTGCATCTCTTTCCACACCTGCTTTGCAAAGACACATTCCAGAAGGAGGTGGGCACCTGTCTCTTCCCCACCAGAGCCACCTCGTGGGCCGTCTGTAGAGGAGGGCGAGACTCCGGGCGTGCAAGAAGCATCTGACAGGGAGGGCTCTTCTCACCACCAGCCAAGCTACGTCTTGGTGATGGTTTGAAAGTTCTGGTGATAAGGCATTCTGCCAGATGACTTTGGCGGTCTGCTCGGGGAACCATCCGACCGGATCCACGACCTCCTTTTCCCATAGGGCCTTGAGGACATTCCGTGCAGACCACTACCTGATGTATTGGTGTTTAAAGGTGTTTTCCTGCGGAAACTTTCCCACGAAGGATAGGTGGTATGGCACATTCCAACTGGCTGAAGCGTTCCGCTGCAATGTAACCAGACCCATCCTTTGCAACACCAAGGACAGATAGAACCTCAGTACCTGGTGTTTGCGTACTGGGGCTCTACACACAGCTTGATACAGCCGCACACAAAAGTAGTCATCAGAATGAGGACGGCGTTGGGTACATCTTTTCCGCCCTTATCCACAGGTTTGAACATCGTGTCCCTCCAGATCTTGTCCATTTTAGATCTTCAGATAAAGCGGAAAATGGCTCGGGTGACGGCCACTGCGCAGGAGTGGGGTATGGGCCAGACTTGCGCCACAATAATGTGAACGCCTCGCACCTAATGACCATTTTCTTACCCATAATGGAAAGAGATCGCTGCTCCCACATGCTCAGTTTATTGTGTACACTGGCCACTCACTCCTTCCAGGTTTTGGCGCAGGCCCCTGCCCTTCCGAACCATATCCCCAGCACCTTCATGTAGTCTGACCTGATGGTGAAGGGGACAAAGGATCGGTCAGCCCGGTTCCCAAAGAACATGGCCTCAATCTTGCCGTGGTTGACTTTGGCTCCTGAGGCCAGTTCGAACTGGTTGCAGATGTACATCTGTCTGTGAGGGGATGGTGGGTCCGAGCCGAAGACGGCGACGTCGTCCATGTGCAGGGAGGCTTTAACCTGAGTGCCTCCACTGGCTGGGATTGTCACCCCTCCTATGCCTGCATCCTTCCTAATGGACTCTGCAAAAGGTTCGATACAGCAAACAAGCAAGACAGGAGAGAGAGGACAGCCCTGTCTGACTCGAGATTGGATCGGGAAACTTTATGATTCGCACCCATTGATTGAGACTGCACTACTGATGTTTGTGTGGAGCAGTTTGCTCCAATTGCAGATTCACTCCCAAACCCCATTTTGGAAAGCACGTCCATCATGTCGGTGTGCGATATACTATCAAAAACCTTCTGAGACAGGTGTCCATATCCCTGAGTAGTGTAAGACTATCTGAGACCTTCCTGCCGGGGACAGTGCAGGTCTGATCAGGGTGAATCACCAACTGCAGAGCAGATTTGACTCGACTGGCTGTGACTTTGGACAGAATCTTGTTGTCAACATTAAGCAGCGAGATGGGCCGCCAATTTCTGATTTCTGCCCTCACCCCTTTCCGCTTGCAGATGAGGGTGATGATGCTTTTGCTCATGGATTCTGACATGCTGCCGGTTAGTGGCATTCTCTCGTACACTTCCAGCACGTCTGGGCCGACCCAGTCGCAGAGAGCCAAATACAACTCAACCAGTAAGCCGTCGCATCCGGGAGTTTTACTCATCTCGAATGACTTGACGGCCTTTGTCAGCTCATCCAGAGTTAATGGCTTGTGCAGTCTCTCCCTCATGCTGACATCTAAGACATCTGTGATAGATGACAGGAAGGACTGGGAAGCCTGTGGGCTTCGTGTCTTACAGCCCAGCATGAAAGTATTTGTTAATCCTTCGTATGTCGGACTGCGAAGACGTGACCTAGCCTTCCTCTTCCTTCAGGCTGCTGATCACCGAGCTCTCTGTGTGTCCCTTTTGGAAGAAGAAACGTGAGCACATCTCATCCTGCTCAACGGAGCGGGCTCTGGACCGGAAGATGATCTTGGCGGCCTCCGTGGCAAAGAGCGAGGACTGCTGACTCTTCACCTCTTGGAGGTACTCCTTGACCTCGACCCCCATCAACTGCAGCCAGAGCAGACTTTGGATACTTTTCTGGAGTCGGGACATTTCCCTCTGTCTCTCTCTCGCCCTCTGAACACCTTTGAAGATAAAGAACCTCTTGATATTCGCCTTGATCGCTTCCCACCAGTGAAACTGGAGACTCAAGAGGGGTTTCACGGTTCTCCAAACTTTGTAATCCCTTTTGAGTTCCTCAATGTTCTCTGGGGTTAGCAGTGCCGCATTGAGCTTCCATTTCCCCCTGCCAACCTGCTGGTCATCCTGTAAGTGACAGCTGGCCAGTGAGACGCAGTGGTCGGAGAAGAGCACCGGCTTGACGTCGGTGGATCCAACCGTGACAGCACGGGGCACAAACAGGAAGTCAATCCTGGAACGGGCAGACCCGTCTGATCTTGACCAAGTGTATCTACGCTGTGCTCCGTCTGCAGGTTTGCTGAAGACTTCGTGCAATTTGGCATCTTTTACTGTTTCTATTAGGAATCAGGAAGTAGCGTCCAGTTTTCTGTCGTCTCTGCTGGATCGTCCAGCTGCATCGATGATGCAGTTGAAGTCACCGCCTCGGATGACCGGCCTGGACGTCGCCAGCAGCAGTGGGAGCTGCTGGAAGACGGGCAGCTGCTCGCTGCGTTGTGACGGGGCAGACACGTTGATCAACTGGAGTGGAGCGTTGTTGTACATTCCAACTGCTATGAGGAGGCGATCGCCCACCACCTCCTTAACTTCGGAGATGGTGAAGTTACCTCCCTGCACCCAGGCCGGAGGAACGGTAATCATTAACGCCTGACCAGATCGATGGCCCGTGGGACCACCATCGCGACCACTGCCTGTAGGTGCTGAGGTGTGGTATTCTACATTCCTGCAGAAACAGTAGGTCGGCTTTGACCTTGGTGAGGTAATCGAAGGTTGAATCACATCGCGTAGTGGATTTAATGCTACGCACATTAATTGAAGCAATCCTTATGCCAGTTTTTTTTAAGTTAGTTGTTGCTTCCCATACCATTTGTCCTTGCTAGTCCCAGTCCTTCGGGATGTTCCTGCATATCCATAGTGTACGCAAGCTGTGTCACGTTCGTTGGGCTCAGAAACCCCTCCTGGTTTTTTAAGCAGGGTTTGTTCCGCTGGGGTGACATCGGGGGGGTCTTGTAGGCAACGAGGATTGGGCTGTCCTCTGATGTTCCTCTCTGTTTATCCTCGAAAACATCATTGCTCCCGGCTTCCCGGAGCTGAGGTGCGCCAGTCGTGTCTTTGCTCTCGGTGTCCCGGAGCTGGGATGCGCTGGGCATGATGTTAGGTGTGGCGCTTTGGGGTTGGGGCACGTCGGGCCCATCACAGCTTCCAGTGCCCGGGGGCTGGGGGGCTTTATCTTCCAGCTCCTTGGAGTTCTGACGCTTCTTTTGAAGGCGCCGTCGTTTCAGCACTTCCTCGTCCAGTGAAGAGGAGCTGTTCTAGTCTGTATCAGAAGGTAACCTCCTCTTGCCACTGGTTTGGGTGGTGGCCTGTTCCACTTTTGGAGGTCTTTTCTTTGTGGTTTTCCTTTGTTCCACGTGCCACTGACCGGTTTGTCCATCTGCTGCCTCCTCCTCCATTGATTCAGTCTATGGAGGAGGGGTTTCTTGGTGCAGGGGAGGTGCTGGATCGCTGGTTTTAGCTGCTTCCCCTTTCTTCTCCTTCTCAGATAGAAGTTCCTCACTGTGAAAAAGGTTGCTTGTCTCCTTTCCAGCACCGGACGCCTTTGTTGTCCCTTCTCCCGGCCTTTCCTTGGACCTTGCTGCCAGAGCATAACAGAGCCAGCGTTTGGGGCAGGTTTTGTCGTGGTGGCCTGCCGCACCACACAAGTTGCAACACTTAGTCTGCTTACAGTGCTTGGTCTGATGGTCTTCCTCCTTGCAGTTCTTGCAGACAACCGTGTTGCAGTTAGCTGCCTCGTGACCAGATTTGCCGCAGGTGCGTCAAACTATGGGCTGCCAAGCGTAGACCAAGAAGCCTCGACTTCCCCCGATTGGGAAGCTGGAGAGAGGGTCGATAATGGCTCCATTGGCATCGATCTTCAAGGTCACCTTGACCTGCCGCTTGCTGGTCCAAATGTCAAAGGGGTCCTTGACATCAGTGCTGCTGTTGGCCACCTCGACGTACCTGGCGAGAAAGGTGAGTACATCCACCACAGGAACATGGGGGTTGTAGAGGTGAATCGTCACCACCCGGTCACGTAGTGATGGAAGCGTGAAGAGTGGCTCCACTGTGAGGATCAACAATGACGCCCTGTCCCCTTTCTCCTTGAATGCCTTCGGGAACTTGATGCATCCCGCCACTTTCTTGAACGTCACGTCGAAATACCCACTGCTGGGGAAATCCTGCAGGCAGATGATGTCCGTCGCTTGAAATCCACAACAATCGATTTTCTTGATGAAGAAGGTGCGACCGACTGATACATCTCCTTCCTTGTCCCTCACCACCACCCGAACGGTGTTCCGCACTCCCTGGCCTGAAGGTCGAAGATTGGTTACAGCCATTCTACTCAAAGCCTACCCAGGATCAAAAGCCACTGATCATGGTTTCTCCTCTGCCAAGTAAGCACTGATAAGAACAGATGCTGCATTTGAACTCAGCCAAAAAAAAAAAAATATTTCCAAAATATACTTTATTCATAAAAATGTGTAAAAAAAAACATTACCAAACAGTTTCAAATAGCACCAAGTCAAAAATTACTAAAAGTGCAAAGGAGGTCCATTTGCTTCAATACAATCATGAGTTGCCTCACAACCCTTCCATTTCACATTTGCCATGCCAGGTACATTTTTACATTTTGCAGCAAACGAAAATTTTCCCGATACAGTTCGAGGGGTTTCCCATGAATCCAGCCCCTCAGTTCAGCTTGGTGGGGGTACCTTACACAGTGGTCTTTCCCCATTGAGCCTTTGCTGTGGCTGTCCCAAGCTTTAGTGCGTCCCTCAGCACGTAGTCCTGGACCTTGCAATGTGCCAGTCTGCTACATTCGGTCATGGAGAACTCTTTGCTCTGGAAGACCAGCATGTTTCAGGCAGACCAAAGGGCGTCTTTCACTGAACTGATAGTCCTCCAGCAGCAGTTGACATTTGTCTCGGTGTGCGTCCCTGGGAACAGCCCGTAGAGCACAGACCCCTGTGTTACAGAGCTGCTTGGGATGAACTTCGACAAAAACCACTGCATCTCTTTCCACACCTGCTTTGCAAAGACACATTCCAGAAGGAGGTGAGCAACCGTCTGTTCCCCACCACAGCCACCGCGGGGTCATTGTGCGGAGGGGGTGAGACTTCAGGCGTGCAGGAAGGATCTGATGGGGAGGGCTCTTCTCACCACCAGTCAAGCTATATCTTGGCGCTTGTTTGAAAGTTCTGGTTATGAGGCATTCCGCCAAATGACTTTGGCGGTCTGTTCGGGGTACCATCCTACAGGATTCACCATATCCTTTTCCCGGAGGGCCTTGAGGACATTCCATGCTGACCACTGCCTGATGGATTGGTGGTCAAAGGTGTTTTCCCTCAGAAACTGCTCCACGAAGGAAAGGTGGTACGGCACAGTCCAACTGCATGGTGCGTTCCGCGGCAATGTGACCAGACCCATCCTTCGCAACACCGGGGACCGATAGAAGCTCAGCACATAGTGAGACTTGGAGTTTGCGTACTGGAGGTCTAAACACAGCTTGATGCAGCCGCACACGAAGGTGGTCATCAGGATGAGGGCCACATTGGGTACATTTTTCCCTCCTTTATCCAAAGATTTGAACATCGTGTCGCTCCGGACCTGGTCCATTTTAGATCCCCAGATGAAGTGGAAAATGGCTTGGGTGACCGCCACAGCGCAGGAGTGAGGTATGGGCCAGACCTGCACCACGTACAGCAGCAACGTGAGTGCCTCGCTTGTGATGACCAGGTTCTTACCCGCAATGGAGAGAGATCGCTGCCCCCACATGCTCAACTTGTGTTGTACCTTGGCTACTCGCTCCTGCCAGGTTTTGGTGCATGCCCCGGCCCTTCCAAAATATGCTTTCAATGTAAGTATGTCCCTCATTAAATATGGTGACCAAAACTGTACACAGTGTTGTAGGTGCAATCTCACCAATACCCTGTATGGTTGTAGCGAGACGTCCCTTCTTTTATACTCCACCCCGCTTGCAATAAAGGCCAGCATTCCATTTGCCTTGCTGATTACTTGCTCTACCTGCATGCTGACTTTTTGTGATTCATGTACAAAGGTTCCCAGATCCCTCTGGACCACAGTATTCTGCAGTCTCTCTCTGCTTAAATAATATTCTGATTTTCTGTTCTTCCTGTCAAAGTGGACAACTTCACATTTTCCCCCATTATACTCCATTGGCCAAATTCTTGCCTACTCACTTAATCTGTTTATATTCCTTCGGGCTGAAATATATACTCCCACTGCCGAAAACAATGGCGGCAGGTGAAAACAATGGCAGCCCGACCGTGTGGGGGGCTGCATGTCGCAGAGCCACTGCAATCCTAAGCACGGAGGCTTATTTAAATAGCCTCTCCCCCCGCAAACACTTACCTTGACCACCTGACTATCTCCCCCCCTCCAAAGTACATAAACTTTAACCTAAAATCCATTCCCTGCACCAATGATGTTTCTTTGACCCTGTTCCACCCGCCCCCCCACCCCCAATCCCGAACTGAGAAACTTCCCTCCTCCCCCCTCCCAACCAGTGTTCCACCTCATTTCCCCAGACGGGGATCCGAAGGCATGGGAGTGCTGGCTAGTGGCATGAAGATCGCACCGGGATAGACGACGGATGATTCGAGCATTTTCCCAATGACAGACATAACGCGAACTGGCCTATAGGTTCCAGTTCTCTGTCTCCCTCCTTTCTTGAATAGAGGTTTTGCATTTGCAGTTTTCCAAACTGCTGGGACTTTTCCACAAACTAGGGAATTTAGGAAGATTGCAACTAATGCATCCATTATCTCTTCAGCCACTGACTTTAAGTCCCTTGGATGCAGGGCATTAGGTTCAGGGAACATTTCCACCTTTAGTCCCATTGGTATTCCCATTACCTTTTCTCTGGTGATTGTGATTGTTTTAAGTTCCCTCCCTTTTGCCTCATCATTTTCTACTATCCTTGAAATGCTTTTAGTGTCTTCTACTATGAAGATGATGCAAAATACTTGATCAAAGCTTCTGCCATTTCCATGTTTCCCATTATTAATCCCCACTCTCACCCTGACCAATGCTCACTTTAGCTACTATTCTCTTTTTGTGACATATTTGTGACACTTTTCCTGAATGTTTCAATACTTTTTTCTAATTTTCTCTCATACACCAATTTCTATCTATTTTCCAGCATCCTTTGCTTGTTTCTAAAATGTTACCAATATTTTGGCCCACCATTAATCTTTGCAGCATTGTACACCTTTTCTTTTAATTTGATACTACCCTTAACATTGTTAGTTAGCTACGGATGATGCATCCTTCTGGTAGAGACTTTCTTACTCAATGGAATATATCTGTGTTGAGAATTATGAAATATCTCCTTAAATGTCTGCAGTTTCCTCACAGATCCAGATAGCTTCTACTTCGACCAAGGGAGTTTACACAGAACCAGGAATCTTCTACAGAGACACAGACAGGTCGTACATTGATCTGGACAGCTCTTACACAAACACAAAGACTACACAGGTCCAGAGATTAATGCACATACAAATCTTGTTCTGTCACAGACCCAGGGAGGTCCTACACAGACACAGACACAGCTCAGTAGAAACAGACAACTCTTAAACAATCCCAGACAGCAACGAGACAGACCAGAAAGCTCCTCAGCAGAAGAATTTCTTCCATCCATTAAATAATTTTGAAAAATCAGATTTTTAAAAAATCTCTGACCCAGACAACACATACACAGTCCCAGACTCTGTACAATACTGAGTCTGATGGAGTAATATACCACAGGCTGTGGTTGGGCCTGGGTTTTTCCTGTCCTACAGCCTGTGAGATGAACTAATATGCCTCAGACTGAGGGAGAAACGTCTGCTCATTCTGTTCCATGTGGCTCTGGGTGGGGTCAGTGAACTCAACACAGGCCAGGAACACGAACAGAGGCTGAAACAGCACAGGCTGGGGCTGGGGCATGGGCCTGTCCTGCTCTGTAAATGAACTTTGAAGGAAGACTGCAGTATCTGTCTCTCTGTATCCAACACTGAGTCTGCTTTCTCTGTTCATAGACAGTGTAATTTATTGAGTTCTTTCTTGGATCAAACAGGGTAACAGTGAGGGTGAGCTCTGACTCCTAACCCTTTCTGGATTATAAGGAAAAAATAATGAATGAGAAACAGAGAAGCAATGTGGGAGAAGGGATGGAGGATGGATATGTCCATGAATCTGATGAAAAGTGTCTCAAACACAAGACAATATTACGATATCATCAGTGGAACATTGTCATAATCTGAGCTCCGAGATCGAGTCGGGTCCCTTTCAATGTTCCCTCTAAAATGCACAGCCACAACTCACAAGTCCCTGCACAGGCTGTGCACACATCAGCCCCTTGAGATTACTGTGCATGTGTGACCATGCATAACAAATTAAAGGACACTTCACTTAAACCAACAGCCGGCGTAACCAAAACAATTAGAGGGAATGTTGATCCTATTCTCCCAAAGTGAGGAATGAGCAGCTGGGGAAATTCTACCAGGAGTTATATTTTCCTACAGGAAGGTGAGGTCACTGTGAGGCTGGAATCGCTCAGTTGGAAGAACACTAGATGAAAGAACCAGGATACAATCCCTGGTTTTGTGACTTTCAATTTGGTATCGCTTTGATTTTAATGAGAGAGAATCAGAGGGGAAAGTTTCCACTTATGACCACGTGTCTCTAGGATTAATGGGATTGAAACTACATCTGATCCTTATCCTGAACAGGGAAAGTTGCTCTCCATGTATTTAAAGTGAATGAATCTGCTCTTAACGTTGCCTTAATGGAACATTCACTGTCTGGAAATGCTTGGTGCAGAATGTTTTCCTGTTACATGAACGTAGCAGAGGAGCAGATCTGAGGTGCTGTTCAATAGAGAGAATTGGAAGTGGTTGAAGGGGTGGCGTGACGGTGAGAGTGAGAGGGGCAGCGACTTGGCCACGGTCGATACAATTCCAGGAATGAAGGTCAGAGGAGCAGACCAGGCTGGAAATTCAAAAAGAGTGAGGAGAAGCTGATGTGAAAAAGAGAGTAAATGACAAGCTTATTCAGTTGGTTTGGGGTGGTATTTATAACACCCTGAATCTTAGTTTGATTCTCTTCCAGGTTACAGTGAGTTGTAGAAACTTTGTGTCCACAGAATCATAGAATGACAAACAAGGGAAACATTTGGGAAAAGGGCAGAAGGAGATGGAGAATAGCATGAATACAAAAGATATTGTTAGAGTGCTTCCTTTTTTTAATTATGAGGATTTGCTTTGTAAAACTGAGAAAAGATTCCATAGATGCTGGAACTTTGTTATTTTTTAAAGAGGTCGGCAGAAGGTCTTTTGGATTGAGCTTGTAAACAATAGTTACCTGTTTTCAGATAATTACCCAGGAGAGTTTTTTTTTTAACTTGTGGAAAGATGTTTACCGAGAAGTGACAGGTCACAATTTATAGGTGTCAGGAGGCTTGACTCCTGAGATGCTTTTGGTTTCACTTTGGAAGGTCAGTTGAAATATTGACAATGGTTTGAAAAGACGATAAAGGCTCAACCTGCCAAGAATGAGTCCAAACTCAGCCTTTTCCAGCACTTTGAAAAGCCTGCCAGATTTCCATTTCTTTGAGAAGCTCTGAGAAACAAGTGTAAGAAACTGCCTGAAACCCTTGCTGCTGCATTTCTCCTGGAACACCTGCCCAAACTGATCTTCAACGTCGCCTGTCAAGAAATGTTTTTGGAAGATCCCAGTGACAGCCATCTAAGTGCATTTGAGACACCAAACCAAAACAAAGGACATCTGACCTCTTTCCATATCTTCTCTTTTTTCTTCAAGAATAGGCAAGTATCTAGCCAAAGTATTCTTTTTGTCTGGTTTTTTTTGTGGTAGAGCTCTAAAGAGTAAATCTCTTTATTTTTGGATAACAGGTGCATGTGTATGTGAGGGGCTAAGGTAAAAAGGGAACTTGTTTATTTCAATCTGTGTGTTACTACTTTGCTTCATCACTGGTTACGTCTTGGTTTATAATAAATTGATAATTTTGTTGTTTATTAAAGAAAACTGGAGGCACACAGAACAGAATGATGCCAGGCTCCTTACTGAGCCTGAGGATGTTTGTTCATCTCAACCAGTGTAGTACAGAGCTCCACAAAAAAACAGGAAATCCCAGGCTCCATCCCTGGCCTGTGGTATGTTACTTCATCACGCCTGGTATGGCACGGAGCCCCCAGAGCAGGAAATCCCAGATTCCATCCCTGGCCTCTGGTATGTTACTTCATCACGCCTGGTATGAGACGGAACCCCCAGAGCAGGAAAGATCCAGGTTCCATCCCCGACCTGTGGTATGTTACTTCATCACGCCTGGTATGGCACGGAGCCCCCAGAGCAGGAAATCCCAGATTCCATCCCTGGCCTCTGGTATGTTACTTCATCACACCTGGTATGGTACGGAGCCCCGAGAGCAGGAAAGATCCAGGTTCCATCCCCGGCCTGTGCTGAATTAGCTGATTTGACCCGGTTGGCATTGAACCACAATCAGGGGAGGATGGGCCGAGGCTCCATGGCCTGTGGCGTGTTAGTTATTCTCATTTGGTGAGGCACTGAGCACCATATACAGCAGGAAGGGTCTGTGCTCAGTGAGCTGATCTCACCCTTCAGGGAAAAGCATTAAAGACGGTAGAGAAAGAACATAATCGTGAGAAGTTACCTGAGTGTTCCATTGCACAGATCTTGAAAGGTACATGAGCAATACTGTGATGCGATAGCTGGAGAAAATAGGTTAATGTGAATATACTGCCAGGACAGCAGGTGAATAACTTTGGGATGTTTTTACAATGGAGCAAAAATTCCCGAAAAGGAACCAGTAGAATTTCTTCTTTCCTTTATTTCGTTCAATCCATCATTCACCAATCAGGTTGGTGTTTGGTCACGACCTCCTATCATTTCCCCAGAGAAAGGCTCACATCCGTGATACAGGCCGCGCTGTATTCAAGGAACCCGAGCAAAATTGAAGTCGGTGGGATTCGGGCAAAAACTCTCCACAGGTTGCAATCATACCGAACGCAATGGAAGATTGCCGTGGTTGTTGGAAACCAAACATCTAAGCCTGAGGGAATTGTTGTAGGAGTTCCTCAGCGTAGTGTCCTAGCCCCAAACATCTTCAGCTGCTTCATCAGTGACCCTAACTCCATCATTAGGTCTGAAAGCTTGCTGACGATTGTATAGTGTTCAGTATCATTCACGACTTGTCAGATATTGAAGCAGTTCATGTCCACATGCAGAAAAACCAGGACAACAATCAGGTTGAGCTGATAAGTGGCAAGTAACATTCACGTCATACAACCAGCCAATGACGCTCTCCAATAAAAGAGAATCTAACTATTTCCACCTGTCATTCAATGGCATTACCATCACTGAATCACCCACCATCAACAGGGGAATGGGAACCTAAATTGTAGTTCCAGTGTACAGGCTGTTGAGAGTAGTGAGGTAGGGGATAAGGTTACAGGGACGCAAGAGGGCACTGGCAAGCAAGAACTTGGTTTAAAGTGTGTCTACTTCAACGCCAGGAGCATCCGGAATAAGGTGGGTGAGCTTGCAGCATGGGTTGGTACCTGGGATCCTGATGTTGTGGCCATTTCGGAGACATGGGTAGAGCAGGGGCAGGAATGGATGTTGCAGGTTCCGGGATTTAGATGTTTCAGAAAGAACAGAGAAGAGGGTAAAAGAGGGGGGGGGGGTGTGGCATTGTTAATCAAGGAAAGTATTACAGCGGCAGAAAGGACGTTTGAGGACTCGTCTACTGAGGTAGTATGGGCCGAGGTTAGAAACAGGAGAGGAGAGGTCACCCTGTTGGCAGTTTTCTATAGACCTCCGAATAGTTACAGAGATGTAGAGGAAAGGATAGCGAAGATGATTCTCGACAGGAGCGAGAGTAACAGGGTAGTGGTTCTGGGGGACTTTAACTTTCCAAATATTGACCGGAAATACTACAGTTCGAGTACTTTAGATGGGTCTGTTTTTGTCCAGTGTGTGCAGGAGGGGTTTCTGACACAGTATGTGGACAGGCCAATCAGGGGCGATGCCACATTGGATTTGGTACTGGGTAATGAACCCGGCCAGGTGTTCGATTTAGATGTAGGTGAGCACTTTGGCGATAGTGATCACAATTCGGTTAGGTTTACCTTAGCGATGGGCAGGGACAGGTATATACCGCAGGGCAAGAATTATAGCTGGGGGAAAGGAAATTATGACGCGATTAGGCAAGATTTAGGATGTGTAGGATGGGGAAGGAAACTGCAGGGGATGGGCACAAACGAAATGTGGAGCTTATTCAAGGAGCAGCTAATGCGTGTCCTTGATAAGTATGTACCTGTCAGGCAGGGAGGAAGTTGTCGAGCGAGGGAGCCGTGGTTTACTCAAGAAGTTGAAGCGCTTGTCAAGAGGAAGAGGGCGGCTTATGTTAGGATGAGACGTGAAGGCTCAGTTAGGGCGCTTGAGAGTTACAAGCTAGCCAGGAAGGATCTAAAGGGAGGGCTAAGAAGAGCAAGGAGAGGACACGAGAAGTCATTGGCGGATAGGATCAAAGAAAACCCTAAGGCTTTCTATAGGTATATCAGGAATAAACGAATGATAAGAGTTAGAACAGGGCCAATCAAGGATAGTAGTGGGAAGTTGTGTGCGGAATCAGAGGAGATAGGGGAAGCGTTAAATGAATATTTTTCGTCAGTATTTACAGTAGAGAAAGAAAATGTTGCCGAGGAGATTACTGAGATACAGCCTACTAGGCTAGATGGGATTGAGATTCACAAGGAGGAGGTGTTAGCAATTTTGGAAAGAGTGAAAATAGATAAGTCCCCTGGGCCAGATGGGATTTATCCTAGGATTCTCTGGGAAGCCAGTGAGGAGATTGCAGAGCCGTTGTTGTTGATCTTTAAGTCGTCATTGTCGACAGGAGTAGTGCCGGAGGACTGGAGGATAGCAAATGTTGTCCCCTTGTTCAAGAAGGGGAGTAGAGACAGCCCTGGTAATTATAGACCTGTGAGCCTTACTTCGGTTGTGGGTAAAATGTTGGAAAAGGTTATAAGAGACAGGATTTATAATCATCTTGAAAAGAATAAGTTCATTTGCGATAGTCAGCACGGTTTTGTGAAAGGTAGGTCGTGCCTCACAAACCTTATTGAGTTTTTCGAGAAGGTGACCAAACAGGTGGATGAGGGTAAAGCCGTGGATGTGGTGTATATGGATTTCAGTAAGGCGTTTGATAAGGTTCCCCACGGTAGGCTATTGCAGAAAATACGGAAGTATGGGGTTGAAGGTGATTTAGAGCTTTGGATCAGAAATTGGCTAGCTGAAAGAAGACAGAGGGTGGTGGTTGATGGCAAATGTTCATCCTGGAGTTTAGTTACTAGTGGTGTACCGCAAGGTTCTGTTTTGGGGCCACTGCTGTTTGTCATTTTTATAAACGACCTGGATGAGGGTGTAGAAGGGTGGGTTAGTAAATTTGCGGATGACACGAAGGTCGGTGGAGTTGTGGATAGTGTCGAAGGGTGTTGTAGGGTACAGAGGGACATAGATAGGCTGCAGAGCTGGGCCTAGAGATGGCAAATGGAGTTTAATGCGGAGAAGTGTGAGGTGATTCACTTTGGAAGGAGTAACAGCAATGCAGAGTACTGGGCTAATGGGAAGATTCTTGGTAGTGTAGATGAGCAGAGAGATCTTGGTATCCAGGTACATAAATCCCTGAAAGTTGCTACCCAGGTTAATAGGGCTGTTAAGAAGGCATATGGTGCGTTAGCCTTTATTAGTAGGGGGATCGAGTTTCAGAGCCACGGGGTCATGATGCAGCTGTACAAAACTCTGGTGAGGCCGCACCTGGAGTATTGCGTGCAGTTCTGGTCACCGCATTATAGGAAGGATGTCGAAGCTTTGGAAAGGGTGCAGAGGAGATTTACTGGGATGTTGCCTGGTATGGAAGGAAGGTCTTACGAGGAAAGGCTGAGGGACTTGGGGTTGTTTTCGTTAGAGAGAAGGAGGAGGAGAGGTGACTTAATAGAGACATACAAGATAATCAGAGGGTTGGACAGGGTGTATAGTGAGAGTCTTTTTCCTCGGATGAGGATGGCAAACACGAGGGGACATAGCTTTACGTTGAGGGGTGAAAGATATAGGACAGATGTCAGAGGTAGTTTCTTTACGCAGAGAGTAGTAGGGGCGTGGAACGCCCTGCCTGCAACAGTAGTAGACTCGCCAACTTTAAGGGCATTTAAGTGGTCATTGGATAGACATATGGATGTAAATGGAATAGTGTAGGTCAGATGATCGGCGCAACATCGAGGGCCGAAGGGCCTGTACTGCGCTGTAATATTCTAATTCTAATTCTAATCCTGGGCCTTCCCATTGACCAGAAGCTTAAGTGTACCAGCCAATAAATACTGTGACCACAAGAGCAGGTCAGATGCTGGTAATTCAGCGGAGAGTCACTCACGTCCTGTCTCCTAAAGCCTGTCCACCATCTACAAGGTGCAATTCAGATGTTTGACGGAATACTCTCCACTTGCCTGTATGAGTGCAGCCCCAACAATATCCAAGAAGTTCAACAACATCCAGGACAAGACAACCTGCTTGATCAAGCACCGCATCCACCACCTTATACTTTGACTGGGAACCAAGGTGGGTGGATGGAGTTAAAATACAGACCAGTCAGGAGCTCATTAAATGGCAAAACAGGCTTGAGGGAAAAATAGTCTACTTCTGTTCCAAGATCCCAATCTTCCTAATCCTGGAACAAACACATTTTCAGATTAACACCCAGTCCGTCCATGTTGTCTGTCAGAGTTAATTCCTCAACCCTCTTCATAATGAAAAACTAAATCTGCAGGGAGCTGAAACGAGGTCCCGTCCTTTTTTTGAGGCCATTTTTGTCTCACTGTTAACAATCTCCAATTGTAAAGTAGAAATCCACCCATGGCTCAGTTACCAGGAACTGCTGCAGAGACTTAGAGAATCCTGACCCTCCTGCATTTCCCACATTTTACCAGCTGCCCATTCTTGAATCAGTATTTGGGAATTTAAATCCTGAAAATTCTGTCTGTTGATCCAATTCTATCGTGTTTTTGTTAACAATAACCAGGGGAGTGGAATTAGAATCCAGTAAACCTTTTATCTCTCTCTCTGTTAGTATTCTGTCTCAGTGTTTGGATCTCTCACTGTTTGGATTGAGAAGTGAGTTTGTATCAGTCCTGTGATGGACAGATCTGCTGAGTATTACCAGTATTTTCAGTTTTTCTTCATTTCAGATCAGAATTTCTCATTGAAACACAGGGAATGCTGTTTAATCTGTTCCAGAAATACTTTCATGAGCTGCTGAAACATTCTGGGCTGAATTTTACCAGCTCTCCGACATCGGGGGTCATGACTGGGGAGGTGGGGGGCCTGGGAAATACGTCCGGGAGAGGCCCGTCACAATCCGTGACACACGGTAGGTCCCGCCCCATTTTACTGGTGGTGACGGGACCTCGGTGCCGTTCCCCCACCTCCCCCCGCCCCGCGCTGCTTTTCAGCGGCACCACAATTAACATATGTAAAGCACCATTTACCTTGTCTGATTCTGCATCTTACCTTGTCTGATACTGCATCCCACTGCTTTTCACTCCACAGTTCCACATTTTTTGCTGAACGGGCAGCTGTCATGTGCACGTCCCATTCACGATAGAAAAAAGGCGGCGGAACAATAGAAGTAGATTAGAGATACAGCACCGAAACAGGCCCTTCGGCCCACCGAGTCTGTGCCAAACATCAACCACCCATTTATACTAATCCTACACTACTCCCATATTCCTATCAAACATCCCCACCTGTCCCTATATTTCCCAACCAACTACCTATACTAGTGAAAATTTATAATGGCCAATTTACCTATCAACCTGCAAGTCTTTTGGCTTGTGGGAGGAAACCGGAGCACCCGGAGAAAACCCACGCAGATACAGGGAGAACTTGCAAACTCCACACAGGCAGTACCCGGAATCGAACCCAGGTCCCTGGAGCTGTGAGGCTGCAGTGCTAACCACTGCGCCAATGTGCCGCCCGACGCAGTGCAAGTAAGTCTGGTTATACCGGGGTCTCAACTCTGCATAGTTGAAGGCAGATTGGAGAGGGGGATGGTATTCCTGGGGTTACAGTCAAGCAGACATGAAGGGAGGTGTTGGGTGGTATTACTGGGGGCACAGCTCAGCAGGCATGAAGGGAGGTGGTGGGTGGTATTCCTGGGGGCACAGCTCAGCAACATGAAGGGAGGTGGGGGGATGGTATTACTGGGGGCACAGCTCAGCAGAAATGAAGGGAGGTGGGGGGTGGTAGTACTGGATTAAGTTAAGTTAAGAGATACAGCACTGAAACAGGCCCTTCGGCCCACCGAGTCGGTGCTGACCATCAACCACCCATTTATACTAATCCTACAGTAATCCCATGTTCCTACCACATCCCCACCTGTCCCTATATTTGCCGACAACCTACCTATACTAGCGGCAATTTATAATGGCCAATTTACTTATCAACCTGCAAGCCTTTGGCGTGCGGGAGGAAACCAGAGCACCCGGAGGAAACCCACGCAGACACAGGGAGAACTTGCAAACTCCACACAGGCAGTACCCAGAATTGAACCCAGGTCCCTGGAGCTGTGAGGCTGCAGTGCTAACCACTGCGCCACTGTGCCACCCTACGGGGGGCACAGCTAAGCAGACATAAAGGGAGGTGGTGGGTGGTATTACTGGGGGCACAGTTCAGCCGACATAAAGGGAGTTGGGTGGGTGGTATTACTGGGGGCACAGCTCAGTAGACATGAAGGGAGGTGGGGGTGGTATTACTGGGGGTACAGCTCAGCAGGCATGAAGGGAGGTGGGGAGGATGGTATTACTGGGGGCACAGCTCAGGAGACATGAAGGGAGGTGGGGGGTGGTATTACTTGGGGGCACAGCTCAGCAGGCATGAAGGGAGGTGGGGAGGATGGTATTACTGGGGGCACAGCTCAGTAGACATGAAGGGAGGTGGGGTGATGGTATTACTGGGGACACAGCTCAGCAGACAAGAAGAGAGGTGGGCGGATGGTATTACTGGGGGCACAGCTCAGCAGACATGAAGGGAGGTGGTGAGTGGTATTACTGGGGGCACAGCTCAGCAGGAATGAAGGGAGGTGGGGGATGGTATTACTGGGTGCACAGCTCAGCAGACATGAAGGGAGGTGGGCGGATGGTATTACTAGGGGCACAGCTCAGGAGACATGAAGGGATGTCGGCGGATGGTATTACTGCGGGCTGAGCTCAGCAGACATGAAGGGAGGTGGGTGGATGGTATTACTGGGGGCACAGCTCAGCAGACATGAAGGGAGGTGGGGGGGTGGTATTACTGGGGGCACAGCTCAATAGACATGAAGGGAGGTGGGCGAATGGTATTACTGGGGGCACAATTCAGCAGACATGAAGGGAGGTGGGTGGATGGTATTACTTGGGGCACAGCTCAGCAGGCATGGAGGGAGGTGGGGAAGATGGTATTACTGGGGGCACAGCTCAGCAGGAATGAAGGGAGGTGGGGTGGTATTACTGGGGGCACAGCTCAGCAGACATGAAGGGAGGTGGGCGGATGGTATTACTAGGGGCACAGCTCAGGAGACATGAAGGGATGTCGGCGGATGGTATGACTGCGGGCTGAGCTCAGCAGACATGAAGGGAGGTGGGTGGATGGTATTACTGGGGGCACAGCTCAGCAGACATGAAGGGAGGTGGGGGGTGGTATTACTGGGGGCACAGCTCAATAGACATGAAGGGAGGTGGGCGAATGGTATTACTGGGGGCACAGTTCAGCAGGCATGAAGGGAGGTGGGTGGATGGTATTACTTGGGGCACAGCTCAGCAGACAAGAAGGGATGTGGGGGTGGTATTACTGGGGGCACAGCTCAGCGACATGAAAGGAGGTGGGGGATGGTATTACTGGGGTCACAGCTCAGCAGACATGAAGGGAGGTGGGGGGTGGTATTACTGGGGACACTGCTCAGCAGACATGAAGGGAGGTGGGGGTGGTATTACTGGAGGCACAGCTCAGCAGACAAGAAGGGTGGTGGGGGGATGGTATTACAGGGGTTTCAACTCTACATACTTGAAAGGAGATGGGAGGGGGGACGGGATTACAGGGGGCAGAAATCTTCAGGCATGAAGAGAGGTGCAACATACGTGCCCTCTGTAAACAGTGGTCGCTCTGCTCCATTGTTTTTGTGTGTGAGTTAAGGAGTAATGGCACTCTAGTCACCCTGTGTGTTGGGAGGGTGGCTGGTTATCTGGCTTGTGGGGCAATCGATGCAGCTGTTTCAATCTGAATGTGGTCACGCTGTGCCACTCTTAATGGGAGCTAAGATGGGCAATGATATGCCACTCCACATAGTTGATCCATGAAGGTACCTGATGTACCAATCAACATCAATCTCTGACCTGTTCTGAACCTTCAAACAAGTGAAGGAACCGAGTTTAATTGTAACTTGGAGATGGACATGCTTCATCCTATATTATTTGATCCGTTTCTCGTGAGGATCCATATGCACCACAGCCAAAACCAGCAGGCAGGTGCAGCCCACGTAGAAGCCCCCGGTCGTGAGCAGCTGTCCCCAGTGAGAGCTCACCATGACAGATCGCCACCTATTACTTAAATTTGCGGATGAAACGAAGTTCGGTGGAGTTGTGGATAGTGCCGAAGGATGTTGTATGTTACAGAGGGACATAGATAGGCTGCAGAGCTGGGCTGAGAGATGGCAAATGGAGTTTAATGCGGAAAAGTGTGAGGTGATACACTTTGGAAGGAGTAACAGGGATGCAGAGTACTGGGCTAATGGGAAGATTCTTGGAAGTGTAGATGAGCAGAGAGATCTTGGTGTCCAGGTACATAAATCCCTGAAAGTTGCCACCCAGGTTAATAGGGCTGTTAAGAAGGCATATGGTGTGTTAGCTTTTATTCGTAGGGGGATCGAGTTTCGGAACCACGAGGTCATGATGCAGCTGTTCAAAACTCTGATGCGGCCGCACCTGGAGTATTGCGTGCAGTTCCGGTCAACGCATTATAGGACGGATGTGGAAGCTTTGGAAAGGGTGCAGAGGAGATTTACTAGGATGTTGCCTGGTATGGAGGGAAGGTCTTACGAGGAAAGGCTGAGGGACTTGAGTTTGTTTTCGTTAGAGAGAAGGAGGAGGAGAGGTGACTTAGTAGAGACATATAAGATAATCAGAGGGTTAGATAGGGTGGATAGTGAGAGTCTTTTTCCTCGGATGGTGATGGCAAACACGAGGGGACATAGCTTTAAGTTGAGGGGTGATAGATATAGGACATATGTCAGAGGTAGTTTATTTACTCAGAGAGTAGTAGGGGCGTGGAACGCCCTGCCTGCAACAGTAGTAGACTCGCCAACTTTAAGGGCATTTAAGTGGTCATTGGATAGACATATGGATGAAAATGGAATAGTTTAGCTCAGATGGTTTCACAGGTCGGCGCAACATCGAGGGCCGAATGGCCTGTACTGCGCTGCAATGTTCTATGTTCTATTTTCTATGTATCTGCAGGTCCTGCATGACATACCTGCAGATGTCAGAGCGCCAGTATCAGAGACGACTTCCGATGTCGAGAGAGGTGTGACACATCTCTGTGCCCTACTGAATGATGACCTGGGATTCTTTGGGCATCCTATGCCTGTGGCCATGGAAGTGACAGCAGCTCTTAACCTTTACACCTCTGCATCATTTCAGCGGCCCACCGGAGACCTTTGTGGTGTCACTCAGTCAGCAATGCACCGCTGCATCAGGGAGGTCACCGATGCCCTGTCCCGGAGGGCGGGTGACTATGTCCACTTGCTAATGGACCCTGAGAGCCAGGCCCAGAAGGCCATTGGTTTCAGCTCCATTGCGGGATTCCCACAGGTGTATGGGGTCAGAGATTGCACCCATGAGGTTATCAAGGCTCCCAGTGGGCGAGCAGCTGCATACGTAAACCATAAAGGCTTCCGCTCACTCAACATACAGCTGGAACGTGATCATCGTAACCACTTTATGCAAATCTATGCCATCTTGCCAGGCAGCTGCTGTGACGCCTTCATCCTGCACCAGTTGCAGTTGGTACTGCTGTTCACTGAGCTGGCAATGATAGAGGCATGGCTTCTTGGAGACAAGGGCTATCCCATGCAGAGATGGCTCCTGACACCAGTGAGAAACCCCACCACTGCTGCAAAGGAGAGATACAACGCCAGCCACGGAGCTACAGGAGCCACCATTGAGCACGTGATCGGCATGCTGAAAATGTACTTCCGCTGCCTGCCTAGATCAGGTAGTTTCCTGCAATTAGAGCAGCAAAGAGTACCTTGTCTCATTGCTGTTTGCTGTGCTCTGCACGACTAGGCACTCAATGGGGGGAGGCCTTGCAGGATGAGGAGAGACGTGAGCAGGACTCATCCTCGGACGCTGAGGACCAGGAGGACTTACAGCAGGAAAGGCACATGGGAAGACAGAGAGCATCCAGGCACCACATGCAGGGCAAGCAGCGAGCCAGGGATGCACAGCAATGCCTTATCGATCAAAGGTTCTCCACGCTGTAGGAATCACCATGTACTCTGCAAGACACACAGCACCCTCGTTCACCTGTTTTGCAGCAGTCCACATCTGCAACATCTTTGCATCCACCATTACTGGCAGCAGCAGACTGAGCCATTGTCCATGTTACTGCATCCATGGAGATGCACATGAGCAATACTGACCTGGCAATGATGTTATTCCATACATTGGCAGTTCTGAAAGGCCAGTGATGTAATGGGAGGAGACAGGATCGGGACATGCTGACACAATTCATTCACACAGTAAAAACAAGACACATCTTAGTGAAGAAGATATCGAGATTGAACGTTTCACAGTGTTGTGTCACCCATGTGAACCCATTTGTGTCACGGTGGTTATTAGAAATACTTGCGGGTGCTCCTTCTCGGTGCCACTTCTGCACTAGCAGCCTGAATGGAGGAAGGCTGCTGATCAGATTGCCCTTTGGCTGTGGATGACATTGGCGATCGTCCTCTGTGTGCACAAGGCCTGGAGGGCCGCGGCTAGCTGGGTGAATGATACTTCATCCTCTTCCGGCATTTGACCCTTTGACGGCGGATGGCCACACAGCTACTTACCTCCTCTGCCACCTCCTGCCAGACTGCCTAGGTCAGGCGGGAGGGCCTCTTCTTACCATCACCGGGGAAAAGGACCTCCGGCCTTGCCCACGCAGCCTGGAGGAGAGTGAGCAGGGAGGCATCGCTGAACCATTGAGCCACCCTGGAGCGCCCCTCTGTCATCTTCGGTTTTTGTCTGGTTCTTTAAATGTTTAAAGTTGATTCCACAATGTAACTGCTCTAACTTGTGGCTGCAAGGTTTGTTTTGCACATATTTTAGAACTAATGCATGGCGACTGAGGAAATCTGTGCTGTTGTCCTCGTTTTTCATCAATGACATGTTCACGTACAGTTTGCTTCTGCAACAGCTGATCATAATTATTGATGTCATATTTCAGGTTTGCAGTGTAGCGAGAAGAGAAACATCATTACCTGGATCTTTAAAAAATAGTTTCAATTCCTGTTACATGCCTTTTCACAGAACAGTTTGCTTCAAAATGAATACAGATTCCAAATGTATATTCGTCTGCAGCTTTTCACATTCAGGGAATTAAAAACCCATTGTATGTAGATATTATTAAATGATGCTTTTAGTTTTGAGAGTGTATTTGCCTTTTCTGATACAATTCAGTCTCACTTTCTGGTCTGTGTAATAGTAAGATTTTTGACACAGGTGCAGCAAGCCGACAAGAACAAATGTTACACTTGAGTGGAAGAAGAGGATCTCAACTTCACAGGGCACTGGGACAAAGCAGAGTAAGTATGTGGCAGAAAAGCAGAAAGTGCTGGGGAAACTCAACAGGTCTGGTAACATCTGTGGAGAGACAAGCAGAGTCAACTTTCAGGTCTATGACCTGAATCAGTTAATCCCTTTGTTTGTGCTTGTTTTGAGTATAGCGCACATCGATGTGTGATAAACTGTCTCATTTCAATGCAGACAGGGTTGTTTGGTTTTAGTTCTGCGAGACAAGGATGTATATTTTAGTGCAGGAGATGTTAATGTCATATGTCTTTGTCCTCCATGTTGGTGAAAGCAATGATACCAGTCCTTTATAAAATGTTCTAATGTTTATAAATCATCAGTTTATTTTTGTAATTTCATGGCTGTACTTCCCATGAGTGTGACATCCTCGAAGGGACCAGCACTAACTTTAGCTACTCTTTTAATTTTTATATATATTTGCAGAAGCTTTTACGGTCTTTTTTATATTTCTTGCTCGTTTACTCTCATACTCTAAGTTCTCCCTCATTATTATTTCCTCAGCCATCCTTTGTCGGTTTCTAAAATTTTCCCAATCTTCTGGCCTGGAACTAATTTCACAGCATTTCTTTTTATTTGATATGATCATTAACTTCCTTAGTTAGCCACGGATGGTGCACCTTCTCATTAACTTCACCTTTGGATTAATCTAAAATAGGTTAAATGCTCTGTATTGAATTAAATGAATAGATAAATCTGTCGAAATGCTGAACTTGTCATCTATCTTGGGTGATGGTACCCAGCAGCTATGAGATGTAAGGAATTGTAAATGAGAGAGAGTCTTCTGAGGCGGAGCCCTAGGGCAATGGAGGACCAGTGTTGTAGCTGGATGGGCTGTGACAGTACAAATAAGGTTAGTGATATATCTGGAAGGGTAAATAAAGGACAATTGAAGTCAATAATATATATGGTTGGCAGCAACAGTAAATGTGAGATCAGTAATATATCTGGATGGGTAATTACAGTACAAGTGAGGTCAGTGATATATTCAGAGAGTGGTTACAGTACAAGTGAGATCAGTGATATATTTAGAGAGCGGATAAAGGACAAATGAAGTCAGTGACATATTTAGAGAGCGGTTACAGTACAAGTGAAGTCAGTGATATATTTAGAGATTGGTTACAATACAAGTGAAGTCAGTGATATATTTAGAGATTGGTTACAATACAAGTGATGTTTGTGAGATATTTAGAGATTGGTTATAATACAAGTGAGGTCAGTGATATATTTAGAGAGCGGTTACAATACAAGTGAGGTCAGTGATATATTTAGAGAGCGGTTACAATACAAGTGATGTTTGTGATATATTTAGAGATTGGTTACAGTGCAAGTGAGGTCAGTGATATATCTGGATGGTTAGTGACAGAAAATGTGAGGGCAGTGATATATCTGAATGGGTAGTGACAGTACAAGTAATGTCAGTGATATATCAGTATGAGTAGTGACAGTAAATGTGAGGTCAGTGATACATCTGTATGGGTAGTGACAGTCAAAGGCTGTAGATGGTCAAGAACACAAGGAGGTATTCGTTGACATTTGTCACGGTTACAAACGTTGACATTTGTGACTTTTATAAGAGCTGTTTTGTGACTGTGGCAGGACAGAATCTGATAGGAGGGATTCAAATATTGGTGTCCAGGAATAACAAGCATGGATTTGTGAGATGGCAATATCTTCCAGGATTTTAGAGAGGAACCAGAGGTTGTAGTGAGGGTAATGTAGAGGGTCCAGGTTTGTTTTATTGAGGAAAGAGGTGATGATGGAACATTTTATGGGAGAGAGTGACAGAACCTGAGGAGCGGGAAGTGTTATCAGCTCACATGGGGATCAGGAAGGGACTTGGCCCCGTCCATCCGAGCAGCCATCAAGCTGAAACACAGGGAACCGCCTCTGGGCTGCTCTCAGTTGTTTAGTTTATTAATTAATTGATAAATTGATGAAACCGGTAATTTCACCATGTACTTGACCTGTTCTCTGAACTTGGACTGGGTCACCCCATAAATAAATGTATTTGTGCAGCAACTTAGAATCTGCAGCATAAATCCGACTTGTCCAAATATATAGAAAGGATCAGTGTAATCCTCGAGAAATGTCCCTGCAATATTACAAGTTATAAAATATATAACATATGTCAACCACAGAAGTATGAAGCTGCCGGATATGGTGAAGAGTAAAATCACAGACTTCCTTCTGCTCTCCATCTCTGGGTCACTGGGATTCTCTCCCTTGCTCTGACCCCTCAGTCCCTTACGCACTCGACTGGTCACGAAAATGTGTCTGACTGTCAGAGCATTGAGCAACAGAATTAAAGCAAATGGGAGGAATGGGGTTAAAGCCAGATCAAAACTGTCAAACCCCACCCATCTGGCATCAGTAGAATAGCTTGGCTTTGCATAACAGAACCATGGTACATTGTCAATTAACTCTCCAGGTTCATTTGTAAAGTAGAAGGGGATGTTTTGTAAACAGAGTAGAATGCAGGTTGTTGCTAAAACCACAGCTGCAGTTTTTTCGGTGCAATATTTAGTTTTCAGCTTCTGGCAACAAACGGCCACAAATCGATCAAAGGAGAAAGTGACGGTGAACCAGACAGAACAGTCTGTGGCAGCACAAAGCAGGACATAGAGAATACAACACACAGGGGTGATGTTCAGGAAAGATCCTGGGAAATAATAATAATTGATCCGCCACAGTATGACATCAGTGATAATGACCAGTAGATCCGCCATTGCCATGGCGACCAGGTAGCGAGTGGTGCAGGTGGAGAGTCCGCACTTTCCCCAGGTCAGGATCACAATCGCCAGTAAATTAACTGTAAGAGAGAGAAGGGAAAAGAGACTGGAAATTACTGATCAAACATTCTCCGTATCTGAGCCCAGAGAGTGAGGGCTCGATTTTAACACCAAAACTGTGTGAGTTGGTTTTGAGCCAGTGTTTAAAACTTAAAAATCTCAACGACGAACACAACCCACCTCCAAACTACGCACTTTCTTGTTTAACAGAGGAGGGACAGGAAAGGAGCACCAATGGCACCCAGGAGGCGGATCAGCATGTTAAATATTATAATGAGGTTTGAAGCATCTGATTTAAGTTGCTTTACAGATTTACCATTGACGGAGCAGGTTTCTCCATCAGACACTACCCTCCGCACAAAGACATTCTGAATTGACAATCACCTTCCCATTCCCGGGATTGGAATCCCTCTGTGATCTGAGGTGAATGGAAACTCCGGATCGACACCTCCACTATTAGGTCATGGATCAGACACCCCAAAGGTTGAACCAACCTCCACCCTGCCCGGGATGTGCACCATCCGAGCATATGGGATTGGACTCTCCAGGGATTGGACACCCCCAGCAGACTGGGATTACTCCATCAGGATAGGGGAACATCCAGGCGTTGGGGACTGGACAGTCTCCGATTGGACAGCTCCCCTCATGATCAGGGTTTGGACATACTTTGTCCTACGGCCTTCTCCACTGTCCACCTCACGAGACTGGAAGCCAAGCCTGCTTGTCAGGCTTACTTCCAAATGGAGAGCCTGCCAAGGACAAAAGATGCAAATTAAAACATCATTGCATGCTGAAACTCTATCCTCACTCCCTCCCACCTACCTACATATCTGCTGCTGTTAATATCCAGCTCTATGTATTTGAGTGAAATCAAAATACTGAGCTTGTTTTAAATCTGATCAAAGCAGTGAACAGGCAGCATCTGTGGAGAGAGGACCAGAGTTTATGACCAGAATTTCAAAAGGATGTGGTGGTCCTGCCCACCGGCTGGAAAGCCGGGCACGAGCCTGTTTCCACCGTGCATTGGAAGCCACGACTGTACTTTGTGTGGCTCAGGTAATTAATCACCTGCAGTCGGGGTCTATGTCCCTCTGAGGAAGGATGTCCCAGCTACAAGAGTTGCCGCCCAATCAGAGGAGAGAGAGGTCAGAGCAGGATGTAGAATTAATGGGGAAAGCGACCGGAGGCTCAGGGTGCTGTTTTAAAACTGAAAGGAAATGTTCAGCAAAGCAATCACTCAATCTGCATTCCGTCATTTCAGGTACAGGTGACTGCATGGTGGGCAGTCGATACAGTAACTACACTGGAAGAAGTACACAAGTAAATCTCTGTTCCACCTGATTGGAGTGTTTGGGCACTGGACAGTGGGAAGGAAGGAAGTGAAAGGGCTGAAGTTGTATCGACTGTGCTTGTGTAGGAAGGTGCTGGGTGGGGGAGGGAAAGAGGATGTTGGGGATGACAGAAGTGTGAGCCAGTGTGTTACAAGGGGTGCGGGGACAGGAGTGGATGGGAAGATGTGTTTGATGTTGGTTTTAGCTGGACACGGTGGAAATGGCAGAGGATGATGTGTTGCATGTGAAGGCAGTTGGAGTGGAAAGTGAGAAGAAGGGGAGAATGGAATCGAGTCCTACAGGAAATGGATTGGGAGCAAATTCAGTCAAGCTGGCTGTGGTGGAATTATAGTAGTTATTGGTGGACAGTCAATCCCCTGAAATGGAGATAGAGCTGTCGAGGGAGGGAAATGAACAGTCAGAGGTGGACCATGTGAAGGTGAGGAAAGGGCAAAAATGTGCAGCAAAGTTAATTTTTTTCCAGATCAAGGAGAAAAATGTAGCTAAAAAGGAGGTGAAAGAGGTAAGCTGAGTACTTCAGAGCGGGTGAGGGAGAGAGGAGTTCCTGTGGGAATGACAAGCTACCATTGTGAAACTAATAAATTCCAGATGGGACCCTCTGAACGTACCCATGGGAGACAGACGAGGGATTGAGAAATAGGAGCAAGAACAGACCATTTCGCCCATCGAGCCTGCTCTGCCATTCAATATGATCCTGCCTGATCTTGGGCTTCAATTCCACTTTCCTGCTCACGCCCCATATCACTTGATTTCCAGCAGGACCAAAAAATCACCTTATCCCAGCTTTAAATGTATTCAATGATGAAGCATCAACAACCTTCTGGGGTAGAGAATTCCAAAAATTCACAACCCTTTGAGTGAAGTAATTTCTCCTCATCTTAACCCTGAATGATTGACCCCTTATCCTGAGACTGTGCCCCCATGTTTTAGATTCCCTGACCAGCAGAAACAATCTTTCAGCTTCGACCCTATCAAGCCCTTTCAGAATCTAACATGTCTCAATCAGATCACCTCTCATTCTTCTAAACTCCTGAAAATACAGGCCCAATTTACTCAGCCTCTCATCATAGGACAGCCCCCTCATTGCAGGGACTAATTCAGTAAATCTTAGCTGCACCACCTCTCGTGCAAGTATATCCTTTGTTAAATGTGGACACCAAAACTGCACACAGTATTTCAGGTGCAGCCTCACCAAAGCTCTGTACAATTTCATTAAGACTTCTTTATTCCTGTAATCCAATCCCCTTGCAATAAAGGGCAACATGCCATTTGCCTTCCTAATTGCTTGCTGCACCTGCATGTTGACTTTGTACGTTCCTTGTACGAGTATACCCAAGTCTCTCTGAATATCAACACTTATCAGTTTCACACCTTTGAACAAATATTCTGCTTTTCTATTTTTATGACCAAAATGAATAACTTCACACTTCCCTACATTATGCTCCATTTGCCATCTTGTTGCCGACACATCTCTTTGCAGCCTCTCTATGTCAACCCTGCAGCTTACCTTTCTACTGAGCTTTGTATCATCAGCAAACTTCGATACATTACTCTCTGTCTCTTCATCCAAGTTATTAATATAGAGTGTAAATAGCTGAGGCCCAAGCACTTGCAGTACCCCACTATTCATTGCCTGACAACATGAAAATGCCCCATTTATGCCTACTCTCTGTTTCCTGTCGGTTAACCAATCCTTTATCCATGCTAACATATTACCCCCAACTCCATGAGCCCTTATCCTGCCCATTAATCTTTTATGTGGCATGTTTTCGAATGTCTTTTGGAAATCCAGGTATACTACATCCACTGGTTCCACTTTATCTGCCCTACTAGTTACATCCTCAAAAGTTTCTAATACGTTTGTCAAACAGGATTTCCCTTTAGTAAAATCATGCTGCCTTGTTCTAATCATACTGTTCTTTTCCAAGTGCATTGTTAAGACCTTTTCAATAAAGGTTTCCAGCTGATGTTAGGCTGTGGTTTAGGAGCAGAGGGACCTAGGTGTATTTGTGCACAAGTCATTGAAGGTGGGCAGGATAGGTTGACAGCGCGGTTAATAAAACATACAGTATCCTGGGCTTTATTTTAGGGGCATAGAGTACAACAGCAAGGAAGTTATAAAACCTCAGCTGGAGTATTGTGTCCAATTCTGTGTGCTGCACTTGAGGAAAGACATGAGGGTATTGAAGAGAGTACAGAAAAGATTCACGAGAATGGTTCCACGGATGAGGAATTTCAGTTATGAAGATAGATTGGAGATGTTAGGACTGTTTTCCTTGGAGAAGAGAAGGCTGCGAGGTGATTTGATAGAGGTATTCAACATCATGAGGGAGCTGGACAGAGTAGACAGAGAGAAAGTGTTCTCATTTGTGAAAGGATTGAAAAGCAAAGGGCACAGATTTAAAATATTTGGTAAGAGAAGCAAAAGTGACATGAAGAAAAACATTTTCACGCACCAAGTGGTTAAGGTTTGGAATGTGCTGCCTGAGGACGTGGTGGAGGTAGGTTCAATTGAAGCATTCAAAAGGGAATTAGACAGTTATATGAAAATGAAGAATGTGCAGCGTTATGGGGAGGAGGCAGGGAATGGAACTGAGGGAATTACTCTTTTAGAGAGCCGGTGTGGACATGATGGGCCGAATGGCCTCCTTCTGCACTGTAACAATTCTGTGAATCTGTGGCTAACTGGCCTGTAGTTCCCTGTTTGCTCTCTCCCTTCTTTCTTGAATAGCGGTGTAATATTTGCCAACTTCCAATCTGACGGGACCATTTTTGAAAAGCATAGCGAGTGCATCCAATATATCTGCAGCTGTCACATTTAGAACCCGAGGGTGTAGGTCCTCTGGTCACGGGAACTTGTCCGATTTTAGTCCCTCAAGTTTCTCTAATACATTTTCTCAGCTGATATCAATTTCCTCACTTTCCTCACTCTTTTTCACCCCTAGGTTACTGCCTATTTCTAGTATGGAATTTGTGTCATACTGTGAAGACAGACACAAAATATTTGTTCAATGCCTCTACCATTTCCGTCTTCCCATGATGATTTCTCCTGTCTCTGCCTCTGAGGGACCAACATCTACTTTCGCTACTCTATTCCTTTTATTGTACTTAAAAAGCTGTTCCAATCTGTTTTTATATTGCTGACTAGATTACTCTTAGAGTCTATTTTTTCCCTTTCTCTCAACTTTTTGGTGGCCCTTTGCTGGTTTCTAAAACATTCCCAAATCCTGAGACTTGCTACTAATTTTTTGCAACATTGTAAGCCTTTTCTTTCAGTCTAATCCTCTCCTTAACTTCGTGGGTGAGCCACGATGTATCTTTTGACTTGGAAATGACCTACTGTTCTGGGTCAGGAAAGATCTCGTCTGCTGTGAGTTAAAGGGTTAAAGGAGAGGGAAAGAACTAACTGCCAAGAAATAACTGAAATAATTCATCAAACAACTCCAAGAGATTTCAGGCAAAAAGGGGGCAGATAAAGTAATAAAACAGGCAAAAGATTCTGGGGCTACAGATTCATAAATGATTTAAATTAGAATCAAAGGTTAACAAGACGATGGAAATGTGATCAAAGCACAGGGGATCATTTCCAAGGGAAGAGAAATACAAGTAAAAAGGACTTTTCTCTAGATAAGAAAAGGCGGAATGGTGACTGAATAGAGGCTGTTAAATTAGAACCATAGAACCATAGAAAAATTACAGCACAGAAG
Source organism: Heterodontus francisci (assembly GCF_036365525.1). Taxonomy (NCBI): domain Eukaryota; kingdom Metazoa; phylum Chordata; class Chondrichthyes; order Heterodontiformes; family Heterodontidae; genus Heterodontus; species Heterodontus francisci. Next base: position 60,480,173 of record NC_090398.1, read on the forward strand.
GAGGCCATTCATCCCATCATGTCTGTGCTGGGCGAAAACTAGCCGCCCAATCTAATTCCACCTTCCAGCACCTGGTCCATAGCCTTGCTGTTTACAACACTTCAAGCGCATGTATAGGTGACTTTTAAAAGAATTGAGGGTTTCTGCCTCCCACACCATTCCTGGCAGTTAATTCCAGACATCCACCACCCTCTGGGTGAACAAAGAACAAAGAACAAAGATAATTACAGCACAGGAACAGGCCCTTCGGCCCTCCAAGCCTGCGCCGATCCAGATGCTCTCTCTAAACATGTCGCCTATTTTCTAAGGTTCTGTATCTCTTTTCTTCCTGCCCATTCATGTATCTGTCTAGATACATCTTAAAAGACTCCATCGTGCCCGCGTCTACCACCTCCGCTGGCAACGCGTTCCAGGTGCCCACCACCCTCTGCGTAAAGAACTTTCCACGCATATCCCCCCTAAACATTTCCCCTTTCACTTTGAACTCGTGTCCTCTAGTAATTGAAACCCCCACTCTGGGAAAAAGCCTCTTGCTGTCCACCCTGTCTATACCTCTCATGATTTTGTACACCTCAATCAGGTCCCCCCTCAACCTCCGTCTTTCTAATGAAAATAATCCTAATCTACTCAACCTCTCTTCATAGCTAGCGCCCTCCATACCAGGCAACATCCTGGTGAACCTCCTCTGCACCCTCTCCAAAGCATCCACATCCTTTTGATAATGTGGCGACCAGAACTGTACGCAGTATTCCAAATGTGGCCGAACCAAAGTCCTATACAACTGTAACATGACCTGCCAACTCTTGTACTCAATGCCCCGTCCGATGAAGGAAAGCATGCCGTATGCCTTCTTGACCACTCTATTTACCTGCGTTGCCACCTTCAGGGAACAGTGGACCTGAACACCCAAATCTCTCTGGACATCAATTTTCCCCAGGACTTTTCCATTTACTGTATAGTTCACTCTTGAATTGGATCTTCCAAAATGCATCACCTCGCATTTGCCCTGATTGAACTCCATCTGCCATTTCTCTGCCCAACTCTCGAATCTATCTATATTCTGCTGTATTCTCTGACAGTCCCCTTCACTATCTGCTACTCCACCAATCTTAGTGTCGTCTGCAAACTTGCTAATCAGTCCACCTATACTTTCCTCCAAATCATTAATGTATATCACAAACAACAGTGGTCCCAGCACGGATCCCTGTGGAACACCACTGGTCACACGTCTCCATTTTGAGAAACTCCCCTCTACTGCTACTCTCTGTGTCCTGTTGCCCAGCCAGTTCTTTATCCATCTAGCTAGTACACCTTGGACCCCAAGCGCCTTCACTTTCTCCATCAGCCTGCCATGGGGAACCTTATCAAACGCCTTACTGAAGTCCATGTATATGACATCGACAGCCCTTCCCTCATCAATCAACTTTGTCACTTCCTCAAAGAATTCTATTAAGTTGGTAAGACATGACCTTCCCTGCACAAAACCATGTTGCATATCACTGATGAGCCCATTTTCTTCCAAATGGGAATAGATCCTATCCCTCAGTATCTTCTCCAGCAGCTTCCGTACCACTGACGTCAGGCTCACCGGTCTATAATTACCTGGATTATCCCTGCTACCCTTCTTAAACAAGGGGACAACATTAGCAATTCTCCAGTCCTCCGGGACCTCACCCGTGTTTAAGGATGCTGCAAAGATATCTGTTAAGGCCCCAGCTATTTCCTCTCTCGCTTCCCTCAGTAACCTGGGATAGATCCCATCCGGACCTGGGGACTTGTCCACCTTAATGCCCTTTAGAATACCCAACACTTCCTCCCTCCTTATGCCGACTTGACCTAGAGTAATCAAACATCTGTTCCTAACCTCAACATCCGTCATGTCCCTCTCCTCGGTGAATACCGATGCAAAGTACTCGTTTAGAATCTCACCCATTTTCTCTGAGTCCAAGCATAACATTCCTCCTTTGTCCTTTAGTGGGCCAATCCTTTCTCTAGTTACCCTCTTTCTCCTTATATATGAATAAAAGGCTTTGGGATTTTCCTTAACCCTGTTTGCTAAAGATATTTCATGACCCCTTTTAGCCCTCTTAATTCCTCATGAGTTTTCCTCATGTCGCGTATAATCCTTCAACCAATCACCTTAAATCTGTGCCCCATGGTAATTGACCTCTCTGCTAGGGGTAACAGGTTCCTCCTGTCTACTCTATCTAGGCCCCTCATAACTTTGTACACCTCAATTAAGTCACCCCTAAGCCTCCTCTGTTCTAAGGAATACAACCCCAGCTGCTCCAATCTTTCCTCAGAGCTGTAACTTTCAAGCCCTGTGGCAATATTCTTGCAAATCTCCTCTGTACTCTCTCCAGAGAAACGATGTCCTTCCTGTAATATGGTGACCAGAACTGTACGCAATACTCCAACTGTGGATAAACCAGCATTTTTCCAATTCTAGCATTACATACCTGATTTTGTATTCTATATCTCAGCCAATAAAGGAAGGCATTCCATGTTTCTCTGTCTCCAACGCATCTGCTCTGATGATGCTACCTGCCATGACGGTGCTTCTGATGCGACCTATTTTTTCCTCAACCGAGGATTTCCCCCCACTGTGGTTGACAGGGCCCTCAACCGTGTCTGGCCCATTCCCCGCACCTCTACCCTCACCCCTTCCCCTCCCTCCCAGAACCGTGACAGGGTTCCCCTTGTCCTCACTTTTCACCCCATCAGCCTCCATATCCAAAGGATCATCCTCCACCATTTCCGCCACCTCCAGCATGATGCCACTACCAGTCGCATCTTCCCCTACCTTCCCCTGTCAACATTCCGGTTGGATCATTCCCTCCACGACACCCTGGTCCACTCCTCCATTACCCCCACCACCTCATCACCGTCCCATGGCACCTTTCCCTGCAATCGCAGGAGGTGAAATACCTGCCCATTTACCTCCTCTCTCCTCAGTATCCCAGGCCCCAAACACTCCTTTCAGGTGAAGCAGCGATTTACTTGTACTTCTTTCAATGTAGTATACTGTATTCGCTGCTCACAGTGTGGTCTCCTCTACATTGGGGAGACCAAGCGCAGACTGGGTGACCACTTTGCGGAACATCTCCACTCAGTCCGCAAGCAGGACCCTGAGCTTCCGGTTGCTTGCCATTTCAACACTACCCCCTGCTCTCATGCTCACATCTCTGTCCTGGGATTGCTGCAGTGTTCCAGTGAACATCAACGCAAGCTCAAGGAACAGCATCTCATCTACCGATTAGGCACACTGCAGCCTGCCGGACTGAACATTGAGTTCAATAATTTCAGAGCATAACAGCCCCCCATTTTACTTTCATTTCTAGTTATTTTTTCTTCCTTGTTTTTTTTTCTACATTTTTTACAATTTTTTTTGCATTTATTTCATTTCATCTTAGTTTGTTCAGTTTGCTTACCCACTGTTTTTTTCAGGTTTGCACTTGCTGCTGTTCAATATTCAGTGTATTAACACCTAAACTGTACGAATGCTTTGTCTTTCAACACACCATTAACATATTGTTTGCCTTTGCTCCGTGACCTTTTGGTCAGCTATGTGGCCTTGTCCAATCGAGACCTCCATTGTTATCTCTTGCCTCACGCCCACCTCACTTGCTTATAGCCTGTGACATTTCTAATATTTGTCAGTTCCGAAGAAAGATCACTGATTCGAATCGTTAACTCTGCTTCTCTTTTCTCAGATGCTGCCAGACCTGCTGAGTGGTTCCAGCATTTTGTGTTTTTATTAAAGCATTCCATATGCCTTCTTCACCACTTTATCTCCCTGTCCTGCCACCTTCAGGGACCTGTGGACATGCACTCCAATGTTTCTCATTTTTTCTACCCCTCTCAATATCTTCCCGTTTATTGTGTATTCCCTTGCTTTGTTTGCCCTCCCCAAATGCATTACCTCACACCTCTCCAGATTGAATTCCATTTGCTACTTTTCCGCCCACTCAACCAAACTATTCATCTCATTCTGGAGTCTACAGCTATCCTCTTCACTATGAATTACACGGCCAATTTTTGTGTCAACGGCAAATTTCCCAATCATGCCTCTTGCATTTAAGTCCAAATCATTAATGTATACCACAAAAAGAAATTGATAAATAAATAAATAGATAAAATGATAAATAAATTTGGCAGAGTATAGTGGAGATGATATTGCCACGTGTGAGGTTGTTCAGTCTGGTGTTTTTCAATACAGGATATTCAGTAATAAATCCAAGAAGGAATTCAGGAGACACTTCTTTACTCAGTGAGTGGTGAGAATGTGGAACTTGCTACCACATGGAGTAGTTGAGATGAACAGCATTTCAGGGGGATGTAGAAAAGTACATGAGTGAGAAAGGGCTGGAAGGACATACTGATAGCGTTAGACAGGCTGGGATGGTGAGAGACTAGTACAGAGCATAAAGAAATACACCAATTGAGTGAAATAGACAGTTTCTGTGCTGTAATATTGATGTAATTCTCCGTACGTTGATGAGAATCACATTCATCAATTCATTAATTATCATTGGCCTCCTTATCTCGAGAGACAATGGGTAAGCGCCTGGAGGTGGTCAGTGGTGTGTGGAGCAGCGCTTGGAGTCGCTATAAATGCCAATTCTGGAGTGACAGGCTCTTCCACATGTGCTGCAGAAAAAATTGTTTGTGGGGGCTGTTACACAGTTGGCTCTCCCCTTGCACCTCTGTCTTTTTTCCTGCCAACTGCGAAGTCTATTCGACTCGCCACACTTTAGCCCCGCCTTTATGGCTGCCCACCAGCTCTGGCGAACGCTGGCAACTGACTCCCCAAACTTGTGATCAATGTCACAGGATTTCATGTCGCGTTTGCAGGCGTCTTTAAAGTGGAGACATGGACGGCCGGTGGGTCAGATACCAGTGGCGAGCTCGCTGTACAATGTGTCTTTGGGGATCCTGCCATCTTCCATGCAGCTCACATGGCCAAGCCATCTCAAGCGCCGCTGACTCAGTAGTGTGTATAAGCTGGGGATGTTGGCCGCCTCGAGGACTTCTGTGTTGGAGATACGGTCCTGCCACCTGATGCCAAGTATTCTCCGCAGGCAGCGAAGGTGGAATGAATTGAGACGCCGCTGTTGGCTGACATACGTTTTCCAGGCCTCGCTGCCATCGAGTAAGGTACTGAGGACACAGGCTTGATACACTCGGACTTTTGTGTTCCGCGTCAGTGTAATAATAAAATTACAGATATTGAAGTGATTTCTTTATTGAAGCAGTGCATTATTTATTTCATTATTAACAGTTTACGAATGTTATTATTTACTGCAGCTGGACTGATCTGTTTTATGAAAATCTGAAATGTATGTCCTCAGTTACAGGGACACAGATCACTGAGCTAAGAGCAGAGAACACTGCAGGTTACATGTGTACAGACTCCGAATCATAGGTAAAAACTGGTTCATCAAACCTTAATCAATTACAGAATTAGAATAGTCACTACCCAACATTCATCCTCTGTAACAGGAAGATAACAAAATTCAACACCCAGAATCCACAGATTCCCAGGACTGTGCTGGCGGTAAGGGGATTAATTAGCACCAAATAGTGTTTACAGTCACTATACTCAGAGTAAGAATAAGTCATTATCCAGAGGATTAGAATATTGTAACAGTGCTGTGCTGCTGTTTACCTGTCAGTAAATAGTTAACATTTGATTCAATTGGTGCAGTTCAATAGGAAACAGAGCAACATCAATGCATTTCACTTCATACACTTATCACACAACCTCTTCAACCAAAAACAAAAATTATCCTCTTGGTCACCAATTACATTCATAAACACAGAGGCAGCTCCGTGAAGTGGAGAGATCAGTCACCTGAAATAAAGATTTTTTCATTAGAACTGGCTTGGCCCACTCTGGTCAGTGACTCACACTCAGTACAATTCTACATTGGCAGATACTCCCAGTAATACATGGCCACTGGGGTCAGGTGTTCCACTCTGGTTAGTGAATCACACTCAGTACAATTCCACAGTGACAGATAGTCCCAGTAATACATGGTCACTGGGATCAAGTGTTCCACTCCGGTTAGTGACACACATTCAGTACAATTCTACTTTGACAGATACTCCCAGAAATACTTCCGTCAGAAATTTGCTTTTGCTGAGGTCTTATTCAACAGTACAACATATTCGATTAATAACTTGATAATACAGCAAGACGGTGAGCTACAAACCGAGGCTTTGGTCTGGATTTTACGTTGGGCGGAAGGGAGCTGGCCACCGACGTTAAAGCCAGTGGCGAACCCACATCTGCCTCACCTCGGGTTCCATCCCGCATTTTACGGGTCCCCAGGCTTTAATTGTTCCAAGGTGGGACATCCACCCGCTTGAGGGTGCCAGACAATCAGCGGGCCGACAGCTCGTAGTCCCAGCAAAGCCACCCGGAGTGGCAGCCACTGCTGGGACTGCAGCCAAGCCGACCGCAGTGGAAGACATGTAGCCGGGATTTAAGAAGAGTTTTGGTTGCCTTTCCAGCGATAATCTGTCATGCCCTGGCATGGCAATGGTGGTCGTTTGGGGGGAAAGGGGGCGTGTAGTGTCCTGGGCATGGTTGAGGAAGTGGGGACGGCCTTCCATCGGGCACCCTGTGCCCGATTATCAGGGCCTACGCCCGGGGCACTGAGAAGCCGCCTGCTTTTCCCAGACAGCTTTTCCTGGCTCCAGGACGCCTGCTTGCCTGGCATAAAATTCGCGTGGAGGCAAGTGAATGCCCTTAAGTGGCTGTTAAGTGGCAACGTTCCTTCCTGCCCTACGTAAATGAGGGAGGAAGCGGGAGCGGGTCGGGAAAGCGTCACAGAGCCTCACGCTCCATTTTACGATCCCGCCACCACACCAGCCACCCCCCCCCCCCACCCCACAACCATCTGGCTCATTGGGGTGGCGTAAAATTCCGGCCTTTATTTCAGTTGAGGCAGCGATGATTCAAGAGATTTGACTGATCAGGTGTCTGTATAACAATTACCAGTAGACCAACATGAAACGTTATCAGTCACAGACTAAAACCAGAGACCAGCTCACACACAGATTTACATAACTTCAATGGTTATAGCCACTTACCAGCAACACCAATGATGGCAAGGATCACAAAGTATATTTTCTGGATACTGTTAATTGGTTGATGCATTTTCTGTGTCAGGTGATCTGTCATCTTCGTCCTGCAGGTAATCTCTCTGTATTAAACTCTGAAACAATACAGTCCCAAAGCCTTTAATTTATACTCTGCAGGAACTCCACAGGGACATTGATGTTGCAACCTTGGTCAAATTATATAATTTAAATTTTAAAAAAAACAGATTATAACAGAAGAGTTAAGTCCCTGTTGTGATGGAATATATTTAGCGCTGTGATTGAATTTGAACAACCCAAAGACTGGGTGGTTCTGATCACATGAATTAACTGCTGAGAATTAGAAGCTGCAATCTCCCAACAATGCTGATGTTCCTTGAAACATCATCTCACAATTCTATATTTCTCATATTGATTCAGTGATGACTTTCACTCTGTTGTGATTGTTCACTAATTTAATTCCTAATGTTAATGTGTCCTCTCAGGGCTGCTGCTATACTGTATTCTGGGATGTGACTGTTCACTTTAACTCTGAACATTCAGTTTTATAATTAAAGAAAGGAAATTGTGCATATGAATCCTGAAACTGGTACAGCCTCACAAATTCATACAGACCCTCAAACTAATAACAGCCTCAACTAATACACCACCTCAAACGAAAACAGCCCCTCTAATAATACAGCCCCTCAAACTAAAATGGCCCAGAAACTAATATATTCACTCATATTAATGCAGTCCATTAAACTAATAAAGCTTCTCAAACTGATACAGTCCCTCAAACTAGTTTCTCATTTATTTAATTGAAGTTTGAGATTGGAAGAGCTGACAACTAAGTGTGATATGTGACCTCCAATCTAGCAATTGCCTGCATACAAAGTAAAATGAAAATATTATAAAAATGTAAGTCCCTCAAATTATGCAGTCCCATAAATTAATAAAGCGACTCAAACTAATACAGCCCCTCAGTCCAATACAGGTCCTAATCTTAATACTGCCCATCAAACCAATGCAGTCCCTCAAACGTATGCAGCCCTGAATCCAGTCCTGTTCCTTAAACTAGTGCAACACTTGAAATTAATTCAGCCCTTCAAACTAATACGGCATGTCAAACTAATGCAACACAACAAACTAATACAATTCCTCAAATTAACATTGTCTCTCAAACTAATGCACCTTCTCACACTAATACAGCTGCTCAAACGAATGCAGACACTGAAAATCATACAGACCCTCAAGCTAATATAGCCTCTTAAACAAATAACTCAAAGCACGACGATACCTAAAACTAATACATCAATTCACTTGAATATACTGCATTAAACTAATGCAACGGCTCAATAAATACAGCATTTCAAACTAATACAGTCCCTTAAACAAAGGCAGCCTCTCAAACGAATAGGGTACCTCAAAATATAACTATTCCTAAAACTGATGTAACAATTTAATTACCGTGCCTCAAACTAATACTGCGTCTCAATCAGTACAGCACCACCAAATAATACATCACCTCAGACAAATACAGTCTCTCAAACTGTTAAAATACCAACAGTCATTTGGTAGTACGGAACTTGAGTATTGCTGAAAATAGAGACATGTTGTCGAAGCTTTTCATCTTGCACTCATCAGGGCAATCCGCAAGATTACCAATGTAAGGTCAAACAACAACGCATAAAGTAAAAAGTTGTTGTTTTCCCTTAAATTGACATTCTTGCGGATTGTCCTGATGAGTGCAAGATGAAAAGCTTCGACAACATGTCTCAATTTTCAGCAATACTGACAAAATACATCCTCCCCTCTCTTCCCCTGTCAGCATTCCAAAGGGATCGTTCTCTCCGTGGCACCCTGGTCCTCTCCTCCATTACCCCCACCACCTCGTCCCCTTCCCATGGCACCTTCCCCTGCAATCGCAGGAGGTGTAATACCTGCCCATTTACCTCCTCCCTCCTCACTATCCCAGACCCCAAACACTCCTTTCAGATGAAGCAGTGATTTACTTGTACATTTTTCAATGTAGTATACGGTATTCGCTGCGCACAATGCGGTCTCCTCTACATTGGGGAGTCCAAACGCAGACTGGGTGACTGCTTTGCGGAACACCTCCGTTCAGTCCGCAAGCAGGACCCCGAGCTTCTGGTTGCTTTGCCATTTCAACAGTCCCCCCTGCTCTCATGCTCACATCTCTGTCCTGGGATTGCTGCAATGTTCCAGTGAACATCAACGCAAGCTCGAGGAACAGCATCTCATTTACCGATTAAGCACACTGCAACCAGCCGGACTGAACATTGAGTTCAATAATTTCAGAGAATGACAGGCCCCCCATTTAACTTTTATGTTTAGTTATTTTAATCTTTTCCCTTTTTTAATGCATTTTTTGTGTTTATTTTATTTCATTTCATCTTAGTTTGTTCAGTTTGCTTACCCACTGTTTTTTTCATGTTTATACTTGCAGCTGTTCAATTTTCAGTCTGTTAACACCCTACCTGTACTAATGCTTTGTCTTTCAAAACACCATTAACATATTATTTGCCTTGCTCCTTTTTCTCCTCAGATTAAAACAGTGAGTGTCTTTCAGACACTATTAAAAACAGTGCACCTTTAAGGTCGAGAAATTTCTAGAATTTCTAAGGCTCAGTGTGCCAGCAACTGCATTTCTGTTAAATAGGCAACAGCAGGAGAGAGAGAGAGATCACATGCTGTAGTGTTTCGATTTGACTGTGTTTGAGACTGGCCAAACCTGGTCTGAACCAGTTACTTTTGAAAGACTCTGCAACGAAGCATGCTACTGAAAGAAGAAAGCTGTCATTTTTCTTTCTGCAAAATCTCTACAGGGAGCTATAGGCCTAATTAAGTGCCTAAAGAAGAAAAGCCTTTCTTCAAGAAACTGTTTGGATAGCTGAAGGAATTGTAGACGCCTACTGCAGCTGAAGAGATGAATGCCTACTGAGAATCGACTACTGCATCGAATCCACGTGATGCCTTTGTGTAGCCTTTGACGATATCCACATTAGAATACCCCAACCATCAGGAACATAACCTACAAAGACGTACTTATTTACTTATTCTTAAGAAGCAGCTAATTTGTAAAGTCACAACTTTTTAAAACCGGTTAACTACTGTTATTTTTGAGTGTATGTGTGTGAATGGGGGAGTTAGATTAAAATAAGAAGTTATAAGGTCTTTAAACATAGGTTTATCTTGGTAGTGATAAAGATATAGTTTTTTAATGAATTGTTAATTTGTTGTTGTCTAAAGATACCTGGTTTCGTGTGCTTTATTAATTTGACTGTTTTCCAGTTGGGTGGAAAGCTTTGAATAACATGCTGTGACCTGTGGAGTGACGGGACTGAATTGATAGTACGTTGTTCCTGCTGCGATCATAATAAAGTTAATAGCAGAGTTAAAAATGATTCTGTTTTACTGTGGAAAAGAAATTGTTGAGACCTTGGCCGGAATTTTATGCTACGCCAGCAAGCCGGATGGTGGCGGGGGTGGGGGGAGGGCATGGCATAAAATGGAGCGGGAGGCTCCGGGAGGCCTTCCCGACCCACTTCCGCCTCTGCCCCACTTTTCGTAGGGTGGGAGAGGGGTGCGAAAAATGGGCATTTGTCAATTAACGGCCACTTAAGGACCTTCGCCTGCCTCCACGGGGATTTTACCTGTGGCAAGTGGGCGTCCTGGAGCCGGGAAAGGCAGCCCAGTAAAAACCGGTGTCCTCTCAGGACCCCAGGGGTGGGCCCTGATAAATAGGCACAGGGTGCCCGATTGAAGGTCACCCCCGCTGCCCCAAACACCCACAGAACCCAACATGCCCCCCTTACCCCATAAAACCCCCAGCGAGGCAAACCAAACTTACCTGCACGCCTGGCAACATGTCCTTGGCTGGGCTACAGTCCCAGCAGTGGCCACCGATCCCGGTGGCGCTGCTTGGACTAAGAGCTGCTGGCCCGATGATTGGCCAGCAGCTCAATGAGGCAGGACTTCCTCCCTCAAGCTAGTGGAAGTCCCGCCTCGGAACACTGGAAGCTTCGGGACCCATAAAATGCGGGATGGATCCCCAGGCTAGGCGGAAGCGGGTTCACCACTGACCTTTACGTCGGTGTCCAGTCCCCATCCACCCGACGTAAAATCCAGCCCCTTACATATAATCAAGAATCAGAGTTGTTAACTCCTAAGCACGAAGGCTTGCATAGACCTGCAGCTAATTTGTCGAGTGAAAGAACTTAAAAAGAGCAGAGGAACAGCCAAGAAATTTTAGTTCTGATTCCCTAAATTATCCAAAGGATTGGGAAAACTAAAACCATCATAGCACATCACTCTGAGAAAGAATGCAGAACCTGTATGTTTGTATACACCTAGTTCCATATCCACTCCTCGAAAAACTTAAAAAAGAAGTGCTAAAAGCAGATTTTGACAATTACAATTGGAATGAGGAATCAACATTCCTGATGATTTTTATAACACCATTTGGAAGATTCTATTTTAACAGATTACCATTCAGAATTACGTCAGCACTGGAGATCTTTCAAAGGACGATGTCGAGAATCCTGGAAGGATTAGATGGGAATCTGCCACATGGATGATGTGTTGATCCATGGAGCCAAACAACAGGAACACAATATGAGAGTGACAGCAGTACTGCAGAGACTGGAGGAAGCAGGTCTCACATTGAATGAGAAATGTGTCTTTAAACAGCAAATGGTGAGATTTCTAGGACATATCATTGATGGATCAGGCATCAGAGCAGATCCACAAAAGACAAAAGTGATAAAAGACTTTCCAGAGCCCCAAAACATTACAGAGTTACAAAGGTTTATGGGAATGGTCAATCAAATAGGGACATTTCTACCAAATTTAGCCATGGTCAATGAGCCATTACAGCAGTTGTCAAAAATGACAATGTTTGGTGTTGGAGACAAACCCAACAAGAATCCTTTGAGAAAATCGAGAAGATGCTAGTTTTTTCAGAAGTGTTAGTACATTATGACCCAAAGTTATCAAGCATCAGAGCAGTGGATGTGCCATCAACTGGATTAGGAGCAGTCTTATTTCAGCTGCAGAGAGAGATGGGTGATGCAGACCTGTATATTTTGCATCACGTTCATTAACAGAAACAGAGCAGTCATAGAAAAGGACGTGTTGGCAGCAATTTGGGCATCTGAGAAATTTTCTGACTAAGTGCGAGGTCTTCAATTTAAAATTGAAACTGATCATAAACAGTTAGTTACTCTCCTAAACACAAAAGAGCTAGCAAAGTTTAAGATTGATGAGATTTGTTGCAAGAACCGAATACATTCCAGATAACAGCAGATCACAGCAGATGCTTCATCACGTATTTCATCAGCAGGCTATGAAGACAGCGATATTTTATTTCTTGATGAAGTAGAAGTATTTGCTCTGACAACAAGAGCAACTTTACCTGCTACAGCTCAGAAACTGAGCGAAATCAGAAATGCTCTGAAAGCAGATGAAGTATGTGCAGCAATCACAGAATATTGTTTGCATGGATGGTTAGCGGACATGCCACATAACCCAGTTCTAAGGCAGTATTATGAACAATGGGATCATCTGTGCATTGTTGATGATTTATTGATCTACGATTAGAGATTAGTTATCCCTAGGATATTAAGGTTAGAGATCTTGAGCAGATTACATCAATAACATTTGGGAATAACAAATTGTAAAGCCAGGGCAAGACAGTCAATGTGGTGGCCTGGTACATCGAAAGAAATTGAAGAGATGATATCGAGGTGTATCAGGTGCGCTGTCAATCGTCATGAGACAAAGGAAGCACTCATGTCATCATCCCTTCCGTCTAGACCATGGGAACATCTAGGAATGGATCTTTTTGACCACAGAAATAAAATGTTCTTAATAGTAGTCGATGATTATTCAAGGTGGATTGAAGCTAAACAACTAAAAGGTCAAGTGCAGAAGCTGTAATCACATCCTTGACAGAAATCTTTGCTGCACAAGCAAGTCCTGATATTGTAATATCTGATAATTGGGTCGCAATTTTTGAATGTTTGCTTCAGCGAGTTTACAGAAGCAATTGGCTTTATTAATATCACTGGTTTCCCTCAGGCTGATGGTGAAACACAGAGAGGTTTAAGGACTGTGAAAGCGTTATTAAAAAAGAATTAAGATCTTCAATTAGCACTTCTAAGTTATTGCTCGACACCACTTCAGAATGCTTTTCCTCCATGCGAATTGTTGGTGGTGCTACTCCCAAGGTAGGAGTAATGCACTGTTAATTCAGTCCCACTACTCCACAGGCCACAGCATATTAGTAAAGTTTCTCACCTCCTGGATAGTCGCCAAATCAAACACTTTACTTGTCCCCCAGAATAAAGCACACCAAACCAGGTTTCTTTATGTTGGAGAATTTTCTGAGCTTTGCTAATTATTTCTTAACTGTGTAAAAATAGAGAAACAGGACGCAGCTTGTAGCTAACCTAACCAATGATCAGGAAATGTAGACAGAGCAACTGACCACAATCATCTGGCTTCGGAAGGGACAGAGCTCATGATGGATTTTGGGGAAGTGAAAGCAGAGTGTTCATTACTGACTCTTCCGCTTTTATCAAGTTTGTGCAACCTAGCCAGAAGTAACGGCCAAATATAGTACCTGGAGTGTGTACGTTAAATAGGGAACAATAGCTTGTTATGCTCGAACTAGCGCTCGACTGACCTCGGACATTGCAAAGGGCACAGAGCTGCAGGTGGTCTTGTGGTTGTCCTGTGGTTTATGCTTAATTGTGAAACTGTTAGCTCTGCCTTTTTTTATACTATATAAGTCCACGGCGATCTGTAGCTTTTTGGGAGTTGCGCTGGACTGCATTTAGGTAAGGTGTGCTCCCCCATGATATCATGCAATAAAAAATTTGTTCTCAACGTCTGAGTCCGGAGAATTTGTTCAACAATTGTGCACAATCTGGATTTTCTCCAACAATTTGGTGTAGTCGGCAGGATCCCTGAGTTCACGGGATCCAAAAGAACCTAGTGAAAAAAACTAATCGACAGGATCAGGGGTAAGTCAACTTTTCTGCGACCCTAGTGTCTCAATCACCCAGCCTGAGCCAGAATTAAGAGGGCGACTGGGCCCCACGTGAAGGCCAGATAACTGGGAGAGGGGGACTAAAGGGGTCAAGGAAGAATTGGCTGAAACCTGATCAGAAAAGATCTAAATTCCGCGAAGGGAAGTTGAAAAGGAGATAAGTAGAAAATCCAGTACAATGTGGCGAATGCGGTGTAGTAGTAGTACCAAATTCCGGGAATTTGGTGATCCTAATTTGAGTTTGCACGAGCTGTTCCTCCACCGGGTGGAGTAAAGAGGCTGTGGGACAAAAGGGGTTAGGACAACCGTCAGGGACGGTTAACAACTGGGGCTGTGAAATAAACTGCCAAATTGACCCGACAGGCACGAGCCGGAATCTGGCCCGAGAGAGAGAGGCTGTGGGACGGAGGGAGAACGAAAGAGCGTTGGCCTGAGAGACAGGGGTGTGCCGGTTAGCTGACCTTGAGAATTTAACATTAACTGCGCCTGTTCGTTTCCTTGTGGCTATTCGTTTTGTTGTGTCTTGTTTGTTTTCCTGTGATTTAATGCTACTTGATTCATAGAAAAGAATTCGTAAATTTAGAAGGTTTTGAGAAAGTAGAAGAAAGAGTGGCCTCAACGGCTTCCAAGAAGGAAGGGTTGCCCCCGGGGACAAGTAAGCCGTGTCCTCTGGAGAAAGGCAACCCACGTCCGTTTGCCCCCTCGAAGGAGACGCAGAAGCGCCACGGTAAATATGTGTTTTAAAGATAGGAATGTTTTGGAGTAAAAACAAGTAACTGTGTCTTTGATTCGACTGTGAGAATGTCGGAAGCTTCCGCGAATGAATTGAATATCTGGGAAGAACAGCTTGTATTCTGTCGAACTGACTGTTGTTAACTCTTTGTTGTCTGGCTTTAATGTTAAAAGCATGAGTCTATTAAGTTGTTTGGAATTGAATGAGTGTGCAAAGTGATTGTTGAGTGTGTTCATTTCGATTTAAGATTGTGCACCCAGGAATGGGATGCACAATTGAATTATATTTTAAGTTAAAGTTATATTTTTAGTTGGTTTTGCAACTGTGAAAAGGCAATGAACAATTTTCTGAGGGATAATCTTCAGCCTTGAATGTCTGAAGATGTCTGGCAGAAATTTAATTTGGGGTTTGGAACATTGTTTTAATTGGAAACTCTGCTATTGTTTTATTTTGCAGTCTAAATTTGAAGACATGTTTTACTGACTGTTATCTTGTTTTAAGGGAAAGAAAGGAGAGAAAAGGAGATATAGGAAAGATTCTGTCTGTTTAAAAAGATTAAAGTTTGTGTAAGGACCTAGTGTTAAGTTTTTTGTTGCAAGAATGTTAAATAACTTTTTCATTAGTTTTTGGTTTTGTTACAGTCATTTGAAAAGGCGCCTGAAGAAAATGATGTAATTTACCTATCTTTTAAAATAAGCACGTGCTATTCTGTTCTGTGTGTAGTTAATAAGTATTATAAGTTCATAAGTCTGAATTGAATTAATACTGTTAAGGTTAATTGACCTCTTCAATTTGTAAGAACTGGAAATGTCATTTGCAATCACAATGAACTTTCAAGTTTATTATGTCGAGTTTTGGAGGAGTCTTAAGATCCAGACACAAGACTCGTTCATATAACATCGGCAATTTTGATTTAAATATTATTGCAATGAATTGGAATTGGAATCATCTTTGTCGTAAAATTCCTTGGATTGGGACACTCTTGCAAGAGATACAAAAAGTTTGGAAACAATTGGAGTTTAATCTAAAATGCTGTCTTTCCTGATGGAGATGCTTTCCTTTGAAGTTGAAGATGTTACACATGTTTTTGTTGTTTTAAACCCTAAGGATACTAAAAGGAATGAAAAAAAAAATTAAATGGATAGTTATTTTCGATCAGAAAGAAAGGTTTCGTAAAGTGACGTAGCTGAGAATGTTTTGCACTGCCCCTTTGGAGACAAACAAATAACTTAACCCGCTGCAGCTTTTTGCATTGCTGAGAGTCAAATTTATACATATTGGACATTGTTAAATTTTACATTTCTAAGTTAGTCAGATAGAATTGGACAAATTAACCCATTGGGCTCAGGGGCAGAGCCACAATGGATTTTTTTAAGCAGGTGATGGCAAGTTCCAAGGCCACATGAGAACTGATGCCACAACAAGAGATCCAGCAGCTTTGAGAATTTTAAACTGAATTGCAGACATCAAATATCAAAGCATCTTTATCAATGAGACAAAATGCTAGAGAAGGAAAGATAGTTGCAAACAGTTCTGTCCTTAACGTACAAAAAGTACAACCAAGTCTGGGCATAAGAAATTGGAATCAATAAACAAAATTTAATTGATATGAGCGGTGATTTTAAAGCCCTCAAAGGGAAATTTAATTGATATTTAAGAGGACAATCAAAGTTTTAGAAAATAACAAATCAGTGGTTTACTGTGTTGGACATTAGCAATGGGTTCTGGTCCATACAGTTGGCACAAGATTGTCAAAATAAATTTGCATTTACGGTCAAGGGACAACAGTACATCTGGACGTGTCTCTCCCAGGGATTTTATAATAATCCATCGATATTCCACCTTCCTTAAGAAGGTTAGAGTTAAAGTTAAGCTGAAATTGGCACCGATAATGAAGGAAAAGGTTTCTTAACTGGGAATAATAATAAGACAGGGAAAGCATGAGACAGAGCAAAATTGAGTGCAGACAATCCTCGAACTCCCCTAGCTCAAGATATTAAAGCTCTAAAAAAAAAGGACTGTTCCTAATACTGGTTATGAGATTAAACAGACAAGAAGCACCAACCCCCACGGTTAACCCCACATCCGATTTACCGAAGAGTAATGTTAAGAGGCAACAGCCACAAGTGACTGGTCTCCCTTGCCCGGTCTTGACTACAGGACTAGAAAATAGACTTGTGATAATAAAACCTAATAAAATTGTATATGATAATGTAAAGCTTGAGTTGGTACCGGTAATATTGATTTTCTCAGATATCCAGCTACCTGACTGGTGCCCTGAGAAGACCTGAGAGATGTACAAGGTATTACTGTAACAATTGTTGAGACAGGAATTTGGTAATGAGAAAATAATAAAGGGAAAGAGCCATAAACGCAATTTAGTGAATGACGCAGCCACAGTCCTTAGTACAGGAACTTCAATTGTCAATACTATAGATTTGGAAAATGTGGACCAGAAGGTTAGAACTCTCAGTCAGCTAGTAAAGGATATTTTTTTTAAAAAAGGAACAAAAGGTACAGAAGTGGAGTAGCTAAAGTAGGACAGGATCTGTCAAAAACGGTGACAGGACTGGTGAGAGTACGGGAAGGTCATGCTCATACTATTGATGATATCATAGAAAAGGTAAAGGAGGTCCACGACATTTCAAATAATGAAAGTGTTTGTCGTACATGTGGTCCGTGGATGTTAGAACAAACGAAGGAAAATTGGAGGCAAATTGATGCAGGACAGGTACCAGTTTGGATCAATTACACCCAGTTGGAGGACTTAGCTAGTCACACAAATGATAAAATTATCAGGTGCCAACTCAGAAAACTTAAGGTATGGAAATGTCAGGAATGTGTAAATACAGGATCTATGAATATTGGAGTAGTGTTGGAAATACCTGCAATTCTTAGAGATAAGTTAGGGATACAATTACATGAAGTAGAAAATATATGTGTGATAAGGGGAAAAGATTACATACAATACAATGATATTTTACCATATGTTGTGGAAATTGGAAAAGAGGTAATTGGAACAACATTGTCCATTGTCTGAGTGTAGTCTGGAAAACCAGTGATCATCTGACCTCGTCCTATATATATAAAACGGCAGAATCAAAATGTGGATTTAATGCCACTGTAAATTGCACCAGGGAGGCAGAAAAAGCATTGACAGGACTAACCCATGTGGCCTATATGGGAACGGGAGATATTGCTTCACCACCACAGCGAAGGAGTACCAGTATGGACATAAACGGACTTGTCCGGTGAGCAACAGTACATTTTGGTTCAACCCACAAATACCAACCCGAGTAGGGAAGATGGATTTGGTACAGATGCATGAGCAAAAGACAGAAACGATAACTGTGACAGAAAGTATTAAGGAGGATTTGACAAATTACCTCCGAGAATATGAATATACTATTCAGCCATTGCTCACACTCTTGGGTAAAGAGAGATAGCAGCTAGAAGTCATTGCAAGCTGGAACAACAGTCGAAGATGCTGCAAGATGAGATTGACAAGATAAATGATTCTACCTGGCAGGAGGACTTATGGAACTGGGGGTCAGATGTGCAGATACACCCCTGGTTTAGAATTATCTCCCATGTCCTGATAGTGGTTTTGGGTATCATGGTGTTAGATGTGACATACTTAATTTGGCAACTTAAGAAATTAATTAGGCAATGCAAGAGGATGTATGAACACAGGTTGTACAGCTACCCAAAAAGCAATTAGTGTTTGAACTTGCTCTGCAAAAGGAGGGACAATTAGTTATGCCATAAAAAGGGTAATTGTATAACCTTTTCATATATACTTAAAGTGAGCAAATGAATGATCAATGTACTTTATGAAATTGTATTATGTTTATACAATCGATTATGTAACAGTGATGTTTAAATGAATTTTTAATTGTACAAGTGTACCACCTTTTATGTTGTAAGCAAGTATTGGAAGCCCTCGCAAAACTTATGCCTTTACAAAATTCCCGCTGCCCCCTTGTGACATAAGCAGGTAACATATTGAGTGCGACTCCTCTGGGTGTTAAAGGCTGTTTCTAGACAATCGAGACCACTGAAGGCACGTAGGTGGGATCAAGGAAAGGATTCTTAAAAGGGTTGTAGAAGAATCAAGAGGGGACTGTGAGAACGGAATTTTAGAATTTTCAGTACAGAATTTTATGGGGACATTTAAGCTGAGATTAATCAATCATGTATTGCTAGCTTGGCCTTGCGGCTGCTACAGCGCAATGGCAGGAAAGATATTATGCTTCAATGACTACCTTAAATACCTCTCCCCTCCACATACGATGATATTGTGTTATGATGGTATGATAAAAGGAGGGATGTTGGAGAATTTTCTGAGCTTTGCTAATTATTTCTTAACTTTGTAAAAATAGAGAAACAGGACGCAGCTTCTCGCTAACCTAACCAATGATCAGGAAATGTAAACAGAGCAACTGACCACAATCATCTGGCTTAGGAAGGGACAGAGCTCATGACGGATTTTGGGGAAGTCAAAGCAGAGTGTTCGTCACTGACTCTTCCGCTTTTATCATGTTTGTGCAACCTAGCCAAAAGTAACGGCCAAATATTGTACCTGGAGTGTGTACGTTAAATAGGGAACAATAGCTTGTTATGCTCGAACTATCGCTCGACTGACCTCGGACATTGCAAAGGGCACAGAGCTGTAGGTGGTCTTGTGGTTGTCCTGTGGTTTATGCTTAATTGTGAAACTGTTAGCTCTGCCTTTTTTATAGTATGTAAGTCCACGGCGATCTGTAGCTTTTTGGGAGTTTCGCTGGACCGCATTTAGGTAAGGTGTGCTCCCCCATGATATCATGCAATAAAAAGTTTGTTCTCAACGTCTGAGTCCGGAGAATTTGTTCAACAATTGTGCACAATCTGGATTTTCTCCAACACTTTAAACAGCAACACAATTTACTATTTATCAATAAACTAAGTTTTAAACAATAATGAGATAAATCTATATACGAAAAGATTTTATAACTTATTATTCTTCTTAACTCTCATCCACATACACATACACTCAAAAACTGGTTAACTGGGGGAAAAGGCTTTTCTCTTTACAACTGCTTCTTAGGAATAATAGAATAACTAGGGTGTAACGTTCTTTTAGGATATTTCGGGTCGGAGATGTCCAAGAGTTGATTGGTCGGATGCCACTCAAAGTCTCTCCTGGCGAGGATGATGAGCAGTCTGTGATGGGTAGGCGCTCACGGCACTTCATCTGCAGCAGGTGTGACACAGATCATTCAGCAAAGGGCACAGCAACAGGTCTACTTGAGTTTTGAAATAGCAGTCCAGCAATAGAAACTTTCTTGTGCCTTCAGGATCTCCCAAAACATTAGAGGCACCAGGAATCACTCCTGAGGCAGAGATTTTTCAGAGACTGGAGGCAATAGGAATTTACTACCTTTTAAATTGTAGGCTTACTCTCAGCAAAGGAGCCTTTCTCCACAAAGAGCAGTAACTTCCCTTTTCCTGTGTCTTTTCCTCCCCAGGGGTCTTTCCGCTCTCCAGGCCAACCACAGCAACCATCTCAAATGTAGAACTTCTTTTTAAAAGACAGTTTGAGATGCTGTATTTATTGAGAGGTTGTATTAATTTAATACAGTATATTCAAGTGAATTGATATTAACATTTTTGGTACAGTTATATTTTGAGGTATTATGTTAAGAGGCTATATTAGTTTGAAGGTCTGTGTGATTTTCAGGGTCTGTATTAGTTTGAGGGACTGTATTGGTCTGAGGAGGTGTTTGCGCTTGAGGGGCTTTATTAGCCTGAGGGACTGCTTTCGCTTGAGGGACTGTATTAATTTGAGGGACTGTATTGGTTTTAGGTGATGTATTAATTTGACACGCTGCTTTAGTTTGAAGAGCTGAATTAATTTGACGTGCTGTGTTAACTTGAGGATAGATAATAGTTTCAGCGCTGTATAAATTAGAGTGATTAATAGTTTGAGAGACTGTATTAGTTTGAGGGACTGTATTAATTTGAGGGTCTGTATTAGTTTGAGAGTCTGTATTAGTTTGAGAGGCTGTGTTTGTTTGAGAGACGATATTAGTTTGAGGGCCTTTATGAGTTTGCGGGACTGTATTCGTTTCAGGTTCCATATGCACAATTTCCTGCTTTGATTTTTTAACTGAATGGTCACAGTTAACGTGAGCAGTCACATACCAGAATACAGTATAGCAGTAGCCCTGAGAGGACACACTAACATTAGGAATTTAATTACTGAACAATCACAACAGATTGAAAGCCATCACTGAATCAATATGAGAAATATAGAAATGTGTGACGGTGTTTCAAGGAACATCAGCAATGTTGGGAGATTACAGCTTCTAATTATCAGCAGTTAATTCATGTGATCAGAACCGTCAGTATTTGGGATGTTCAAATTCAGTTTCAGCGCTAAATATATTCCATCGCAACAGGGACTTAACTCTTCTGTTGTAATCTGTTTGTTTAAAATTTAAATTATATAATTTGACCAAGGTTGCAACATCAATATCCCTGTGGAGTTCCCGTAAAGTATAAATTAAAGACTCTGGGACTGCATTGTCTCAGAGTTTAATACAGAGAGGTTGCCTGCAACACGAAGGTGACAGATCACCTGACACAGAAAATGCATCAACCAATTAACAGAATCCAGAAAATATACTTTGTGACCCTTGCCATCATTGGTGTTCCTAGTAAGTGACGATAACCATTGAAGGTGTGTAGATCTGTGTGTGAGCTGGTCTCTGGTTTTGGTCTGTGACTGATAACACTGTATGTTGGTCTACTGGTAATTGTTAAACAGACACCTGATCAGTCAAATCTCTTGAATTATCTCTGCCTCAACTGAAATAAATCCTCGGTTTGTTGCTCACAGTCATGCTGTATTATCAAGTTATTTCCTTTACTCGAATATTGTGTATTGTTTAATAAGACCTCAGCGCAAGCAAATTTCTGATACAAGATATTACTGGGAATATCTGTCACTGCAGAATTGTACTGAGTATGTGTCACTAACTGGAGTGGAACACCTGATCCCAGTGGCCATGTATTACTGGGAGTATATTTCACTGTATCATTGTAATGAGTGTGTGTCACTGACTGGCATGGGACAAACTGGTACTACTTTAAAATCTTTCTTTCAGGTTACTGATCTCTCCACTCCATGGAGCTGCCTCCGTGTTTTATGAATGTAATTGGTGACAAGAGGATGATTCTTGTTGTTGGTTGAAGATGTTTTTTGATAAGTGTACGAAGTGAAATGCATTAATGTTGCTCTGGTTCCTATTGAACTGCACCAATGAAATCAGATGTTAACTATTTACTGACAGGTAAACAGCAGCACAGCACTGTTACAATATTCTAATCCTCTGGATAACGACTTATTCTTACTCTGAGTATGGTGACTGTAATCCCCTTCCCGTCAGCACAGTCCTGGGAATCTGTGGATCATGGGTGTTTTTGTTATCTTGCTGTTCCACAGGATGAATGTTGCGCTTTGGTTAGTGACTATTTCAATTTTGTAATTGATTAAGGTTTGATTAACCAGTTTTTATCTATGATTGGAGTTTTCACAAATGTAACCTGCAGTGATCTCTACCCTTAGCTCAGTGAGGTGTGTTCCTGTGAGGAGAGACATCTAATATGAACGTACAAACATGCGAATTAGGAGCAGGAGTAGACAACTCGGCCCTTCGAGTCTGCTCCACCATTCTATAAGTTCATGGTTGAACTGATTACTCCACATTTCCACCTGTCCCCGATAACCTTGCCACTTTTCTGACCATCTGACTCGACTATCAATATTTTTATGCAGCCTACAGCTATCCTCCTCGCTGTCTACCACACGGCCAATCTTTGTATCGTCTGCAAACTTCTTGATAATGCCCCCTACATTTACATCCAACTCATTAATATATACCACAAAAAGCAGGGAGCTCAGTATTGAGTTCTGCGGAACACCACTGGAAACAGCCCTCCAGTCCCAAAACAGTCATCAACAATTACTCTTTGTTTCCTGCCACTGAGCCAATTTTGTATCCACCTTGCTGCATTTCCCTGGATCCCATGGGATTTTATCCAGATGTGGTCTCACCAATGCCCTGTGTAGCTGAAGCAGAACTTTCTTTTGTATTCACTTCCCCTCGTGATAAACGATAACATTCTATTAGCTTTCCTAATTAAGTACTGTACCTGCATACTAGCATTTTGCGATTCATGCAGTCGGACACCCAGAATCCTTCTGCATCTCCGAGCTCTGCAATCTCTCACCATTCAGATAGAGTCATAGAGTTATACAGCACAAACACAGGCCTTTTGGCCCATCGTATCCGTGCTGGTCATCAAGCACCTATCTATTCTAATCCCATTTTCCAGCACTTGGTCTGCAGCCTCGTATGCTATGGCATTGCAAGTGCCCATCTAAATACTTTTCAAATGTTATGAGCGTTTCTGCTTCTACCACTCCTTCAGGAAGTGTGTTCCAGATTCCAACCGTCCGCTGGGTCAAAATTATTTCCCTCAAATCCCCTCTAAACCTCCTTCCCCTTACCTTAAATCTACGTCCCCTGGTTATTGACCCTTCTGCTAAGGGAAAATGTTTCTTCCTATCTACGCTATCTATGCCCTCATAATTCTGTATACCTCAATCAGCACCCCTCAGCCTTCAATGCTCTAAGGAAAACAACCTTTGCCTATCCAGTACATCTTCATAGCTGAAATGCTCCAGCCCAGGCAACATCCTGGTGAATCTCCTCTGCAACCTCTCCAGTGCAATCACATCCTTCCTGCAGTGTGGAGCCCAGAACTGTACACGCTATGGCCTGACGAGCATTTTATACAGCTCCATCATAACCTCACTGCTCTTATGTTCTATGCCTCGGCTCATATAGGCAAGTATCCCATATGCCTTCCTACCCACCTTATCCACCTGTGCTGCTGCCTTCAGTGATCTATGGACAAGTACACCAAGGCTTCTTTTTTATTCTTCCTGCCAAAGTGGACAATTTCACACTTTCCTACATTATACTCCATTTGCCATGTCTTTGCCCACTAACTTAACCTATCTATATCCATTTGTAGCCTCCTAATGTCGTCTTCACAAGTTACTTTCCTACCTATCTTTGTGTCATCAGCAAATTTAGCAACCATTTGTCCCTTCATTTAAGTCATTTGTATACATTGTAAAAAGTTGAGGCGCCAGCACAGATGTCTGTGGCACACCACTCGTTACATCTTGCCAACCAGAAAATGACCCATTTATGACTACTCTCTGTTTCCTGTTAGCTAGCCAATCATCTATCCATAATACTGAGAACATACATTTCAGATTTTCATAAAACATAGATCAGTCTGGCTGCAGTAAATAATACTTTTCGTAAACTGTTAATAATGAAATAAATAATGCATTATTTCAATAAATAATCCACTTCAATATCTGCAATATTAGAAATAAATTGATGAATGTGATTTATAATCAACTTACAGAGAATTACATCAACAAACCAGCACAGAAACTGGATATTCCACTCAACTGGTTTATGTCTGTCTTAATGCTTCAGCCACTCCCCATCCCAGTCTAACCCTATCAGCATGTCCTACCAGCCCTTTCCCACTCATGTACTTTTCTAGATCAGCCTGAAATGTTATTCACCTCAACTACACCATGTGGTCGCAAGTTCCACATTCTCACCACTCCCTGAATAAAGAGTCTCTCCTGAATTACTTCTTGGATTTATTGGTGACTATCCTGATGAACGACAGGTTTGGACTCCTCACAAGTGGCAATATTGTTACAAAAGTGCCTCTGTGTTTTGTTACATATATTTTTTTAGGATTCACTTTTGAAATATTGAAGAAATGTTAAACGTTGGAGTTTGCAAAGGGGGCCACTTGTCTTTGAGAAAACAGTCCCTGGAAATGTTTTTTTAAAGGGGATACTGAGAAGTCTGTTGAGGAAATCAGGCCTTTCCGGGAAACCACTTGACTTCCAGCAACAACAACAAACCTTTCTGGGAAACCACCTGACTTCCAGCTTCATAAGCAACAGAGAACTTTGGAGACCTGGAGAAGTTGTTTACAAAGAGGTGACAGGTCAAGATTGATGGAGGCCAAAAGGCTGAACTCCTGTTGCTGGTTTCACTTTTGAATTGGTTTGAGTTAGCGTTGAACTGTATAAAAAAGGAGAGAACTTCCAAGGAGAGAAGAGAATTCCCAAGGAAGGCGAGAAGACCACAAACGAGCTCAGCTTTCTAGCACCTCTCTAAAAGACCCTGAGAAGACCATTATGTCAACTCATCTCATCTCCTGTCTTTGAAGAAAAGCCTGCTAAATTAATTATCAACAGTGCCTGAAAAGAACTGCTCTAAAAGATTCCAGTCT
Organism: Heterodontus francisci; assembly: GCF_036365525.1. Taxonomy (NCBI): domain Eukaryota; kingdom Metazoa; phylum Chordata; class Chondrichthyes; order Heterodontiformes; family Heterodontidae; genus Heterodontus; species Heterodontus francisci. Next base: position 60,505,450 of record NC_090398.1, read on the forward strand.
ACATGCACTTGGATGCCACACTGTATGCCGGTTTTAGAAGACAACATATCACATCTGCTGTTTCTTCACGAATGAGCAAGTATGCAGCCCAAGTTTTTTGTGTCTGTAATAGAGCTCTAAAAACAAAAATCCCTTTATTTTTCCAGTTAACAGATGTACGTGTGTGTGAGTGCGAGGGGGAATAAGGTAAAAAGGGAAATTTAAAATTTCAATCTGTGTGTTTATGTTTTACTTCATTAATGGTTAAGACATTTTTTTGGAATAAACTGATCATTTTTTTCTTTATTAAAGTCACCTGGTTGGTGTATTTTATTCTGGGATAATAATAGAGTCTATGATTGACTGTATCAGTAAGTGGGAAAAAATGTAACTATGTGTTGTGACCCCTGGAGAAGTGGAACTAGAATAAACAGTGCACACCTCCTGTCTCGGTCACAACAATATCATCCACACGTATCCTCTGCCAATTCTAATTTTCATTTTAATAGCCTCTACTAAGTCACACCTCAAACTTCTCTAATCTTGGGAAAAGTCCTTTCTGCTTGTATTTCACAGGATCCCCTGTTCTTTGATCGCATTTCCATGGTCTTGTTAAGCTTTGATTCTAACTTATATCATTTGTGCATCGAGAGTCCCAGAAGCCTTTGCCCCTTTGATTACTTTATCAATTATCTTCCCCCTTTCTACCTTAAATCTCTTGGAGTTGTTTGATGAATTCTTTCAATTATTTCTTCCCCTCTCATATTTATTTCACTACTTCAGCCTCACCAACTGCTCCGTTCTGTTCCTACTATCCCATAACATGTGAGTCTTCGTTCCTTCTGAGGTCAGAGCTGCTCTCCAGATGTCCATTTATATTTCTGTCCATGTCACTCTGCCCCTCTCTGCTACAAAGTCCAGTAAACCCGAGCTGCCCTTTAACGGATAGCAGATGGGATCTTTCCTGACCCACAGCAGTAGGTCGTTTTCCAGCCAATTTCCCTCGACTGTCTCCCACGGTACATTCTGAGGGCCACATTTGGAATTTATTAGTTTGGCTCCATTCGCTTGTCATCCCCACTGGAACCTCTCCCTCCATCACCTGCACGGAAATACTCAGGTTCCTTTTTCACCTCCTTTTCCAGTACATTCTTTCACCTTGAACTGGAAAAAAAAATCGAACTTGCTTCTAATTTCCGTTCCTCCCTCGCCTTCACATGGTCTATCTCAGGCACTTCTCTCTCTCGACTTCTCTATTTCCATTTCAGATTGGCTGTCCACCAATATCTACTATAATCCCACAACCTCTCACATCCAGTTTGACTAAACTTGCTCCTTCCCATTTCCTGTATGACTCTATTCCATTCTCCCCTTCTTCTCACCTTCCACTCCAACTACCTTCGCATGCAACACATCATCCTCCTCCATTTCCACCATGTCCAGCTAAAACCAACCACAAATACATCCATTCTGAAGAAAGGTCACAGACCTGAAGTGTTAACGCTGCTTCTCTCTCTACAGATGCTGCTGGACCTGCTAAGTATTTCCAGCACTTTCTGTTTTCATTTCAGATTTGCAGAATCCGCAGTACTTTGCTTTTATTACCAAACACATCTTCCCATCCACTCCTGCCCCCTGCCCCTTGTAACACAATGGTTCAGACTTCTGTCACTCCCAACATCTGGTTTCCCTTCCCCACCCAGCACCTTCCTCACAAGCACAGTAGATACAACATCTGCACTTTCACTTCCATCCTTCCCACTGTCCAGGGCCCAAACACTCCATCCAGGTGAAACAGAGATTTACTTGTGTACTTCTTCCAGTGTAGTTACTGTATTCACTGCCCACCATGCAGTTTCCTGTACCTTGGAAATGACGTAATGCAGATAGAGTGATATCTTTGCTGAACGTTTCCTTTCAGTCTAAAAACAGGAACCTGAGCCTCTGGTCACTTCCCCTTTAATTCTACATCCCGCTCTGACCTCTCTCCCCTCTGATTGAGCGGCAACTCTTGGAGGTGGGATATACTTCCTCACAGGGACAGAGACCCCGACTGCAGGTAATTAATTACCTGAGCCACACAAAATACAGTAGTGGCTTCCAGGGCGCGGTGGAGGCAGTCTCGTGCCCGGCTTTCCAGCCGGTGGGCAGGGCCACTACATCCTCGTGAAATTCTGGCCATTAACTCAGTTTCTCTCTGCACAGATGATGCCTGTTCATTGCTTTTATCAGATTTAAAGAAAGCTCAGTATTTTGATTTCATTCAAATACGTAGAGCTGGATATTAACAGCAGCAGATATGTGGGTAGGTGGGAGAGAGTAAGGACAGAGTTTCAGCATGCTATGATGTTTTAATGTGAGTCCTTGTCCTTGGCAGGTTCTCCATTCATACGTAAGCCTGATAGGCAGGCTTGGCATCCAGTCACGCGAGGTGGACAGTGGAGAAGGCCGCAGGACAAAGTATGTCCTAAACTTGATCTGGAAGGGAGTTGTCCAATCGGGGGCTGTCCATTTCCCAGCCTTTGGTTATTCCCCTATCCTGACGGAGTGATCCCAGTCTGCTGGGGATGTCCAATCCCAGGAGTGTCCAATCCCAGATGCTCGGATGGTGCACATCCTGGGCAGGGTGGAGGTTGGTTCAACCCTTGGGCTGTATGATCCATGACCCAATAGTGGATGTGTCGATCCTGGGTTTTGATTCACCTCAGAGCACAGAGAGATTCCAATCCCGGGAATGGGGAGGTGATTGTCAATTCGGAATGTCTTTGTGTGGAGGGTAGTGTCTGATGGAGAAACCTGCTCCGTCAATGGTAATTCTGTAAATCAGGTTAAATCAGAGGCTTGAAACCTCAGTATAATATTTAACATGCTGACCCGCCTCCTGGGTGCGATTGGTGCTCCTCTCCTGTCCCTCCTCTGTTAAACCAGAAAGTGCACAGTTTGGAGGTGGGTTGAGTTTGTGGTTGAGGTTTTTAAGTTTTAAACACTGACCCAATCCCAACCCACCCAGTTTTGGTGTTGGAATCGAGCCCTCAGTCTCTGGATTCAGAGACAGAGAATGTTTGATCAGTAATTTCCAGTCTCTTTTTCCTTCTCTGTCTTGCAGTTAATTCACTGGCAATTGTGATCCTGTCCCGGGGACAGTGCGGACTCTCCACCGGCACCACTCATTACCTGGTTGCCATGGCAACGGGGGATCTACTGGTCATTATCACTGAGGTCATTCTGCGGCGGATCAACTATTATTATTTCCCGGGATCTTTCCTGAACATCACCCCTGTGTGTCGTGTATCACTGTCCTGCTTCATGCAGCCACAGACTGTTCTGTCTGGTTCACCATCACTTTCACCTTTGATTAATTCGTGGCCATTTGTTTCCAGAAGCTGAAAACTAAATGTTGCACCGAGAAAACTGCAGCTGTGGTTTTAGCAACAACCTGCATTCTACTCTGTTTAAAAAAACATCCCCTTCTGCTTTACAATTGAATCTGGAGAGATAATCGACAATGTACCATGGTCCTGTTGTGCAAAGCCAAGTTATTTTACTGAGGCCGGATGGCTGGGATTTGACTGGTTTGATACAATTTTAACCCCATTGCTTCCATTCTCTTTATTTCTGATGCTCAACGCTCTGACTGTCAGACACATTTTCGTGATCAGTCGAGTCCGTAAGGGCCTGATGGGTCAGAGCAAGGGAGAGAATCGCAGTTACCCAGAGATGGAGAGCAGAAGGAAGTCTGTGATTTTACTCTTCACCATATCTGGCAGTTCATACTTCTGTGGTTGACATCTGTTATATATTTTATAACTTGTAATATTTCAGGGATATATCTCGAGGATTACACTGATCCTTTCTATATATTTGGACAAGTCGGATTCATGCTGCAGATTCTAAGTTGCTGCACAAATACATTTATTTATGGGGTGACTCAGTCCAAGTTCAGAGAGCAGGTCAAGTACATGGTGAAATTACCGGTTACATCAATTTATCAATTAATTAATAAACTAAACAACTGAGAGCAGCCCAGAGGCGGGTCCCAGTGCCTCAGCTTGATGGCTGCTCGGATGGACGGCCCGAGTCCCTGCCTAAACCCCATGTTAGCTGACAGCAGTTCTCTCTCCTCAGGTTCTGCCACTGACACTCATAAAATCTTACATCACCACTCTTTCCCTCAATAAAACAAACCTGGAACCTTTACATTATCCTCACTACTACCTCTGGTTCCTCTCTAATATCCTGGAAGATATTGCCATCTCACAAATTCATGCTTTTCGTTCCTGGACAGCAATATTTCAATCCCTCCCATCAGGTTCCGTCCTGCCACAGTCACAAAACAGCTCTTATCAAAGTCACAAATGTCAACCTTTGTAACCGTGACAAATGTAAACGAATACCTCCTTGTGTTCTTGATCTATCTAAAGCCTTTTACTGTAACCACCCATATAGATATATCACTGACCTCACTTGTACTGTCATTACCCATACAGATATATCACTGACATCACATTTGCTGTCATACTCCTACAGATATATCACTGACCTCACTTGTCCTGTATCTACCCATACAGCTATATCACTGACCTCACTTGTACTGTCATTGTCCATACAGATATATCACTGACATCACATTTACTGTCACTACTCATACAGATATCTCACTGACCTCACATTTACTGTCTCTACCCATACAGATATATCACTGACCTCACTTGTCCTTTATCTACCCATACAGATATATCACTGACCTCACTTGTACTGTCATTACACATACAGATATATCACTGACCTCACATTTACTGTCCCTGCCCATACAGATATATCACTGACCTCACTTGTCCTTTATCTACCCTTCCAGATATACCACTAACCTTATTTGTACTGCCACCGTCCTTCCAGATACAACACTGGTCCTCCATTGCCCTACTGCTCCGCCTCAGGTAGAAGACGCTCTCTCCTTTACAATTCCTTACATCTCATAGCTGCTGGGTTCCATCACCCAATATAGATGACGAGTTCAGCATTTCTACAGATTTATCTATTCATTTAATTCAATACAGAGCATGTAATCTATTTAAGATTAACCCAAAGGTGAGGAGTTAATCAGAACGATGCACCATCCGTGGCGAACTAAGGAAGTTAATAATCATATCAAATTAAAAGAAATGCTGTGAATATTAATTCTAGGCCAGAAGATTGGGAACATTTTAGAAACAGACAAAGGATGGCTGTGGGAGCAGAATTTTCGAGAACAGAATAATATGGGGGCATTTAAGGTGAAATAATTAATCAATCATGTGCTACTAACAAACTAACCTCGGAGCTGCAGAGACAGCTTATCAGACATAACTTCATAGCTTCAGGGCTGCAAAGACAGGTTATCAGTAGAAGTGGACAAACAAGCAAAAACTAACAGGACAGCTGCAGCCTGCTTCATAGTAGCCTATTGTACAACAATCAGCCTAATGGTCCAAGGAGATAGGGGAATGAGAAACTGCTTGAGGCGAGGGTGACAAGGCAGTGCCCCAATCAGGCCCTGACACCAAGAAACCTCAACATTTGTGAACCAATTGGGAACATAAAGGGGGAGTCACTGATTTGTATGAAGAACTATAAGAAAGGCTTGATTTCCCCGCCCAGGCGGGAAGAGACAGGAGAAAGAGGGAGGAGAGCCCAGGTTTTGTTGTTGTTCGCTTTGCTGATGATGTAACCACGAAGTACTCCAATAAAGTTTCTTAAAGCTACAGTCGGACTTCGTCTCTCTTTATGTAACCCATGAGATCATACAACTGAGATCCTACAACTTGGCGTAGTCGGCAGGATCGCTGGAGGATAAAGACCAAAGCACTGGACATTGGACCTTTATTGGGCCCCAGAGGTAAGGACTCCTCTTTGTTTTAAAAGTCCTCGGTCGTTGTCTAAGCCTGGTACTCCACAACGTGATCCCGAACCTTTCTGTTCCGCAACTCGAGACTCGGGGGAAAACAGAAACCCCCTATATATTCAGGCGCCTTATTCGGCGGTATTTGCTGTAATACCGACCCACGGGCTTCGAAGGAAGCCCCCTCGGCTCGAATTTATCTGTAAAAATACCCGGTTATATCGACCATACGGCATTGATAAAATGACCGATGAAGGCAACCGACAGTGACCAACTACCGTCAAAGGTGGGCGGGCCCCACCTGACGTTCCCGAAGATGAAATACTTCTGCAGTTGAAAGAGTATATAGAGCAACAGTTTAATTTGGCTAAAACATACCTCGAAATTGGGAAAAAAATATGGCACCACAACGGGACAGTGGTCCCTCGATGATATAAAGAGAATCTGGGGAAATACAACCCGTTTAAAGGATAAAGAATGGATCTAATGGTCCCCAGTCGTCATGGGCTAGATCCGACAGCGTATTGTAATTATCCAACAAGCTCAACGCGACCGCGACCAAACTACTGCGAAGGGCGGCACAGTGGCGCAGTGGTTAACACCGCAGCCTCACAGCTCTAGCGACCTGGGTTCAATTCTGGGTACTGCCTGTGTGGAGTTTGCAAGTTCTCCCTGTGTCTGCGTGGGTTTCCTCCGGGTGCTCCGGTTTCCTCCCACATGCCAAAGACTTGCAGGTTGATAGGTAAATTGGCCATTATCAATTGCCCCTAGTATAGGTAGGTGGTAGGGAAATATAGGGACAGGTGGGGATGTGGTAGGAATATGGAATTAGTGTAGGATTAGTATAAATGGGTGGTTGATGGTCCGCATAGACTCGGTGGGCTGAAGGGCCTGTTTCAGTGCTGTATCTCTAAAACTAAAACTAAGACCAACTGAAGGCAGTCTGCGAACAATTGAAAAAGGAAAAGCTTAAAGTGGAACAGTTAGAAGCTGTCCATAAAAAGCTGGAAATTGAAAAGGGAAAGCAAGAAATTGGGAATAAAGAACTGAAAAGACAACTATAGGACGAATGAGCGATTCAATTGAAGGGACAAGTACCGCTTTCCGGACCCCACCAACCACCACCACCGACGAACATATATCCGAGTTTGAAGACGTTACAAAAAGAACAACGCCTACTGCAACTGCGTGATGCAGGTCTCGCGGAGGACGAGTCCTTTAGTGAAGAAAATGATACTGATGATGATGATGGTTTGCCTTTCCCACGACGAGCTCCCCTCAAACAGAAACGCATTCAGGTTAAACAGAAAAAGAAGATGTGGACGGTAACGATGTCACAATGGCCCAGCAGAACACCTACTGGACGCATATCTTGGTGGATCCTGAGAAGATTGATGAGTGGTGCAAAGAATTGCCTGACCCAAAGACAGGGGGTCAGAACACGTGGGAACAACTGGAATGTCTGAAGGGAATTTACCACCTCCACCCGTGGGACAGGGTACAGATTCTGACTGTGATAGTGCCCGGGAGAGCAGCGCGAAGACTGAACAGAGAGGTCAAAGCTGCTTTGGGCGCGGACGAACAAAAACTAGATGCCGGATGGATTGCGATTGGCCAATGGGTGCGAGCATTCTGTCCTGCAAAGACGGATTGGAATAAAATTACAGCCTGTCAGCAAAAAGGTACCCAAGAGCTGCGAGAGTATGAAGAGAGGTTTCGATCCGTTTGGCTGGAACACTCGGGGATAACGGACGTTGCTCCGGAGGATCTGGACCATAACTGTTTTGGGCCCTTGAAGTCTGCCTTTATTGCTGGACTAAAACCAGAATTATCCAAGATGTTGAAGATAACCTTACCAGAGTGGGAAGGCGCGGGAGTAAAGTACGCACAGTTAATTGATCGATGCAGTCAGCTGGACAGGGACATGGGAGCAAAACTCCGAGTTCTGCAGACAAGTCGTATGCCAAAAGAGCCGGACAAGGGGCGAGGTTGGCGACCCGGCGAATGTCAATATTGTGGGAAGGAAGGCCATTGGGCTAAGACGTGTTAAGCAAAAGGACGAGGCAGAGGATGTCCAGGATACAGCCCAGAACCTAAATCAGGACCATCTCTGGATGATAACGACCTCTTAGAGAAGCTGAAACAGCTTATACAATTAACACTCCAGCAACAGAAGGAGTTATCATCTTTTCTTAGTGCGACAAAAAACTAGAGGAGCACCCCCTCGTCATTTCAGTGCCTCTCCGGGCGCTATTAGAAAATAGGAAAGATGGATTGTATATAACTGCGAGGGTGGGCGACCAAGATATTGACTTTTTATTGGATACCGGAGCCGAATTATCATACCCCAACAATACGGAAACCCCCTACTAATAGACGGTAAGACTAAAACAGCTCACGGAGCAGGGGGCAATTAGTTGGTAATCAGGAAGACTCAGCCCGTACTTATTGGTTTTGGTCCGGACGAATTGATAACACCAATTTGGATAGGTCCGGTGGACCAAGCCCTTCTGTGTATGGACATTCTTACCCAACTGAACTCTTCGTTACATTTTAAAGGCGGCCAGGTAACTTGGTCTATCAGAACTTTGAAGAGTGAGGAGCTGAGGGAACACCCAATATGGGCCCAGGATAAGAGCGATTGTGGGCTACTTCAAATGGAACCGGCAACATTTATGGGATGTGCTCCGCCCTGTACTAAACAATATCCCATTAGCCGAACCTCCGTTGCGGGAATCCTACCCGTAATCGAACAGTTAGAAGAGCGAGGCGTGCTAGTTAAAACACACGGTACATCCAACAGCCCTGTGTGGCCAGTACTGAAACCAAACGGGACTTGGCGGCTTACTGTCAACTATAGGAAAGCTAACCAGTGTATTGGATCAAAAGGCCCCTTTGGTAGTTGACCCCTCTACGATATTCAATGCCCTGAATCCAGAACACGAATGGTTTTCTGTTATCGATATGGCTAATGGATTCTGGTCGGTGCCACTGGCACCCGAGGTCCAACCGTGGTTAGCCTTTACTGTACAACAGCAACAGTACACCTGAACACGACTGCCACAGGGTTTCCACAACAGCCCTACGGTATTTCATATGGCCCTGCAAAACCATTTGTGGGAGTTACCTTCCATGCACTCCATGGTCATCCAGTACGTTGACAACATTCTGTTAGCCTCTGAGACAGAGGAACAGCATGAGCAAGATCTGTGTACCCTATTAGACCACCTTCATCAGAGAGGACACAAAGCCAGTATCGACAAAGCACAAATAACTCAAGGGGAAGTTGTGTACCTGGGACAAAAGATTTCGAAGGGAAAGAGAGAATTCACCCAGGACAGGACTGCCACTATTCGAGCTGCCAAACAGCCAACCACTATCCAGGAACCTAGGTCTTTTTTGGGTTTGTGTAACTTCAACAGAAACTGGATAGACTCCAACACACAGCCTGCTCAACCATTAACCGATCTCCTGAAGGGAAAGTGGGCCTCTAAAGAATCCGTGACTCTAACCAAAGAACAATAAGAAGCTTTTGGAAACTAAAAGAGGGCTTTGTGCTCAGCGCCAGCCCGGGGAATCCCCAACAATGGGAAACCGTTCACACTGTTTGTACACAAAAAAGAGGGATATATGACTGCCATACTAATGCAGGAGCACGGGGACAAACAGAGACCTATTGGATATTATTCGAAAAGACTGGACACCGTCGCCCTAGCATGGGGCAGTTGTTTGAGAGCAATGGAAGCTGCATGTCAAGCAGTAATGGCTACTGCAGGTCTGGTGTTAGATCAGAAGTTAACCGTTAAATATCTGCACACAGTCCATACTATGCTATCCATGAACAGAGTATCCCAAGTGACCGCAGCTAGATGCACCCGGTGGACAGCAGTCCTACAGGCTCCGAATCTCCACATCGTCTGGGCCAGCCGGTAAATGCAGCGACTATGCTCCCGTGGCCTGAAGAGAGAAAGGAAGAAGAACATGATTGCGTGGAGATTATGGAAGAAATAGAGGAGCTTACCCTAGCGGCAATGGAAGCATTGCTGAACCCAGATTTAATCCTATTCATAGACGGATCCTCCTTTGTTGAAAACGGTATACGGAAAGCAGGATGGACAGTTGCAACTCAACATGAAGTTGTGAAAGTGGGATGCCTGTCTCCAGGAACGTCGGCCCAACAAACCGAACTGCGAACCCTGTCGGAAGCATGTCGAATAGCAGAAGGGAAGACAGCTAATATTTACACAGACTCACGGCATTCTTTTGGAGTCGCTCACGACTTTGGTCAGCTGTGGCGTAAAAGAAGATTTCTCACTGCAGCTGGTACACCTATTCGAAATGGGAAAGAAGTTCGAGACTTGCTAGAGGCGATGCAATTGCCACAAAAGGTATCCATTTTGAAATGTAAAGCCCATACGAAAGACAACACTATAGAAACAAAAGGGAATGCCCTAGCCGACAAGGTAGCCAAGGAAGCCGCCTTGCAGGTTGATCCCCCGGACACACGGCCGCAAATATGTGAACTGAATGATTCCCGTCTGACACAAGATCTACAAGTGATGCAGAGTGAAAGTTCCAAAGATGAAAAATGGACCTGGATGGAAGCAGGGATGAAGATATGTGACGATGGCATCTGGAGGCAAAGGGACACCCAGAAACCCGTCGCACCACAGGCGCTGATGCCCTTTTTAGCCCAACAAATTCACTCCTGCGGACATCTGGCCGGGCAACAGATGACAGCACGGTTCCAGAAAATCTGGTGGGGTCGAGGGTTTTGAAAAACATGCACAGCTGGTGGCTGACCGCTGTGTGGTCTGTCAGAAAAACAATCCAGGACCCACTACGATAATGCCTCAACTAAGAGCCCCTGCTCCAGTCGGCCCATTCCAGTGCTCACAAGTTGACTATATCACTCTCCCACCTTGTCAGGGATACACCGGCATTTTAGTCATTGTTGACAAATTTTCTAGATGGGTAGAAGCCGTCCCAGCCAGCAATGCCACGGCCAATCACACCGTGAGGGTCCTGTGTAAGGATTACATCCCCAGATAGGGAGTACCGGTCAGCATTGACTCTGATCAAGGAACTCACTTCACAGGCGCAGTTTGTCAGGAAGTCAGTCGACTACTAAACATTACGTGGGATTTACACTGTCCTCATCACCCACAGGCAACAGGTCAAGTGGAACGAATGAATCAGATGCTAAAACAGCGACTATCCAAGTATCACCAGGAAGGAATACAATGGCCTCAGGCGTTACCAATAGTTCTGTGTAGTATCAGAGTGACCCCGAACAGAACTACAGGCTTGAGCCCGTTTTCAGTAATAACAGGGAGACACATGTCTTTGCCGGGAACAATTGATCTGCATAAAGCTGATTGTCATTTGATGAGTGACGCTTTACAAGAATATTGCAAGAACTTAACAAATGCTGTCAGTTCTGCTTCCTCGCAGGTATCGGCAGCTTGGAGTGACCCACCAGAAGGAGGGCACGACATCGTCCCGGGAATCTGGGTCAACGTGAAGAAAATATACAAAGTACCTTTGGGCGCCAAGTGGGAGGGACCTTTCCAAGTGCTACTGACCACCCAGTCAGCAGTTCAGGTTGAAGGAAAGAAAGCCTGGATACACGCCTCTCACGTAAAACGAGCGACCCGTGATTAAACGCCGAATTATTAATTAGCTGCCATGTTTAAAATTTGTATTATCTTCGTTGCATGCATTTTAAGTAGTTGCTCATTTTTGTCTAACCAAACCTGTCCACATGGGGAAACTAATCGAGTGTCCTGAGAATTGCATGTTAACTCTTTCCTTTACATGACCGATACTTATACCAAAGAAGCGAACCTCTCCCGCTGGAGGATATGTGCACACGAGCCTATCCACTCCAGGGGCGGCATCCCCTTACGTCCCATTCCGTTTAATGCAACAGAATCGGCGAAATGGATCGCAAGAGGGTCTTGGAACAGACGAGCCTTCATGGGGTGGTACCGGCCCCATTACATTCGGACCCGAGAACCTCCGTTCTTGGTCCTTACTAACACCTCAGGCGTGGGAAGACCGCAGGGATTCATATGCCTGGTTAGATACCAAAAGGGTGGACGAGAAGTCGGACGAAGTAACTGCTCCTACTATTTCAATGTGACTCCAGGCGCTAAATCTATTCTCCTGCGGGACCTTGAGGAACTAAAGGATCGGGACGCCACCTGGCGGGTGGACCCCGAAACAGCTAGAAACCCTATTGCCGACAACGGTACTTATTTTATTTGCGGCAACAAAGCCTATCCCTGGTTACCGAAATTCTGGACAGGATCATGTTACTTAGGTTATGTTACACCTTATATCCATCATTTAACCTCCCTGTATAAACCACCTCAGGGACAAAGAAGGAGTCGAGCTATCACAGAGTCTGAGAGATTTTTCTCAATCATGTTCCCGTGGTATTAGAATTAGAATTAGAATATTACAGCGCAGTACAGGCCCTTCGGCCCTCGATGTTGCGCCGATCATCTGACCTACACTATTCCATTTACATCCATATGTTTATCCAATGACCACTTAAATGCCCTTAAAGTTGGCGAGTCTACTACTGTTGCAGGCAGGGCGTTCCACGCCCCTACTACTCTCTGCGTAAAGAAACTACCTCTGACATCTGTCCTATATCTTTCACCCCTCAACTTAAAGCTATGTCCCCTCGTGTTTGCCATCCTCATCCGAGGAAAAAGACTCTCACTATCCACCCTATCTAACCCTCTGATTATCTTGTATGTCTCTATTAAGTCACCTCTCCTCCTCCTTCTCTCTAACGAAAACAACCCCAAGTCCCTCAGCCTTTCCTCGTAAGACCTTCCTTCCATACCAGGCAACATCCTAGTAAATCTCCTCTGCACCCTTTCCAAAGCTTCGACATCCTTCCGATAATGCGGTGACCAGAACTGCACGCAATACTCCAGGTGCGGCCTCACCAGAGTTTTGTACAGCTGCATCATGACCCCGTGGCTCCGAAACTCGATCCCCGTCCTAATAAAGGCTAACACACCATATGCCTTCTTAACAGCCCTATTAACCTGGGTAGCAACTTTCAGGGATTTATGTACCTGGATACCAAGATCTCTCTGCTCATCTACACTACCAAGAATCTTCCCATTAGCCCAGTACTCTGCATTGCTGTTACTCCTTCCAAAGTGAATCACCTCACACTTCTCCGCATTAAACTCCACTTGCCATCTCTCAGCCCAGCTCTGCAGCCTATCTATGTCCCTCTGTACCCTACAACACCCTTCGACACTATCCACAACTCCACCGACCTTCGTGTCATCCGCAAATTTACTAACCCACCCTTCTACACCCTCATCCAGGTCGTTTATAAAAATGACAAACAGCAGTGGCCCCAAAACAGAACCTTGCGGTACACCACTAGTAACTAAACTCCAGGATGAACATTTGCCATCAACCACCACCCTCTGTCTTCTTTCAGCTAGCCAATTTCTGATCCAAAGCTCTAAATCACCTTCAACCCCATACTTGCGTATTTTCTGCAATAGCCTACCGTGGGGAACCTTATCAAACGCCTTACTGAAATCCATATACACCACATCCACGGCTTTACCCTCATCCACCTGTTTGGTCACCTTCTCGAAAAACTCAATAAGGTTTGTGAGGCACGACCTACCTTTCACAAAACCGTGCTGACTATCGCAAATGAACTTATTCTTTTCAAGATGATTATAAATCCTGTCTCTTATAACCTTTTCCAACATTTTACCCACAACCGAAGTAAGGCTCACAGGTCTATAATTACCAGGGCTGTCTCTACTCCCCTTCTTGAACAAGGGGACAACATTTGCTATCCTCCAGTCCTCCGGCACTACTCCTGTCGACAATGACGACTTAAAGATCAACAACAACGGCTCTGCAATCTCCTCCCTGGCTTCCCAGAGAATCCTAGGATAAATCCCATCTGGCCCAGGGGACTTATCTATTTTCACTCTTTCCAAAATTGCTAACACCTCCTCCTTGTGAATCTCAATCCCATCTCGCCTAGTAGGCTGTATCTCAGTAATCTCCTCGGCAACAATTTCTTTTTCTACTGTAAATACTGACGAAAAATATTCATTTAACGCTTCCCCTATCTCCTCTGATTCCGCACACAACTTCCCACGACTATCCTTGATTGGCCCTGTTCTAACTCTTATCATTCGTTTATTCCTGATATACCTATAGAAAGCCTTAGGGTTTTCTTTGATCCTATCCGCCAATGACTTCTCGTGTCCTCTCCTTGCTCTTCTTAGCCCTCCCTTTAGATCCTTCCTGGCTAGCTTGTAACTCTCAAGCGCCCTAACTGAGCCTTCACGTCTCATCCTAACATAAGCCGCCCTCTTCCTCTTGACAAGCGCTTCAACTTCTTGAGTAAACCACGGCTCCCTCGCTCGACAACTTCCTCCCTGCCTGACAGGTACATACTTATCAAGGACACGCATTAGCTGCTCCTTGAATAAGCTCCACATTTCATTTGTGCCCATCCTCTGCAGTTTCCTTCCCCATCCTACACATCCTAAATCTTGCCTAATCGCGTCATAATTTCCTTTCCCCCAGCTATAATTCTTGCCCTGCGGTATATACCTGTCCCTGCCCATCGCTAAGGTAAACCTAACCGAATTGTGATCACTATCGCCAAAGTGCTCACCTACATCTAAATCGAACCCCTGGCCGGGTTCATTACCCAGTACCAAATCCAATGTGGCATCGCCCCTGGTTGGCCTGTCCACATACTGTGTCAGAAAACCCTCCTGCACACACTGGACAAAAACAGACCCATCTAAAGTACTCGAACTATCGTATTTCCAGTCAATATTTGGAAAGTTAAAGTCCCCCATAACCACTACCCTGTTACTCTCGCTCCTGTCGAGAATCATCTTCGCTATCCTTTCCTCTACATCTCTGGAACTATTCGGAGGTCTATAGAAAACTCCCAACAGGGTGACCTCTCCTCTCCTGTTTCTAACCTCGGCCCATACTACCTCAGTAGACGAGTCCTCAAACGTCCTTTCTGCCGCTGTAATACTTTCCTTGATTAACAATGCCACACCCCCCCCTCTTTTACCCTCTTCTCTGTTCTTTCTGAAACATCTAATTCCCGGAACCTGCAACATCCATTCCTGCCCCTGCTCTACCCATGTCTCTGAAATGGCCACAACATCAGGATCCCAGGTACCAACCCATGCTGCAAGCTCACCCACCTTATTCCGGATGCTCCTGGCGTTGAAGTAGACACACTTTAAACCAAGTTCTTGCTTGCCAGTGCCCCCTTGCGTCCCTGTAACCTTATCCCCTACCTCCCTACTCTCAACAGCCTGTACACTGGAACTACAATTTAGGTTCCCATTCCCCTGCTGATTTAGTTTAAACCCCCCCGAAGAGCACTAACAAATCTCCCCCCCCAGGATATTGGTACCCCTCTGGTTCAGGTGAAGAGCATCCTGTTTGTAGAGGTCCCACCTACCCCAGAAAGAGCCCCAATTATCCAGGAAACCAAAACCCTCCCTCCTACACCATCCCTGCAGCCACGTGTTCAACTCCTCTCTCTCCCTATTCCTCTCTTCGCTAGCACGTGGCACAGGCAACAACCCAGAGATAACAACTCTGGTTGTTCTCACTCTAAGCTTCCACCCTAGCTCCCTGAATTTCTGCCTTAAATCCCCATCTCTCTTCCTACCTATGTCGTTGGTGCCTATGTGGACCACGACTTGGGGGTGCTCCCCCTCCCCCTTAAGGATCCCAAAAACACGATCGGAGACATCACGTACCCTGGCACCTGGGAGGCAACACACCAACCGTGAGTCTCTCTCGTTCCCACAGAACCTCCTATCTGTTCCCCTAACTATGGAGTCCCCAATGACTAATGCTCTGCTCCTCTTCCGTTTTCCCTTCTGAGCAACAGGGACAGACTCTGTGCCAGAGACCTGCACCCATTGCTTACCCCTGGTAAGTCGTCCCCCCCAACAGTATCCAAAACGGTATACCTGTTGTTGAGGGAAACGGCCACAGGGGATCCCTGCACTGCCTGCTGGTTCCCTTTCCTTCCCATGACGGTAACCCATCTACCTACTTCTTTTACCTGAGGTGTGACTGCCTCCCTATAACTCCTGTCAATAATCCCCTCCGCCTCCCGAATGATCCGAAGTTCATCCAGCTCCAGCTCCAGTTCCCTAACGCGGTCTGCGAGGAGCTGGAGTTGGGTGCACTTCCCGCAGATGCAGTCAGCAGGGACACTCTTGGCGACCCCTACCTCCCACATTCTGCAGGAGGAACATACAACTGCCTTTTCCTCCGTTCCCACTATTCTAGATTCCCAATAAATCTACTGAAAAACCAAACGAAAAAAAAGTCAAAACTTGTTCGCTTAGCAATCCGACGGACTGAACTTTTTAAATAAAAAGCTTACCTTATCAACACACTAGAGTCCTTTTTTTTTGGTTAGAGGAGGAGGGTGGGTGGGAGACACTACACGTGTAGTGTCTCGGGTACTGCCACTGCCCAAATAAATAGTTTTCCCCTACCCAGCAGTCCCCGGTCCTCCGAAACAAAAAATAGATTAACTTGTAACTTACTGAAATTGACCGCTCAGCTGAAAGTCCGCTCCGCACCTCGTTCTGTCAAGGCTGCTCCTCGCAAAAGACAAAGATTTTAAAACTGCCCAAATAAATAGTTTTCCCCTACCCAGCAGTCCCCGGTCCTCTGATACAAAAAAGGGATTAACTTGTAACTTACTGAAATTGACCGCTCAGCTGAAAGTCCGCTCCGCACCTCGTTCTGTCAAGGCTGCTCCTCGCAAAAGACAAAGATTTTAAAACTGCCCAAATAAATAGTTTTCCCCTACCCAGCAGTCCCCGGTCCTCCGAAACAAAAAAGGGATTAACTTGTAACTTACTGAAATTGACCGCTCAGCCGAATGTCCGCTCCGCACCTCGTTCTGTCAAGGCTGCTCCTCGCAAAAGACAAAGATTTTAAAACTGCCCAAATAAATAGTTTTCCCCTACCCAGCAGTCCCCGGTCCTCCGAAACAAAAAAGGGATTAACTTGTAACTTACTGAAATTGACCGCTCAGCTGAAAGTCCGCTCCGCACCTCGTTCTGTCAAGGCTGCTCCTCGCAAAAGACAAAGATTTTAAAACTGCCCAAATAAATAGTTTTCCCCTACCCAGCAGTCCCCGGTCCTCCGAAACAAAAAAGAGATGAACTTGTAACTTACTGAAACTGACCGCTCAGCTGAAAGTCCGCTCCGCACCTCGTTCTGTCAAGGCTGCTCCTCGCAAAAGACAAAGATTGTAAAACTGCCCAAATAAATAGTTTTCCCCTACCCAGCAGTCCCCGGTCCTCCGAAACAAAAAAGGGATTAACTTGTAACTTACTGAAATTGACCGCTCAGCTGGAAGTCCGCTCCGCACCTCGTTCTGTCAAGGCTGCTCCTCGCAAAAGACAAAGATTTTAAAACTGCCCAAATAAATAGTTTTCCCCTACCCAGCAGTCCCCGGTCCGGGACTGGTAAGTTAGCCAGGGAATCCATCAATATGGCTTCTGACCTAGAAGAAGTTGGTAATGACACCGGCGAAGCCCTTAATAAAAGAACTGCAGAAATGGTAGCTATCCGCACCGTAGCACTCCAGAACTGAATGGCCTTAGATTTTGTCCCAGCAGAAAAGTGGGGTACATGTGCCCTGATAGGACCCGAGTGCTGTTCTTACATTCCAGATAGCTCCGAAGAAATTTCCGATCTGGCAGCACACATCAGAAAGGAGGTGAAAAAGCTAAAACAACCCCCAGCTTCCACCCGGTGGGGTTGGGCGACCAGTTGGCTGGGCTCGATACGGACTTCAGTGGCCCAGGGTGTGGTCTTATTTCTAGTTACAGTTGTAATTCTGTATTTGATGTTTTTGCTTATTAAGTACTGTTGTAAACAAGTAACTGAAGCCCCTGCAAACCTTATGATTTTACAGAGTTCTCGCAGGCCCCTTCTGTGGCACAAGCAGGCAACCTATTGAGTGTGTCTCCTCCGGGTGTTGAAGGCTGTTTCTAAACAAGTAGAGAGCATTAAAGGCACCTAGGTGGGATCAAGGGAATGATTCTTAAAAGTGTTTTGAAGAATCAAAGGGGGGACTGTGAGAACAGAATTTTCAAGAACAGAATAATATGGAGACTTTTAAGATAAAAAAATTAATCAATCATGTATTACTAACAAACAAACTTCGGAGCTGCAGAGACAGCTTATCAGTAATTACTTCACAGCTTTAGAGCTTCAGCAGACTGCTTATCAGAAATTCATAGTAGCCCATTCAGTGCTGTAGGGACAGCTTATCAGTAGAAATAGACTAACCAGCTAAAACCTAGCAGGACAGCTGCAGCTGTACAAGACTAACCCTTTGTATGACAATCAGCCCAACGTTCCAAGGAGATTGGGGAAAAAGAAACTGCTTGAGGGAGAGGTGACAAGGCAGTGCCCCAATCAGGCCCTGACACCAAGAAACTGCAGAGTTTGTAAACCAATTGGGAACAGAAAGGGAGTGTCACTGATTTGTAAGAAGAACTATATGAAAGGCTTGAATTCCCTCCTCCAGCATGGAGGAAGAGGGAGGAGAGCCCAGGTGTTGTTGTTGTACGCTTTCCTGATGATGTAACCACTAAGTACTTCAATAAAGGTTCTTAAAGCTACAGTCGGACTTTGTCTCTTTTTTGTATAACCCATGAGAACACAGACAATTGAGATCCAACAGGGATGTATGAAAGAGTTAAGAAAGCAATGGGCCCAGCAGTAACTAAATCAGCACCTTTGAAGACAAAGACAGGGGTGATCATCACTGAACGTAACAAGCAGATGGAAAGGTAAGTGGAGCATTAACCTGAACTCTACATAACGGAGAACATTGTCATTGAAGTAGCTCTCAGTGCCATTCCAGACTTCCCTGTCACGGAGGAGCTGGACAGTGAGCCCACCATAGTAGAGCTCAACAAGGCCATTGACCGTCTTGCCAGTGGTAAAGACCTGGGAAATGATGGTATTCCACCTGGAATTATCAAAAGTGGAAAAGTGGCTCTGCTGCAGCATCTTCATTAACTTCTGTGTCTCTGTTGGAAGGAACGATCTGCGCCTCAAAACATGCGTGATGCAAACATTGTCACCTTGTACAAAAGTAAGGGGGAATCGCAGTGACTACAGCAATTACCGAGGCATCTCCTTGCTAAGTATTGTGGGGAAGGTCTTTGCTCGCATTGCTCTGAACAGATTGTAGACCCTGGCATCACACATCTATCCTGAGTCTCAGTGCAGCTTCAGAGCTGGTAGATCGACAGTCGACATGATTTTCTCACTTCGGCAGTTACAGGAGAAGTACTGTGAACAGTGCAGACCACTCTCCATTGTCTTGACATGAGAATTTACAAATTCGGATCAAGAGTGGGCCACTCGGCCCTTCGAGCCTGCTTCACCATTCAGTAAGCTCATGGATTACTCCACATTTCCCCCGACCTCCGATAACCTTTCACCCCCTTGTATATGAAGAATCTATCCACCTTTGCCTTAAAAATACTCAAAGACTATGCTTCCACCGCCTTTTGAGGAAGAGAATTCCAAAGACTCACGACCCTCTGAGAGAAAACAATTGCTCCTCATCTCTGTCTTAAATGGGCGACCCCTTATTTTTAAACAGTGACCCATAGCTCCAGATTCTCCCACAAGGGGAAACATCCTTTCCACATCCACCCTGTCAAGACACCTCAGGATCTTGTACATTTCAATATCAAGTCGCCTCTTTCTTTTCTAAATTCCAGCAGGTACAAGCCTAGCCTGTCCAATCTTTCCTCGTAAGACAGCCTGCCCATTCCATGTATTAGTCGAGTGAAACTTCTCTGTACTCCCTCCAATGCATTTGCATCCTTCCGTAAATACTGTACTTAGTACTGCAGAAGTGGTCTCACCAATGCCCTGTATAGCTGAAGCATAATCTCCCTACTATTGTATTCAATTCCCCTCGCGATAAATGATAACATTCTATTAGCTTTCCTAATTACGTGCTGTACCTGCATACTAACCCTTTGTGATTCATGCACTAGGACACCCAAATCCCTCTGCATCTCAGAGCTCTGCAATCTCTCACCATTTAGATAATATGCTTTTTTATTCTTCCTGCCAAAGTAGACAATTTCCCACTTTCCCACATTATACTCCATTTGCCCATTCACAACCTATCTATATCCCTGTGTAGCCCCCATATGTCCTCTTTACAACCTACTTTCCTACCTATCTTTGTATTCAACAAATTTAGCAACCATACCATTGGTCCCTTCATCTAACTCATTTATATAAATTTTAAAAAGTTGAGGCCCCAACACTGATCCCTGTGACACACCACTCGTTACTTCTTGCCAACCAGAAAATGACCCAATTATGCTGACTCTCTGTTTCCTGTTAACTAGCCAATCTTCTATCCATGCCAATATGTTACCCCCGACACTATGAGTTTTTATTTTCTGCAATAACCTTTGATATGGCACCTTACCCTTCTGGAACTCGAAGTACAATACATCCAATGGTTC
Organism: Heterodontus francisci; assembly: GCF_036365525.1. Taxonomy (NCBI): domain Eukaryota; kingdom Metazoa; phylum Chordata; class Chondrichthyes; order Heterodontiformes; family Heterodontidae; genus Heterodontus; species Heterodontus francisci. The sequence continues at coordinate 60,525,895 of NC_090398.1, forward strand.
CCCTTTATCCACAGCACATGTAACTCCCTCAAAGAACTCCAATAAATTGGTTAAACATGATTTCAATTTCACAAAACCATGTTGACACTGCCTGATTACCTTAATTTTTTCTAAATGCCCTGCTATAACATCTTCAGATAGATCCTAACATTTTCCCTAAGACAGATGTTAAGCTAACTGGCCTGTTGTTTCCTGCTTTCTGTCTCCCTCCCTTTTTGAATAAAGGAATTATGTTCGCTTTTTTCTAATCTAACGGAACCTTCCCGAATCTAGGGAGTTTTTGGAAAACTAAAACCAGCGCATCAACTATCTCACTAGCCACTTCAGGACCTGGCAACCTGTCAGTTCGCAGCTCCAACAATTTGTTTAGTACCACTTCCCTGGAGATGGTAATTTTCTTGAGTTCCTCTCTCCCTTCCATTTCCTGACTTACAGATAATACTGGGATGTTATTTGTATCCTCAATAGTGAAGACCGATCCAAAGTATCTGTTCAATTCATCTTCTATTTCTTAATTATCCATTATTAATTCCCCAGATGCACTTTCTATAGGACCAACACTCATTTTGTTAACTCATTTCTTTTAAAACTATTTATGGAAACTCCTACTAGTTGTCGTTATATTTCTCGCTAGCTTTCTCTCGTACTCTAATTTTACCTTTCTTATCAATCTTTTAGTCATTCTTTGCTGTTTTTTTATATTCTGTCCAATCTTCTGACCTGCCTCCCATCTTTACACAATTATAGGCTTTTTCTTCAGTTTGATAGTATCTTTAACTGTTTTCGTTAACCACGGATGGTGAGTCCCACCTTTGGAATTTTTCTTTCTCGTTGAAATGTATCTATTCTGTGTATTCTGAAATACCCCCTTAAATGTCTGCCACTGCATCTCTATTGACCTATCCCTTAACCTAATTTTCCAGTTCACTTTAGCTAGCTCTGCTTTCATGATCTTATAATTGCCCTTATTTAAGTTTAAAATACTCGTCTGGGACCCACTCTTCTCTCCCTCACACTGAATGTAAAATTCAACCATATTATGATCGCTACCACCTAGGGACACCTGAACTAAGAGGTCATTAATTAATCCAATCTCGTTGCACAATGCCAGGTCTTGTATAGCCTGCTCTCCGTTTGATCCAGAATGTATTGTTCCAAGAAATTATCACAAAAACATTCTATGTACTCCTCATCTCGGCTCCCTCTGCCCATCTGAATTTTCCCGTCTATATGTAGATTAAAGCCCCCATAATGATCGCTGTACCTTTCTGACAAGCTGCCATTATTTCTTCCTTTATACCCCATCCTACAGTGTGGTTAATGTTAGGTGGCCTGTACAGCATTTCCACAAGTGACTTCTTGCCTTTATGATTTCTCATCTCCACCCAAACTGCTTCTACATCCTGATCTCCTGAACTTAGGCCATCCCTCTCTATTGCGCTAATACCATCATTAATTAACAGAGCTACTCCGCCACCTTTTCCTAGCTTCCTGTCCTTCCTAAATGCCATGTCAGTTCCAATATTCACATCCCAATCAATGTTGCCCTGCAGCCATGTCTCTGTAATGACTATCAGATCCTACTTATTTATTCTATATGCGCTCTCAGTTCATTTGTTGTGTTTCGAATGCTCCATGCATTCAGATACAGAGCATTTAGTTTTGTCTTTTTATTATTTTTGTCACCTCTAGCCTTATCTGTTGATTTACTGTTAGATTCGTACGCTCTGTCCCTTCCTGTCACGGTCTGTTTTTCATTTCCCATATTTATACCTTTATCTTTTGCCTTGTCTCTCCTCCTTGATTCACCATATCTTCCCAAACTTGAGTCCTTGCCCCCACTATTCAGTTTAAAACCGTCTCTACTTCCCTAGTTAAGTGGCTCACTGGAACACCGGCCCCAAGCACCGTTCAGGTACAGCTACCACTTTCCCCAGCACTGGTACCAATGGGCCACGAACCAGAACCCACTACTACCACACCAGTCGTTGCGCCACGCATTAATTTCTCTAAACTTATTTGTCCGATACCAATTTGAATGTGGCTCAGGTAATAATCCAGAGATGATTACCTTTGAGGTTCTACTTCCTAATTTGGTGCCTAATTCCTCATACTGACTATGCAGAACCTCTATCCTTGTACTGCCTATGTCGTTGCTACCGACATGGACCACGATGACTGGATCCTACCCCTCCCATTGTATGTTTCTGTCCAGTCCTGAGCAGATGTCCTGAATCCTGGCACCGGCAGGCAACACAGCCGTCTGGACTCTTGCTCTTTGCTGCAGAGAACAGAGTCAATCCACCTTACTATACTGTCCCCTACTACCACTACATTCCTTTTTTCTCCCTCTTTGAGCCGCGAACACTGACTGCAGACGTGTTTGCCCTGGATCACACTGGCATCCAGGAGCTCCCACATGCTGCAGCTGTGATACATCACCTGTCCTGTCATCCTTAATGTGTTTTAATTAACTACTTATTTATTTTATTCAATTATTTATTTTATTGTATATTTTATTAAGCTTACCACTAGTTCGTTTACTATTTTAAACGTTCGGACTAAAATGGACCTTAATCACTTACCAGATACTTATCAAACAGGTAGCTTCTAACAAACCAATCAACTACCTGCTTGCCTGTGATGTCACAGCTTACCAGATCCTCACCAAACAGCATGCAATGTCACTCCTCAGAATTTTTTCCCCTGCTCCGCTCCTCTCTCTCTGTCTCTGAGCTTCTGGTGCGTTTCATGCCCCTCTGTTCCGTCGTGCTCCTCTGTCTCTGGTCCAAAATCTGACTCTGGTGGGACTCAAACCCACAACCTTCGAATATCATCTCTATAATTTCTGTCATTTAAAAGTCCTACACGCTATCCATTGCGCCACAGATCCACACACGTTATCACCACTATCACCAAGGCCTTTGATCCTGTCAGCAGAGACGGACTCTTCAAACTGCGATGGAACATTGCCTGCCCTCCTGAACTCTTGGGTGCATCCCTTCTTTCCACGAGAACATGCACAGTTCCATCAGTTGCAATGGAGCAACATCAGACACTTTCAAGATCAGCAGTGGGGTACGGCAGGGCTGCGTCCTGGCGTCAACTCTCTGAGGAACAGAGGAACATTGGAGGAGGTCATTCAGCCCGTTGTGCCTGCTTTACCATTCAATTCGATCATGGCTGATCATCTACCTCAACGCTCCTTTCCCGTGCTATCCCCATATCCCTTGATGTCATGAGTATCAAGATTTTTATCAATTACTGTCTTGAACATGCTCATTGATTGAGCTTCCACAGCTGTCTGGGGAACAGAATTCCGATGAGTCACCACCGTCTGAGTGAGGAAATTCCACCCGATCTGTTTTAAAAGGCCTACTCCTTATTCTGAGACTATGTCCCCTGGTGTGAAAATCACCAACCAGGGCAAACATCCTGTCTACATCCACACTGTCATGCCCTGTAAGAATTTTGTCAGTATCAATGAGATCACTTCTCACTCTTCGAAACTTTAAGGAATACAGGCCCAGTTTCCTCTTCAGACAGTCCCACCATCCCAGGAACTAGTCTGGTGAATCTCTGTTTCACTCTCTGTATGGCAAGTATATTCTTCCTTAGATGAGGAGACCAAACTGCACACTATACTCCAGCGTGGTCTCACCAAGGCTCTATACAATTGCAGCAATACATCTTTACTCCTGTACTCATGACCCCTCGTGTGAAGGCCAACATACTATTTGCCTTCCTTATTGATTTCTGCACCTGCATGCGAGTTTTTCGTGTCTCATGAACAAGGATGCCCAGGTCCTTTTGGTCATCAACACTTCCCAACCTCTCACCATTTAAAGACATACTCTATCTTTCTGTTTATTCTACCATAGTGGAGAACTTCACACTTATTCACATTATATTTTATCTGCCATTTTCTTGCTCATTCACTTAACTGCTCCAGGTCCCCTGGAAGCCTCTCTGCACCCTCCTCACAAGTCACACTTCACCTAGCTTTGTGTCATCTGCTAACTTGGAAATATTACATTTAATCCCCACATCCTAATCATTTATATAGTTAACAGCTGTGGCTCCAACACTGATCCTTGCAGTAACCCAATAGTAACGGCCTGCTATCCTGAGGAGGACCCGTTATTCCTGCTCTCCGTTTTCTGTCTGTTAACCAATTCTCAATCCATACCAGTATATTATCCCCAATCCTATGTGCTCTAATTTTGTTTATTCACCTCCTGTGTGGGACCTTACCAAAGGAAAATGCAAATACCACACATCCACTGGTTCTCCTTTAGCTGTTCTGCTGGAGGGGCTGTATTGGTTGGAGTGGCTGGGTAGTTTGGAGGGGCAGTATCGATTGGAACGGCTGTATCTGTCTGAGGGTCTGGGTAGTCTGGAGGGGTTGTATTGGTTGGATGGACGGTATTGGTTGGAGGGGCTGTATCAGCTGGAGCGGCTGTATTGGCTGGAGGGGCTGTATTGGCCGGAGGGGCTGTATCAGTTGGAGGGCTGGGTAGGTTGGAGGGGCTGCATTTGTTGGAGGGACTGTACCAGATGGAGGGCTGTATTGGATGGAGAGGCTGTTTTGGTTGAATGGGCTGGGTAGGTTGGAGGGGCTGTATCAGTTGGAGGGGCTATATCGGTTGGAGGGACTGTACCAGTTGGAGGGACTGTATCAGTTGGAGGGGCTGTGTTGGCTGGAGAGGCTGTTTTGGTTGAATGGGCTGGGTAGATTGGAGGGACTGTACCAGTTGGAGGAGCTGTATTGCCTGGTGGGGCTGTATTGTTTGAGGTGTTCTATTAGTTTCAAATGTTGTACTAGTTTGAAGTGCTGTATTAGATTGAGAAGTTGAATCAGTGTGTGGTGGTGAATTACATTCAAATGCTGTATTGGTTGAATTCTGCAATGCATAGTCACAAATAACCCATTTTAATCACATAACTGAAAGTCCACAGTTGAAGAGAGCAGCCACAACTCAGAGTGCAGTAAAACAGTTCTGAGAGAGACAGTCAAACATCTGGATTTTAATAACTGAATGTTCACAATCGAATGAAAGACATCACTGAAACAATGTGTGATCTCGAGATGGAACTGATGCTGTTTGAAAGAATAACCTCATTGCTGGGAGAATATAGTTTCTAATTTTCATTCGTTAATTAATGTGATCAGAATCGTCCAGTCTTTGGAGTTTTCCAATTCAATCTCAGACCTAACCATATTCTATCACAACACGGACTTAACTCAATGTTGTAATCTGTTTGTTCAAATTCAAGAAAACAATTTGAACAATTTTGCAACCTCAATATCCCCATGGAGATCCCACAAGGTATAAATTAAAGGATCTGGCAGGGTACTGACTCAGAGTTTAATACAGAGAGCGATTGCCTGCAGCACAAAGGCACAGATAACTTCAACAGAAAATAATGACAGCAATTTACAGTGTCAGGAAGATATATTATCTGACCCTTGCCATCATTACTGTTCCTGGTAAGTGACTATAACTATTGAAGTTATGCAAATCTGTGTGTGAGTTGCTCTCTGGTTTTAATCTGTGTCTGATATTGTTACAAGCTGATCCAGTGACCATCATGATATAGACAAATGACCAGTGTTATCACTTCCTCAACTTAAATGTTCTGAATTATCTCTGTGGTTTTATTCAATTGCCTCAACTGAAAATAAACCTCTTTTGTAACTCACAACCTCACTTAATTATCAAGTTAGTGACTTCAATAGAATATCATGTACTGTTAAAATCAGACCTCAGTACAGACAAGTCTATGAGGGAAGCTGTTACTGAGAGTATCTGTCACTGTCGAATTATACAGAGTGTGGGTCACTAACCGGAGTGGAACACCTGATCCCAGTGACCATGTATTCCTGGGAGTATCTGTCACTGTAGAGTTATACTGATGTGGGTCACTAACGGGAGTAGAACACCTGACCCCAGTGATTATGTATTACTGGGAATATCTGTCACTCGAGAATTGGATTGTCTGTGGGTCACTAACCGGAGTAGAACACCTGCCCCCAGTGACAATGTATTAATGGGAGAATATGTCACTGTAGAATTGTACTGAGTCTAGGTCTCTAACTGGAGTGGAACACCTGACACCAGTGACGATGTCTTTTTGGAGTATCTGTCACTGCAGAATTGGGCTGTGTGTGGATCACTAAACTGATTATAAGAGTCTGATTCTATTTTGAAATAACTGTTTTAGGTGACTGATCTATCCACATATGGAGCTGTCTTTGCGTTTTGCGGATGCAAACAATTACATAAGAACATAAGAAATAGGAGCAGGAGTAGGCGATTCAGCCCTTCGTGCGTGCCCTACCATTCAGTGAGATCATGGATGATCTTCTACTTCATCACCATTTTCATGCACTAGCCGCGTAACCTTTGATGTTTTTAAAATTTAGAAATATCTCAATCTCAGTCTTGAACATACTCAAAGACTGAGCCTCCACAGCCTTCTGGGGCAGAGAATTCCATAGATTCACCACCCTCTGAGTGAAGAAATTCCTCCTAATCTCAGTCCTAATTGGCCTGATCCTTATTCTAAGACTGTGTCACCTGGTTCTAGACTCCCCAGTCAGTGGAAGCATCCTTTCTGCATCTAGCCTATTGAGCCCTAAAGAATTTTGTATATTTGAATGAGATCACCTCTCATTCTTCTAAACTCCAGAGAATAAAGGCCCAGACTATTTAATCTTTCCTTGTAGGACAATCCCTCCATCCCAGGAATTTGTTTGGTGAATCTTCGTTGCACTCCTTCTATGGCAAGTATATCTTTTCTTAGGTAAGGAGACCAAAACTACACACAATACTCCAGGTGTGGTCTCACCAAGGCTCTATATAATTGCAGTAAGACATCTTTACTCCTACATGCAACTCCTCTTGTAATGAAGGCCAACATACAATTTGCCTTCTTAATTACTTGCTGTACCTGCATGTTAGCTTTCAGTGACTCATAACAAGGACACCCAAGACATTTTGAAATTCAACACTTCCCAGCCTCTCACCATTTAAGAAATACTCTGTATTTCTGTTTTTCCTACGTAAGTGGATAACCTCACATTTCTCCACATTTTTTGCCCACTCACTTAGCCTCTCCAAATCTCCTTGAAGAGCCTTTGCAACCTCCTCACAACTCACACTTCCACCTAGTTTTGTGTCATCTGCAAACTTGAAAATATTACATTTAATCCCCCATCCAAATTACTGATTGTGAAGGGGAAGATTTTTGCTGATGTTTGGCAGTAAGTGTATACAGTGAAATGTATTGATATTGTTTTATTTCCTATTGAACTGTTCCGACAGAAGCAGATATTAACTATTTACTGACATGTAAACAGCAGGATAGCACTGTTAAAGTGATCAAATTCTCTTTATAATGGCTTATTTCTACTCTGAGTATAATTATGGTAAGCATTTTATTTGTTTTAGTGTTGATTAATCCCCTTCCCCCAACCCAGTCCTGATGGTCCTGAGAATCTGTGAGTCGTGCATGCTGAATTTTATGAAATGTCTAGGAGACAGGATTAATATCGGTCTGTGATTATTAAATCGTCCACTTTTGTTACTGATTAAGGTTTGATGTCCCAGTTTTTATCTGTTATTCAGAGTCTCGGCACATGTAACCTGTACCAATCCCTGCCCTTAGCTCAGTGAGATGTACCCTTGTGAGGAGGGACACCTATAGCTGAGGAACAGACATATCAGGTTTTCATAATATAGGGATCAACCCAGGAGCAATTAAGAATAACACTGATAAACTGGTAAAAATGAAATATATCATGCACTTCTTTAATAAATAAAATACTTCAATATTTGCAATATTATGTAAGAGCTGATGACTGTGATTTATTAATACTCAGGTTACAGAGAATGAAATAAAGTTTACATTCGATCCAAATGGTTTATATCTGTGCTAATGCTCCATACGAGCCTTTCCCCATCCCAGTCCATCTCACCCTATCAACATGTCCTTCTATTTCTTTCTCCTCACATGTTTAAGCAGCTTTCCTTTAAATGCTTTGATGCAATTCACCTCAACTACTCTCTGTGGTTGGAATTTCCATATTCAAACTACTCTCTGGATGAAAAAGTCCTTACCAAATTCCCGATTGGATTTATTATTGACTATCATATTAATAATCTCCACATCTGGACTCCCTCAAGATGGAAATGTCTTCTCTACCTCTATCCTAAACAACGTCGTCATCATTTCATAAGCCTCTGTTCGGTCACTCCCTCAGACTTCTCTTAGCTAGAGAAAAGAGCCCCAGCCTGTTCAATCATTCCTGATAATTATAATCTCTCACTTCCGGGATTATCCTCGTAAAAATAATTGCATCTTCTCCCATACCTCGCTATTGTTTTTGCAATATAGAGATCAGAACTGTACACAGTACACAACGTGTGGTATAACCAAGGTTCTACATTAGTTTAATACCAACTCTTTGCTTTTTCAATTCAATTGCACAGTGGCGCAGTGGTTCGCACCGCTGCCTCACAGCTCCAGCGACCCTGGTTCGATTCTGGGTGCTGCCTGCGTGTAGTTGACAAGTTCTCCCTGTGACTACGTGGGTTTTCGCCAGGTGCTTCGGTTTCCTCCCACAGCCAAAAATTGCAGGTGATAGGTTAATTGGTCGTTGTAAATTGCCCCGAGTGTAGGTAAGTGGTAGGGAATATGGGATTACAGTAGAATTAGTATAAATGGATGGTTGTTGGTCGGCACAGACTCGGTGGGCTGAAGGGCCTGTTTCAGTGCTGTATCTCGAAATAAATTCCTCTGCAAATGAACTCCAGTGTTTTGTTTGCATTTTTATGGTCTTGTTAATCTTCGTTGCTGCTCGAATTGATTTGTGAATCTGAACCCCTGAACCTCTTTGTCCGTCTACCCCATTCAGACACTGGTTTGTTTGGGAACCTTATTCTTCTGACCAAAATGCAGCATCTCACAACTAGCTGTATTGAAATTAATTTTCGGTTGAAACGTCCATTGTGCAATGTTATTAATTATTATTATTAATACATTCCGGTATTTTGTTGCATTCCTCCTCTGTATTAACTGTTCACTCAATTTGGAGTTGTCTGCAAATTTTCAGTGTGCTTCTGCTTCTGGAGTCCCGATCAATTCTGTCATTGGTGAATAACAGTGATCCCATTGCCAATGCTTGGGGAACATCAGTGCTCACCTTCCACCAACCTGAGTAAGGAACTTTAACCTCTACTCTCTGTTTCCTGTTTTTGTAGACAGCTTGCTGTCCATTCTGCTGCTTGTCCCCTAACTTCACTTGCTCTGAGATTAGTCCTGAATCTGCTTTGTGGTACCTTATCGAAGGCCTTTAAAAATCAAAGTATATATACCTACTGTATTAGTCTCATCTATTCTTTGATATTTGTCATGAAGGCCTCCACCTACTAAGAATGAGGCATATTAATTTCACCACATGGACATTAAATTTCAAATTGTTGCTTGGAAGAAGAGTAGGCCTGTGACCAAGGGTTCCCAGGGCCCTGGCTAGAAGGACATTTTTGCATATTAACAGACAGTGTTTGGAACAAAGCGGCTATCCCCTGCTTCAATACAATCCACAAACAGACATGGTCAAACCAGTTAGTCACATGACTAACCTGCTTGGCAGTCTGGTTGTTTTTCTGAATTGCACAGTTTGAACTGAGAGACTGCAGAAAGCTGTTTGCTCCTGGATTGAAAAGACCTCTCCTGGCTGGCTCACCACAGTCTCTCCTGTCTGCTCCCATCTCTTTCTCATGGAACTCCAAAATCCGCTGAAGCCACATGAACCCCAAGAGAGAAAAGTCTCCGACAGTGAACAAGGTTTAAGAAGAATACTGGGCCCCAACAAAAAGCAAGATCTACCTACAATCAAGGACTTCACAGTGAGCTCGAAGCACAGTAATAAAAAACCCCTCTTCAGAGATTGCCTTAAACTTTTGCACTTCATTTTTCTTATGCACTTTCTGTCCCTATCTGCATGTGTGTATCACATATGCATGCTATCGTGGGTGCACCATGTATCCATAGGTGTTAACTGAATTCAAGTTTAAGTTTAATAAATTTAACCTTTCTTCTTTAAACCTGAGAAAACCTGTTGTGCTGGTTTCTTTGCCTTATAATTGGAAAGCGGAGAATGAGGATTCACCAAGGGGGAGCTAAACACACAGTTTGTTTAAAAATTAAATCCTGTTACAGTCAGACCAGGTGAAGGCTGAAAGGGAACCCTAGACCTTTTGCTCACCTGGTTGTAACATATTATTTGAAGAATGCCATAAGGTTGGTAAGGTCTGACCTTCTTTTGGAATCTGTGCTGACTACTCTGTATTATATTGTGTGCTTCCTGATGTTTTTCTTTGCATAAGGATTCCATTATCTTTCCTACCACTGACATTATGCGAACTGGTCTATAGCTCTTTGGACTTATTCCATCTTCTGTTTAAAATGCAATAATAACATTAGCTATCTGTCAGTCCTCTGGCACCATTCCCTATTCTGATGATTATTAATGAAAACATAATTGTGCCTCTGCTATCTCGTCCCTATCTTTTTAAATATATGTGGATGCAATCCATCTGAACCAGAGGTGCTATTCATTCTTTTATCAAATCTCTCGCCCCTTTCTACCTTAGATTTTTTTGTTGAATTTATTAAATTATTATTTGACAGTTTATTTCCTCCCCTCAAAGATCCTGTTCTCTTCTTCAGACTCTGAAGCCTCATCCACTGGTTCATTCTTCCCCGACTGTTGCACAACAAACTCGACTTCCTTCATTCTGAGCTCAGAGCTGTGCTTCAAAAGTCCATTTACATTCCTGTCCATGTCAGTCTGCCCATCTTTGGTCCAAAGTCCAGTAAACCCGAGCTGTCCTTCAACTCACAATGGATGGGATCTTACCTGACACTGTGAGGCTGTTGCCTGGCCAGTTTCCCTCCACCATCTCCTGTTGGCACATTCCAAGAGCTCCATTAGGAATTGATTTGTTTAGTTTCATTTCCTCTCCATTCCTGCTCGAACTCCTCTCTGGTCTGGGAATGAAAACCTTTGCAGGTTCTTGATCCTGATCCCTAAGCAGGGATCCTGTTGTAAAACACAGGTGTGTGGTCCTTGGGTGTAAACATTGGGATATTTCACACTCAAATGGTGTCCCCCATCAAACGTTCCCCTTCCCCTGGCACCTTCTCAAGCAAATACAGGAGGTGTAACATCTGCCCTTTCACCTCCCCCCTTCCCACTGTCCAAGGCCCCAACACTCCTTCCAGGTGAACCAGAAAGTTACATGGACACCTTCCAATCTACATACTGTCTCTGCTGCTCACGATGGAGTCTCCTGTACATCGGGAGAGACGTAAATGCACATTGGGTGATTGCTTTACTGATCTCCTCCATTCAATCTGCTGATGCGACCCTGAGCTTCCGTTCACTTGTCGCTTTAATTCTACATCCCACTCCCACCCTGACCTCTCTATATTTGACCTCCAAGTCGCTTCCACAGGAAAGCACTGAATTTTTCAATCACACATTTTATTGCCTGTCAAAGTCAACACTATGATTAAACACTTCAGATAATAACCACTGTTCCCATTTTCTGGGCCCGGCCTGTGCTGGTAATGGGGAATAGCTAAACCAGAGTCATTGGGAGTGGAGGGGTGTGTGCTGGTGCTGGGGGTGGGGGATTCCCTATTGATACACAGCTGGTTGGTTGGTCCACACCCTTGGGATCTATGCACCATTCCAGATTTTCCATGCTTCCCACTGTCTCTGTTATTCTGCTGGAACAATTTCCACCTCCTCTGGACCCATCTTCTGTTCTTTTAATTGTCCCATTCGCCTTCCACCATCATCCCTCCTGCCCTCCACCCGATCACAGACCTTCCCCTTTGTTCTTTCCTCCCCTTATACCCCACTTTTCACTGGCTCTTTCATTGATTTAAAACTGAATCTCGAATATCTTTCAATTCTGCTAAAGGTTATCGGCCTGAAACGTTAACTCTGTTTCTCTCTCCACAGATGCTACCTGACCTGCTGAGTATATTCAACATTCTCCTATTTTTATCAGATTTGCAGCAGTCTCAATATTTTGTTTTTGCTTCAATCCTTAGGCCTGGATATTAACAGGGGGCATGGGAGAGGTTGGGAGGTGGTTTAACGTAGGCAGGGGGTGGAAGTTCTCCCACCAGGCTGTGAGGTTTTAACTCCACAGACTGTGTCTTTTATCACTGACAGGTTCCCACCCTGAAGTCAGCCTGGGCTTACAGTCAGGCAGGGGCACTCTGGAGTAGGCCTCAAGACCAGGGTGATCCAAACCACAACTGCAGGGTATAAGGAGCTGTTTGATACTGGGGGTGTCCAATCACCAACTCCAGAGGGGGAGATAGGGGATGACGTCTCCCAATGCTGAGCTGTTGATGCAGAACCCTGGGGAAGGGTCTCCTATCCTTGAGCATGATCGGAGTCCTGAGAGGGGAGGGGATGGGCAAGGTGGAAATTGTCTAATCCACAATCTTAGGGATGGGTCTCCTAAACAGAAGCATGATGCATGGAGGGTGAGGGGATGGGGTTAGGGAAGGGGTGTCCACTTCCAGGGAGCGGTGGGTTTGATGCAGGGAGACTTCGATCCCGGAGGGGTCTGATCCTCGGGGCTTTGATTCCAGGGGGTTCATATCCTAGAGGGTTTATTTTATTTTATTTCGAGCTACAGCACTGAAACAGGCCCATCGGCCCGCCGGCCAACAACCACCCATTTATACTAACCCCACAGTGATCCCATGTTCCCTACCACCAACACTCGGTGAAATTGACAATGGACAATTTACCTATCACCTGTAAGTCTTTGGCTGTGGGAGGAAACCGGAGCGCCCGGCGAAAACCCACGCCGTTACAAGGAGAACTTGCAAACTCTGCACAGGCAGTACCTAGAATCGAACCCGGGTCCCTGGAGCTGTGAGGCAGTGGTGCTAACCACTGCGCCACTGGGCCACCCGTTTTGGTCTGAGGGGATTGATGCTGGAGGGGGCTGATCCTAGCGGGTTCGATCTGTGGGGTCCGATCCCGGAGCGGTCACATCCAAGGGTGTTCAATCTGGGGGGATTCGATCCTGAAGAGGTTTGATCCTAGGGAGTTCGATCCGGGGTGGAGGTGGTCCAATCTCAGTTGCAGGGCCCAATCACCAATCCCAGGTGTCATTGTATGGGCTGTTGGTCTGATGGGGAAACCTGGCCTGACACAGTCAAACCTGGAAAACAGATTAAATCAAAGAATTCCAAACTCATTAAAAATTTAAAATTATCATCCTGCCTCCTGGGAGCGGAGTCTGCCCACTCCCTATCCCAACTCTGTTAAACACAAAAGTGGACATGTTGGAGGTGTTTAAGGTCGGGGTTGAGATTTCAACATTTTAATCTCTGACATGACCCCAACCTGTTGTGTATTCAGAATAAAACTACATGAGGTGTTGACAGGGTACAGCCATGTGACAACTTCAGTTTACACTTCCCAACAGAGAGGGCAGCAGAGAGGGAGGGATACAAAATATATTACAATATACCACACTCACACCCCACTTAAAATAACAACTTATGCTGTAAATGTAAACTGGTACTTGGACATAATTTCCCAGAATACAATAACATTATTCTGAGATTTTACAGGTTGGGTTTCATGTTTGTCGTTCATGTAATCACTATTAAAACATATATAACCAATAATGGCAAAATAATTTACATGTTACATTTTTTTCCTTAACACCAGTATGTCTTTAACAAAATTATTATTGAAAAGAAGTAATGAAAAAAAACAACTTATTTCTTCTTACTTCCTATTACGTTCAATAACCTATCTGTCATCTTTCTCTTTCTGTCTGGGCATCTTCTTCCATTTCCATTAACTTGACTCTGCTCTCCAATCATGTCAGACTGTGTCACCCAGGGCAGAAGATGAAATTTGAACTCAATTATAAATCTCGAATTAACAGTTACTCTAATGACGGCCATGAAATCATTGTTGATTGTTGTAATACACCATCTGTTTCACTAATGTCACTTCGGGATGGAAATCTGTTGTGCTTACCTGGTCTGGCCGACATTTTGGAAGGTCCAAAGCAGGTGGGAGGTATACAGTAAATGGCAGAACCCTGAGGAGTATTGACAGGCAGAGATATCTGGGCGTACATGTCCACAGATCACTGAAAGTGGCAATGCAGGTGGATAAGGTAGTCAAGAAGGCATACGGCATGCTTGCCTTCATCGGTCGGGGGATAGAGTATAAAAATTGGCAAGTCATGTTGCAGCTGTACAGAACCTTAGTTCGGCCACACTTCGAATATTGCGTGCAATTCTGGTCGCCACACTACCAGAAGGACGTGGGCGCTTTGGAGAGGGTACAGAGGAGGTTTACCAGGATGTTGCCTGGTCTGGAGGGCATTAGCTATGAGAAGTGGTTGGAAAAACTCGGATTGTTTTCACTGGAACGACGGAGGTGGAGGGGCGCCATGATAGAGGTTTACAAAGTTATGAGCGGCATGGACAGAGTGGATAGTCAGAAGTTTTTTCCCAGGGTGGAAGAGTCAGTTGCTAGGGGACATAGGTTTAAGGTGTGAGGGGCAAAGTTTAGAGGGGATGTGCGAGGCAAGTTTTTTACACAGAGGGTGGTGAGTGCCTGAAACTTGCTGCCAGGGGAGGTGGTGGAAGCAGATACGATAGTGACGTTGAAGAGACAGCTTGACAAATATATGAATAGGAAGGGAATAGAGGGATATGGTCCCCTGAAGTGCAGAAGGTGTTAGTTTAGGCAGACATCATGATCGGCGCAGGCTTGGAAGGCCGAATGGCCTGTTCCTGTGCTGTACTGTTCTTTGTTCTTTGTTCTTTGTACATGTGACTCCAGACCCACCGGAATGTGGTTGACTCTTAAATGCCCTATGAAATGGCCCAGCAAGCCACACAATTCAAGGGCAATTAGGGATGGGCAACAAATGCTGTCCGAGCCAGCAATGCCCACGTCCAGGAATTAATACAAAAAACCCTGAAATTTGTCTTTCAGTTTGACTGCCAACTCCACTTACTGGTTGGGGCTGTGAAATTGATTGAGTAGTCTTAATCAAAGACCCTGACTCACTTTGCTTTGCCGGTTTCTTTCACTTTCTTCCTGACTTTCACTTGGAACTGTAGAAACTTGGACTATGGGAGATTTCTCATGCTCTCCCTTTGTCATATTTCCACTTTCAAGCAAATGATAGACATGACACCGATGGAGTCTCTCTCTAGCCTTCGCTAGATATGTGAATGCACTTAGTCTTTTTACTGCTCCAAACACATACTTCTCTTTATCACCTCGGTTGTTTTTCGCCATGACTTTCTGACCAACACCAAACTCTAAGTTTCATGTCTCAAGTATAATGACTCATCTTCATTCTGTCTTTCTTTTCTCTTACTTTGCTATTGATGTCTGGCTTAAGCAAACTAAACCTTGTCCTAGAAACATATTGAAACACTAACTCATAAGGTGAGCAACCTATTGTAGACTATGGGGCTATTCTGTAAGAAAACAGAAAATTGTCTAGCCTTATTGTGTTTAATAATTTAAATTGTGTTGAAGAAAAAGTTGGAAATTACTGTCTAGCTTCTCAACATGCAAAAACTTTTGCAAGGACCTCTTCACAATTTGTACACTTCTTTCTGTTGCACCATTTGATGCTGGGTGCTAAGGAGGTATTGGAGTGTGTTTGACTCCATTCCTATTTAGAAATATTTCAAACTCTTCTGATGTCCAACGTGGACCATTATCTGACACCAACACTTCTGGAAGTCCATAAATTTCAAACCAACTTCTCAAAATGTCAATAGTTTTGTCTCTTGTGGTATTGGGCCTAATCCCATCATTGCTGTATTTATCAACTAAAACAAAATACACTTTACCTTCCACTTCAAAGAAATCGACTGTACTTGTTCACACGGTTTTCTTGTGTTTAACCATGGAAAAAAAGGAAATTTGGTTGGATCATTTCTCATTCTGAATCACACTTCACAACTTTTCACTTGTTCAATATCTCTATCTACCTTTGCATACCAAAATAGCTTCTTGCTGCTGCTTTCTTATGCATTATTCCTGTGTGCTCTTGATGAAGTTCCTCTAACAATTTTTCTCTAAACCTTTGCAGAATAATGAATCTTAAACTCCATAGAAGGCAACATTGATCATTAGTTCATTTATATGTGTACTCTACTCCTGGCCTTTCACATCATCACACTCTTCAGACCAGCCAGACTGTAATGAGCACCACATCCTTTTCAGTTTCTTCAGAAATTTCTCTGGCAGACATTTGCATGTCATTTGTGTATGTAAAGTAATTTATAGGTAACTCATTGGCTAAAATTAAATCAGTCTTCAGTCCCTCAATGTCAGGCATACTCTTACTGATCCCAACTGTCAATAACTCGGTCCAGTTTAGACGTATTTTGTTGAGCAATTTCTTCCCATCAGGGAGATGTTGTTCCCTCCTACTACTACTAATGGCAAATAATAGGCTGCATCATTGTATTCCACCTTAACATTCACTATACTTAATACTGTTATTAGAATAACTAGCCAGTTTCACACCAGTTTTTCATAAGGGAATGTGATTTGGGGATTTCTTGTACTCTCCTTCCAAGATAACAGACACTGCTGCAGCTGTATCAATGGTGAAGTTAAGTTGCGACTCTCTGACTTTCATTTTTCTGTGGATATTGGAATTATACCATCAGCTCTTTTTCTCACCAACTTCCAACTTTTCTTGCTCTATGATTGAGTACAACTCTTGATCTTCATGCTTGATAACATCACCTTCTGTTTCCATATTCACCACATGCACATTTGAGGACTTCCAGGAGCCTGATCCAGCTTTAGATCTATTTATTTATTTAGAGATACAGCACTGAAACAGGCACTTTAGCCCACCGAGTTTGTGCCAGCCATCAACCACCCATTTATAGTAATCCTACATTAATCCCATATTCCTACCACACCCCCAACTTCCCTACCACCTACCTACACTAGGGGCAATTTATAATGGCAAATTTACCTATCAACCAACAAGTCTTTGGCTGTGGGAGGAAACCGGAGCACCCAGCGAAAACCCACGCAGACACAGGGAGAACTTGCAAACTCCACGCTGACAGTACTCAGAATTGAACCCGGGTCACTGGAGCTGTGAGGCTGCGGTGCTAACCACTGCGCCACTGTGCTGCCCCATGACCTCAACTTGCATTGCTGTGACCTGGAGCTTCACCGCGATCTGGAGCAATACAGTTTCCTCTACTCCTGCATGTTGTCTGGGTATGACTGACTTTCCAACAGGCATAGCACTTTGACTGGAAATGTGAGCATTTGGATGGTTTGTGGCTATCATGGCAATGATAGCATCCAAATTTCTGACTCCGAGTCTGTGAACTTTGCTGCCGTCTTCTGGTTACCATTGAAATCTCCTGCTGGCTCAGGAAAAGAACTTCCTTGCAATCTGCACCTAACTCTTCCTGCTATTTCCATGGCTGTGGCCTCATCGCAAGCCTCTTTCCAAGTCAGCTTAATGCCTTTACACAAAAGCTTGATTCGATTTTACTGTTCTTTAGACTGCCAGCGAACATGTCTCGAAGGTTGATTTCTAAATTTGCATCCTAACCACAGTGACGAGAAGGTTTCTTTAACACAAGAATATTATCTGCAATAGACTCATTTGGCAACTGCTTCCTTCCAGGGAATTTAACCTGGAGCACAATTTTGTTCTTAGTCAAGTCATAAGGAACCCAGCATCTCATTTATTTCAGAATAGTCCAAAGTACTGGGGTCCTGTGGGAAACACTGGTTAAATACCTTCTTAAACGCGTCCGGCCCCATCATGGTGAGGAAAACATTCACTTTTTTGTGATCTCTGATTTTGGTAGCTTTAAGCCAAATGTGTAATCTATGTTCATAATTGCAGCATACCTCTTTATTAGGGTTAAATTCCCTCATTGTTCCAAAATATTTTTTAAAAACATGGCAATGAAGACATATGTGCTCACTGAGCACAAATTGCAGACACACAATGCAATCTTTCAAAATCGCTCAAACTTCCTCAAAATTGACTTTGGGAGTTCCAAAGAGTGTATCAGGATGTTCTTCAGACTGCAATCTCTGGAATTAATGTAAAAAAAAGAATCAATCCCATCCTTTCGTCATCATGTTTCTGTTGTGCATTCAGAGAAAAACTACCTGAGGTCTTTACTGGGCACAGTCAAGTTGGAATTTTTATTTACACCTCCCAACAGACAGGGCAGTATACAAAAGATATTACAGTACGATAAACAGTATTCTACACTCCCTCCCCAGTTAAGCTATACTTACAATATACTACATAACCCACTTATATTTGGTACTAAAATCCTGCCCTTACTATCTGGGTCAGACATGGAGAATGTTTGATGAGTAATTTCCAGCTTTTTTCTCTCCTTCAGTTAATTTACTGGCGATTGTGATCCTGTCCCGGGGAAAGTGCGGACTCTCCACCTGCACCACTCGCTACCTGGTGGCCATGGCATTGGCGGATCTACTTTCAGTTTTCACTGAGGTCGTACTGTATCGGATCAGAGATTATTATTTCCCGGGATCTTTGCTGAACATCACCCCTGTGTGTAGTGCTACTGGTGTTCTGCTTCGTGCAGCCACAGATTTTTCTGTCTGGTTCACTGTCACTTTCTCCTTTGACCGATTTGTGGCCATTTGCTGCCAGAAATTGAAAATTAAATATTGCACTGACAAAACTGCGGCTGTGGTATTAGCAACAACCTGTATTCTGCTCTGTTTAAAAAATATCCCCTTTTACTTTATATTTGAACCTGGAGAGATAATCGACAATGTATCATGGTTCTGTTATACAAAACCAAGCTACTATACTGAGCCCGGATGGATAGGATTTGACTGGTTGGTAAGGTTTTAACCCCATTGCTCCCATTTGCATTAATTCTATTGCTCAATGCTCTGACAGTCAGACACATTTTAGTGACCAGTCGAGTCCGTAAGAGACTGAGGGGTCAGAGCAAGGGAGAGAATCGCAGTGACCCAGAGATGGACAGCAGAATGAAGTCTGTAATTTTACTCTTCACCATATCCGGAAGCTTCTTACTTCTGTGGTTGGTGCATATTATAGACTTCTTATATTATAGCATTACAGAAGCAAATCCCGGGGATTACAATGATTCTGAATATATATTTGAAGAAGTTGGAGATATGCTACGGAATTTAAGTTGCTGCACTAACACATTTATTTATGGGGTGACGCAGTCCAAGTTCAGAGAGCAGGTCAAGAGTGCAGTGAATTTTCTGGTTACATCAATTATTCAATTAATTAATAAACAAAACAACTGAAAGCAGCCCAGTGGTGGTTCCCAGTTTTTCTTGTCCATGTAATATTTATCCCCAGATTTCTATCAATTGAATGAGACCAGGAATCACTGGGGATCTGAAAATACCCCCAGTGGTGGGGGAAGGGGGTAGGGGGCCAGAGAAGAGTCAGCGCATCCCCTGCGGGACAGGAGGGGAAACAGCAATGACAGTCTACCACCCACCTTCACTGGTTCAATTCTCATCTCCTCACATCTCCTCAGAAAGAAAAAACTTCTTCCAAGCCAAAATACTGCAGATGCTGAAAATGCTCCTGCGGGAATTGATTTTTTTTCTTTGTTTTTGGAGACACATTGAGTCGGTCTCAATTCCATTCCCCCCACTTTGTCGCTGCTATCTCTCTCCCGCTCTCTCCGAGTCAGAGGATGGGGACAGGATGGTTCACATCAGTACAAGCCCAGCCGAGAGGCTCAGGCAGGGAGATGGGACCTGAGATGAGGGAGTGTTGTCTGGCTCAGCATAGGATCCAGCAGCCCTGGTGCTCAGCTTGGTGGCTGCTTGGATGGACGGGACCGAGTCCCTTCCTCGTCCCCATGTTAAGTGATATGGTTAACTGTTCCCACTCCTCAGGAATTCAGTTCGAGTGACCTTGGGAGAGGGGGAGGGTCTCTCACTTCTGACACAGCAGCTTCAGAGGACACAGGTTCAAGGTGATTTGCAAAAGAACCAGAAGTAACATGAGGAAGGTTGTTTTTCACCCAGTGAGTTGTTCTGATCCTGAATGAACTGCCTAAAAGGGTGATGGAAGCAGATTCAATAGTAACTGTTATAACCAATTGCTCCTGTCAAAGCCCCCAATCAAAATATACGATTCTGATTGTGATGGGACCAACGCACTGTTAATTCAATCCCATCACTTCACAGATTGGCTAACATATAATTTAAAACTTTCCAGATTAAAAAATAACCAAGCCAAACTGTACCAGCTATTAACCACCACCACCACCCCCAACTCTGGAACGAGGCTAACCAAACCAACTTTCATTCAATCAACAACTTACTTAACTGTTTAATTTTTAAAAATGAAATTCTTATACACTATGAAGATATAAACAACATTTAAAATATAAAAAACAGAGTCCTTGCATATTTACAGTTAAATGTTGCTTGACGTCCTCATATAATATTGCTTGAAGTCCTCACAGAATGGTGCTTTCCTTCTTCAGCGAATTTCAACAATTAACGACTTGCAAACACTTTCAACAGAATCAATCTGACTTCAGAATTTTTGAGGGATAAAGGATTGTCACAGTCTAACTGCCCTTTCTTGAATTTAAATTACCAGAGATCTCTGTTTTGGCTTAAATTTTCTTCGAATTTTGAGAGATAATAATAAACAGGCTAAAATCCTATTCCTTCAATTTAAATGATTGAGAGCTCTTTCTTCAGGTGCCAACACCGGCTTTGTCTGTATGATTCTGTTAGAACAAATTGTCTTCAACTAAAAGCCAGTTCAAAACTGAATTGTAACAAATGTATCATATGGGACTCACTCCCAGTGGCTATATCTATGGTAACGAGAATGCACCCTTTGAATCGCAGTCTCCAAATGGCTGTTTCTGAGGCAACAATAATGCACCTTCCTACAACTCCTGAGGCTTGCTGGTTCTGAAAGCAATATTGATCCCTTGCAAGCCTTAAAGGCAAACTGCATATTCCAATAACGAACTACAGGACCATGACACTGTCAAAAATAAATCAGAGAAGTGCTTAAGGTGCAAAAAATTAAACAGCAACAGGCAAAGCGCAGGGGAATGGATTTAAACAGATCGAACTTTGAAAGAGACGATTCTTTGATCATAAGGACAAGGAATTTCAGAGAATGAGAATGAATTGGAGATTGATTTACAGCTGCTGAGGAAGTTCCAGATGGAACAGGCATAGTATCACAGAACTATATTGCCATAGAATGGATACAGCATGGAAGGTCATTCGGTCTATTGTGTCTGTGCTGGTTCTCTGAAGGAGCAATTCACCTAGTGCCACTCCCGCACCTTCTCCCCATCGCCCTGCAGATTCTTCTTTTTCAGATTATAATACAATTCCCTTTTGAATGCCTTGATTGAACCTACTCCACCACACTCTCCAGCAGCCCATTTCAGATCCTAACCACTTGCTGCATGAAAACGTTTTTCCTCATTTTGCCATTGATCTTTTACCAATTACTTTAAATCTGTTGCCTCTGGTTCTCAATTCTTCCACAAAAGGGGAACAGTTTCTCCCTTTCTACTCTGTTCAGACCCCTCATGATTTTGAACAGCTCTGTCAAATCTCTCAACCTTCTGTCCTCCAAGATATACAGCACCAACTTCTCCAATCTGTCTACATAACTTAAGTCCTCATCCCTGGAACCATTCTCATGAATCTTTTCTGTGCCCTCCCTAACGTCTTCACATCTTTCCGAAAGTGTGTTGCCCGGGATTGGATGCACTACTCCAGTTGAGGCTGAACCAGTGTTTTCTACAAGTTTAACATAACTTCCTTGGTATTGTACTCTATGCCCCGATTGATAAAGCCCAGGATGCTGTTTGCTTTATTAACCGTTTTCTCAACCTGTCCTGTCACCTTCAATGATTTATGCACATATATGGCCAGATCCCTCTGCTCCTCCACCCGCTTTAGAATTGTACCTTTTATTTTAAGTTGTGTCTCTGCATACTTTCTGCCAAAATGAGCCACTTTATACTTCGCTGCATTAGGTTTCATCTGCCAGTTGTCCACTGAAAGGGCAAAAAAAAAGCCAAAAAAGATATATGACACAAGGAACAAGCTAAAAGGATGCACAAAACAAAGAACAAGCTTCAAAAGACCTTGGATACATGAAATCGCTGAGACAGACAGAATCGGACAAGCAGTGGGGATGTGTAGCTTTTTGATACAGATGTGTGTGGGTTAGTCTCTAATTGGAGTCTTTTTATCAGTATGTACATGCAGCCCCTTGGATAGGCTGTCATGCTGACCACCGAGGGGCCCCTCTAACTACTTCATTATGGTCATGTTAAAACAAAGAAATGTGGCGCGGGGATGTACGAGTCGTGATTGGCTTATTTAAATCACTCTGTCTAATCTGATTGGTGTATGTAAACAATGTCTGATAAGTCATCCTATAAATATGTATGATCATTGTGTTTCAGAGAGCTTGTATATTTTGACTTGATTCGTGTGACTCTCCTGTATGCTTGAATAAACCGGTGCTCAAACAAAGAACCTTGAGTCTTGAGTCTCGCCTGGCAACCACTTGCACGTGGAGAGGGAAAACGAATTCTCATGGGTAGCAGAACAAGAGAGGGTGATTGAACTCCAGGTGGGTCACTGGAGGGTGATTAAACTCCCACAAGTACCAGTGAAAAGGTAGGGTGACTGAACTCCTGAATGGCAAGGGAATGTAACTGAACTCACGCATGGGGTGGATGAGTGAACTGTCCGCAACATCCATGCACTCCACCAACCTGTCAGTGTCCTTTTGAAGTTCTGCACTATCCTCCTCACAGTTCAAAACACTTCCAGGTTTTGTATCTTATGTAAATTTTGAAAGTGCCCTGTACACCAAGGTCTAGGTTATTAATATATATCAGGAAGAGCAGGGGTGTCCATACTGACCCCAGGGAGATCCACTACAAACCATCCTCCAGTCCGATCCACTACAAACCATCCTCCAGTCCAATCCACTATAAACCATCCTCCAGTCCGATCCACTATAAACCATCCAGAATCACAGAATCACAGTATAATACAGTGCAGAAGAGGCCCTTCGGCCCATCGAATCTGCGCCGATGCATTAAAGCACCTGACTTGTCTACTTAATCCCATTTGTCAGCACTTGGCCCATAGCCTTGAATGTTATGACGTGCCAAGTGCTCATCCAGGTACTTTTTAAAGGATGTGAGGCAATCTGCCTCTATCACCCTCCCAGGCAGGACATTCCAGACCATCACCACCCTCTGGGTAAAAAAGTTCTTCCTCAAATCCCCCTTAAAATTCCCGCCCCTCACCTTAAACCTGTGACCCCTCGTTACTGACTCTTCAACTAAAGGGAACAGCTGCTTCCTATCCACCCTGTCCATACCCCTCATAATCCTGTACGCCTCGATCAGGTCACCCCTCAGTCTTCTCTTCTCCAGCGAAAACAACCCAAGCCTATCCAACCTCTCTTCATATCTTAAATGTTCCATCCCAGGCAACATCCTGGTGAATCGCCTCTGCACCCCCTCCAATGAAATTACATCCTTCCTATAATGTGGCGACCAGAATTGCACACAGTACTCCAGCTGCGGCCTTACCAAATATCTGTAGAACTCCAACATGACCTCCCTGCTTTTGTAATCTATGCCTCGATTGATAAAGACAATTGTCCTATATGCCTTTTTCACCACCCTATTAACCAGCCCTTCTGCCTTCAGAGATCTATGGACAAACACGCCAAGGTGCCTTTGTTCCTCGGAACATCCCAGTGTCAGGCCATTCATTGAATGCTTCCGTGTCACATTACTTCTTCCAAAGTGTATCATCTCACACTTTTCAGCGTTAAATTCCATCTGCCATTTTTCTGCCCATTTGACCATCCCGTCTATATCTTCCTGAAACCTAAGACACTCCACCTCACTGTTAACCACTCGGCCAATCTTTGTGTCATCCGCGAACTTACTGATCCTACCCCCCACATAGTCATCTATGTTGTTTATATAAATAACAAACAATAGGGGACCCAGCACAGACCCCTGTGGTACGCCACTGGACACTGGCTTCCTGTCACTAAAACAGCCGTCTGTCATCACTCTCTGTTTCCTACAGAGAAGCCAATTTTGAATCCACCTTATCAAGTTACCTTGTGTCCCATGTGCATTTGCTTTCTTGATAAGTCTCCCATGTGGGACCTTGTCAAAGGCTTTGCTGAAATCCATGTAAACTACATCAACTGCACTACCCTCATCTAAATACCTGGTCACATGCTCAGAAAATTCAATCAAATTTGTTAGGCATGACCTCCCTCTGACAACGTCATGCTGACTATTCCGAATCAAATTTTGCCTCTCCAAGTGGTGATAGATTCTCTCCTTCAGAATTTTCTCCAATAGTTTCTCGACCACTGATGCGAGACTCACTGGTCTGTAGTTGCCTGGCTTATCTCTACAACCTTTCTTAAATAGTGGGACCACATTAGCTGTTCTCCGGTCCTCTGGCACCTCCCCCGTGGCCAGAGAGGAATTAAAAATTAGGGTCAGAGCCCATGCAATCTCCACCCTCGCCTCCCACAGCATTCTGGGACACAAATCGTCCAGACCTGGAGACTTGTCCACTTTTAATCCTTCCAAAACCTCCAATACCTTGTCGCTCCCTATGACAATTTGCTCAAGAACCTCACAGTCTCTCTCTCTGAGTTCCACATCTACATCCTCATTCTCTTGGGTGAAGACAGATGTGAAGTGCTCATTCAAAACCCTACCAATGTCCTCTGGCTCCACCCACAACTTTCCCCCTTGGTCCCTAATGGGTCCTACTCTTTCCCTGGTTATCCTCTTCCCATTGATATACTTACAGAATATCTTGGGATTTTCCCTACTTTTACCAGCCAGAGCTTTCTCATATCCCCTCTTTGCTCTCCTGATTGCTTGCTTAAGCTCCATCCTACACTTTCTGTACTCCAGGAATGCTTCCGTTGATTTGCTCTCCTTGTATTTGCTAAATGCCTCTCTTTTCCTTCTCATCGTACCCTGAATGTTTCTGGTCATCCATGGTTATCTGGGCTTGTTGCTCCTACCTATTACCCTAGAGGGAACATGTTGGGCCTGTACCCTCCCTTTTTCCTTTTTGATTTCCCCCACGGTTGTTCTGTAGATATCCCAACAAGTAACTCCTTCCAGTCTACCTTGGCCCGATCCTGCCTTATTTTACTAAAATTCGCTCTCCCCCAATCTAAATCCCTTTTCTTTGCAACTTGTCTATTTCTTTCTCCATAACAAGCTTTAATTGTACCACGTTGTGGTCGCTATCACCAAAATTTTCCCCCACCAACATATCAACCACCTGTCCGGCTTCATTCCCCAGAATTAGGTCCAGCACTGCACCGTCCCTTGTTGGATGCTCTACATATTGAGCTAAAAGGTTCTCGTGTCTACATTTTTACAACTCCACTCCATCTAAGCCCTTAACATGATGACTATCCCAATTAATGTTGGGAAAGTTGAACTCACCTGAAATCACACTTCAGCAAATAGCTCACATATTTGCTCCTCAACTTCCTGCTGACTATCTGGGGATCTATAATAAACATGGCGCTCACCTTTTGTTTCAGCCATCCTTTCAGACTGCTTCTGTTCATCCAGTCTCACTTTCTATTCTATCCACATTCTAACCACTCACTATGTGAATACATTTTCCATGCATTCAACATTTCTTTTATTATTGACAATTTTATATTTCTGGCCTTTGCTTCGGACACCACCACAAGCGGAATCATGTCTCCATCTACCCAATCAAACCCCTTTGCTATTTCCTCACATTGCAATGTTTCTTTACCCCTGACAGACAATGAAGTTTCTGCTGCTTGATTGCAATTCTTCCTTCCCACCAGTAGATGTCACCTCACTCCAATACAGTGAAGTTTGCAAATCTGAGAGAGACACAACAGGAAATAATTGTTGACATTATAGTGAATGTGTGGGATTTAGAAATACTAGGAGTGGAGATGAGTTATTATTGCATTTTGTCAAAACAAACATAAGTTAGAATGTGTTAAATCCGTCACTCTGTTGTCTTGACTGTGAGAGTGACGTCGAGTCATCAAGTCACTGAGTCATTTGTGGCACAGAAGGAGGTCATTCGCCACATCGAGTCCACGCCAGCTCTCCATGGAGCGATCCAGTCAGTCCCACTCGTCTGCTCGATCCTCGTAGCCCTGTAAATTTATTTCCTTCAAGTGCCCATTCAAATTCCTTTTGTAATCATCGATTGTCTCCACTTCCTCCGCCCTCGTGGGCAGCGAGTTACAGATCATTACCAATCACTGTGCAAAAAAGTTCTTCTGCGCATTCCCCCTGCATCTCTTGTCCAAAACCTTCAATCTGTGTCCCCTGGTCCTTGTACTAACAGATAACAAGAACAATGTTTCCTTGCCAACTTATCTGAAACTGTCATAGCTTTATACACATCTATCAATTCTCCCCTCAATCTCCTTTGATATAGCTTTCCCAGCCTAACTTTGCAACAAAAATCCTCCATTCCGGGAATCATTCTGGTAAATCTCCTCTGCATCCTGTCAAAGATCCGCACATCCTTTCTGAAGTGTGGTGAGCAGAACTGGACACAACACTCCAAAAGGGGCCTAACCAGAGCTTTATAATGGTTCAGTATAACTTCGCTGCTTTTATACTCAATGCCTCTATTTATAAGCTCAATATCCTATCTACTTTGCTAACCGCTCTTGCAATATGTCTTGCCAACTTGAAAGATTGTTGGACATGCACTCTAGGTCCCTGTATTCTTGCACACTCTTTAGAACTGTGCCATTAAGTATATATTGCCTCTCCCAATTCCTTACGCCAAAATGCAGCACCTCACACTTGTCACTATTAAATTTCATTGGCACCTGTCCGCCCATTCTGTTAGCCTATCACTGTCCTGTTGCAGGCAGTTAATATCATCCTCACTGTTTGCCACTCCTCCAAGTTTGGTGTCATTGGCAAATTTTGAGATTCTACTCCATATTCCAAGAACCAAGTCATTTATATATAGCAGAAAAAGTAATGTTTCCAGCAGTGACCCTTGTGGAACACCACTGTCGACCAACCATCAGTCTGACAAAGAACCATTTACTAAGAATCCCGTTTTCTGTCCTTAAGCCTATTTTGCATCCAGTTGTATACTGACCTATTCCATGAACCTCAGTTTTGTTAACCGCCCTTTTATGTGGTAGTTTATCAAACACTTTCTTAAAATCCATATAAACAACATCCACTGCATTCCCCTCATCAACCTTCTCTGTTAGTTCATCAAAAAATGCTGTTAGATTAGTCAAGCATGAACTTCCATTTATAAATCCATGCTCGCTCTCCTTAATTAACTCAAACCTCTCCAGGTGACTGTTGATTTTTTTCCCTGATTATTCTTTCGAAAACCTTACCCACCACTGCTGTTAATCTAACTGGCCTGCAGTTACTCGGACTATCCTTACACCCTTTCTTGAATAAGGGCGTCACATTTGCCACTGTTTAATCAGCTGGCACCTCCCCCGTATCCAGGGAAGATTGGAAGATTATAGCAAGCCCTTCCGTTATCTGCATCCGCATTTCCTTTCGCAACCTGGGATGCAAGCCATCCGGACCAGGTGATTTATCTACCCTAAGTACAGCCAGCCTTTTTAGTACCTCCCTCTCTCAATTTTTACCCTCACCATTGCCTCTACTCTCTTCACTTCTACTGATATTTTGTCCAATTCCACTTCCTTAGTGATCACTGATACAAAGTACTCATTAAGTAGATTAACATTGCCCTGCACCTCTAAGCATATATTATCCTCTTTGTCCCTCATAGGCCCCATTCCACCTCTTACTGCCCGCTTATCATTTACATGCTGCTCGAAGATTTTTGGTTTCCCTTTCATGTTGACTGCCAGTCTATTCGCATAGAAATAGAGAATAAGCTAAATATAGGAGATATAAATATTTCCCATCCTTGATGAGCTGGAACTTTTTTATGTTGTGGGTGGTAATGACTTGGCCCATGAGTGTGCTGGAAGCAGAGACAATCAATGATTTCAAAAGGAAATTGGATGGATTCTTGAAGGAAATAAACTTGCAGGAGGAAAGGGATCGTGCTAGTGTGTGGAACTGACAAGATTGCTCCGGGGAGAGCCAGCATGGACGTGATAGGCCAAACAACCACCTTCTATGCTGTAAATGACTCTGTGTCATTTCGTGATTCCAGTCCTTCAGTGCTTGGTAAAAATGCAGAGCAAGTTACGCAGCTGGAGAATCAGAGCCAAAGCAAAGGAAACATAAGGGATTAAAATTGCTGAAACCCGGGATTGAATGAGGCACCGTGAAATATTCAATCTAATACTCTCTCACCTGAGCTGTTTCAGTCCCACATTGCAGTTGTCTTTGTGTCCTTGTTTTGGAAGAAAATACATACATTCAAGGTTTCTTAAAAGTTACAGAACACAACATGTGAGTAATATTCCCCATTGCTACGTCAGTACTGATGGATTGTGAAGCGGGAGACAGCCAGAAGTGCCACAGAGCCACACTGACCCTGAGCTGAGAATGAAATGAGATAAAGTTCAATCTTCCATAGCGAGATGCTGCAGAGAGATGACTCCTGAATCAAAGCAAGACTTTCTCATGCTGTTGTTGAGTTTCATTTCAAACACTCCTTGTACTCTCTGCTAATGAAGCTAAAAAAGGGAAAAACAGAATGGTACTCAAACTCACAACCCTGAGATTAAAAGTCTCATGTTTGACTGACTGAACTGTCACTTCTACTCTGTCTCTTATTGGATGGATGCAACTGTATGCTCCAATGCAGGGACAGCATTCAATCCTTCCAGACCTACATCACCCTCTGGGTAAAAAGGTTTTTCCTCATCTCCCCTCTAATATTTCTCCCAATCATTTTAAATCTATGCCCCCTCGTCACTGACCCCTCTGCTAAGGTGTATAGACCTTCAACTCCACTCTGTCCAGGCCCCTCAAAATTTTGTACATTTCAATCAGGTCTCCCCTCAGCCTTCTCTGTTCCAGGGAGAACAACCCCAGCCTATCCGATCTTTACTCATAGCTGCATTTTTCCATTCCTGGCAACATCCTTGTAAATCTCCTCTGTACCCTCTCTGTTGAAATTACATAATTTCTGTAATGAGGTGTCCAGAACTGCACACAGTACTCAAGTTGTGGTTTAACCAATGAGTTTTACAGTTCCAGCATATCCGCCCTGCTCTTGTATTCTATATTTTGGAGAATAATGGTAGGATTGCATATGCCTTCTTAACCGCCTTATCGACTTGTCCTGCTACCTTCAGGGATCTGTGGACATTCAATCCAATGTCCCTCACTACCTCTATACTTCTCAGTATTTTCCCATTAATCATGTATTCCTTTGACTTGTTTGACCTCCCCAAATGCATCAACTCACACTTCTCTGGGTTGAATTCCATTTGTCACTTTTCTGCTCACCTGACCAGACCATCACTATCTTCCTGCAGCCCACAGCTATCGTTATCTACCACATGGCCAATCTTTGTGTCATCTGCAAACTTCTTTATCATGCCCCTTACATTTACGTCCAAATAGTTAATATATACCACAAAAAGCAGGGGACCTGGTACTGAGCCCTGCAGAAAACAACTGGAAACAGCCCTCCAGCCGCTAAAGCACCCGTCAACAATTACTGTCCGTTCCGAAGAAGGGTCACTGACCCGAAACGTTAACTCTGCTTCTCTTTCCACAGATGCTGCCAGACCTGTTGAGTGATTCCAGCATTTCTTGTTTTTGTTTCAGATTTCCAGCATCCGCAGTATTTTGCTTTTAATTACTCTTTGTTTCCTGCCGCTGAGACAATTTTGGATCCACCTTGCTGCATTTCCCTGGATCCCTTGGGATTTTTTTTTTAACCAGTCTGCCATGTGGGACCTTGCCAAAAGCCTTGTTAAAATCCATATAGAACACATCAACTGCACTACCCTCAGCTATCTTCCTTGTTACTTCTTCGAAATGTCGATCAAGTTGGTCAAACAAGATCTTCGCTTAAAAATCCATGCTGATTAAAAATCCTTGATTAACCTGTGCCTTTCGAACTGACTGTTTATTCTGTCTCTCAGAATAGATTCCAATAATTGGCCCACGACTGCAGTTAGACTGACTGGCCTGCAATTATTCGGTCTATCCTTCACTCCCTTTTTAAACAGAGGTTCAACCTCTTTTATACCAGACTATTGTAAATTTCACAATTTGCATGGGAAAAAATATTAAATACTTCATTTACAAGTTCTAATGTCACTGGCAAAATGAGGGCCTATGTAGGATTTGAACTCAGGACCTCACACAAATGCACAGCAGGAATTATGCTCCTTTACCAAAAAGCCATCTGATTTACAGAGATGCAAGCATGTGATATTGGAAGAGTGGAGTATTGTGGATGAAATCAGTGACTTTGATTTTTCTGCCTATCTTCCCAAACTCTGCAAGGTTCCATACAGACAGTTAAGGAACTGTTAGGATGTTACTTTATCCCATTCTTCTTCTTAGGCAGTCGCTTGAGAGTGAGGATGACATTCTTCCACTTCAGGGTTTTAGGTCCTGAGGTGACTGAATAGTCCAATTCTGGATCCACACACTCAGCCACAGGTGGGGCAGGTGGTGTTTGATGAGGTGATTGAATGGGATGCTCGAATCTCCGAACGCTCTTTCCGCTGTTTGCACTTGGTTGCTGCCTGGGCATGTCGACATTGTTCGAACTGGCTGGCACCTTCGCAGATGCTTCTCCATTTTCGGCAGTCTTGGGAAACAGATTCCCACGAATCACTGGAGATGTCACATGTTTTCAAGGAGGCTTTAAGGACATCCTCATAGCATTTCCTCTACTGTCCTGGTAGCCTCTTGCTGTGACGGAGCTCAGAGTTATAAGCTTGTTTTGGGAGTCTTGTGTCAGGCATGTGGATGATATGGCCTGCCCAACGTAACTGATTAGCCACGACCAGTATCTCAATACTAGGGATGTTGGCCTGAGAGAGGACACGGATATTGGAGTGCTTGTCCTGCCATTGAATTTGAAGGATCTTGCAGAGGCACCGCTGGTGATATCTCTCGAGGCCTTTGATATGTCTGCTGTACAGTGTCCATGTTTCCAACGCATACACGAGGGTAGGTAACACTGCTGCCTTGTAGACCCTGAGCTTGGTGTCTGATTTGAGATCTTTGTCATCAAACATTGTTTTCCTCAGATGACTGAAGGCTGCGCTGACACACTGGAGACGATGCTGAGTTTCATCATCAATGTCTGTCTTTGTTGAGAGGAGGCTCCCAAGGTATGAGCAGTGATCCACATTGTCCCGTGGTTCACCGTGGATCTTGATAGTCAGGGGACAGTGTTGCACTGTGGGAGCAGGCTGCTAGAGTTGAGTCTTCTGGATGTTTAGCTTCAGGCCCGTTCTTTCATAAGCCTCTGTGAATGCATCGATGAGGGTTTGAATCTCGGCCTCTGAGTGTGCGCATATGCAAGCATCTTCAGTGTACTGTAGCTCGATGACAGAGGTTGGAGTGGCCTTGGTTAATGTATCCAGGTGGCCACCCCAAGCCCAGCAGAAGAGTTTCTGCATTAATTCTGCCTGGAAACTGTTTTTTCTTCCCTTCTCTCTTCCTCTTGTATATTTCCCTGCTTTTATCTTTCTCCATCTATTTCCTGTCTTAGTTTCCAGAATCATACGTGGCCGGGAATATTTCTGGAGATGTAGCTTACTTGTTACTTTTTCGAAGGATACACAGATAGACTGATTGAAATTGCTTTTTGAATCCTCTCGTCGGTTCACGGGTGTTTTCCTGATATTTTAGTTTGTTCAGATACAACATTCTCAATGGAGGTGAGAGAGAGAGAGAGAGAGAGAGAGAGAGAGAGAGAGAGAGAAAACACTCCATATTGGACAGACATTAACTGTATCTGTAAATTTATCAGAAAAGAAAGACTTGCATTTCGACCACGCTTTCCACAACCGGACGTCCCAAAGTGTTTTGCAGCCAATGATGTACTTTTGAAGTGTCGTCACTTTTGTAACAGAGGGAAATTGCTGAACTTTCAAACTCTTTATTCTACATAAACAGACATCCCCCTCTTGGCAAAGCATTACACAAAGCAGGTGTGGCTCTGTGGTGCAATGTGTAGTGTGTTGGATTTCTAATTCGTAATGTATAAGTAGTTCAAAGGCTGTACGTTTGAATCCCATGAGGGTTAGATTGTTAGATCTGTGCTTCTCCATACTGAGACTGCCTGACCTGCTGAGTGTTTCAAGCATTGTTTCTACTTATATAAGAGTGAGGGAAGCAGGGTCAGTTCCCTTCTGTCCTTCCTAGCTTTCCAGTGCTTTCCATAGGGTAGGGGTTTACACACTCGCTTCACATGTGGAAAGTTCTCACTTCATTCCCAGGCGACAACAGGACAGAGCAGTGGGGTCGCCAACATGTCAATTGTGAGCTACTGGTAGCTCGTGTCGGCCTTTCAGTAGCTCACATAAAGCTTCAGATAATACAGTCCAGGATTAATCTGCTCATGCGCATCCTGATGTTACTACGTACTGATGTCACAAGAGACGTGTGAGCAAGCGGCGGCCGTCGGGGGCGGGGGGAGGAGGAGTGACAAGGAGGGCTGAGCGGCAGGATGATACAGGATTATAGTTCTCCAATCAGTGACTTGATGTCTACTTAAATCGCAGAGAAATTAAACACTTTTCTAATATCTATTCAGGTAACTCATCCCACAGCTGCAGAATTTCACTGGTTCAACATTCTCACCAAACACTAAAGCATTCCACAAAGCAAGGCTCACAAATTCAACACCAGTTTCTCTTTTTGAGTCTCCGTGGTGAAATCTGATCTCTGATAGATTGCTGGTGATCATCCTCCACATGAGCAGTCGTCCTAATCCTATGTGCCTGCCCTGTTCCCACCTCCCTTTCCTGTATGCACAACCGAATTCCATACTGCTGATATATGCTGGTAAACACTTTCCTTGTTCTATGAAACTGTGATTGCAGTGGAAATCCGCAAGAGAGGAAGCTATTGTTGGCACCTTTAACTCTGCAGCCAGTGACCAGAAGAATTCTCACTCCTGAACGAGGAGTGTTTCAATTTCCTTTTGGAAGATCACATGATCACATGAAGGAAGGAAAGAGTTTTTATATCACTGTGCCCACGGAGGAGTTTTAAAACAAACTATTTAATTATGAATTCATATTTTATTTTGAATGCTACATTGGAGGTTAATTTCACAGACAGTCCTGCAGTTTATGATTTGTGTGAAATCAGTGAGATTGTGAGTTGGGTCGACCACTCCCTATCAGAGTCACCAGGACAAAGGGAGTGTTTAGTCATAGACATCTTGCTCAGTTCAGCATTTTGGTGGCTGGCTCTTGAACTCACACCGTCTCCTGACAGTGACAGGAGTAAACAAGTCATCGCTGAGGATTTCAAGTGCTATTTAATGATGAATCACCTTTTACTGTTCACTTACTGCTGGAGGTTTGAAGAGGAAATGTGAAACACGTTGGGAGTCTTTCTGGGAAACGTTGTCAAGACTTCACCAACACTCTGTCAGCATTTACTCTGGGAATTCTCTGAGGATTTCACCTATAAAGAGTAAGTGCTGTGTTACTCCACATTATTGGAAACTTAATATGAATCAGAAGGAGAAAGGGAGCGTTTGGTCATTGACACCTTGCTCGGTCTGCAGGAGGAATGGGAGGAGGACACGAGGCCAGGCAGAGCAGCACCAGCTGCAGCAGGAGAGAAGGACAGGAGAGATAAGAGAGGGAGGTGGACTCCTTCTCCTCCTCAAGTACAGGACATCCCTCCTCCTCTGGACCTCCTCCATCAGGACCTCCAGTACTGTATCTGTGAACCTGTGCCTTCACTCCCTCATTCCCTGAGTGATCCTGAAACATGCTGCGTTGTTTCAGACAACACACTTCACACCTTCAGTGGAAATGTGTATGTGGAACCCACTTATACTGTTCCAGGAACATTGCTTCGAATCAGCACTCGAGTGATGAACTGCAGCTTTCTGTTTTCACGCCTCCAGGCAAGTTCAAATTACGGTCATCAGAATGTTGTATGAAAACGAGATTTTCAAACAGGCGAGTCTTATTGTCACAGCACCCGTATCCCAAAATCACCAGCTGGAATTTGCTTCTGAAAACCACGCACTTCTGGGAGCTGGTCTGGCAAGTGAAGTGGGGCACGGACCCTCAGCAAAACTCCACACTAGAATTGACCACTGGGATTTCTGCCATGATTTCCCTCCCTGAGCCTCTGTAACTCTGATCATTTTGTGACAGTGCACCCACCAGAATCAAATGACTGGGGCGACGGGGGAGAAATCGCTAAATGTGAACACACAGTGGGCTGATTCTGGATCATGGATTTTCCAGGAGTTATGAAAATGATGATGAAACTGCAGTTTCTGAGCAGTCAAGGCTGCGTTGTCAGAATGCCAGCTATGGAAGCAGTAACTGTTGTCACTGTAGAAGGAACCAGAGCTCTTCTACCCTCCTCCAAATGTCTGGTTGGCAGCAACATTGATCTCCCGGACGGCCAGTGCCCAGGGTCTTCCTCACTTCATTGAGTGTTGCCTCCCTCATTGTGTTGTCGGTGTGAGTTCTGGACTCCTCCAATTGTCTCGTCACCTGCACCAGGAGAGAAGGGACTGTCTCCACAGCCTGTGTGTGAGACCAATGCTCATCAATCATTGATCTTTGCCAGCCGAGGCCTCGGAGATCTTGCTCTTGGAATCCTCAGCTGAGACCTCCTGCTTCTGTCACCCCCGGTGAGAGACATATTTCTCTTCAATGTTGTCCCCAGTTCCTCCTGCTCACTGCTGCTCTGTGTCAGGAATACTGCCTCCCTGAATGGCTTTGAAGATTCACCAATCGTTACAATGACACAACAGAATATTTATTTAATTACAATCCATAAATTTACAAATGTGTAGGTCATGTTGAAAGAATGGTCAGTGTGTTGTTCTGAAGAGGAGGAGATTGAAGAGGATCACGGTCTGTGTCTTTAGGTTTCATTCCGGTGGGGGACAGCAGCAGTTCATTGCACAGCTCGTCCAGCAGGTAACCCACCGGGCGGGTCAGACACGTTCCAGCTGCTGCAGGACTAAAGTTGTCAAGGTCACTGCGTGTTCTCGGAGCTGCTCCTGCTCATTATTGAAGAATAACTCACAATCCATGGTGTAGGAATTGATCTTTCACTGATCATTGGTTTTGTTTCTGAGAGTGAATCACAGCAGAGAGAATTCACAGCTAAGTTTCAAACATCTATAAGTAGGGATTTGTGTGTCAATAGTGTGGAGACGCTAAAGATCCCTTTGAATCAGACAATTATAGAGACAGAGCTGAATACATGGAAATAAATGGAGGATGGGAACAGATGATGAACCTCTGCAAATTCAACAAAGGGGGTTATTCTGCTGGACAGAGAAATGGTGGAATATGCTGGTCCCAGTCTGCCTGGTATTGTGGAGCAGCTGGCTTCTCACATCCTTCGGATCCAAGACTGTCAGGCAGTCACTGTGACTGTCTTCCTTGGAGAACTGATACAAGCACCACAGGTTTCGAAGCATCTTATACTAACTGCTGTGATAGGTATCTGAGGAAGTCCATGTAACTCCCATTGGAGTCCTCTACATATTAATGAGGAAGCCTCGGCAGATCCAGTAAGTGGCAAGATCATCCACAGTGTTGACCTACAAGATCTGATGATCTCCTCACGCTTTCCATCCAAGTGCAACAATAAGTGAACCAGGTTGGAATGGAACTGTTGGTAGAAGAAAGACGTTCACTCTCAGATTCCACTTGGTCAAGTTTCCCAACACATTGAACATTTCCACCTGTACTTTCTCACACCTTCCCTCAAAGAGTGACTGAATTCTGCTGAGGATTGTATTGACAAAGGGTGGATTAATGTTTGATCTCGACTGAATCATGTTCTTCGACAGGTATGACAGCACCTCAAGAGTTAGCATCTCTTGGTTCTGCTTATTCCTCAACAGGGTAATGATTGAGTCCAGCACCCTACAAAACCATTCAACATCTCCAAAGGTCATGTCCTCCAGGCCCCTGACACATTGCAATGAGAGAAGCAAACAGCAAATACCTCAACAATCTGCTCTCCAGAGTGATTGTGAGCGGTTGCAAAGAGGATGGAAGGATAGCAAGTGACAGTATTAGCTTGCCCAGCGGAGACTGAAATTGATGAAACCTGGTGGTGTTTGTAGGATGCCCCAGCTCCAAAACTTGAACAAGGACAGGGAATGAGGCCACTGTTCCCTTCTGCACCCCCTTTATCATCTCCGACATCGGAGCACCAATCCTACATGGTTCAAGTGGTGACTGAAGTAACTGCAGCAGCCCCGACAGCGTCTCGAGTTGAAATTAGCTAACTCAGCCAAGAGTGGTAATCAAACCTGAGATCCTTTGGTTCATATGGTTGAATGTCAGGTGAATGACACTGCCTTTACCACTAGACCATTGGGGGAACTCGACAAAATGCATTTCTAAATTAAAAAGTGCAATTTGTTTTCAGCAGCTTAATAAACACAGGTTTAGTTTATTTTCACAATTCCCTGTCTGGTTTTTACACAAATGCACTGAGTTCCCATTGAGACTTGAGGAAAGAGTGTAATTAGTCTACAAAAGCAGACAGATCCAATGTCTACTGATTTGGACAATCCTATTGATGTCATTTGAGAATTATAATTACTTAAATCTCTGGGAAGGAGAGGAACTTATTACATTGGGCTTCAAAAAATCCACAATATAAGTGATCATGTTTGTAAACGGTTTCAAAGCAGCTGTTTACAGAAGTTAAAGGAACTCGGTTATGAATTATAGTCATCT
The DNA here is from genome assembly GCF_036365525.1 of Heterodontus francisci. Classification (NCBI taxonomy): domain Eukaryota; kingdom Metazoa; phylum Chordata; class Chondrichthyes; order Heterodontiformes; family Heterodontidae; genus Heterodontus; species Heterodontus francisci. Next base: position 60,562,944 of record NC_090398.1, read on the forward strand.
TCATGATGAGGCATTATTAGAGGTCATGGTCGATTAACCCTGGTGTTTTGTAGAACCACGGCTTCTGTGGCCTCAAAATTCCTCGCGGTCTACCACAATGTTGCTCATCAACACCCTTAGCCTTTAGATACTTAACTATTTACAAACATCTCCCACCCCCCCAAAAAATCATATTCCCCGTGCTTGAATGGATCAGATTGTCGGACGGCTCTAATCTTAATTACCTCATGTTTTTCATGCTTGTAGGGAAAGAGAATACGTTTACAAAAGGTCAGGGATGAGTTCTGTTTGACCTGTGGGTTCTGGATTTCTTCGGTAAGTTGTATGGTCTGTTTAGCAGTGCAGTCTTCGGAAGTCAAGCCTGCTTTTGCTGCAGAGACTCTGCTGGAAGAACAGCAGCTCAGTGAAGTGCTTGAAGACTCAATATCATCTGTCAAGCTGCTGTCTTCCAGATCTGGGGAGTAAAAAACACAATCACATGAATAAAAAGTTAGTGTGCTGAGAATGTTTCAGGTTGTTGAAGTGTTGTGGCTCAGTCTGTGTTCAACAAACTCCATAAGAGAAACAAGCAGTTTGCAAGAACCGGTTTCTCAATTGTATAAAATCCTTCATTCCTCAATTCAACCTAAATCGAAACAAATGTTACATTCTGTTGAAAAAAATTATTCCCTTATTGCCCGGGTGTCAACACAGGCCAAACCCATGCATACGAGGGAGTCAGTGTGACTGCATGGTGTCACAAGTGTTTCCACCTGGACCATTGAGGCCAGACTCGTTTTCTTAAAGATGGCCTTTTTGCATCTTCCCCATACCCTGCACTATAATACACTCCTTGCCAAGTGAACAAGTGAGCTTACACACTACAAATTAGCAGCACTAGAACAGAACGCTGTGGGGCACTGTTACCCACTTCAATCCCCTCGGAGAAACTGCCCTAAACTCCTACTCTCCCCTCCCTCAGAACCAGATTTTACTCCCATTTCATCCCCTTCCCCTAATTCCAAAAGCGTTAATATTCTCCAATGGTCTCCTCTCTAACTTGTCCAAGGCATTCCGAATGTCCCTGTGCACACGTCCACCATTATCAGTCACTTCAAAAGAACTCTATTGGGTTTTGTCGAGCACCATTTTCCTTTATGAAACCAGTGTTTCTGCTTCTAATTATTTTCTCACTTGGATATTTCGTAATTTAATCTTTAAAGATTCTAAACATTATAGAATTATAGAATAGAACATTACAGCGCAGTACAGGCCCTTCGGCCCTCGATGTTGCGCCGACCTGTGAAACCATCTGACCTAAACTATTCCATTTTCATCCATATGTCTATCCAATGACCATTTAAATGCCCTTAAAGTTGGCGAGGCTACTGCTGTTGCAGGCAGGGCGTTCCACGCCCCGACTACTCGCTGAGTGAAGAAACTACCTCTGACATCTGTCCTATATCTATCACCCCTCAACTTAAAGCTATCTCCCCTCGTGTTTGCCCTCACCATCCGAGGAAAAAGACTCTCACTATCCATCATAGGGGCGGGAGTAGATTGTATGGCCCCTCGAGCCTCTCCACCATCCAATAAGATCATGGTTGATCTTCTACCTCAACCCACTTCCCACCCGATCCCCATTTCCCTTTTTTCCATTAGTGTCCAAAACTCGACCTTTCTCAGTCTCAAACATATTCACTCAACTAACATAGCTGTTAAATTAACTGGGCTGCAATTATTCTGCTTGGTTCTGTCAGCCTTTTCGAAGATGGATATTACATTACCTCTGAATGAACACAATAAAAGTGTCAGTGCAAAGTTGAAACCACTTCACACTGATCGAAAATGCAGTCTAAATACACCCAAAATGTAAGAGGGAACTTCCAGATTTTGAGCACAAGGGCTTAATAATGGTTCCAGTTGATGTGAGGATTTGTGAAATAGATTCAGCAACACATTTGTGAATAAGATCTTGGGTTTTCCAAAGAGGTGATGTAAAATACATACAGGTTTGACAAATCTATTTTGAAGATCTGGTAGCTGTACCTTGAGTTTGCAGTTCTGCATCCTCACCATGCTTATCGTAACCTTGTCACTCTGCATGAGAGGGAGTCTCATGCAGGTGAGTTTTCTCTTTTCCATTGGTTGGTTTGCCCATGCAAGACACTTCACTCAGGCTACAAAGCAAAGAGATAACCTTTCCCCAGACATGTAGCAATTCAGCCTCACAGGTTATAAACATTGGGATTCTGAGGAATGCCATCTGATCTATCCACGCTCATTGATGCAGAAAGAACTGCATCCCTCTCCCCCACACTCTCCAACTGTTTCTTCAATGTTGCCAAGCTTTTTTATCTTCACACTCTATCTGGAAGTCTTTTCCACATGGCGATCACGATTTGTGTACGGAACTTCCTGACATCAGTCCTAATTTTGCTTTCTACCAGTTGAACCTGTGTGTCTTGCTTTGCTAAAATAGCTGGCACTAGCCTTCATATCCAAGGCTGACACTCCAATTTCGCTTTCACTGAGGAGCCTACTAGTCTGTAGATGGAGAATATTACTGCTGGGCACTTACGGGTTCAAACCCACATCATGTTGTTTTGTATCAGCATGAACTATTGCATTATATATAACTTTACAAATAGCATTTCAATTATTTTATCCAATCATTGTTTTTTTAACTTTTCTCCTCCTCTGGTTGTTGAGTCCTCACTGGGATAATGATCCATGGGTTCGGTCAGCCCTCTGGAACATTCTTCATGTGTGAGCCGAGAGAGCCATTGGCATTGGCTGCTTGACTGTGGAGCACATCACAAGTTGAGCTTAATCTCTCCCTTGCCTAAGGTCCATACCTGTGTAATTGACATCAAGTCACTGAATTGCTACTAGGCAGAGGAAGCCTGGCTACGTTTTCCCATTCTTAAACTAAGGACACTGAGGCTAAATGTGGTACGTCAGCTCAGCACAAATCTGGGCAAATATACCTTGGGGTTTCCGAGTTTCCATCATTCCATTGTCACGCCACATACACCCATTAAACTTTTAGGGGAGGAAAAGCAACAAATAGCGGCAACAAATTTTGATCCAGTTTCTCCAGTTGAATGTGTCCAGTGCATTTCCTTCTTTGTTTTAAAGAACATTTATTCCTCAAGCCCCAAGAGAGTGGGAAAAGGAACTGGATTGTTATCTCACAACATTCCGTGCAGTACAGTTCAGTCAAAGCTCCGAATGGATGTGTTCTTTGAGATTTATGGCTTCTGGGAAAGCCGTTCCCCCTCTCCCCTGCCCTAAATGAAGAGGGAGCCCCTCTCATCTGTGCAGGGATAGGCACTGACATGTTGATGTTGCCCCATGGACATTTTACAAAATTATTTACACAGCCACGGACATGGGGGCAATTAATCTGTATATAAATTGTCTCGCCAATCTGATGCCTTCAATACACAGGCTGATTTAAAACATATTTCACCCCATAAATAAAGTAGCATACAAACAACAATGGAGAGCAGCACAAATGCATTAGCTAGCAAGCAAGCAACATAGTATGTAATGCCAATGCGGATTACTTTCATTGACAGAAGAGAGCTAACGACACCATGTCACGGGCTAGACGATGGACCTTATCAGATGACTTCTGTGGATTCACCCTGTGTCAGGAGTGCAAATTCATTAAATAAACCATGAAACTCAAGGAGATGATTGTTATTGTTTTTATTGAGGTGAAGCAGTCGAAAAATCAGCAGGAAGATGGACCATTTCTCATACTACTGATGCTCTTGTGTTCTTGTGTCTGTACAGAGTAGATAGGGAGAAACTGTTCCCATTGCTGGAAGGATCTACAACCAGAGGACACTGATTTAAGATTATTGGTTAAAGAATCAATGGCAAAATGAGGAAAAACTATTTTAAGCAGTGAGTGGTTAGGATCTGGAAGGCACTGCCTGAGAGTGCGATGGACGCCGTTTAAATCAAGGCCTTCAAAAGAGAATTGGATAATTATCTAAGGAGAAAATTTTGCAGGGCAATGGAGAAAAGGCAGGGGAGTGGGACTATGTGAGTTGCTCTTGCAGAGAGCTGGCATTGACACGATGGGCTGAATGGCCTCCTTCTGTGCTGTAACTAGTCACTGATTCTATGAGTTTATCATCTTAAAGCCCTATTACATTTGCTCTTCCTTTTATACATGTTAAAGACAAACATTTTTGATTTCTTGTGTTAAATACTGCTTACAATTTCCTTGCATGAATTTGTATTATTTTTTCAGGTAGAATTGTCTTATTCAAAAAAATTATCTGTCTATTTATTTCTGTCTTATTTATTAATAACACCGAAGTACATTTAGGCATAAAGATACACACAAATATATTCCAAAACCACACACACAGACACACACATTTATTCACAATGAGCCCATTGATGAACCCCCGGCTACAGTAAAATCGTGGTTTCATTTAATGCATTCGTAATCCAGAGGCCTGGACTAATAAACTGGTGACAGTGATTTCAAATCCCATCAATAATCTGGTGACAGTGATTTCAAATCCCAGCAATAATCTGGTGACAGTGATTTCAAATCCCATCAATAATCTGGTGACAGTGATTTCAAATCCCAGCAATAATCTGGTGACAGTGATTTCAAATCCCATCAATAATCTAGTGACAGTGATTTCAAATCCCAGCAATAATCTGGTGACAGTGATTTCAAATCCCATCAGCAATCGTGTGACAGTGATTTCAAATCCTATCACCACAGTTGCAGAATTTAAGTTCAGTTAATGAAATACATCAGTAATAAATAGCTTGTATCAGTAATGGTGACTTTGAAACAAGTATATTATTGGTTCACTGATGTTCCTAGGACAGGAACGCTGTTGTCCTCACCTGATCTGGCCCATGTGTGTCTTCAAACTCACAGCAATCTATTTAACTCTTTACTGCCCTCTGAAATGCCTGAGCATGCCGTTCATCTGTCTCAAATGAACAACTGCAAGAAAAACTGCAAATCCACATGGGCTGCAGCTGTTCAGGAAGCCGGTTCAGCACCAGCATCTCAAGGGCAAGTCAGGATGGGCAGTAAATGTTGGCCTTGTAAACGATGTCCACATCCAATGAATGATTAATAAAACTCACAATTTACAGAAGCACAGTTTCAATCATAGACATGTATAACATGATGTAGATTAGAAACATAATGAAAATACATTTAGTACTGACACCATCATAACTTCACCACTGCTTACGTATGCAAATGTGACACCCACTTACACAAACTGACAGTTTATATCGTCACAAGGTCCTATTTGCAGTTCTGGGAAAAGTCTACACACCAGAGCTTTACAAAGCCAAATGCTACAGTTGTAGAAAATCTGGAATTAGGATGGGAAATGTTCATAGAATGATAGAATAGTGAACAAAGACCATTTGGCCAATTGTGCCAGTGTTATATCTTTGGCAGTGTTCTCCAATTAATTCAACTGCTCTGCTTTTTTTTAAAAACATCTCAAGGTGATCCTCCCCTGTCCTGGCAATATATCCACATTATTCATTTTACGGAAACTTAGCATGTAAGTCAGCCAATGACCAGAAGAGGGGAGCATTAACCGCCATTGTCGCTGAACATATTGGGCTGAATTTTACCAGCCTCTCGATGTCATGGGTCGCGGCAGGAGGGGGCCATAAAATTCTGCGGGAAGAGGCCCGCCTCGACCCCCGACGTCGAGAAAGGCCCACTGCATATTACCAGCAGTGGGGGGACCTCGGTGCAGCCTCCCCCACCCCCCCTCCCCCCGGCCGCTTGGCAGTGGGACCAAGTGTGACATTCTGAAACCAGTTTTCAGGCTTCAAAATATGTTCAACAGGGAAGAAGAACAGTCAGAAGTCGCTGTCTATTTTGGGACCAATGACATTGGTAAGAAAAGGGTTGCGATCCTACATTCAGCGTTTTAGGAGATGGGAAGGAAGTTAAAGAGCAAGACCACAAAGGTTATAATATTTGGATTTACTCCCACGTGTATTAGTGAGTATAGGAATAGTAGGATAATACAGGTTAATGCATGGCTGGAGAAATGGTGGATGAGGCAGGGCTACAGCTTCCAGGAACATTGTCACCACTTCTGGTGTTGATGTGACCTGCACAAGATGGACAGGACAAATGTCCTCGCTGTCAATTTAACTAATACTTTGTGAAAGGATTTATACTAATTTGGCTGAGGGTGGAGCACAAGGATGAATCATTAGAGAATAGATACAAGGTACACCGAGGACCGAGAGAAACAAACAGCATTAGAATAAAGAAAATTCAGAAATACAAGACTCAAACAAGAGACAAATGCAAGGCAGACTGAGGTAGGTTCAAAGTGCATGTTTGTAAATGCTTGCAGCATGGTAAATAGGATTGGTGAGCTGCAGGCACAAGCAGCCACATGGGATTGTGATCCAGTGGCAATAACGGAAACATGGATCAAACAAGGGGAGGAATGGGAACTTAATATTCCTGACTGCGATGTATTCAAGAAAGATAGAGAAGAAAAATAGGCAGAGGATTGTGTGGGTGCAGCTGTATTGATCAAACATACTGTTACAGCACTAGGAAGAGATAATGTACTTGAGGGTTGAAAAATAGAATCTACTTGTTTAGAATAATGCAGCAACAGAGGAGTTATTCCACTGCTCAGTGTATATCCAGGCCACTAAATAGTAGGAAGTGGATGGAGGAGCAAATTTGCAGGCAAATTGTTGAAAGATGCAAGAACCTCTGAGTAATGCTAATGGAGATATCAATTATCCGAATACAGGCTGGGAGAATAACCATGTGAAGGGCAAAGAGGGAGAAGAATTCCTGGAATGTGTGTTAGAGAACTTTCTGAATCAGTATGTTTCCAATCCAATGGGGAAGGAGATGGTACTGGATCTAGATTTGGAGAATGAAGTCTGGCGAATGAAGTACGTTTCAGTCGGAGAGGATTGTATCAAAGAGTCATTAAAATATTCGTTTTAGAGTAGCTGTGAAAAAGGACTGTCTGTGTAGGTATAAGGCCATAAGAAGTAGGAGCAGCAGTCGGCCATTCAGCCCCTTGAGCCTGCTCCGTCCACCATTCAATAAAATCATGGCTTATCTGATCGTGGTCTTAACTCCACTTTCCTGCCCCCCAATAACCCTTGGCTCCCTTGTCGATCAAAAATTTGTCGAACTCAGCCTTGAATATATTCATTGACCCAGCCTCCACTGCCCGCTGGGAAAGAGAATTCCAAACACTAATGACCTTCTGAGAGAAGAAATTCCTCATCATCACCGTCTTCAATTGGAATCACCTTAATTTGAAACTGTGTCCCCTATTTCTACATTCCCCCATGAGAGGAAACAGCTGCTCAGCATCTGCCCTGCCAAGCCCCCTCAGGATCTGATATGTTTCAGTAAGATCACCTTTGATTCTTCTAAACTCCAATGAGTATAGGCCCAACCTGCTCAACCTTTCCTCATAAGACAAACCCCTCATCCTTGGAATCAGCCTAGTGAACCTTCTCTGAACTGCTTCCAATGTAAGTCTGTCCCTCCTAAAATAAGGTGACCAAAACTGTCTACAGTATTGTCGGTGCAGTCTCACCAATACCCTGTATGGTTGCAGCGAGACTTCCTTTCCATTATACTCCACCCCTCTTGCAATAAAAGCCAACATTCCATTTGCCTTGCTAATTACTTGCTCTACCTGCATGCTGATTTTTTTGTGATTCATGTACAAAGGCTCCCAGATCCCACTGTACCACAGTATTCTGCAGTCTCTCTCTGCTTAAATAATATTCTTATTTTCTATTCTTCCTGTCGAAGTGGACAACCTCACATTTTACCACATTATACCCCATCGACCACATTTTTGCCTACTCACTTAATCTGTTTATATTCCTTTGGGCTGAAATGTATACTCCCACTGCCGAAAACAATGGCGGCAGGTGAAAACAATGGCATTCTGACCGTGTGGGGGGCTGCATGTCGCAGAGCCACTGCAATCCTAAGCACGGAGGCTGATTTACGTAGCCAGGGCAGCCCGCAACCCCCCATCCCCCCGGATGACATGGAGAGGGCGGGCTGTCGGTCCCCGGCAATGGCTTCAGGCGCTGCAGCCATCTTTGTCGGGCTTTGATGTTAAACTCCAGAAAGCTTGTTATGGAAGGATAATCCTAGAGCCTATATTTAGTGAGTTTCACATTTATTGTGCAGATCAAAAGAATTACAAACATGTTGCTCCTTATTCAAAGCTCTTCACCGGTCTCAGTGAGTGTCTGCTTATAAGTGCTCAACTAAGACCCAATTAACACCCTTCACCTGCATATATACAAACCATTGATAAATAATTAACAGATTAACATTCGAGCCCAACCATTCAATTTAAATATTTAAAGAAACAGTTAATTTAAAAGTAAATAGATTTATTTTACCCCCTCATCCCACAAGCATAAAATAAATTACTTGCCCTCTCCCCTTGAAAATGCTTACCTTGACCACCTGACCATCCCCCTCCCCACCCGCAAAGTGCATAAACTTTAACTTAAAATCCATTCCCTCCGCTAATGATTTGTTTTGACCCCGTTGTTCGCCCTGCCACCCCCGCACTGAGAAACTTTCCTTTTCTCCCCTCCCAACCAGTGTTCCACCTCATTTCCCCAGATGGGGATCCGAAGGCACGGGAGTGCTGGCTAGCAGCATGAAGATCACACCGGGACAGACGACGGATGTTTCTAGCATTTTGCCAATGACAGACATAATGCTAACTGGCCTATAGTTTCCAGCATTCTGTCTCCCTCCTTTCTTGAACAGAGGTGATGCATTTGCAGTTTTCCAAACTCCTGGGACTTTTCCACAAACTAGGGAATTTTGGAAGATTGCAACCAATGCAGGCACTATCTCTTGCAACCACTTCCTTTAAGACCCTCGGATGCAGGGCATCAGGTCCAGGGGGCTTTTACCCCTTTAGATCCTTTGGTATTCTCATTACTTTATCTCTAATGATAGAGATTGTTTTAAGTTCCCTCCCTTTAGCCTCCTGATTTCCTGCTATTCTTGGGATTCTATCAGTCTGTTATACTATTAAAATGATACAAAATACTTGTTCAAATCCTCTGCCATTTCCACATTTCCCATTATTAATTCCCCACTCTCACCCTGACCAATGCTCACTTTAGCTATTCTTCTCTTTTTTTATATATTTGTGACACTTTTACCGTCTTTTTTAATATTTCTTTCTAATTTTCTCTCATACTCCAATTTGTCCTTTTTTTGTCATCCTTTGCTGGTTTCTAAAATGTTACCAATCTTCTGGCCTACCATTAATCTTTGCAGCATTGTACACCTTTTCTTTTAATTTGATACTACCCTTAACATTGTTAGTTAGCTACGGATGGTGTATCCTTCTGGTAGAGTCTTTCTTACTCAATGTAATATATCTCAGTTGAGAATTATGAAATATCTCCTTCAATGTCTGCAGTTTCTACTTAAATCCAGATAGCATCTACTTAGACCAAGGGAGTTTACATAGACCGAGGAAGCATCTACAGAAACACAGACAGGTCGTCCACTGACCTGGACAGCACTTACACAAACACAAGATCTGCTACACAGGTCCAGACATTAATGCACAGACAAATCTTGTTCTGTCACAGACCCAGGGAGCTCCTACACAGACACATACACAGCTCAGTCGAAACAGACAACTCTTACACAATCCCAGACAGCAACGACACAGATCTGAAACTCCTCAGCAGAAGAATTTCTTCCTTCCATGAAAGAATTTTTAAAAATCAACCAGACCCAGACAGCACATACACAGTCCCAGACTCTGTACCATACTGAGTGTGATGAAGTAATATACCACAGGCTGGGGTTGGGGCCTAAGTTTTTCCTGTCCTACAGCCTGTGAGATGAACTAATATGCCTCAGGCTGAGGGAGAAACGTGGGCCCATTTCATTCTGTGTGGCTCTGGGATCAGTTAACTCAACACAGGCCAGGAACACGAACAGAGGCTGACACAGCACAGTCTGGGGCTGGAGTCTGGGCCTGTCCTGCTCTGTAAATGAATTTCGAAGGAAGACTGCAGTGTATTTTTCTCTGTATCCAACACTGAGTCAGCTTTCTCTGTTTATGAACAGTGTAATTTATTGAGTTCTTTCTTGGATCAAACAGGTTAACAGTGAGGGTGAGCTCTGATTCCTAACCCTTTCTGATTATAAGGAATAAAGAATGATTGAGAAACAGAGAAGCAATGTGGCAGAAGGGATGATCGAAGGATATGCCAATGAACCTGATGAAAAGTGTCTCAAACACAAGATAATATTACAATATCATCAGTGGAACATTGTCATAATCTGAGCTCTGAGATCGAGTCGGGTTCCTTTCAATGTTCCCTCTAAACTGCACAGCCACAACTCACATGTCCCTGCACAGACTGTGCACACATCAGCCCCATTTAATTACTGTGCATGTGTGGCCATGTAAAAAAAAAATAAAGGACCCTGCACTTAAACCAACCGCCGGCATAACCAAAACAATTAGAGGCAATGTTGATCCTATTCTCCCAAAGTGAGGAATGAGCAGCTGGGGAAATTCTACCAGGAGTAATATCTTCCTCCAAGAAAGTGAGGTCACTGTGAGGCTGGAATCACTCATTTGGAAGAACACTAGAAGAAAGAACCAGGATACAATCCCTGGTTTTGTGAGTTTTAATTTGGTATCTCTTTCATTTTAATGAGAGAGAATCAGAGGGGAGAGTTTCCACTCCTGACCACATGTCTCTCGGATTAATGGGATTGAAACTACATCAGATCATTATCCTGAACAGGGAAAGCTGCTCTCCTTGTATTTAAAGGGAATGAATCTGCTCTTAGTTTTGCCTTAATGGAACATTCACCCTCTGGAAATACTTGGTTCAGAATGTTTTCCTGTTATATTAAAGGAGCGGAGGAGCCGATTTGAGGTGCTGTTCAACAGAGAGAATTGGAAGTGGTTGAAGGGGTGGAGTGATGGTGAGAGTGGGAGGGGCAGCGACTTGGCCACGGTCGATACAATTCCAGGAATGAAGGTCAGAGGAGCAGACCAGGCTGGAAATTCATAAAGAGTGAGGAGAAGCTGATATGAACAAGAGAGTAAATTACAAGCTTATTCAGTTGGTTTGGGGTGGTATTTATAACAACCTGAATCTTGGTTTGATTCTCTTCTCGGTCAGAGCAAGTTGTAGAAACTTTGTGTCCACAGAATCATAGAATGACAAACAAGGCGAACATTTTTGAAAAGGGCAGAAGGAGATAGAGAATAGCATGAATACAAAAGATATTGTTCGAGAGATTCCGTTTTTTAAATTACGAGGAATTGTTTTTTTGAAACTGAAAAAATATTCCATAGATGCTGGAACTTTGTTTTCTTTTAAAGAGGTCGGTGGAAGGTCTTTTGGATTGAGCTTGTAAACAAGTTACTGGACAGCACCTGTTTTCAGAGCATTACCCAGCAGAGTTTTGTTTTGTGGGAACAGAATTTTCGAGAACAGAATATTATGGGGAAATTTAAGGTGAAATAATTAATCAATCATGTACTACTATTAAACCAGCTTCGGAGCTGCAGGGTGGGACAGCTTATCACACATGACTTCATAGCTTCAGGGCTGCACAGACAGCTTATCAGTAGAAGTAGATTAACAAGCTAAAAACTAACAGGACAGCTGCAGCCTGCCAAAGAGTAGCCTATTGTACGTAATCAGCCCAACATTCCAAGGAGATAGGGGAATAAGAAACTGCTTGAGGAGAGGGTGACAAGGCAGTGCCCCAATCAGTCCCTGACACCAAGAAACTGCAAAGTTTGTAAACCACTGGGAACATAAAGGGGGTGTCACTGATGTGTATGAAGAACTATAAGGAAAGGCTTGTTTTCCCTGCTCAGGCAGGAGAGGGCAGGAGAGAGAAGGAGAGGAGAGAAGAGCCCAGGTGTTGTTGTTTGCTTTGCTGATGATGAAATCAAGGAGTACTGCAATAAAGTTTCTTAAAGCTACAGTCGGACTTCGTCTCTCTTTGTGTAACTAATGGGATCCAACAACTTGGCGTAGTCGGCAGGATCGCTGGAGGATAAAGATTGAAGCCACAGACATCGGACCTATCGGCGCCCCAGAGGTAAGGATTCCTCTTTATGTTAAAAGTCCTTGGTTGTTGTCTAGATTTCGGATCCCTGCCACGCGATCCCGAACTTGGCGGCAGGCGGAAATACCGTTTCTTGTGCGGCTCGAGAGCCCCTTATCCAGACGTCTAACTTGGCGGTATTTGACGAAATACCTACTTGGCGCAAAGCCTGACGGCTCGAGACCTACTTCCCTACCTGATTGGATAAAATGCCAGACGAAGGCAACCGACAGTTACCAACTAACGTCAAAGGTGGGCGGGCCCCACATGACGTTCCCGAAGATGAAATACTTCGGCAGTTGAAAGAATACGTGGAACATCAGTTTAATCTGGCTAAAACATACACCGAAATTGGGCAAAAATATGGCACCTCCACGGGACAGTGGTCCCTGGAAGATATGAAGAGAGTAAGGGAAAAACAACCCTTTTAAAGGATAAAGAACGGACCCAATGGCCCCCAGCCGTAATGGGCCAGATTCGGCAGCGCAATGAGATTATGCGACAAGCCCAATGTGATCGAAACCTAACGAGTGCAAAGGATCAATTGAAGGTGGTCTGCGAACAACTGAAAAAGGAAAAACTTAAATTGGAACAGTTAGAAATTGAAAAACAATCTGAAAAGGAAAGGCTACAGATTGAAATTAAAGAGCTTAAAAAACAACTACAAGATCAGCAAACGACCAAACCGAAGGAACCGGGACAGCTCTGTGAACCCCGCCGACCACCTCCAACTAACTTGTATCCGGGTTTGAAGTCGTTACAAACGGAACAACGGAAGATGCAACTGCATGAAGCAGGTCTAGCCGAGTCTTCCAGTGAAGAAAGTGACAATGATGATGGGTTACCATTTCCGCAACTAGCTCCCCTTAAAAAGGAAAAGAAGATTGTGGACGGCAACGAGGTCACCACCGCCGAGCACCCCACGTACTGGACACATGTCCCGGCTTCCCCTGAGAAAATCGACAAGTGGTCCACAAGACTGCTCGATCCGAAGAAAGGGGGTCTGAAAACGTGGGAGCAGCTGGAACGATTGAAGGGAATTTACGATCTCCATCCATTGGACGGGGTACAGATTCTGACATAATGGTGCCCGGGCGAGCGAGCCAAAAGCTAAGGAGAGAGGTCCAAATTGCTTTGGATGAAGATGGTCAGCTACTTGACGCCGGATGGATTGCGCTTAACACGTGGTTGCGAGAGTTTTGTCCTGCAAAAACGGACTGGGGAAAAGTTGCAGCCAGTCAGCAGAAGAGCTCCGAGGACGTGCGGGAGGAGGAAGAGAGGTTCAGGTCCACCTGGGTGGAATATTCAGCGATAGTAGACCCTACTCCAGTGGGACGCGGTAAGAGTAAAATACTCAAGAGTTAATTGACAGATGCGCTCAGCTGGATAGGGATATGGGAGTCAAGCTTCGAGCCGTACAGATGGATCCAGTACCGAAAGAGCCTGACAAAGAGCAAGTTAGGCGACCCGGCCCCTCTTACTACTGCGGGAGGGAAGGCCATTGGGCTAAGACGTGTAGAGCGAGAGGACGAAGCAGAGGACGTCAAGGACGCAACCCGGCACCCAAACCAGATCCCTCCAATGATGCCAATGACCTCTTTGAGAAGTTCAAATGGTTGACATCCCAGCAACAGAAGGACTTGTCCTCCTTAATCAATGCGACAAAAAACTAGAGGAGCCCTCCCTCGCCCTTTCGGCTCCTCTCCTAGCGCTAGTAGAAAATAGAAAAGATGGATTGTATGCAACTGCGAGGGTGGGCGATCAAGACATTGACTTCTTATTGGATACCGGAGCCGAATTAACGTGTCTACCTCAACAATACGGTAACTCGCTACCGATGGACGGTAAGACTGAAAGAGCTCACGCAGCTGGGGGCAATGGGTTGGTAATTAAGAGGACCCAGCCCCTACGCATCAGTCTTGGTCCGCACGAATTGATAACACTGGTCTGGGTAGGTCCGGTGGACCAACCACTTCTCAGTATGGACGTTCTCACTCAGCTGAACTTCTCGTTGCATTTCGAAGGCGGCCAGGTAACTAGGTCCATCAGAGGTTTGAAGAAAGAGCAGCTGAGGGAGCACCCATTATGGGCCCAGGATAAGAACGATTGTGGACTACTTCAAATGGAACCGGCCACGTTTACACGATCTGCTCCGCCCTGTACGAGGCAATACCCCATCAGTCAAACATCTATTGCAGGAATCCTACCCATAATTAGACAGCTAGAGGAGCGAAGCATGCTGGTTAAAACACACAGTACCTCAAACAGCCCTGTGTGGCCAGTACGGAAGCCAAACGGGACCTGGCGGCTTACTGTCGACGATAGAAAGGCTAACCAGTGTATTGATCAAAAGGCCCCTCTGGTAGCTGACCCTTCTACGGTATTTATTGCCCTGCAGCCGGAACACGAATGGTTCTCTGCTATTGATATGGCCAACGGATTTTGGTCGGTGCCACTAGCACCCGAAGTCCAACCGTGGTTCGCCTTTACTGTACAACAACAACAGTACACCTGGACTCGCCTGCTGCAGGATTTCCACAACAGCCCCACGGTATTTCATATGGCCCTACAAAAGCATTTGAGGGAGTTACCTTCCATGTACTCCACGGTCATTCAGTACGTGGACGACATTCTGGTAGCCTCTGAGACAGAAGAACAGCAAGAACAAGATCTGCGTACCCTGCTAGACCACCTTCATCAGAGAGGACACAAAGCCAGTATCGACAAAGCGCAGATAGCAGAAGGAGAAGTCGTGTACCTGGGACAAAAGATTTCGAAAGGAAAGAAAGAACTCACCCAGGCCAGGACCGCCGCCATTCGAGCTGCCAAACTGCCCACCACTATCCAGGAGCTTAGGTCCTTTTTGGGTTTGTGCAACTTCAACAGAAACTGGATCGACTCCTACACACAGCTGGCTCAACCATTAACCGATCTCCTGAAGGGAAAGCGGGCCTCTGAAGAATCCGTTACTCTAACTAATGAACAACAAGAAGCTTTTGAAAATTTAAAGAGAGCTTTGTGCTCGGCGCTAGACCTCGACAACGGGAAACCGTTCTCCCTGTTTGTACACGAAAACGAGGGATATATGACTGCCATACTGACACAGGAGCACGGGGACAAACAGAGACCTATTGGATACTATTTGAAAAGACTGGACACCGTCGTCTTGATGGGGCAGTTGTTTAAGAGCTATGGAAACTACATGCCAAGCAATAATGGCTACTACAGGTCTGGTATTAGATCAAAAGTTAACCGGTAAGTGTCTGCACATGGTCCATACTTTGCTATCCATGAGCAGAGTATCCCAATTGACCGCAGCCAGATGGACCCGATGGACAACAGTCCTAGAGGCTCCCAATCTCCACATTGTCTGGGCCAGTCCGGTAAATCCAGCGACTATGCTCCCGTGGTCTGAAGAGATGGAGGAAGAAGAACATGATTGCGTGGAGATTATGGAGGAAACAGAGGAGGTAACACTAGCGGCAGAGGAAGCATTGCTCAACCCAGATTTAATCCTTTTTACAGACGGCTCATCCTTTGTTGACAACGGTACACGGAAAGCAGGATGGGCAGTTACAACCCTTCATGAAGTTGTGGATGTGGGATGCCTGCCTTCAGGGACATCGGCCCAACAAGCCGAACTGCGAGCCCTGTCGGAAGCATATTGAATAGCTGAAGGGAAGACAGTTAATAATTACACAGACTCACGGTATGCTTTTGGAGTCGCTCACGACTTTGGTCAGCTGTGGCGCAAAAGAGGATTTCTCACTGCTGCTGGTACACCTATTCGAAATGGGAAAGAGGTCCGAGACTTACTGGAGGCATTGCAATTGCCACAAAAGGTATCCATCTTGAAATGTAAAGCCCATTCAAAAGACAGCAACATTGAGGCAAAGGGGAATGCCTTAGCTGACAAGGCAGCCAAGGAAGCCGCCTCGCAAGGTGATCCCCCAGTCGCACGGAAGCAAATATGTAAACTGAATGCGTCCCATCTGACACAAAGAACCTTTGGGCGCCAAGTGGGAGGGACATTTCCAAGTACTACTGACCACCCAGTCAGCAGTTAAAGTCGAAGGAAAGAAAGCCTAGATACACGCCTCTTCTTTTTAGTGATGATTGTAATTCTGTATTTGATGTTTTTGCTTATTAAGTGTTGTTGTAAACAAGTAACTGAAGCCCCTGCAACACGTATGCCTTTACATAGCTCCCACGGGCCCCTCTTGTGGCACAAGCAGGCAACGTATTGAGTGTGACTCCTCCGGGTGTTGAAGGCTGTTTCTAGACAAGTAGAGACCATTAAAGGTACCTAGGGAGGATCAAGGGAATGAGTCTTAAAAGTGTTTTGAAAAATCAAAGGGGGGACTGTGGGAACAAATTTTTCGAGAACAGAATAATATGGGGACATTTAAGGTGAAATAATTAATCAACCATGTACTACTAATAAAATAACTTCGAAGATGCAGAGACAGCTTATCAGTAATGACTTCATAGTTTCAGGGCTGCACAGACAGCTTATCAGTAGAAATAGATTAACAAGCTAAAAGCTAACAGGACAGCTGCAGCCTGCCGAAGAGTAGCCGATTGTACAACAATCAGCCCAACATTCCAAGGAGATTGGGGAATAAGAAACTGCTTGAGGAGAGGGTGACAAGGCAGTGCCCCAATCAGGCCCTGACACCAAGAAACTGCAAAGTTTGTAAACCAATTGGGAACATAAAGGGGGTGTCACTGATGTGTATGAAGAACTGTAAGGTAAGTCTTGTTTTTCCTGCTCAGGTAGGAGAGGGCAGGAGAGAGAAGGAGAGGAGAGAAGAGCCCAGGTGTTGTTGTTGCTTGCTTTGCTGATGATGTAACCAAGGAGTACTGCAATAAAGTTTCTTAAAGCTACAGTCGGACTTCGTCTCCCTTTGTGTAACTAATGGGATCCAACAGTTTTTTACTTGGGGAAAGATATTTACAGAGATGTGACAGGTCACAATTTATAGGTGTCAGGAGGCTTGCCTCCTGTGATGCTTTTGGTTTCACTTTGGAAGGGCAGTTGAAATATTGAGAATGGTTTGAAAAGACGATAAAGGCTCAACCTGCCAAGGATGAGTCCAAACTCAGCCTTTTCCAGTTCTTTGAAAAGCCTGCCAGATTTACATTTCTTTGAGAAGCTCTGGGAAACAAGTGTAAGAAACTGCCGAAAACCCTTGTTGCTGCATCTTTCCTGGAAAGCCTGCCCAAACTGATCTTCAACGTCGCCTGACAAGAACTGTTGCAGGAAGATCCCAGTGACAGCCATCTACATGTATTTGGGACGCCAAACAAAAACAAAGGACATCTGACCTCTTTCCATATCTTCTCTTTTTTCTTCAAGAATAGGCAAGTATCCAGCCAAAGTATTATTTTTGTCTGTTTTTTTTTTGTGGTAGAGCTCTAAATAGTCAATCTCTTTTCTTTTGGTTAACAGGTGCATGTGTGTGTGTGAGCGGCGAAGGTAAAAAGGAACTTGTTTATTTCAATCCGTGTGTTATTACTTTGCTTTATCACTGGTCATGTCTTGGTTTATAATAAACTGATAATTTTGTTATTTATTAAAGAAAACTGGAGCCACACGGAACAGAATGAGCCCAGGCTCCTTACTCAGCCTGAGCGTGTTTGTTCATCTCACCCAGTGTAGTACAGAGCTCCACAAAAAAACTGGAAATCCCAGGCTCCATCCCTGGCCTGTGGTATGTCACATCATCACACCTAGTATGGTACAGAGCTCCCAGAGCAGGAAAGATCAAGGTTCCATCCCTGGCCTGTGGTATGTTACTTCATCGCACCTGGTATGGCACGGAGCCCCTAGAGCTGGAAAGATCCAGGTTTCATGCCCGGCCTGTACTGAATTAGCTGACCTGACCCGGTTGGCATTGAACCACAATCAGGGCAGGATGGGCCGAGGCTCCATGGTCTGTGGCGTGTCAGTTTTTCTCATTTGATGAGGCACTGAGCACCATATACAGCAGGAAGGGCCTGTTCTCAGTGAGCTGATCTCACCCTTCAGGGAAAAGCATTAAAGAAGGTAGAGAAAGAAAATAATCGTGAGAAGTTACCTGAGTGTTCCATTGCACAGATCTCGAAAGGTACATGAGCAATACTGTGATGCGATAGCTGGAGAAAACAGATTGACGTGAATATACTGCCAGGACAGCAGATGAATAACTTTGGGATGTTTTTACAATGGAGCAAAAATTCCCTAAAAGGAACCAGTAGAATTTCTTCTCTCCTTTATTGAGTTCAATCCATCATTCACCAATCAGGTTGATGTTCGATCATGACCTCCCCAGAGAAAACTCGTATCTGTGACACAGGCCATGCTGCACTCAAGGAACCCGAGCAAAATTGAAGTCAATGGGATTCGGTGGGAAACCTTCCACAGGTTGCAATCATACCTAACGCAATGGAAGATTGCTGTGGTTGTTGGAAACCAAACATCTAAGCCTGAGGACATTGCTGTAGGAGTTCCTCAGCGTGGTGTCCGAGGCCCAAACATCTTCTGCTGCTTCATCAATGACCTTAACTCCATCATTAGGTCTGAAATCTCGCTGATGATTGCATAGTGTTCAGTATCATTCACGACTTGTCAGATACTGAAGCAGTCCATGTCCACATGCAGAAAAACCTGGACAACAATCAGGTTGAGCTGATAATTGGCAAGCAACATTCACGTCACATAACCAGCCAATGACGCTCTCCAACAAAAGAGAATCTAACCATTTCCACTTGACATTCAATGGCATTACCATCACTGAATCCCCCACCATCAACATCCTGGGCAATACCATTGACCAGAAGCTTAACTGTTCCAGTCAATAAATACTGTAGCTACAAGAGCAGGTCAGATGCTGGGAATCCAGTGGAGAGTAACTCACGTACTGTCTCTCAAAGCTTGTCCACCATCTACAAGGTGCAATTCAGAAGTGTGACAGAATACTCTCCACTTCCCTGGATGAGTACAGCCCCAAACAACATCCAAGAATTTCAACACCATCCAGGACAAGACGACCTGCTTGATCAAGCACCGCATCCACCACCTTATACTTTGACTGGGAACCAAGGTGGGTGGATGGAGTTAAAATATAGACCAGTCAGGAGCTCAATAAATGGCAAAACAGGCTCAACAGAAGAATTTATTTGGAGAAACAGGCCTTTCAGCCCACCAAGTCTGTGCTGACCAGCAACCACTCATTTATACCAATCCTACATTAGTCCCACATTCCCTACCACATCCACCTACACTAGGGGCAAATTACAATGGCCAATTTATCTAGCAATCTGCAAGTCTTTGGCTGTGGGAGCGAACCAGAGCACTCGGCGGAGACCCACACAGTCCCAATGAGTACTTGCAAACTCTGCACAGGCAGTACCCAAAACTGAACCCGGGTCCCTGGAGCTGTGATGTTGTGGTGCCACCCTGTCCTGGTTGGAGATCCCAATCTTCCTAATCCTAGAGCAAACACATTTTAAGATTAACACCCAGTCTGCACATGTTGTCTGTTAAAGTTAATTCCTCAACCCCTCTTCATAAAGAAAAACTAAATCTGGAGGGAGCTGAAACGATGTCCCGTCCTTTTCTGAGGCCACTTTTCTCTCACTATTAACAATCTCCAATTCTAAACTAGAATCCCACCCATGGCTCAGTTACATTCTGGGCTGAATTTTACCAGCCCTCCGACATCGGGGGTCATGGCGGGGAGCGGAAGGGGTGGTGTGGAGGGGGAGGGGGGAGCCTGGAAAATACGTTCGGGAGAGGCACGTCACAATCCGTGACACAGGGTAGGTCCCGCCCCATTTCACTGGTGGTGGTGGGACATCGGTGCCGTTCCCCACCTCCCCCGCCCACCCCGCGCTGCTTGTCAGCGACACCCCAATTAACATATGCAAAGCACTACTTACCTTGTCTGATTCTGCATCCCGCTGCCTCTCACTCCACAGATCCACATTTTTTGGTGAACGGGCGGCTGTCATGTGCCCGTCCCGTTCACGACTAAGACAAGGCGGAGGGGCAGCAGAAGGAGGAGTCATCGGACACAGTGCAGGTAAGTCTGGATATACCGGGGTCTCAACTCTGTATAGTTGAAGGCAGATTGGAGAGGGGGATGGTATTACTGGGGGGCACAGCTCAGCAGACATGTAGGGAGGTGGGGTTGGTAATACTGGGGGCACAGCTCAGTAGACATGAAGGGAGGTGAGGGGTGGTATTACTGGGGGCACAGCTCAGCAGACATGTAGGGATGTGGGGCTGGTATTACTGGGGGCACAGCTCAGTAGACATGAAGGGAGGTGGGGGATGTGATTACAGGGGGCAAAAATCTACAGGCATTAATGGAGGTACTGCATACCCTCCCTCCTTAAACAGTGGTCGCTCTGCTCCATTGTTTGTTTGTGTCAGTGAAGGAGCAATGGCTGTCTCGTCACCCTGTGTGTTGGGAGGGTGCCAGAATGATAGGCATGTAAAGGTTATCTGGCTGGTGGGGCAATCGATGCAGCTGTTACAATCTGAATGTGGTCATGCTGTGCCACTCTCAGTGGGAATTAAGACGGGCAATGATATGCCACTCCACAGAGTTGATTCATGAGAGCACCTGTACCAATCAACATCAATCTCTGACCTGTTCTGAACCTTCAAAGAAGTGAAGCAACCGAGTTTAATTGTAACTTGTAGATGGACATGCTTCATCCTATATTATTTGATCCGCTTCTCGTGAGGATCCGTATGCACCACAGCTAAAACCAGTAGGCAGGTGCAGCCCAAGTAGAAGCCCCCGGTTCTGAGCAGCTGCCCCCAATGTGAGCTCACCACTACAGATCACAACGTATCTACGGGTCCCGCATGACATACCTGCAGATGTCAGAACGCAAGTGTCAGAGGCGACTGCGAATGACGACAGAGGCGGTGACACACCTCTGTGCCCTGCTGAATGATGACCTGGTATTCAGTGGAGATCCTATACCTGTGGCCATCGAAGTGACAGCAGCTCTTAACCTTTACACCTCTGCATCATTTCAGGGGCCCACCGGAGAGCATTGTGGGGTCACTCAGTCTGCAGTGCACCGCTGCATCAGGGAGGACACCGATGCCCTGTACCGGAGGGCAGGTGACTATGTCCACTTGATAATGGACCCTGAGAGCCACGTCCAGAGGGCCATCAGCTTCAGCTCCATTGCGGGATTCCCATAGGTGTAAGGGGTCAGAGATTGCAATCATGAGGTTATCAAGTCTCCCACTGGGCGAGTAGCTGCATAAGTATACCATAAAGGCTTCTGCTCACTCAACCTACTGCTGGAACGTGATCACCATAACCGCTTTATGCAAATCTATGGCCCCTTGCCAGGCAGCTGCCATGACACCTTCATCCTGCACCAGTCCCAGTTGGTACTGCTGTTCACTGAGCTGGATCTGATGGAGGGATGGCTTCTTGGAGACAAGGGCTACACCTTGCAGAGATGGCTCCTGACTCCAGTGAGAAACCCCACTACTGCTGCAAAGGAGAGATACAACGCCAGCCACGGAGCTACAGGAGCCACCATTGAGCAGGTGATCGGCATAGTACTTCCGCTGCATGGATGAATCGGGTAGTTTCCTGCAATTAGGGCAGGAAAGGGTATCTCGTATCATTGCTGTTTGCTGTGCTCTGCACAACTACGCACTCAATAGGGGGGAGTCCTTGCCGGATGAAGAGAGACGTGAGCAGGACTCATCCTCGGACGCTGAGGACCCTGAGGACTTACAGCAGGAAAGGCGCATGGGAAGACAGAGAGCATCCAGGCACCACACGCAGGGCAAGCAGCGAGCCAGGGATGCACAGCAGTGCCTTATTGATCAAAGGTTCTCCACGCTGTAGGAATCACCATGTACTCTGCAAGACACACAGCTGCCGCATTCACCTGTTGTGCAGCAGTCTGCATCTGCAACATCTTTGCATCCACCATTACTGGCAGCAGCAGACTGAGCCATTGTCCATGTTACTGCATCCATGGAGATGCACATGAGCAATACTGACCTGGCAATGATGTTATTCCATACATTGGCAGTTCTGAAAGGCCAATGATGTAATGGGAGGAGACAGGATCGGGACATGCTGACACAATTCATTTACACAGTAAAAACAAGACACATCTTAGTGAAGAAGATATAGAGATTGAACTTTTCACAGTGTTGTGTCACCCATGTGAACCCATTTGTATCACGGTGGTTATTAGAAATGCCTGCGGGTGCTCCTTCACGGTCCCACTCCTGCGCTCGCAGCCTGACTGGAGGAAGGCTGCTGATCAGATTGCCCTTTGGCTGTGGATGACATTGGCGATTGTCCTCTGTGTGCACAAGGCCTGGAAGGCCCCGGCAGGCTGGGTGAATGACAGTTCATTCTCTTCCGGCATTTGACCCTTTGATGGCGGATGGCCCCACAGCTACTTACCTCCTCTGCCACCTCCTGCCAGACTGCCTAGGTCAGGCGGGAGGGCCTCTTCTTACCATCACTGGGGAAAAGGACCTCCGGCCTTGCCCACACAGCCTGGAGCAGAGTGAGCAGGGAGGCATCGCTGAACCATGAAGCCACCCTGGAGCGCCCCTCTGTCATCGTCGGTTTTTTGTCTGGTCCTTTAAATGTTTACAAGTGATTCCACAGTGTAACTGCTCTAACTTGCGGCTGCAAGGGTTTTTTTGCACATATTTTAAAACTAATGCACGGCTGCTGAGGAAATCTGTGCTGTTGTCCTGGTTTTTCATCTCCGACATGTTCATGTACACTTTGCTTCTGCAGCAGCTGATCATAATTATTGATGTCATATTTCAGGTTTGCAGTGTAGCTGGAAGAGAAATATCATTTGCTGGATCTTTAAAAAATAGTTTCAATTCCAGTTACATGTCTTTTCACAGAACAGTTTGCTTCGAAATGAATACAGATTCCAAATGTATATTCGTCTGCAGCTTTCCACATTCAGGGAATTAAAAACCCATAGTATGTAGATAAGATTAAATGTTGCTTTTATTTCTGAGAGTGTATTTGCCTTTTCTAATACAATTCAGTCTCACTTTCTGCTTTGTGCAATCGTAAGATTTTTGACACAGATGCAGCAAGCCGACAAGAACAAATGTTACACTTGAATGGAAGAAGAGGATCTCAACTTCACAGGACACTGGGACAAAGCAGAGTAAGTATGTGGCAGAAAAGCAGAAGGTGCTGGGGAACCTCAGCAGGTCTGGCAGCATCTGTGGAGAGAGAAACAGAGTTAAATCAGTGAATCCCTTTGTTTTAGCTTGTTTTGAATATAGCTCACATCTATGTATGATAAGCTGTCTCATTTCAATGCAGACAGGATTAATTGGTTTTCGTTCTACTAGACAAGGATGTGTATTTTAGTGCAGGGATGTTAATGTCATTTGACTTTGTCCTCCATTTTGTTGAAAGCAAAGGTACCAATCCTTTATAAAATGTTCTAATTTTTCTAACTCATCAATTTATTTATGTAATTTCATCACTGTACTTCCCATGAGCGTGACATCCTCTAAGGGACCAATGCTGACTTGAGCTACTCTTTTCCTTTTTATATATATTTGTACAAGCTTTTACTGTCTGTTTTTATATTTCTTGCTAGTTTACTCTAATACTCTAAGTTCTCCCTCTTTGTTATTTCCTCAGCCATCCTTTGTCGGTTTCTAAACTTTTCACAATCTTTTGGCCTGGAACTAATCTTAACAGCATTTCTTTTAATTTGATATGATCATTAACTTCCTTAGTTAGCCACGGATGGTGCATCCGTCTCATTAACTTCACCTTTGGATTAATCTAAAATAGGTTACATGATCTGTATTGAATTAAATGAATAGATAAATCTGTAGAAATGCTGAACTCGTCATCTATATTGGGGGATGGTAAATGAGAGAGAGTCTTCTGAGGCGGAGCCGTCGGGCAATTGAGCACCAGTGTTGCAGTTGGATGGGCAGTGACAGTACAAATAAAGTTAATGATGTATCTGGAAGGGTAGATAAAGGACAAGTGAGGTCAATAATATATGTGGAGGGTCGTTACAGTAAACGTGACTTTAGTAATATATCTGGATGGGTAATCACAGTACAAGTGAGGTCAGTGATATATTTAGAGAGTGGTTACAGTACAAGTGAGGCCAATGATATATCTGGATGGGTAATGACAGTACAAGTGAGGTAAGTGATATATCTGGATGGGTAGTTATCGTACAAGTGAGGTCAGTGATAGATCTGTATGGGTAGTGACATTAAATGTGAGGTCAGTGATCTATCTGGATGGGTCGTTACAGTCAAAGACTGTGGACAGATCAAGAACACAAGGAGGTATCAGTTTGCCGTTGTCACGGTTACAAAGGTTGACATTTGTGACTTTGATCAGAGCTGTTTTGTGACTCTGGCAGGACAGAACCTGGCAGGAGGGATTCAAATATTGGTGTCCAGGAATAATAGCATGGGTTTGTGAGATGGCAATATCCTCCAGGATTATAGAGAGGAACCAGAGGTTGAGGTGAGAGTAATGTAGGGGGTCCAGGTTTGTTTTATTGAGGAAAGAAGATATGATGGAAGATTTTATAGGAGACATTGACACCTCCTGAGCAGAGAGAACTGTTATCAGCTAACATGGGGATCAGGAAGGGACTTGGCCCCATCCATCTGAGCAGCTACCAAGCTGAGGCACAAGGGCCGTTGGCTTCTGTGCATCCATTGACTGGAAACACTGGGACCTGCCTTTGGGCTGCTCACAGTTGTTTAGTTTATTAATTAATTGATTAATTGACGTAACCAGATATTTCACCACGTTCTTGACCTGCTCTCTGAACTTGGACTGTGTTGCCCCATAAATAAAAGTATTTGTGCAGCAACTTAGAATCTGCAGCATGAATCCGACTTGTCCAAATATATAGAAAGGATCAGTGCAATCCTCGAGATATGTCCCTGCAATATTACAAGTTACAAAATATATAACATATGCCAACCACAGAAGTATAAAGCTGCCGGATATGGTGAAGAGTAAAATCACAGACTTCCTTCTGCTCTCCATCTCCAGGTCACTGTGATTCTCTCCCTTGATCTGACCCCTCAGTGCCTTACGCACTCGACTGGCGACTAAAATGTGTCTGACTGTCAGGGCATTGAGCAACAGAATTAATGCAAATGGAAGCAATGGGGTTCTGTATCAAACCAGTCAAATCCCAGCCATCCGGCCTCAGTATAATAGCTTGGCTTTGCATAACAGAACCATGGTACATTGTCGATGATCTTTCTCGGTTTAATTGTAAAGTAGAAGGGGATGTTTTTTAAACAGAGTAGAATGCAGGTTGTTGCTAAAACCACAGCTGCAGTTTTCTCAGTGCAATATTTAGTTTTCAGCTACTGACAACAAATCGCCACAAATCGATCAAAGGTGAAAGTGATGGTGAACCAGACAGAACAGTCTGTGGCTGCACGAAGCAGGACATAGATAACACTACACACAGGGGTGATGTTCAGGAAAGATCCTGGGAAATATTAATAGTTGAACCGCCACAGTGTGGCATCAATGATAATGACCAGTAGATCTGCCATTGAATGGCGACCAGGTAGCGAGTGGTGCAGGTGGAGTGGCTGCAATTTCCCCGGGACAGGATCACAATCGCTAATAAATTAACTGTAAGAGAGAGAAGGGAAAAGAGACTGGAAATTACTGATCAAACATACTGTGTGCCTGACCCAGAGAGCAAGGGTTCGATTTTAACACCAAAACTGGGTGGGTTGGAATCGAGCCAGTGTTTAAAACTGAAAAAATTTCAACCATGAACTCAACCCACCTCCAACCTGTGCACTTCCAGATTTAACAGAGAAGGGACAGGAGGGGAGCACCAATCGCACCCAGGAGGTGGGTCAGCATGTGAAATATTATAATGAGGTTTCAAGCCTCTGATTTGTCCTGCTTTCCAGATTTACCATTGACGGAGCAGGTTTCTCCATCAGACACTACCCTCCACACAAAGACATTCTGAATTGACAATCACTTCCCCATTCCCGGGATTGGAATCCCTCTGTGATCTGAGGTGAATTGAAACCCAGGAGCGACACATCCACTATTGGGTCATGGATCAGAGACTCCAAGGGTTGAACCAACCTCCACCCTGCCCGGGATGTGAACCGTCTTCGCATCTGGGATTGGAGTCTCCTGGGATTGGACTGTCCTGGGATTGAACATCCCCAGCAGACTGGGACCACTCCGTCAGGATAGGAGAACACCCAGCGGTTGGGGATTGGACATTCTCTGATTGGACAACTCCCCTCATGATCATAGTTAGGACAGACCTAGTCCTGCGGCCTTCTCCACTGTCCACCTCGCGTGACTGGAAGCCCAGCTGGCTATCAGGCTTACTTCCAAATTGAGAACATGCCAAGGACAAAAGACACACATTAAAACATCATAGCATGCTGAAACTCTGCCCTCACTCTCCCACCTACCTACATATCTGCTGCTGTTAATATCCAGCTCTACGTATTTGAGTGAAATCAAAATACTGAGCTTGCTTTAAATCTGATAAAAGCAGTGAACAGGCAGTATCTGTGGAGAGAGAAACAGAGTTAATGGACAGAATTTCACGAGGATGTGGTGGACCTCCCCACTGGCTGGAATGCCAGGCTCCAGCCTGTCTCCACCAGGCCCTGGAAGCCACGTCTGTATTTTCTGTGGCTCAGGTAATTAACTACCCCCAGTCGGGGTCTCTGTCCCTGTGAGGAAGGATGTCCACCTCTAAGAGTTGCCGCCCAATCAGAGGAGAGAGAGGTCAGAGTGGGATGTAGAGTTAAAGCGGAAAGTGACCAGAGGCTCAGGTTCCTGTTTTGAGACTGAAAGGAAATGTTCAGCCAAGAAATCACTCAATCTGCATTCCGTCATTTCCAAGGCACAGGATTCTGCATGGTGGGCAGTCGTGGGAACGGAACTATTGGGGACATTTAAAGTGAACTAATCAATTAAGTATAGCCTACTAACAAAATATCCTCGGAGCTGCAGAGGCAGCTTATCAGAAAAGACTTCACAACTTCAGGGCTGTCGAGGCAACTTATCAGCAGAAACAGACTAACAAGCAGAAACTAACAGGGCAGCTGCAGACTGCTTATTAGTAGCCAATTGTATAACAATCAGCCTAACGGTTCACAAGGAGATAAGGGGATGGGAAACTGGAGTAAGAAGTTAAAACAAATTGACAAGGCAGTACCCCAATCAGGCTCCAACACCAAGAAACTGCAGAAGTTTGTAGACCAATTGGGAACAAACAGTAGGTGTTACTGATTTGTATGAATAACTATAATAAGGCTTGATTTGGCGCGAATAGTTCAGTTAAGGGGGGTGGGTTAGTTCGGGGGTTAATTCAGTGTTAGTTCCGTGTGTGTGTTGCTTTTAGTTTCAGGTTAGTTCAGTGTTAGTTCAGTGTTAGTGTGTTGATTTTAGTTTTAGTTCAGTTAATTGTTAAGTTTTCTGAAGATGTAACAATTAAGTACTGCAATAAAGTTTCTTAAAGCTACAGTCGGACTTCGTTCTCTTTGTGCAACTCATGGGATCCAACAATTTGGCGTAGTCAGCAGGATCGCTGGAGGATAAAGACCAGAGCACTGGACATCGGACCTTTATCGGGCCCCGGAGGTAAGGACTCCTCTTTGTTGTAAAAAAAAAAAGTCCTCGGCCGTTGTCTAAGCTCGGTACTCTACCACGTGATCCCGAACCTTCTTTTCCACATCTCAAGACTCGGGGGAAAACAGAAACCTCCTATATTTTCAGGCGCCATATTCGGTGGTATTTGGCGTAATACCGACCCGGCTATTAAGCCCACGGGCTTCGAAGGAAGCCCGATTGGCTCGAGTTCATCTGTAAAACAAAATCTGGATGTATCTGATGAGATATACCGACCCCTGGACCCCTGGCATTGATAAAATGACCAACGAAGGCAACCGACTGTTACCAGTTACCGTCAAAGGGGGTGCGGGCCCCGCCTGACGTTCCCGAAGTTGAAATCCTTCGGCAGTTAAAAGAATATTTCGAGCAACAGTTTGATTTGACTAAAACATACTCTGAAATTGGGCAAAATATGGCACCTCCACGGGACTGTTGTCCCTGGAAGACATAAAGAGAGTTTGGGTAACGATAAAGAACGGACCCAAATGGTCCTTGGTCGATAAAGGCCAGAGGGCTCCATGACAAAGTTTATGGCAGAGTGACATAAAAGACTATGTTTCCGAGTAAAAACAAGCTACTGTGTCTTTGATTTGAATGTGTGAATGTTGGAAGCTTCCAAGAATGAATTGAATGTGCCTGGGATGTACAGCTTGTGTTCTGTACAACTTGTGTTCCATAGAACTGACTGTCGTTAACTCTTTGTTGTCTGGCTCTGATGTTGAAAGCGTGGGTCCATTACATTGTTTGGAATTGAGTGGGTGAGAAAAGTGATTGTTGAGTGTACTAATTCCAATTTATGATTGTGCACCCAGTAATGGGATATAAAATAGAATTATATTTTAAGTTAAAGTTTTATTTTTATTTTAAAAGTTGGTTTTGCAACTGTGAAAAGGCAATGAACAATTTTCTAACAGATAAGCTTCAGCCTTGAAGGTCTGAAGATGTCTGGCAAAAATCCAATTTGAAGTTTAAAACACTGCTTTAATTGGAAACTCTGCTATTGCTTTATTTTGCAGTCTAAACTTGAAGACATGTTTTACTGACTGTGTTTAAATAGAAAATGTCACAAATTGGACATTGGTTTAACGGAGAGAAGGATAAACAAAGGAGATATAGGAAAGAAAGCCTGTTTAAAGTTTGTGTAAGGAGTTGATGTTAAATCTTTTGTGTTAAGAATGTTAAATAACTTTTTCTTTAGTTTTTGGTTTTATTGCAGGCATTTAAAAAAGCACCTGAACAAAGAACAAGAAAAATGAGGTAATTTACACATCTTTTAAGAAAAGCACGTGCTATTCTGTTCTGTAAGTAGTAAATGAGAATTGTAAGTTTATAAGTCTGAGTTAAGTTTATACGATTAAGGTTAATTGACCTGTTAAGTTGAAAAACTGGAAATTTCATTTGTGGCCACAATGAACTTTCAAGTTTCTTGTGTCAAGTTTTGGAGGAGTCTTCAGTTCCGGACACAAGACTCATTCCTTTAACATTGGCAGTTTTGGTTTTTAAATATTTATTGCAGTGAATTAGAATTTGGAATCATCTTTGTTATAAAAAAATCCTGGCATGAGAAACCTCTTACAAAAGATGTTCAAAGTCTGTTAATAATTGGACTTTAATCTAAAATGCTTCTTTCCTGATGGAGATGCTTTTCTTTGAAGTTGATAATGTTACAAATGATTTTATTGTTTTCAAACCCTAAGGATACCAAAAGGATTGAAAAAAGTTTCAAATGGACAGTACTTCTTTTCGATCAGAAAAAAGGCTACCTAAAGTGACGCAGCTGAGAATGTTTTGCTCCGCCCCCTTGGAGACAAACAAAGAACTTAACCCTGCTGCAGCTTTTTGCATTGTTGAGAGTAAAATTTATACATATTGGAAATTGCTAAATTTTAAATTTCTAAATTGACAGATATAAGTGGACAAATTAACCCATTGGGCTCAGGGGCAGAGCCACAATGGATTCTTTGATTTTTTAAGCAGGTGACGGCAGGTTCCAAGGCCATGTGAGAACAAATGCCACAGCAAGAGATCCGGCAGCGTTAAGAATTTAAGAACTTAATTGCAGACATCAAATGTCACAGCATCTTTATCAATGAGACAAAGTGCTTGAGAAGGAGAGATAGTTGCAAGCACTTCTGTCTTTAACGTACAACAAATACCACCAAGTCAGAGCATAAGAAATTGGAATCAATAAACAAACTTTTATTAATATGAGTGGTCATTTAAATCACTCAAAGGGAAATTTATCTGATATTTAAGAGGACAATCCCAAAGTTTTAGAAAGTTAAAAAACAGAACAGTCTAAGTGGTTTACTGTGTTGGACATTAGCAATGGGTTCTGGTCCATACCACTAAAATTGTATATGATAATATAAAGCTTGAGTTGGTACCGGTAATATTGAATATCTCAGAAATCCAGCTACCTGGCTGGTGCCCTGAGAAGACCCGAAAGTTATACAAGGTAATACTGTAACAATTGCGAAGACAAAAATTTGGTGATGAGGGAATACTAAAGGGAAAGAGACATAAACGTAGTTTAATGAATGACGCAGCCACAATCCTTAATACGGGAACTTCAATTGTCAATACTATAGATTTGGAAAGGGTGGACCAGAAGGTTAGAACGCTTAGTCAGCTCGTAAAAGATATTTTGAAAAAGGAACAAAGGGACAGAGTGGTGTAGCTAAAGTAGGAAAGGATTTGATGAATACGGTGACAGGAAGGGTGATGAGACTGCCAAGGTATGTCGTAGCAGGTAGTAAGGAAGTAGAACCCATGAGAGAAAGGGTTAAAGATTTGTGAAGGAGCTGTGCAGGCAACTGTATGAGCTGAGGCAGGAGATTCTATAGAAACAGACATGAAAGAGGAACAGATGAAGGTGCCTGTTGTGAGAGACAAAGTCATGGGAAAAGGGAAAGGCCGATGGAAATACTGATCCCAAATGAAGGTATATAAAGTCAACAGCAAATGGCAGACTCCAAAATAAACTCCACCTGGTGTGCAAAGAGATACCGGGAATGGAAGAAAATGTGATTTGTTACATGCAGAGCAACTGAACTAATTAAAGGACTGATGAGAGTACTAGAAGGTCATGCTCATACTATTAATGATATCATTTCAAATAATGAAAGTGTTTGTAGTACATATGGTCCGTGGATGTTAGAACAAATTCGGGAAAATGTGAAGCAAATTGATGCGGGGCAGGTGCAAGTTGGGATAAATGACACCCAGTTGGAATACTTAGCTAGTCACACAGATGATAAAATTGCCAGGTGCCAAATCAGAAAATTTAAAGTATGGAAAGGTCAGGAATGTGTAAATACAGGATCTATGAGTATTGGAGTAGTGTTGGGAATACCTGTAATTCTGAGAGATAAGTTAGGGATGCAATTACATGAAGTAGAAAATAGAGGAGTGATAAGGGGAAAAGATTACATAAAATACAATGATATATTACCCCATGTTAAGGAAATGTTGTGCAAATTGGAAAAGAGGTAATTGGAACAAAATTGTCCATTGATTGAGTGTGGTCTGGAAAACCAGGTGGTCATATGTCCTCACCCTATGTATAAAATGGCAGAATCAAAATGTGGATTTACTGCCACTGTAAATTGCACCATGGAGACTAGGAAAGCATTGTCAGGGCTAATCCATGTGGCCTATATGGGAAAGGGGAGATATTGCTTCACCACCACAGCGAAGGAGTACCAGTATGGACATAAACGGACTTGTCCGGTGAGCAACAGTACATTTTGGTTCAACCCACAAATAGCAACCCGAGTAGGGAAGATGGAGTTGGTAGAGATACATAAACAAAAGACAGAAACGATAACTGTAACAGAAAGTATTAAGCAGGATTTGACAAATTACCTCCGGGAATATGAATATACAAATCAGCCATTGCCCACACGCTTGGGTAAAGAGAGACAGCAGCTGGACGTCATTGCTGTAGTGTACTACAATCTGGAACAACAGTAGAAGATGCTACAAGATTAGATTGACGAGATAAATGATTCTACCTGGTGGGAGGACTTATGGAACTGGGGGTCAAACATGCAGATACACCTCTGGTTTAGAATTATCTCCCATGTCCTGATAGTGGTTTTGGGTATCATGGTGTTATATGTGACCTACTTAATTTGGCAACTTAAGAAATTAGTTCGGCGATGTAAGAGGATGTATGAACACAGGTTGGACAGCGACCCAAAAGGCAATCTGTACTCGAACTTGCTCTGTAAAAGAAGAGACAATTAGTTATGCCATAAAAGGGTAATTGTATAACCGTTTCAGAGATACTTAAAATGAATTAATGAATGATCAATGTACTTTAATAATGAAATTGTATTATGTTTGTCCTTTCGATTATGTAACAGTGATGCTTAAATGAAATTGTAATTGTACAAGTGTATCACCTTTTATGTTGTAAACAGATAACTGGACCCCCCTGCAAAACTTATGCCTTTGCAGAGCTCCCGTGGGCCCCACTTCTGGCACAAGCAGGCAACGTATTGAATGCGACCCCTCTGGGTTTTGAAGGCTGTTTCTACACAAATAGAGACCATCAAAGGCACATAGGTGGGAACAAAGGAATGATTTTTAAAAGTGTTTTGAAGAATCAAAGGGGGGACTGTGGGAACAGAACTATTAGGGACATTTAAAGTGAACTAACCAATTATGTTTCGCCTACTAACAAACTAACCTCGGAGCTGCAGAGACAGCTTATCAGAAATGACTTCATAACTTCAGGGCTGTAGAGGCAACTTATCAGCAGAAACAGACTAACAAGCAAAAACTGACGGGGCAGCTGCAGACTGCTTATTAGTAGCCAATTGTATAACAATCAGCCTAACGGTGATTTTATCCTAAGTGGATTTTATGCTCTGTTAGAAGGTGGGGTTTTTGGCAGCTGGGGGTCGGGGGGGTGGATGCGGCGGATCGGTGTGGAGTCGTCCGCCACGGAACCCGGCTCCGTAATGCTAGTTTCCCATTTTCTTAGAGGCAACGCGTTCTGTGGAGGCACCTTCGCTGCAACATGATGGCATCGTAATTTAAATTTGTTCAAGATGGCTCCTGGGCTGGAAGCTCCCTAGGAAGCTCCCTTGCTGTTCAACTCTATCCATGGCCATCTGCTCCCATCCCTAACGTTTTCTCCCCCAATCTGCCCTCTTAAACTGTTTAAATTCCCCTGGCTCTTTAAATCAGTTCATTTTAGCCCTATCTAAAAGTTAACAGTTAGTTTAGTGTATTTTACCTGGGCCCACTGCCCTCCCCCAGCCACACCTGCTCTTTGT
This sequence comes from Heterodontus francisci, assembly GCF_036365525.1. Classification (NCBI taxonomy): domain Eukaryota; kingdom Metazoa; phylum Chordata; class Chondrichthyes; order Heterodontiformes; family Heterodontidae; genus Heterodontus; species Heterodontus francisci. Next base: position 60,596,060 of record NC_090398.1, read on the forward strand.
TTTCTCAATGAAATTGATCCGGATGAAACTGACGAGCACAGCTGCCGATACTTTAATCTCCGATCCTGCTGTCTTCACAGTCCAGAGTGTCTGCAGCTACGGCATGCGGTAAGTCCATTGAGGTGAAGAAGGAGCTGCGGGACCCGAGAGAAGTCCTGTGAAAAGATGCCCCGAACACCCAAAACATCCACGAACGGCACCCCCGGCCGCAACTTCAAAGCGCCCGCGGGAGATGGCTCGGAGAGCATCTGCAGCGCACTGTCGGCAATGCTGCATGCCTTTATTTAAACCACTGCAAAAAAAAAAACCCTTAGCAAATGTAATCACCTCTAAGTCTGCCAAATGATGCTTCACCTCCCGAAGGACGTGGATGAGCTTTCCGGACGTCGATGGTGGGCACTGAGGAAATGGCTTATTACCTGCACCAGATTCCACCCCCCCTCCCCCCCTTTACCCCCCTTCCACCCCCCCCACCCCCGTCCCCTTCCCTGCTCCACCCTCTCAGCTCACCCCCTCACAACCCCGTCCCAGCCCGCCCCCCCTCGCACCATCTTCACCCCGCACCCCCTTCCCCTGCACCCACCCCCTCCCTCTACCCCTCCCCCTTGCATCCCCTCCTCCCACCGGCACCATCCTACACCTGTGTAGGGGCCCCAACAACCCCACTGCCTTGTGGGCGTCTCGGGAGAGACCAAGGCTAAGGGAGTAAACCCTAACAGAAAATCCGGAGCGGAACCCCGTAGGCGGTCATGTGTCACCTTTGGCATGTTTCCGGCAGTCCCTGCAGCCATACTGGTGCCAAACGTCGTGTCCTGCACTCCTTTGGACCCCACCAGAAAGGCCGAGAGGGGGGTTTTGACGACTGGGCAACTCTCAACCTCCATAAATTTGCCCAGGCATGCGCCATGGAGAGGTCACTCCATAGTTGCCTCACAGCGACTGAAACAACACGGAAGGCAGCAGTTACGGGTTATAAGTCCAGATAAATTGGCGTAGAAACTGGGCGCCACGGGTTGCCTTTGTCGGTGGGAGAGGTCATTGCACCTCACTGGACTGCTACCGCCCGCCTCAAACCGGGCAGCCCCCGGTCAATAAGGTTCTGTCCCGCCACAGTCTGCCTGCTTCAATGGGTGCTTGGAGCTCAGGGTCATTGCCCGAAAGGTGGACTGATACACCGCACCAAACAACATGAAAAAAGGAAAGAAGGTACCAGCCCTTCGCTTTGCAAGCTGGAACGTCAGAACTATGTGTCCTGGCCTGTCGGAAGACCTTACACAAATCAACGATTCTCGGAAGACCGCCATCATTAACAACGAGCTCAGTAGACTCAATGTGGACATTGCAGCAGTTCAGGAGACTCGCCTCCCCGCGAGTGGCTCTCTAGCAGAGCAAGACTACACCTTCTTCTGGCAGGGCAGGGATCCTGAAGAACCAAGACAGCATGGAGTGGGCTTCGCCATCAGAAACTCCTTGCTCAGCATGATAGAGCCTCCCTCAAATGGCTCGGAACGCATACTGTCCATCCGACTGCTCACCACCTCTGGTCCAGTACACCTACTCAGCATCTATGCTCCAACACTCTGTTCCGCACCTGAAGCTAAAGACCAGTTCTATGAACAACTCCATAACATCATTAGCAGCATCCCCAACACCGAACACCTATTCCTGCTGGGGGACTTTAATGCCAGGGTTGGGGCCGACCATGACTCATGGCCCTCCTGCCTTGGGCGCTATGGCGTTGGAAGGATGAATGAGAACGGGCAGAGACTGCTTGAGTTGTGTACCTATCATAACCTCTGCATCACCAACTCGTTCTTTCACACTAAACCCTGTCACCAGGTTTCATGGAGGCACCCAAGATCGCGTCGTTGGCACCAGCTAGACCTCATTGTCACAAGGCGAGCCGCCTTAAACAGTGTTCAAATCACACGCAGCTTCCACAGTGCGGACTGCGACACCGACCACTCCCTGGTGTGCAGCAAGGTTAGACTCAGAAAAAAGAAGTTGCATCATTCCAAGCAGAAGGGCCACCCGCGCATCAACACGAGCAGAATTTCTCACCCACAGCTGTTACAAAAATTTCTAAATTCACTTGTAACAGCCCTTCAAAACACTCCCACAGGGGATGCTGAGACCAAGTGGGCCCACATCAGAGACGCAATCTATGAGTCAGCTTTGACCACCTACGGCAAAAGTGCGAAGAGAAATGCAGACTGGTTTCAATCTCATAATGAAGAGCTGGAACCTGTCATAGCCGCTAAGCGCATTGCACTTTTGAACGACAAGAAAGCCCCCAGCGATTTAACATCCGCAGCACTTAAAGCAGCCAGAAGTACTGAACAAAGAACAGCTAGGCGTTGCGCAAACGACTACTGGCAACACCTATGCAGTCATATTCAGCTGGCCTCAGACACCGGAAACATCAGAGGAATGTATGATGGCATGAAGAGAGCTCTTGGGCCAACCATCAAGAAGATCACCCCCCTCAAATCTAAATCGGGGGACATAATCACTGACCAACGCAAACAGATGGACCGCTGGGTTGAGCACGACCTAGAACTGTACTCCAGGGAGAATGCTGTCACTGAGACTGCCCTCAATGCAGCCCAGCCTCTACCAGTCATGGATGAGCTGGACATACAGCCAACCAAATCGGAACTCAGTGATGCCATTGATTCCCTAGCCAGCGGAAAAGCCCCTGGGAAGGACAGCATTACCCCTGAAATAATCAAGAGTGCCAAGCCTGCTATACTCTCAGCACTACATGAACTGCTATGCCTGTGCTGGGACGAGGGAGCAGTACCCCAGGACATGCGCGATGCCAACATCATCACCCTCTATAAAAACAAAGGTGACCGCGGTGACTGCAACAACTACCGTGGAATCTCCCTGCTCAGCATAGTGGGGAAAGTCTTTGCTCGAGTCGCTCTGAACAGGCTCCAGAAGCTGGCCGAGCGCGTCTACCCTGAGGCACAGTGTGGCTTTCGTGCAGAGAGATCGACTATTGACATGCTGTTCTCCCTTCGTCAGATACAGGAGAAATGCCGTGAACAACAGATGCCCCTCTACATTGCTTTCATTGATCTCACCAAAGCCTTTGACCTCGTCAGCAGACGTGGTCTCTTCAGACTACTAGAAAAGATCGGATGTCCACCAAAGCTACTAAGTATCATCACCTCATTCCATGACAATATGAAAGGCACAATTCAACATGGTGGCTCCTCATCAGAGCCCTTTCCTATCCTGAGTGGTGTGAAACAGGGCTGTGTTCTCGCACCCACACTTTTTGGGATTTTCTTCTCCCTGCTGCTTTCACATGCGTTCAAATCCTCTGAAGAAGGAATTTTCCTCCACACAAGATCAGGGGGCAGGTTGTTCAACCTTGCCCGTCTAAGAGCGAAGTCCAAAGTACGGAAAGTCCTCATCAGAGAACTCCTCTTTGCTGACGATGCTGCTTTAACATCTCACACTGAAGAATGCCTGCAGAGTCTCATCGACAGGTTTGCGTCTGCCTGCAATGAATTTGGCCTAACCATCAGCCTCAAGAAAACGAACATCATGGGGCAGGATGTCAGAAATGCTCCATCCATCAATATTGGCGACCACGCTCTGGAAGTGGTTCAAGAGTTCACCTACCTAGGCTCAACTATCACCAGTAACCTGTCTCTAGATGCAGAAATCAACAAGCACGTGGGTAAGGCTTCCACTGCTATGTTCAGACTGGCCAAGAGAGTGTGGGAAAATGGCGCACTGACACGGAACACAAAAGTCCGAGTGTATCAGGCCTGTGTCCTCAGTACCTTGCTCTACGGCAGCGAGGCCTGGACAACGTATGCCAGCCAAGAGCGACGTCTCAATTCATTCCATCTTCGCTGCCTTCGGAGAATACTTGGCATCAGGTGGCAGGACTATATCTCCAACACAGAAGTCCTTGAAGCGGCCAACATCCCCAGCTTATACACACTACTGAGTCAGCGGCGCTTGAGATGGCTTGGCCATGTGAGCCGCATGGAAGATGGCAGGATCCCCAAAGACACATTGTACAGCGAGCTCGCCACTGGTATCAGACCCACCGGCCGTCCATGTCTCCGTTATAAAGACGTCTGCAAACGCAACATGAAATCGTGTGACATTGATCACAAGTGGGAGTCAGTTGCCAGCATTGGCCAGAGCTGGCGGGCAGCCATAAAGACAGGGCTAAATTGTGGCGAGTCGAAGAGACTTAGTAGTTGGCAGGAAAAAAGACAGAGGCGCAAGGGGAGAGCCAACTGTGCAACAGCCCCAACAAACAAATTTCTCTGCAGCACCTGTGGAAGAGCCTGTCACTCCAGAATTGGCCTTTATAGCCACTCCAGGCGCTGCTTCACAAACCACTGACCACCTCCAGGCGCGTATCCATTGTCTCTCGAGATAAGGAGGCCCAAAAGAAAAAGAAGCCTAACGGTTCACAAGGAGATAAGGGGATGGGAAACTGGAGTAAGAAGTTAAAACAAATTGACAAGGCAGTACCCCAATCAGGCTCCAACACCAAGAAACTGCAGAAGTTTGTAGACCAATTGGGAACAAAGAGTAGGTGTTACTGATTTGTATGAATAACGATAATAAAGCTTGATTTGGCGCGAGGAGTTCAGTTCAGGGGGAGGGGGGGTTAGTTCAGTGTTAGTTCAGTGTGTGTGTTGCTTTTAGCTTTAGGTTAGTTCAGTGGATGTGTTGATTTTAGTTTTAGTTCAGTTCATTATTAAGTTTTCTGAAGATGTAACAATTAAGTACTGCAATAAAGTTTCTTAAAGCTACAGTCGAACTTCGTTTCTCTTTGTGCAACTGACAAGGACAGCTCGGGTTCACTGGACTTTGTAGCAGAGAGAGGCGGAGTGACATGGACAGAAATATAAATGGACATCTGGACAGCAGCTCCGACCTCAGAAGGAAGGAAAACTCACATGTTATGGGATAGTAGGGTCAGAATGGAGCAGTCGGTGAGGCTGAAGTAGTGAAATAAATATGAGGCAGAGGCAATAATTGAAAGAATTCATGAAACAACTCCAAGAGTTGTAGAAAGGGTAGAAAGGGGGAAGATAATTGATAAAGTAATCAAAGGATCAATGGCTTCTGGGGCTACAGATTCACAAATGATTTAAGTTAGAATCAAAGGTCAACAAGAGCATGAAAATGCGATCAAAGCACAGGAGACCATTTCCAGAGGAAGAGAAATACAAGCAGAAAGAACTTTTCTCCAGATAACAGAATTTTGAGGGGTGACTTAATAGAGGCCATTAAATGAAAATTAGAATTGGCAGAGGATACGTGGAGATGATATTGTTGTGACCGAGGCAGGATGAGTGCACTGTTTATTGAAGTTCCACTTCTCCAGGGGTCACAGCACATATTTCAATTTTGTCCTACTTACTGATACAGTCAATCATTGACTCTATTTTTATACCAGAATAAAACACACCAACCCGACTTTTTAATAAAAAAACAAAATGTTCAGTTTATTACAAAACTAGTCTTAACCGAGAATGCAGTAAAGCATATACACACAGATTGAAATGTTAAAGTTCCCTTTTTACCAATTTTCCTCTCGCACTCATACACACATACATCAGTTAACTGGAAAAATAAAGGGATTTTTTTTTTAGAGCTCTATTACAGACAAAAAAAAACCTGGACTGAATACTTGCTCATTCATGACGAAAAAGCAGATGAGATATGTTGTGTTATAAAACCAGCAAACAGTATGGCCTCCAAGTGCATGTAGCCAGGTCACTGGGATCTTTTAGAACAGTTCTTTTCAGGCACTGTTGAGAATTAATTTAACAAAGACAGACGATGAGATGAGTTTACACAGTGGGCCTCTCAGGGACTTTTAGAGAGGTGCTGGAAAGCTGAGCTTGGCTGTGGTCTTCTTCCTTGGGAATTCTCTTCTCTCCTTGGACGATCTCTTCTTAACTTGGAAGTTCTCTCCCATTTTACACAGTTCAATTCTAATTCAAAACAATTCAAAAGTGAAACCAGCAACAGGCGTTCAACCTTTTGACCTCCATCGTTCTTGACCTGTCACTTCTTTTTAAACAACATCTCCAGGTGTCCAAATTTCTCTGTTGTATATTGAACTGGAAGTTAGGTGGTTTCCTGGAAAGGCTTGTTGTTGTTGCTGGATGTCACGTGGTTTCCCAGAAAGGCTTGATTTCCTCATAAGAATTCTCAGTGCCACGTTAAAAAAAAAAATTCCAGGGACTGTTGTTTTAAAGACAAGTGACCTTTACATGAGCCCCTTTGCAAACCCCAAAGTTTAACATTTCTTCAATATTTCAAAAGACAATCCTCAAAAAATATATGTAACAAAACACAGAGGCACTTTTGTAACAATATTGCCACTTGTGAGGGGTCCAAACCTGGTGTTCATCAGGATAGTCAGTAATAAATCCAAGAAGGAATTTAGGGGAGACTCTTTACCCTAAGAGTGGTGAGAATGTGGAACTTGCATGGAGTAGTTGAGGTGAATAGCATTTAAGGGGATCCAGAAAAGTACATGAGGGAGAACGGGCTGGAAGGACATGCTGATAGGGTGAGATAGACTGGGATGGGGAGAGGCTGAAGCATCAAGACAGACATAAACCAGTTGAGTGGAATAGCCAGTTCCTGTGTTTTAATGTTGATGTAATTCTCTGTAAGTTGATTATAAAGCACATTCATTAATTTATTAATAATATTACAGATATTGAAGTGGATTATGTATTGAAGCAGTGAATTATTTATTTCATTATTAACAGTTTATGAATGTTATTATTTACTGCAGCCGGGCTGATATATATTTTATGAAAATCTGAAATGTATGCTCTCAGTATTATAGATAGAAGATTGGCTAGCTAACAGTAAATAGAGAGTAAGCATTAAATGGGTCATTTTCTGGTTGGCAAGATGTAGCTAGTGGTGTGCCACAGGGATCTGTGCTGGGGCCTCAACTTTTTATAATTTATATAAATGACTTAGATGAAGGGACCGAAGGTATGGTTGCTAAATTTTCTGGTGACGCAAAAATAGTTAGGAACGTATTTATGAAGAGGACATAAGGAGGCTACAAAGGGAAACAGATAGGTTAAGTGAGTGGGTAAAGACCTGGCAAATAGAGTATAATGTGGGAATGTGGGAAATTGTCCACTTTGGCAGGAAGAATAAAAAAGAAGCCTTGGTTTACTTGTCCATAGATCACTGAAGCAAAGGTAGATAAGATGTTTAATAAGGCATATGGGATACTTGCCTTTATTAGCCGAGGCACAGAATAAAGGAGCAGGGAGGTTATGATGGAGCTGTTAGGTCACAGCTGGAGTACTGTGTACAGTTCTGGTCACCACACCATATGAAGGATGTGATTGTACTAGAGAGGGTGCAGAGGAGATTCACCAGGATATTGCCTGGGCTGGAGCATTTCAGCTATGAAGAGAGACTGGATACGCGAGGGTTGTTTTCCTTAGAGCAGAGAAGGTTGTGGGCGGGGGGGGGACCTGATTGAGGTGTACAAAATTATGAGGGGCATAGATAGGGTAGATAGGAAGAAACGTTTTCCCTTAGTACAGGTGTCAATAAACTGGGGGCATAGATTTAAGGCAAGGGGCAGGAGGTTTAGAGGGATTTGAGGAAAAATAAATTTACCCAGAGGGTGGTTGGAATCTGGAACACACTGCCTGAAGGGGTGGTAGAGGCAGAAACCCTCACAACATTTAAGAAGTATTTGGAAGAGCACTTGAAACACCATAGCATATAACGCTAGAGGCCAAGTGCTGGAAAATGGGATTAGAATTGATGAACGGCACAGGCATGATGGACCAAAGGGCCTGTTTCTGTGCTGTATAACTCTATGACTCTATGCCTCTGTGTAAATGGTGAGAGACTGCAGAGCTCTGAGATGCAGATGGATCTGGGTGTCCTCGTGTATGAATCGCAAATTGTTAGTATTCACGTACAGCATGTAATTAGGAAAGCTAATAGAATATTATTGTTTATCACGAGGGGCATTGAATACAAAAGTAAGAAGGTTATACTTCAGCTACACAGGGCATTAGTGAGACCACATCTGGATAAAATCCCATAGGATCCAGGGAAATGCAGCAAGGTGGATACAAAATTGGCTCACTGGCTGGAAACAAAGGGTAATTGTTGATGGCTGTTTTATCGACTGGAGGGCTGTTTCCAGTGGCGTTCTGCAGAGCTCAGTACTGGGTTCCCTTCTTTTTGTGATATATATTAATGAGTTGGATGTAAATATAGGGGCATGATCAAGAAGTTTGCGGACGACACAACGATTGACCGTGTGGAAGACAGCGTGGAGGATAGCTGTCGGCTGCAGAAAGATATTGTTAGTCTGATCAGATGGGCAGAACAGTGGAAATGTTATCGGGGGTAGGTGGAAATGTGGCGTAATCAGTTCAGCCAGTGACTTATTGTATGGCGGAGCAGGCTCAAAGGGCCGAGTGTCCTGCTCCTGCTCCTAATTCCTATGTTCGTATGTTCGTATTAGGTGTCTCTCTTCATAGGGACACACCTCACTGAGATAATGATAGAGATCACTGCAGGTTACATGTGTGAAAACAATAAATCATAGATAAAAACTGGCTGATGAGACGTCAATCAATTACAGAAGTGGAATAATCACTACCCAACATTCATCCTGTGGAACAGCAAGATAACAAAATTCAACACGCATGATCCACAGATTCCCAGGACTGTGCTGGCGGGAAGGGGATTAATCAGCGCCAGACAGTGTTTACAGTCACTATACTCAGAAGATTAGAATATTGTAACAGTGCTGTGCTGCTGTTTACCTGCCAGTAAATCGTTAACATCTGATTCAATTGGTGCAGTTCAATAGGAAACAGAGCATCATCAATGCATTTCACTTCATACACTTATCACACAACATCTTCAACCAACAACAAAAATCATCCTCTTTGTCACCAATTACATTCATAAAACACGGAGGCGCTCCAGGGAGTGGAGAGATCAGTCACCTGAAAGAAAGATTTCAAAGTAGTACCAGTTTGTTCCACGCAAGTTAGTGACACATACTCAGAACAATTCTCTAGTGACAGATACTCCCAGTAATACATGGCACTGGGATCAGGTGTTCCACTCTGGTTAGTGACACTCACTAAGTACAACTCTACAATGACAGATACTCCCAGTAATACATAGTCACTGGGATCAGGTGTTCCACTCTGGTTAGTGACCCACACTCAGTACAATTCTGCAGTGACAGATATTCCCAGTAATACATGGTCACTGGGATCAGGTGTTCCACTCCAGTTAGTGACACATACTCAGTACAATGCTACAGTGATAGATATTCCCAGTAATACATGATCACTGGGATCAGGTGTTCCACTCCAGTTAGTGACACACACTCTACAATTCTATCGTGACAGATATTTTGAGGAAATTTAAGGAACTTGTTCAGAAATTTGCTTGTGCTGAGGTTTTATTAAACATGACACAATATTCGAGTAAAGGCAATAACTTCACAATACAGCATGACTGTGAGCTACAAACTGAGGCTTCATTTCAGTTGAGGCAGAGATAATTCAAGAGATTTGATTGATCAGGTGTCTGTATAACAATTACTAGTAGACCAACATGTAACGTTATCAGTCACAGACCAAAACCAGAGACCAGCTCTTACAGATTTACACAACTTCAATGGTTATATTCACTTACTAGGAACACCAATGATGGCAAGGATCACAAAGTATATTTTCTGGATACTGTTAATTGGCTGATGCATTTTCTGTGTCAGGTGATCTGTCACCTTCGTGCTGCAGGCAATCTCTCTGTCTTAAACTCTGAGACAATATAGTCCCAGAGCCTTTAATTTATACTTTGCGGGAACTCCACAGGGACATTGATGTTGCAACCTTGGTCAAATTATATCTGTAATTTAAATGTTAAACAAACAGATTACAACAGAAGAGTTAAGTCCCTGTTGTGATGGAATATATTTAACGCTGAGATTGAATTCGAACAACCCAAAAGACTGGGTGGTTCTGATCACATGAATTAACTGCTGATAATTAGAAGCTGTAATCTCCCAACAATGCTGATGTTCCTTGAAATGCCATCACACACACCTCTATTTCTCATATTGATTCTGTGATGGCTTTCACTCTGCTGTGATTGTGAAATAAGTAAATTCCTCTTGTTCGTGTGTCCTCTCAGGGCTCCTGCTACTCTGTATTCTGGGATGTGGCTACTCACTTTAACTCTGACCATTAAGTAAATAGTTAATGAAGGGAATTGTGCATATGGATGCTGAAACTAATACAGCCCCGCAAACTAATACAGACCCGCTAACTAATATGTCCCAGAAACTAATGCAGTCACTCAAATTAATGCAGCCCCTCAGGCTAATACATTTCCTCAAACTAATATCAAGCCACAAACCAATATATCACCTCAAGTGTCAAATCCTCAGACTAATACTGTCCCAGAAACTAACAGTCGCTCAAATTAATACAGTTCATTAAACTAACACAGACCCTCAAGCTAATTTTTTTATTCTTTCATGGGATGTGGGTGTCTCTGGTAAGGCCACCATGTGTTGCCCTCCCTAATGGCCCTTAACAACTGAGTGACTTGCTAGGCCATTTCAGGGACAGTTAAGATTCAACCTCATTGCTCTGGGCCACGAGTCACATGTTGGCCAGACCAGGTAAGGATGGCAGATTTCCTTCCGTAAAGGACATTAGTGAACCAGATGGGTTTTTACAACAATTGATAATAGCTGCATGGCATCATTACTGAGATTAGCTTTCAATTACAAGCTTCTTTATTAATTAATTGAATTTAAATTCCACCAGCAGGGATTTGAGCCCATGTTCCAGGACATTAGAGTGTAGGCCTCTGGATTACTAGCTCACTGACATTACCATTACCACTACACCACCACCTTCGCTAACACAGGGCCTCAAGCTAACACAGACCCTCAAACTAATACAGACCCTCAAACTAATACAGACCCTCAAACTAATATAGCCTCTTAAATTAATACCTCAAAATATAACTGTACGTAAAACTTATATATCAATTCGCTTGAATAAACTGCATTAAACTAATACAACCACTCAATAAATACAGCATCTCAAACTTTCTTGTAAAAAGAAATTCTGCATTTGAGATGGTGGCTGTGGTCTGCCGGGAGAGAGGAAAGACACCTGGAGAGGAAAAGATCCAGGAAAAGAGGAGTTGCTGCTCTCTGTGGAGAAAGGCTCCTTTGCTGAGAGGAAGCCTACACTTTAAAGGTAGCAAATTCCTATTGCTTCCAGTCACTGAAAAATCTCTGCCTCAGGAGTGATTCCTGTTGCCTCTAATGTTTCGGGAGATCCTGAAAGCAAAAGAAAGCTTCTATTGCCAGACTGCTATTTCACAACACAAGTAGACCTGTTGCTGCACACTTTGCTGAAAGATCTGTGTGACACCTGTGACACACAAAGTGCCATGAACCCCTACCCAAAACAGACTGTTCATAAACCTCACCTGGAGAGACTTTGACTTGCATCCAACTACTCAACTCTGGGACATCTCACCGACCTGGAAATATCCTACCAGAACATTACATCCCAGTTATTTTATTATGCCTAACAAACAGTTGGAAAGAGAAAAGCTTTTTCCCCAGTTAGCCAGTTTTTGAATGTATGTGTGTGTACATGAGAGTTAGGAAGAATAATGAGTTATAAAATCTTTTCATACATAGATTTATCTCATTATTGTTTAAAATTTAGTTTATTAACAAATAGTTAATTTTGTTGTTGTTTAAAGAAACTTGGTTTGGTGTGTTTTATTCTGGGGGACAAGTAAAGTGTTTGATTCGGATACTTTCCAGTAGGTGGGAAACTTTACTAGTGTGCTATGAAATTTGGAGTAGTTGGACAGAATTAACAGTGCATTACTCCCACCTTGGGTGTAACACCATCAACAATTCGCATGGAGTTAAATCATTCTGAAGTGGTGTTGATCAATAACTTAGAAGTGCTAATTGAAGATCTTAATTCTTTTTAATAACACTTTCACAGTCCTTACATGTCTCTCAGTTTCACCATCAGCCTGAGGGTACCTGGAAAAAAACAGTAATATGAATAGAGCCAAATGCTTCTGTAAACTCTCTGAAGCATTCATTCGAAAATTGCATTACAATTGTCAGATATTACAATATCCGGAATTCCTTGTGTAGCAAAGATTTCTGTTAAGGATGTGATTACAGCTTTGAACAACCTTGCAGTTGTTTAACTTCAATCCACCTTGAATATTTATCGACTACGATTAAGAATATTTTATTTCTCTGATCAAAAAGATCCATTCCTAGATGCTCCCATGGTCCAGACGGAAAGGATGATGACATGAGTGCTTCCTTTGTCTCATGACGATTGATAGCGCACCTGATACACCTCGATATCATCTCTTCAATTTCTTTCAAAATACCAGGCCACCACATTGACTGTCTTGCCCATGGCTCTACAATTGGAATTTCCCAAATATCCTTGGTGTAATCTCTTCAAGATCTCTAACCTTTGTATCCTAGGGATAACTAATCTCCAATCGTAGATCAATAAATCATCAACAATGCACAGATGATACCTTTGCTCATAATATTGCCTCAAAACTGGGTTATGTGGCATGTACGCTGACCATCCGTGCAAACAATATTCTCTGATTGCTGCACATAACTCATCTGCTTTTTGAGCATTTCTGACTTCGTTCAGTTTCTGTGCTGTAGCAGGTAAAGTTGCTGTTGTTGTCAGAGCAAATACTTCTACTTCATCAAGAAATAAAATATCGCCTTCTTCATATCCTGCTGATGAAATACGTGATAAAGCATCTGCTGTGATTTGCTATTCCCTGGAATGTATTCGGTTCTTGCATCAATCTCAGCAATCTTAAACTCTTTTGTGTTTAGGAGAGTAACAAACTGTTTATGATCAGTTTCAGTTTTAAATTGAAGACCTAGCACATAGTTAGAAAATTTCTCACATGCCCAAGTTGTTGCCATCACTTCCTTTTCTATGACTGCTCTGTTTCCGTTAATGAACGAGATGCAAAATATACAGGTCTGCATCACCCATCTCTCTCTGCAGCTGAAATAAGAATGCTCCTAATCCAGTTGATGGCACATCCACTGCTCTGATGCTTGATAACTTTGGGTCATAATGTACTAACACTTCTGAAAAAACTAGCATCTTCTCAATTTTCTCAAAGGATTCTTGTTGGGTTTCTCTCCAAAACCAAACATTGTCATTTTTGAACAACTGCTGCAATGGCTCATTGATCACGGCTAAATTTGGTAGAAATTTCCCTCTTTGATTGACCATTCCCATAAACATTTTGCATCTCTGCAACTTTCTAGGCTCTGGAAAGTCTTTTATCACTTTTGTCTTTTGTGGATCTGCTCTGATACCTGATCCATCAATGATATGTCCTAGAAAGCTCACCATTTGCTGTTTAAAGACACATTTCTCATTCAATGTGAGACCTGCTTCCTCCAGTCTCTGCAGTATTGCTCTCACTCTCATATTGTGTTCCGGTTGATTGGCTCCATGGATCAACACATCGTCCATGTGGCAGATTCCCATCTAATCCTTCCAGGATTCTCGACATCGTCCTTTGAAAGATCTCCGGTGCTGACGTAATTCTGAATAGTAATCTGTTAAAATAGAATCTTCCAAATGGAGTTATAAAAATCATCAGGAACGTTGATTCCTCATCCAATTGTAATTGTCAAAATCTGCAGTTAGCGTTTCTTTTTTAAGTTTTTTTAGGAGTGGATATGGAACTTTCCTCGGTGTATACAAACATAAAGGTTCTGCATCCTTTCTGAGAGAGATGTGGTCTGATGGTTTTAGTATTCCCAAACCTTTGGATAATTTAGGGAGTTCTCGGGTACTGCCTGTGTGGAGTTTGCAAGTTCTCCCTGTGTCTGCGTGGGTTTCCTCCGGGTGCTCCGGTTTCCTCCCACAAGCCAAAAGACTTGCAGATTGATAAGTTGATTGGCCATGATAAATTGCCCCTAGTATAGGTCGGTGGTAGGGATATATAGGGACAGTTGGGGATGTGGGAGGAATATGGAATTAGTGTGGGATTAGTATAAATGGGTGGTTAATGGTCGGCACAGACTCGGTGGGCAGAAGGGCCTGTTTCAGTGCTGTATCACAAAACTAAAACTAAACTAAACTAAACTAAACTAAACTAAAATTTCTTGGCTGTTCCTCTGTTCCGTTAAGTCTCTTTCACTCTACAAATTAGCTGTCGGTCGATGCAAGCCTTCCTGCTTAGGAGTTAACAACTCTGATTCCTGATTATATATAAGGGACTGCATTTTACGTCGAGTGGATGGGAACTGGCTACCGACGTAAAGGTTGGTGGCGAACCCGCTTCCGCCTAGCCTGGTGATCCGTCCTGCATTTTACAGGTCCCCTAGCTCTCAATGTTCCGAGGCGGGACTGCCTTATTGAGCTGCTGGCCAATCATCGGGCCAGCAGCTTTTGTCCCAGCAGCGCCACCGGGATTGGTGGCCGCTGCTGAGACTGCAGCCCAGCCAAGGACATGGTGCCAGGAGTGCAGGTATGTTTGGTTTGCCTCGCCGGGGGTCATTTGGGGGGAAGGGGGGCATGTTGCGTTCTGTGGGTGTTTGGGGAAGCGGGGGTGACCCACAATCTGGCACCCTGTGCCCATTTACTAGGGCCTACCCCTGGGGTCCTGAGAGGCCACCAGTTTTCACTGGGCGGTCTTTCCCGGCTCCGGGACGCCCGCTTGCCGCAGGTAAAATCCCCGTGGAGGCAGGCGAATGTCTTTAAGTGACCGTTAATTGACAAATGCCCATTTTATGCACTCCCCTCCCACCCTACGTAAAGTGGGGCAGAGGCGGGAGTGGGTCGGGAAGGCCTCCCGGAGCCTCCCGCTCCATTTTACGCCAAGCCCTCCACCCCCACCTCCGCCACCATCTGGCTTGCTGGGGTGGCATAAAGTTCTGGCTAAGGTCTCAGAAATTTCATTTACATAGTAAATCAGAATCATTTCGACTCTGCTATTACCTTTGTTACGATCGTGGCAGGTGCAGCGTCCTGTCAATTCAGTCCCGTCACTCCACAGATCGCAGCGTATTCTTCAAAGCTTTCCACCCAACTGGAAAACTGTCAAATTAAACACTATCGTAACCTCCAGATAAAGCAAACAAAACCAGGTATCTTTAGACAACAACAAATTAACAATTTATTAAAAAACTAAATCTTAATCACTACCAAGATAAACCTATGTCTAAAGACCTTATAACGTCTTATTTTAATCTAACTCCCCCATTCACACACATACACACAAAAATGACAGTAGCTAACCGGTTTTAAAAAGTGATTTTAAAAATTAGCTGCTTCTTAAGAATAAGTAAATAAGTACGTCTTTGTGGGTTATGTTCCTGATGGTTGGGGTATTCTAATATGGAAATCGTCAAAGGCTACTGAAAGGCTTCATGTGGATTCGATGCAGTAGTCGATTCTTAATAGGCATTCATCTCTTCAGCTGCAGTAGACGTCAACAGTTCCTTCAGCTATACAAACAGTTTCTTGAAAAAATGCTTTTCTTCTTTAGGCAATTAATTCGGCCTATAGCTCCCTGTAGAAAAATTTTGTTGAAAGAAAAATGACAGCTTTCTTCTTTCAGTAGCATGCTTCATTACAGAGTCTCTCAAAAATAATTGGTTCAGACCAGGTTTTGCCAATCTCAAACACAGTCAAATCGAAACACCACACAATTTGATCTCTCTCTCCTGCTGTCGCCTAGGTAACAAAAATGCAGCTGTTGGCAAACTGTGCCTTAGAAATTCCAGAACATTCTCTACCTTAAAGGTGCACTGTTTTTAATATAGTCTTAAAGACACTCACTGTTTTAATCTGAGGAGAAAAAAGAACAAAGGCAAATAATATGTTAATGGTGTTTTGAAATACAAAGCATTAGTACAGATTCGGTGTTAACAGACTGAAAATTGAACAGCTGCAAGTATAAACATGAGAAATAAACTCAACAAACTAAGATGAAATAAAATAAAATAAACACAAGAAATACATAAAAAAGGAAAAAGAAAAGAATAACTAAAAATAAAAGTAAAATGGGTGGCCCGTCATGCTCTGAAATTATTGAACTCAATGTTCAGTCCAGCAGGCTCTAGTGTGCTTAATCGGTAAATGAGATGCTGTTCCTGGAGCTTGCCTTGTTGTTTACTGGAACACTGCAGCAATCGCAGGACAGAGATGTGAGCATGAGAGCAGGGAGGAGAGTTGAAATGGCAAGAAACCAGAAGCTCGGGGTCCTGCTTGCGGACTGAGCGGAGGTGTTCCGCAAAGCGGTCACCAAGTCGGCGTTTGGTCTCCCGAATGTAGAGGAGACCACATTGTGCGCAGCGAATACAGTATACTACATTGAAAAAAGTACAAGTAAATCACAGCTTCACCTGAAAGGACTGTTTGGGGTCTGGGATAGTGAGGAGGGAGGAAGTAAATGGGCAGGTATTACACCTCCTGCGATTGCAGGGGAAGGTGTCCTGGGAAGGGAAAGAGATGGTTGGGGTAATGGAGGAGTGGACCACGATGTCACGGAGGGAACGATCCCTTCAGAATGCTGACAGGGGAAGGGAGGGGAAGATGTATTTTGTCAGTATTACTGAAAATAGAGACATGTTGTCGAAGCTTTTCGACTTGCACTCATCAGGACAATCCGCAAGAATGGCAATTTAAGGGAAAACAACAACTTTATACTTTATGCGTTGTTGTTTGACCTTACATTGGTAATCCTGCGGATTGTCCTGATGAGTGCAAGATCAAAAGCTTCGACAACATGTCTCTATTTCCAGCAATACTCAAGTTCTGTTCTACCAAATGACTGTTAGTATTTTATTAGTTTGATAGACTGTATTTGTCTGCGGTGATGTATTAGTTGGAGGTGCTGTACTTATTGAAACGCTCTATTCGTTTGAGGCAATGTATTCAATTAAATTATTATATCAGTTTTAGGATTAATTATATTTTGAGGTACCCTATTCGTTTGAGAGGCTGCATTTGTTTGAGGGACTGTATTAGTTTGAAATGCTGTATTTATTGAGCGGTTGCATTCGTTTAATACAGTATATTCAAGTGAATTGATGAAAAGTTTGAGGTATAGTTATGTTTTGAGTTATTAGTTTAAGAGGCTATATTACTTTGAGCGTCTGTATAATTTTCATGGACTGTATTAGTTTGAGCAGCTGTATTAGTGTGAGAAGGTGCATTAGTTTGAGAGACAATGTTAATTTGTGGGATTGTATTAGTTTGAGGTGTTGTATTAGTTTGACATGCTGTATTAGTTTGAAGGGCTGAATTAATTTGAAGTGTTGCACTAGTTTGAGGAACAGGACTAGATTCAAGGCTGTATAAGTTTGAGGGACTGTATTAGTTTGATGGGCTGTATTAAGATTATGATCTGTACTGGACTGAGGGGCTATATTCGTTTTAGTGGCTTTATCAATTTATGGGACTGAATAATTTGAGGGACTTACATTTTTATAATATTTTAATTTTACTCCGCATGCACACAATTTCTGGATTGGAGGTCACATATCACACTTAGCTGTCAGCTCTTCCAGACTCAAACCTCAATTAAATCAATGAGAAACTAGTTTGAGGGGGCTGTATTAGTTTGAGAAGCTTCATTAGTTTAAGGGACTGCATTAATTTGAGTGACTGTTTTAGTTTCTGGAACATTTTAGTTTGAGGGGCTGAATTATTAGAGGGGCTGTTTTCGTTTGAGGTGCTGTACTAGTTGAGGCTGTTATTAGTTTGAGGGTCTGTATGAATTTGTGAGGCTGTATCAGTTTCAGGATTCATATGCACAATTTCATTTCTTTAATTATAAAACTGAATGTTCAGAGTTAAAGTGAGCAGTCACATCCCAGAATACAGTATAGCAGCAGCCCTGAGAGGACACATTAACATTAGGAATTTAATTACTGAACAATCACAACAGAGTGAAAGTCATCACTGAATCAATATGAGAAACAGAGGTGTGTGTGATGGTATTTCCTGGAACATCAGCATTGTTGGGAGATTACAGCTTCTAATTATCAGGAGTTAATTCATGTGATCAGAACCACCCAGTCTTTGGGTTGTTCAAATTCAATCTCAGTGTTAAATATATTCCATCACAACAGGGACTTAACTCTTCTGTCGTAATCTGTTTGTTTAAAATTTAAATTATGTAATTTGACCAAGGTTGCAACATCAATGTCCCTGTGGAGTTCCTGCAAACTATAAATTAAATACTCTGGGACTGCATTGTTTCAGAGTTTAATACAGAGAGATTGCCTGCAGACGAAGGTGACAGATCACCTGAAACAGAAAATGCATCAACCAATTAACAGTATCCAGAAAATATACGTTGTGATCCTTGCCATCATTGGTGTTCCTAGTAAGTGACAATAACCATTGAAGTTGTGTAAATCTGTGTGTGAGCTGCTCTGTGGTTTTGGTCTGTGACTGATGCGGTTACATGTTGGTCTACTGGTAATTGTTATACAGACACCTGATCAGTCAAATCTCTTGAATTATTGCTGCCTCAACTGAAATAAAGGCCAGAGTTTTACGCCACCCCAACGAGCCAGTTAGTTGCGGGGGAGTGGGGGTGGGGGGTCGTAAAATGGAGCGGGATGCTCTGGGAAGCTTAGCCGACCCGCCCCCACTTCCTCCCTCCTTCACGTCGAATGGGGTGGGGGCGGGAGGGAAAGTTGCCACTTAAAAGCCACTTAAGGGCATTCATCTGCCTCCACGTGGATTTTATGCCAGGCAAGCAGGCATCCTGCAGCCGGGGAAAGCTGACTGGGAAAAGCAGGCAGCTTCTCAGTGCCCCCGGGGGTGGGCCCTGATAATCGGGCACAGGGTGCCCGATGGAAGGCCACCCCCACTTCCCCAACCATGCCCGGGACCCAACACACCCCCTCCCCCCCCAAACGACCACCCTTGCCATGCCAGGGCCCGACAGATTACCCCTGGCGAGGCAACCAAAATTCATCTTAAATCCCGTCTTCATGTCTTCCTCTGCGGCTCCCGCTCCGAGTGGCGTTGCTGGGACTACGAGCGGCTGTCTCGCTGATTGGCTGGCACCCTCAAGTGGGTGGAAGTCCCACCTTGGAACAATTAATGCCTGGGGACCCCTAAGATGCAGGATGGAACCCCAGGCTAGGCAGAAGTGGGTTCGCCAATGGCTTTTACATCAGTGGCCAGCTTCCGTCCACCCAACGTAAAATCCAGACCAAAGCCTCGGTTTGTAGCTCACAGTCTTGTTTTATTATCAAGTTATTAATCGAATATTTTGTACTGTTGAATAAGACCTCAGCAAAAGCAAATGTCTGAGCGATGTATTACTGGGAGTATCTGTCAAAGTAGAATTTTACTGAGTGTGGGTCACTAACCAGAGTGTAACACCTGATCCCAGTGACTATGTATTACTGGGAGTCGCTGTCACTGTAGAATTGTACTGAGTGTGGGTCACTAACCAGAGTGAAACACCTGATCCCAGTGACCATGTATTACTGGGAGTATCAGTCACTGTAGAATTGTACTGCTAACCAGAGCGGGAAAGCTGTTTCGCCTTTGAAATCAGTCTTTCAGGTGACTGATCTCTCCCCTCCATGGAGCTGCCTCTGTGTTTTATTAATGTAATTGGTGACAAAGAGGATGATTTTTGTTTTTGGTTGAAGATGTTGTGTGATAAGTACATGAAGTGAAATACATTGATGTTGCTCTGTTTCCTATTGAACTGCACGAATTGAATCAGATGTTTACTATTTACTGACAGGTAAACAGCATCACAGCACTGCTACAATATTCTAATCCTCTGGATAATGACTTATCCTTACTCTGAGTATAGTGACTGTAAACATTGTCTGGTGCTGCTGAATTCTCTTCCCGCCAGCACAGTCCTGGGAATCTGTGGATCATGGCTGTTGAATTTTGTTATCTTGCTATTAGACCGGATGAATAATGGGTAGTGATTATTCCAATTCTGTAATTGATTAAGGTTTGATGAACCAGTTTTTATCAATGATTTGGGGTCTGGACATATGCAACCTGCAGTGATCTCTGCTCTTAGCTCAGTGATGTGTGTCCCTATAACTGAAGACATACATTTCAGATTTTCATAAAACAGATCAGTCCAGCTGCAGTAAATAACATTAGCAAACTGTTAATAATGAAATAAATAATGCACTGCTTCAATAAATAAAGCATCTGTAATATTAAATATCTGTAATATTATTAATGAATTGATGAATGTGATTTATAATCAACTTACAGAGATTTACATCAATATTACAGCACAGAAACTCAACTGGTTTATGTCTTTATGCTCTGCACAAGCCTCTCCCCATCCCAGCCTTTCTAACCCTATCAGTATATCCTTCCAGCCCTTTCTCATGTACTTTTCTGGATCCCCCTGAAATGCTATTCATCTCAACTACTCCATGTGGTAGCAAGTTCCACATTCTCACCACTCTCTGAGTAAAGAAGACTCTCTTGAATTCCTTCTTGGATTTATTACTGAATATCCTGCATTGATAATCACCAGATTGAACAACCTCACATGTGGCAATATCATCTCCACTATACTCTGCCAATCTATTTATCATTTTATCTATTTATTTATCTATCAATTTCTTTTTGTAGTATACATTCATGATTTGGGCTTAAATGTTGGAGGCATGATTGGGAAAATTGCTGATGACACAAAAATTGGCCGTGTAATTGATAGTGAAGAGGATAGCTGTAGACTCCAGAATGATATGAAGAAGTTGTTTGAGTGGGTGGAAAAGTAGCAAATGGAATTCTATCTGGAGAAGTGTGAGGTAATGCATTTGGGGAGGGCAAACAAAGCAAGGGAATACACAATAAACGGGAGGATATTGAGAGGGGTAGAAGAAATGAGAGACCTTTGAGTGCATGTCCACAGGTCCCTGAAGGTGGCACGACAGGGAGATAAAGTGGTGAAGAAGGCAAATCGAATGCTTTCCTTTATTGGCCGAGGTATAGAATACAAAATCAGGGATGTAATGCTGGAATCGTATAAAATGCTGGTTCAGCCACAGTTGGAGTATTGCGTACAGTTCTGGTCTCCATATTTCAGGAAGGATATAATTGATCTGGAGAGAGTGCAAAGGAGATTTACAAGAATGTTGCCACAGGGCTTGAAAGTTACAGCTATGAGGAAAGATTGGAGATGCTAGGGTTGTTTTCCTTCGAACAGAGGGGGCTGAGGGGTGACTTAATTGAGGTGTACAAAATTATGAGGGGCCTTGATAGAATAGACAGGAAGAACCTGTTTCCCTTAGCAGAGAGGTTAATTACCAGGGAGCACAGATTTAAGGTGATTGGGAGAAGGATTAGAGGGGACATGAGGAAAACTCTTTCACCCAGAGGGTGGTGGATGTCGGTAATTCACTGCCAGGAATGGTTGGGGAGGCAGAAACCCTGATTTCTTTTAAAAGGTACCTGGATATGCACTTGAAGTGTTGTAACCAGCAAGACAATGGACCAGGTACTGGGAGGTGGAATTAGATTTGGGGGCTAATTTTCGCCCAGCACAGACATTATGGGCTGAATGGCCTCCTTCTATGCTGTAATTTTTCTTTGGTTCTATGGTTCTATTTTAACAGCCTCTATTCGGTCACCACTCAGCCTTTTCTTATCTAGAGAAAAGTCCTTTTTACTTGTATTTCTCTTCCCCTGGAAATGATCCCCTGTGCTTTGATCACATTTCCATGGTCTTGTTAACCTTTGATTCTAATTTAAATCATTTATGAATCTGTAGCCCCGGAATCATTTGGAACTTTGATTACTTTATCAATTATCTGCCCCCTTTATGCCTTAAATCGCTTGGAGTTGTTTGATGAATTCTTTCAGTTATTTCTTGGCAGTTAGTTCTGACCATCTGCTTCAACCCTTGAGCTCACTGCAGACAGGATCTTTCCTGACCCAGAGCAGTAGGTCATTTCCCAGCCAAAAGATACATCATGGCTCACTCAAGAAGTTAAGGAGAGGATTAGACTAAAAGAAAAGGCTTACAATGTTGCAGAAATTAGTAGCAAGTCTAAGGATTGAGAGTGTTTTAGAAACCAGCAAAGGGCCACCAAAAAGTTGAGAGAAAGGGAAAAAATAGACTGAGAGTAAACTAGTCAGCAATTTAAAAACAGATTTTAAGAGCTTTAATAAGTAGAATAAAAGGAAGAGAGTAGCTAAAGTAGATGTTGGTCCCTTAGAGGCAGAGACCAGAGAAATCATCAGAGGGAATGAGGAAATGGTGGAGGCATTGAACAAATATTTTGTGTCCGTCTTCACAGTATGACACAAATTCCATACGAGAAATAGGCAGTTAACTAGGGGCGAAAAAGAGTGAGGAAATTGAGGAAATTGATATCAGCTGAGAAAAAATTTTGGAGAAACCTGAGGGACTAAAATCGGACACGTCCCCGTGACCAGAGGGCCTACACCAGAGGGTTCTAAATGAGATAGCTGCTGAGATAGTGGATGCAGTCGCTATGCTTTTCCAAAATGGTCCTGTCAGATTGGAAGTTGGCAAATATTACACCGCCATAATAGAAAGAAGGGAGAGAGCAAACAGGGAACGACAGGCCAGTTAGTCACAGATTCACAGAATCGATACAGTGCAAAAGGCGGCCATTCGGCCCATCATGTCCACACCGGCTCGCTGAAAGAGCAATTCCCTCAATTCCATTCCCTGCCTCCTCCCCATAACGCTGCACATTCTTCCTTTTCATATAACTGTCTAATTCCCTTTCGAATGCTTCAATTTTACCTGCCTCCACCACGTTCCCAGGCAGCACATTCCAGACCTTAACCACTCGGTGCGTGAAAATGTTTTTCTCATGTCACTTTTGCTCCTCTTAACAAATATTTTAAATCTGTGCCCTCTCCTTTTCAATCCTTCCACAAGTGAGAACACTTTCTCTCTATCTACTCTGTTCAGATCCCTTATGATTTTGAATACCTCTATCAAATCACCTTGCAACCTTCTCTTCTCCAAGGAAAACAGTCCTAACATCTCCAATCTGTCTTCATTACTGAAATTCCTCATCCGTGGAATCATTCCCGTGAATCCTTTCTGTACTCTCTCCAATACCCTCATGTCTTTCCTCAAGTGCAGCACACAGAATTGGACACAATACTACAGCTGAGGCCTTATTACTTCCTTGCTCTTGTATTCTATGCCCCTATTAATAAAGCCCAGGATACTGTCTGCTTCATTAACCGCGCTGTCAACCTATCCTGCCCACCTTCAATGACTTGTGCACATATACAACTAGGTCCCTCTGTTCCTGAACCACAGCCTAACATCAGTTGGAAACCTTTATTGAAAAGGTCTTAACAATGCACTTGGAAATCAACATTATGATTAGAACAAGGCAGCATGATTTTACGAAAGGGAAATCCTGTTTGACAAACGCATTAGAAACTTTTGAGGATGTGATTAGTAGGGCAGATAAAGGGGAACCAGTGGATGTAGTATACCTGGATTTCCAAAAGACATTCGAAAATGTGCCACATAAAAGACAAGGGCTCATAGAGTTGGGGGTAATATATTAGCATAGATAGAGGATTGGTTAACAGTCAGTAAACAGAGAGTGGGCATAAATGGGGCATTTTCATGTTGTCAGGCAGTGAATAGTGGGGTACTGCAAGTGCTGGGGCCTCAGCTATTTACACTCTATATTAATAACTTGGATGAAGTGACAGAGTAATGTATCTAAGTGTGCTGATGATACAAAGCTAGGTAGAAAGTTAAGCTGTCGGGTGGACATAGAGAGGCTGCAAAGAGATGTAGACAGATTAAGTGTGTAGGCAACATGATGGCAAATGGAGTATAATGTTGGGAAGTGTGAAGTTATTCAGTTTGGTCGTAAATATAGAAACGCAGAATATTTTTTCAAAGGTGTGAAACTGCTAAGCGTTGATATTTAGAGAGACTTGGGTATACTCGTACAAGGAACGCACAAAGTCAACATGTAGGTGCAGCAAGCAATTAGGAAGGCAAATGGCATGTTGGCCTTTATTGCAAGGGAATTGGATTACAGTAATAAAGAAGTCTAACTAAAATTGTACAGGGCTTTGGTCAGACTGCACCTGAAATACTGTGTGCAATTTTGGTCTCCACATTTAGCAAAGGATATACTTGCACTGGAGGCGGTGCAGCTACGATTTACTAAATTAGTCCCTGCAATGAGGGGGTTGTACTATGATGAGAGGCTGAGTAAATTGGGCCTGTATTTTCAGGAGTTTAGAAGAATGAGAGGTGATCTGATTGAGACATATTAGATTCTGAAAGTGCTTGATAGGGTAGAAGCTAAAAGATTGTTTCCGCTGTTCAGGGAATCTAAAACACAGGGCACAGTCTCAGGATAAAGGGGTGAATCATTCAGGTTTACGATGAGGAGAAATTACTTCACTCAAAGTGTTGTGAATTTTTGGAATTCTCTATCTCGGACGGTTGTTGATGCTTCATCATTGAATACATTTAAGGCTGGGATAGAGAGATTTTCCGTCTTGCTGGAAATCAAGAGATATGGGGCGTGAGCAGGAAAGTGGAATTGATGCCCAACATCAGGCAGGATCGTATTGAATGGCAGAGCAGACTCGATAGGCCAAATGGTCTGTTCTTTCTCCTATTTCTCAATCCCTCGATTGTCTCCCATGGGTCCATTCAAAGGGTCCCGTCTGGAATTTATTAGTTTCACAATGGGAGCTTGTCATTCCCACAGGAACTCCTCTCTCCCTCACCCGCTCTGATGTACTCAGGTTACATCTTTCACCTCCTTTTTAGGTACATCTTTCTCCCTGAACTGGAAAAAAAATAATAACTTTGCTTCAGGTTTCTGCCCTCCCTCACCTTCTCATGGTCCACCTCTGACTGTTACATTCCCTCCCTCGACTTCTCTATCTCCATTTCAGGGGATTGGCTGTCCACCAATATCGACTATAATTCTCCCATTTCTCACAGCCAGCTTGACTGAACTTGCTCACATCCCATTTCCTGTAGGACTCTATTCCATTTTCCCCTTCGGCTCACCTTCCACTCCAACTGCCTTCACATGCAACACATCATCCTCTGCCATTTCCACCATGTCCAGCTAAAACCAACACCAAACACATCTTCCCATCCACTCCTGTCCCCCTGCCCCTTGTAACACACTGGTTCACACTTCTGTCACCCCCAAAATCCGATTTCCCTCCCCCACCCAGCACCTTCCTGTACAAGCACAGCAGAAACAATATCTGCCCTTTCACTTCCTTCCTTCCCACTGTCCAGTGCCCAAACACTCCATCCAGGTGAAACAGAGATTTACTTGTGTACTTCCTCCAGTGTAGTTATTGTATTGACTGCCCACCATGCAGTCTCCTGTATCTTGGAAATGACGGAATGCAGATTGAGTGATTTCTTTGCTTAACATTTCCTTTCAGTCTAAAAACAGGACCCTGAACCTCCGGTCAATTTCGCCTTTAATTCAACATCCTGCTCTGACCACTCTCTCCTCTGGGCGACAACTCTTGGAGGTGGGACATCCTTCCTCACAGGGACAGAGACCCCGACTACAAGCAGTTAATTACCTAAGCCACACAAAATACTGTCATGGCTTCCAGTGCCCGAGTGAGACAGGCTTGGGCCCAGCTTTCCAGCCGGTGGGCGGGGTCACCACATCCTTTTGCAATTCTGGCAATTAACTCTGTTTCTCCCTCCACAAATGCTGCCTGTTCACTGCTTTTATCAGATTTAAAGCAAGCTCTGTATTTTGATTTCACTCAAATATCTAGAGCTGGATATTAGAGGAGCAAATATGTAGGTAGGTGGGAGGGAGTGAGGACACCGTTTCAACATGCTATGATGTTTTAATGTGCGTCTTTTGTCAGTTTCTCCATCCAGAAGTAAGTCTGATAGGCAGGCTTGGCTTCTCGTCACGCGAGGTGGACAGTGGAGAAGGCCGTAGGACTAGGTCTGTCCAAACCATGATCACGAAGGGAGTTGTCCAATCGGGGACTGTCCAATTCCCATCCCGTAGATGTTCTCCTATCCTGAAGGAGTGATCCCAGTCCGCTGGGGATGTCCAATCCCAGGAGAGTCCAATCCCAGATGCTCAGATGATGCGATCCTGGGCAGGGTGGAGGTTGGTTCAACCCTTGGGGTGTGGATGTCGATCCGGGGTTTCCATTCACCTCAGATCACAGAGGGATTCCAATCCCGGGAATGGGGACGTGATTGTCAATTCGGAATGGCTTTGTGCGGAGGGTAGTATCTGATGGAGAAACCTGCTCCATCAATGGTAAACCTGTAAAGCAGGTTAAATCAGAGGCTTGAAACCTCATTATAATAATTAACATGCTGACTCCACTCCTGGGTGCGATTGGTGCTCCTCTCCTGTCCCTCCTCTGTTAAACCAGAAAGTGCACAGTTTGGAGGCAGGTTGAGTTCGTGGTTGAGATTTTTAAGTTTTAAACACTGGCTCAATGCCAACCCACCCAGTTTTGGTGTTAAAATCGAGCCCTTACTCTCTGGGTTCAGACATGGAGAATGTTTGGTCAGTAATTTCCAGTCTCTTTTCCCATTTCTCTCTTACAGTTAATTTAATGGCGATTGTGATCCTGTCCCGGGGAAAGTGCGGAGTCTCCACCTGCACCACTAGATACCTGTTGGCCATGGCAATGGCAGATCTACTGGTCATTATCACTGAGGGCGTACTTTGGCGGATCAATTATTATTTTTCCCCGGGATCTTTCCTGAACATCACCCCTGCGTGTGGTATTATCACTGTCCCACTTTGTGCAGCCACAGAATGTTCTATCTGGTTCACCGTCACTTTCTCCTTTGATCGATTTGTGGCGATTTGTTGCCAGAAATTGAAAACTAAATATTGCACTGAGAAAACTGCAGCTGTGGTTTTAGCAACAACCTGCATTCTGCTCTGTTTAAAAAACATCCCCTTCTACTTTATATTTGAACCTGGAGAGATAATCGACATTGTACCATGGTTTTGTTATAGAAAGCCAATTTATTATACTGAGGCTGGGTGGCTGGGATTTGACTGGTTTGATACCGTTTTAACCCCATTGCTCGCATTCGCTTTAATTTTGTTGCCCAACGCTCTGACAGTTAGATACATTTTAGTGTCCAGTCGAGTCTGTAAGCGAATAAGGGGTCAGAGCAAGGGAGCGAATCGCAGTGACCCAGAGATGGAGAGCAGAAGGAAGTCTGTGATTTTACTCTTCACCATATCCGGCAGCTTTATACTTCTGTGGTTGACATATGTTGTATATTTTCTAACTTGTTATATTGCAGGATTATATCTCGAGGATTACACTGATCCTTTCTATATACTTGGACAAGTCGGTTTCATGCTACATATTATAATTTGCTGCACAAATACATTTATTTATGGGGTGACTCAGTCCAAGTTCAGAGAGCAGGTCAAGAACGTGGAGAAATATCCAGTTACATCAATTATTCAATTAATTGATAAACAAAACAACTGAGAGCAGCCGAGAGGCGGTTCCTGGTGTTTCTAGTCTACTAATGCACAGAAGCCGACAGCCCCTGTGCCTCAGCTTGGTGGCTGCTCATGGTGCCCATGTGAGCTGATAACAGTTCTCTCGCCTCAGGTTCTGTGACTCTCTCCCATAAAATCTTGAATCACCACTCCTTCCCACAATAAAACAAACTTTGATTCTTCTGTCCTTGGCATCACACGAACGCCAACCTCTGCTTCCTCTCTAAAATACTTGAAGGTATTGCCATCTCACAAATCCATGATGCCAATATTTGAATAATTCCAGTCAAGTTCTGTCCTACCACAGTCGCACGTTGACACTTATAAAAGTCACAAATGACATCCTACGTAACTGTGAAGGCGGCAAATTAATACTTACTCATCTGCTCGAATTGTCTCCAGTCTTTCACACAGTTGTACTGCTATTATCCATCCAGAAATATCACTGACCTCACAATTACTGCAACAACCCATCCAGATATATCGCCGACCACACTTGTACTGTAATTACCCATCCAGATATATCACTGACCTCACTTGTACTGTAACTAGCCATTCAGCTATATCAATGAACTCACTTGTACTGTAACCACACATCCTGATATATCACTGACCTCACTTGTACTGTAACTACCCATCCAGATTTTCAATGACCTCATTTGTACTGCAACAACCAATCATAATATATCACTGACCTCACTTGTACTGTAACTACCCAAACAGATATATCACTGATGTCACTTGCACTGTAACTACCCATTCAGCTGCATCACTGACCTCACTTGTACTGTAACTACCCATCCAGATATGTCACTGACCTCACTAATACTGTAATTACATATCCGGATATGTCGCTGACCTTACTTGTACTGTAACTACCCATCCAGAAATATCAGTAACCTCACCTGTACTGTAACTACCCAATGATGTCTCTCTGACCTCACTTGAAATGTAACTACCCATCCTGATATATCACTGACCTCACTTGAACTGCAACTAACCATCCTGATGTATCACCTACCTCACTTGTACTGCAACTACCCATCCAGATAGATCACTGACCTCACATTTACTGTAACTACCCATCCACATATATCGCCGACCTCGCTTGTACTGCAACTCCCCATCCAGATATATATCACTGACCACACTTGTACTGTAACTACCCATCCAGATATATCACTGACCTCACTTGTACTGTAACTAGCCATTCAGCTATATCAATAAACTCACTTGTACTGTAACCACCCATCCTGATATATCACTGACCTCACCTGTACTGTAACTACCCATCCAGATATATCACTGACCTCACTTGTAGTGTAACTACACATCCAGATTTTCACTGACCTCACTTGTACTGTAACTACCCATCCTATATGTCACTGACCGCAATTGTACTGTAACTACCCATCCAGACATATCACTAACATCACTTGACTGGAGCTACCCATCCAGATATATGACAGACCGCACTTGTACTGTAACTACCCATTCAGCAACATCACTGACCTCACTTGTACTGTAACTACCCATCCAGATATAACACAGACCTCACCTGTACTGTAACTGCCCATACTGATCAATCTCTGACCTTAGTTGTCCTGTAACTACCCATCCTGATATTTCACTGACCTCACTTGTAATCTAACTACAGATACAGATATATCACTGACCTCACTTGTACTGTAACTACCCATCCAGATATTTCACTGACCTCACTTGTACTGCAACTACCCATCCAGATATATCACTGACATCACTTGTACTGTAACTACACATCCAGATATATCGCTGACCTCACCTGTACTGTAACTAACCATCCTGATCGATCTCTGACCTTAGTTGCCCTGTAACTACCCATCCTGATATATCACTGACCTCACTTGTACTGTAACTACCCAATGATATATCACTGACCTCACTTGTACTGTAACTACCCAGCCAGATGTATGACTGACGTCACTTGGACTGCAACTTTCCATCCAGATCGCTCACTGACCTCACTTGTACTGTAAAGACCCATCCTGATATATCACTGACCTCACTTGCACTGTAACTACCCATACAGATATATCACTGACCTCACTTGTCCTTTAACTGCCCATCAAGATATTTCACTGACCTCACTTGTACTGTAACTACACATCCAGATATATTACTGACCTTACTTGCACTGTAACCACCCATTCAGCAACATCACTGACCTCACTTGTACTTTCACCACCCATCCAGATATGTCACTGACCTCACTTGTACTGTAACTACCCATCCAGCTATTTCACTGACCTCACTTGCACTGTAACTATCCAAACAGATATATCACTGACCTCACTGGTCCTTTAACTGCCCATCAAGATATGTCACTGACCTCACTTGTACTGCAACTACCCATCCAGATATATCACTGACATCACTTGTACTGTAACTACACATCCAGATATATTACTGACCTTACCTGTACTGTAACCACCCATCCAGCTCTTTCACTGACCTCACTTGTACTTGTTGGAGAATTTTCTGAGCTTTGCTAATTATTACTTAACCTTGTAGAAATAGAAAAACAGGACGCAGCTTGTAGCTAACCTAACCAATGGTCAGGAAATGTAGACAGAGCAACTGACCACAATCATCTGGCTTAGGAAGGGACAGAGCTCATGATGGATTTTGGGGAAGTGGACGCAGACTGTTCGTTGCTGACTTTTCCGCTTTCATCATTTTTGTGCAACCTCGCCAGAAGTAACGGCCAGATATAGTCTGGAGTGGGCATTGAATTAAGGAACTAGCGTGTTATGCTCGAACTAACGCTCCACTGACCTCAGACTTTGCAAAGGGCACAGAGCTGTAGGTGTTCTTGTGGTTGTCCTGTGGTTTATGCTTTAATGTGAAACTGCTCGCTCTGCTTCTTTTATACTATATAAGTCCATGACGATCTGTAGCTGGGGGGAGTAGCGCTGGACCGCCTTTAGGTAGGGTGTGCACCCCCATGATATCATGCAATAAAGTGTTTGTTCTCAACGCCTGAGTTTGGAGAATTTGTTCAACAATTGGGCACAATCTGGATTTTCTCCAACAGTACTGCAACTACCCATCCAGACAGATCACTGACGTTACTTGTACTGTAATCATTCATTCAGATATATCACTGACCTCACTTGTATTGGAACTACCAATCCAGATATAATCGCTGACCTTACTTGTACTGTAACCACCCATCCAGATATATGACTGACCTCACTTGTACTGTAACTACCTAATGATGTATCACTGATCTCACTTGTACTGTAACTACCCATCCACTTATATCACTGACCTCACATTTACTGTAACTACCCATCCACAATTATCGCCGACCTCGCTTGCACTGTAACTACCCATTCAGCTTTATCAATGAACTCAGTTGTACTGTAACCACACATCCTGATATATCACTGACCTCACTTGTACTGTTACTACCCATCCAGATATATCAGTGACCTCACTTGCACTGTAACTACCCATCCAGATATATCACTGATGTCACTTGTACTGTAACAACCCATTCAGCTGTATCACTGACCTCACTTGGACTGTAACTACCCATCCAGATATGTCACTGACCTCACTAATACTGTAATTAGACATCCGGATATGTCGCTGACCTTACTTGTACTTTAACTACCCATCCAGAAATATCAGTAACCTCACCTGTCATGTAACTACCCAATGATAAATCACTGACCTCACTTGCACTGTAACTACCCATCCTGATATATCACTGACCTCACTTGCACTGCAACTAACCATCCTGATGTATCACCTACCTCACTTGTAGTGAACCAACCCATCCAAATATATCACTGACCTCACTTGTACAGTAACCAGCAACCCAGATATATCACTGACCTCACTTGTACTGCAACTACCCATTCAGATAAATCACTGACCTCACTTGTACTGTAACTACCCATCCAGATATATCACTGACCTCACATTTACTGTAACTACCCATCCACATATATCGCCGACCTCGCTTGTACTGCAACTCCCCATCCAGATATATATCACTGACCTCATTTGTACTGTAACTGCTCATCCAGATATATCCTGATCTCACTTGTACAGTAACTACCCATTCAGCTTTATCAATGAACTCACTTGTACTGTAACTACCCATCCTGATAAAGCACTGACCTCATTTGTACTGCAACTACCCATCCAGATATAACACTGACCTTACTAGTCCTGTAACTACCCATTCAGCATATCACTGACCTCACTTGTACTTTGACTACCCATCCTGATATATCACTCACCTCACTTGTACTTTAACTACCCATCCTGCTATATCACTGACATCACATGTACTGTAACTACCCATCCAGATATACCAGAAACCTCACTTGTACTGTCACTACCCATCCAGTTATATCAGTAACCTCACTTGTACTGTAACTACCCATCCAGATATCTCGCTGACCTTACTTGTACTGTAACCACCCATCCAGATATATCACTGACCTCACTTGTACTGTCACAAAGAACAAAGTACAAAGAAAATTAGAGCACTGGAACAGGCCCTTCGGCCTTCCAAGCCTCCGCCGATCCAGATCCTCTCTCTAAACCTGTCGCCTATTTTCTAAGGGTCTGTAACTCTTTGCTTCCTGCCCATTCATGTATCTGTCTAGATACATCTTAAAAGACGCTATCGTGCCCACGTCTACCACCTCCGCTGGCAACACGTTCCATGCACCCAGCAGCCTCTGCGTCAAGAACTTTCCACGCATATCCACCCTAAACTTTTCCCCTTTCACTTTGAACTCGTATCCCCTAATAATTGAATCCCCCACTCTGGGAAAAAGAATCTTGCTATCCAACCTGTCTATACCTCTCATGTTTGTGTCCACCTCAATCAGGTCCCGCCACAACCTCCGTCTTTCTAATGAAAATAATCCTAATCTACTCAACCTCTCTTCATAGCTAGCGCCCTCCATAGCAGGCAAGCTCCTGGTGAACCTCCTCTGCGCCCTCTCCAAACCATCCACATCCTTTTGGTAATGTGGCGACCAGAATTGCACGTAGCATTCCAAATGTGGGCGAACCAAAGTCCTATACAACTGTAACATGACCTGCCAACTCTCGTACTCAATACCCCGTCCGATGAAGGAAAGCATGCCGTCTGCCTTCTTGACAACTCTATTGACCTGCGTTGCCACCTTCAGGGAACAATGGACCTGAACACCCAAATCTCTCTCACATCAATTTTCCCCAGGACTTTTCCATTTATTGTATAGTTCACTCTTGAAGTGGATCTTCCAAAATGCATCACCTCGCATTTGCCCCAATTGAACTCCATCTGCCATTTCTCTGCCCAACTCTCCAATCTATCTATGTTCTGCTGTATTCTCTGACAGTCCCCTTCACTATCGGCTACTCCACCAATCTTAGTGTCGTCTGCAAACTTGCTAATCAGACCACCTATACTTTCCTCCAAATCATTTATGTAAATCACAAACAACAGTGGTCCCAGCACGGATCCCTGTGGAACACCAGTGGTTACACGTCTCCATTGCGAAACGCCCTTCCACTGCTACTCTGTCTCCTGTTGCCCAGCCAGTTCTTTATCCATCTGGCTAGTGCACCTTGGACCTCATGCACCTTCACTTTCTCCATCAGCCTACCATGGGGAACCTTATCAAACGCCTTACTGAAGTCCATGTGTATGACATCTACAGCCGTTCCTTCATCAATCAACTATGTCACTTCCTCAAAGAATTCTATTAAGTTGGTAAGACATGACCTTCCCTGCACAAAACCATGTTGCCCATCACTGATAAGTCCATTTTCTTCCAAATGGGAATGGATCCTATCCCTCAGTATCTTCTCCAGCAGCTTCCCTACCACTGATGTCAGGCTCACCGTTCTATAATTACCTGGATTATCCCTGCTACCCTTCTTAAATAAGGGGACAACATTAGCAATTCACCAGTGCTCCGGGACATCACCCATGTTTAAGGATGTTGCAAAGATATCTGTTAAGGCCCCAGCTATTTCCTCTCGCTTCCCACAGTAACCTGGGATAGATCCCATCCGGACCTGGGGACTTGTCCACCTCAATGCCTTTTAGAATACCCAAAACTTCCTCGCTCCTTATGCCGAATTGACCGAGTGTAATCAAACATCTGTCCCTCACCTCAACATCCATCATGTCCCTCTCTTCGGTGAATACCGATGCAAAGTACTTGTTTAGAATCTCACCCATTTTCTCAGACTCCACGCATAAACTTTCCTCCTTTGTCCTTGATTGGGCCAATCCTTTCTCTGGTTACCCTCTTGCTCCTTATATATGAATAAAAGGCTTTGGGATTTTCCTTAACCCTGTTTGCTAAAGGTATTTCAAGACCCTTTTAGCGCTCTTAATTCCTCGTTTCAGATTGTGCCTACAATCCCGATATTCTTTCAAAGCATCGTCTTTCTTCAGCCGCCCAGACCTTAGGTATGCTTCCTTTTTCCTCTTAGCTAGTCTCACAGTTTCACCTGTCAACCATGGTTCCCTCATCTTGCCATTTCTATCCCTCATTTTCACAGGAACATAGAACATAGAACATTACAGCGCAGTACAGGCCCTTCAGCCCTCGATGTTGCGCCGACCTGTGAAACCATCTGACCGACACTATTCCATTTTCATCCATATGTCTATCCAATGACCACTTAAATGCCCTTAAAGTTGGCGAGTCTACGACCGTTGCAGGCAGGGCGTTCCACGCCCCTACTACTCTCTGTGTAAAGAAACTACCTCTGACATCTGTCCTATATCTATCACCCCTCAACTTAAATCTATGTCCCCTCGTGTTTACCATCACCATCCGAGGAAAAAGGCTCTCACTATACACCCTGTCCAACCCTCTGATTATCTTATATGTCTCCATTAAGTCACCTCTTCTCCTCCTTCTCTCTAACGAAAACAACCTCGAGTCCCTCAGCCTTTCCTCGTAAGACCTTCCCTCCATACCAGGCAACATCCTAGTAAATCTCCTCTGCACCTTTTCCAAAGCTTCCACATCCTTCCTGCAATGCGGTGACCAGAACTGCACGCAATACTCCAGGTGCGGCCGCACAAGATTTCTGTGCAGCTGCAGTCTGACCTCGTGGCTCCTAAACGCGATCCCCCTACTTATAAAAGCTAACACACCATATGGCTTCTAAACAGCTCTATTAACCTGGGTGGCAACTTTCAGGGATTTATGTACCTGGACACCAAGATCTCTCTGCTCATCTACACTACCAAGAATCTTCCCATTAGCCCAATATTCTGCAATCCTGTTACTCCTTCCAAAGTGAATCACCTCACACTTTTCCGCATTAAACTCCATTTGCCATCTCTCAGCCCAGCTCTGCAGCCTATCTATGTCCCTCTGTAACCTACAACATCCGTCGGCACTATCCACAACTCCACCGACCTTCGTGTCATCCGCAAATTTACTAACCCTCCCTTCTACACCCTCATCCAGGTCATTTATAAAACTGACATCAGCAGTGGCCCCAAAACAGATACTAGCGGTACACCACGAGAAACTATACTCCAGGATGAACATTTACCATCAACCACCACCCTCTGTCTTCTTTCAGCTAGCCAATTTCTGATCCAAAGCACTAATTCACCTTCAATCCCATACTTCTGTATTTTCTGCAATAGCCTACCGTGGGGAACCTTATCAAACGCCTTACTGAAATCCATATAGACCACATCCACGGCTTTACCCTCATCCACCTGTTTAGTCAACTTCTCGAAAAACTCAATAAGGTTTGTGAGGCACGACCTACCCTTCACAAAACCGTGCTGACTATCTCGAATGAACTTATTCTTTTCAAGATGATTATAAATCCTATCTCTTATAACCTTTTCCAACATTTTACGCACAACCAAAATAAGGCTCACAGGTCTATAATTACCAGGGCTGTCTCTACTCCCCTTCTTGAACAAGGGGACAACATTTGCTATCCTCCAGTCTTCCGGCACTATTCCTGTCGACAATGACGACATAAAAATCAAGATCAAAGGCTCTGCAATCTCCTCCCTAGCTTCCCAGAGAATCCTAGGATAAATCCCATCTGGCCCAGGGGACTTCTCTATTTTCACACTTTCCAAAATTGCTAACACCTCCTCCTTGTGAACCTCAATCCCAACTAGCCTAGTAGTCTGTATCTCAGTATTCTCCTCGACAACAGTTTCTT
This sequence comes from Heterodontus francisci, assembly GCF_036365525.1. NCBI lineage: Eukaryota > Metazoa > Chordata > Chondrichthyes > Heterodontiformes > Heterodontidae > Heterodontus > Heterodontus francisci. The sequence goes on from NC_090398.1 coordinate 60,631,881, forward strand.
TCTCCACTGTAAATACTGACGTAAAATATTCATTTAACACTTCCCCTATCTCCTCCGATTCCACACACAACTGCCCACTACTATCCTTGATTGGCCCTAACCTATCTCTCGTCATTCGTTTATTCCTGATATACCTATAGAAAGCCTGAGGGTTTTCTTTGATCCTATCCGCCAATGACTTCTCGTGTCCTCTCCTTGCTCTTCTTATCTCTCCCTTTAGATCCTTCCTGGCTAGCTTGTAACTCTCAAGCGCCCTAACTGAGCCTTCACGTCTCATCCTAACATAAGCCTCTTGACAAGCTCTTCAACTTCTTTCGTAAACCACAGCTCCCTCGCTCGACAACTTCCTCCCTGCCTGACAGGTACATACTTATCAAGGACACGCAGCAGCTGCTCCTTGAATAAGCTCCACATTTCGATTGTGCCCATCCCCTGCAGTTTCCTTCCCCATCCTACGCATCCTTAATCTTGCCTAATCGCATCATAATTTCCTTTCCCCCAGCTATAATTCTTGCCCTGCTGCATATGCCTGTCCCTGCCCATCGCTAAGGTAAACCTAACCGAATTGTGATCACGATCACCAAAGTGCTCACCTACTTCTAAATCTAACACCTGGCCGGGTTCATTATCCAGTACGAAATCCAATGTGGCATCGCCCCTGGTTGGCCTGTCTACATGTCTCTCCTGCACGCTAATCAACCTCTCTTTAAAAGCCTCCCACATATCACATGTGGATTTACCTTCGAACAGCTGCTCCCAGTCTACATTCCCCAGTTCCTGCCGAATTTTGATATAGTTGGCCTTCCCCCAATTTCGCATTCTTCCTTTAGGACCACTCTTGTCTTTGTCCATGAGTATTCAAAAACTTACGGAATTGTGATCACTATTCCCAAAGTAGTCCCCTACTGAAACTTCAACCACCTGGCCGGGCTCATTCCCCAACACCAGCTCCAGTATGGCCCCTTCCCGAATTGGACTATTTACATACTGCTCCAGAAAACCCTCCTGGATGCTCCTTACAAATTCTGTTCCATCTGGACCTCTAACACGAAGTGAATCCAAGTCAATGTTGGGAAAATTAAAATCTCCTATCACCACCACCCTGTTGCTCCTGCATCTTTCCATAATCTGTTTACATATTTGTACCTCTATCTCAAGCTCGTTGTTGGGAGGCCTGTAGTACAGCCCCAACATTGTTACCGCACCCTTCCTATTTCTGAGTTCTGCCCATATTGCCACAGCTCGAGTCCTCCATCGTGCCTTCCTTCAGCACAGTTGTGATATCCTCTTTGACCAGTAATGGAACTCCTCCACCCCTTTTACCTCCCTCTCTATCCCGCCTGAAGCATCGGTATCCTGGGATATTTAGTTGCCAATCATGCCCTTCCCTTAACCAAGTCTCAGTAATAGCAATAACATCATACTCCCAGGTACTAATCCAAGCCCTAGGTTCATCTGCCTTATCTACTACACTTCTTGCATTAAAACAAATGCACCTCAGACCACCACTCCCTTGGCGTACATCATCTGCTTCCTGTCTACTCTTTCCCTTAGTCACGCTGACTTCATTATCTAATTCCTTACAGATTTTAGTTGCTACCGCCTTACTGTCCACTGAGCTCATTTGGTTCCCATCCCCCTGCCACATTAGTTTAAACCCTCCCCAACAGCGTTAGCAAAAGCACCCCCAAGGATATTGGTTCCAGTCCGGCCCAGGTGTAGACCATCCAATTTGTGATAGTCCCACCTCCCCCAGAACCGGTCCCAATGTCCCAAAAATCTGAACCCCTCCCTCCTGCACCATCTCTCAAGCCACGCATTCATCCTGACTATTCTTTCATTTCTCCTCTGACTATCACGTGGCACTGGTAGCAAAACTGAGATTACTATCTCTGAGGTCCTACTTTTTAACTTGGCTCCTAACTCCCTAAATTCTGCTTGTCGGACCTCATCTCGTTTTTTACCTATATCATTGGTGCCTATGTGCACAATGACAACTGGCTGTTCACCCTCCCCCTTCAGAATGTTCTGCAGCCGATCTGAGACATCCCTGACACATGCACCTGGGAGGCAACATACCATTCGGGAGACTCGTTTTCGACCACAGAACCGCCTATCTACTTTTCTTACAATCGAATCCCCTATGACTATAGCCCTTGCACTCTTTTTCCTGCCCTTCTGAACAGCAGAGCCAGCCACGGTGCCATGAACCTGGCTACTGCTGCTTTGCCCTGGTGAGCCATCTCCCTCAACAGTATCCAAAAGGGTATATCTGCTGTGGAGGGAGATGACTGCAGGGGACACCTGCGCTGCCTTCCTACTCTTTCTCTGCCTTTTGGCCACCCATTCCCTTTGTCCCTCAGCAATCCTAATCTGCGGTGTGACCAATTCGCTAAACCTGCTATCCACGACCTCCTCAGCATCGTGTATGCTCCAAGGTGATTCCATCCGCAGCTCCAGAGCCGTCATGTGGTCTAACAAGTGCTGCAGCTGGACACACTTCCTGCACGTGAAGGAGTCAGGGGCATCAGCCGTGTCCCTTAGCTCCCACATTGAGAAGGAGGAGCATAACACTGGTCTGAGATCTCCTGCCATTTTTAATCTTAAGCTTAACTTAGTGTGAAACTTAGATAAATGAAAAAGGAACGAAAAGTTTTTTACCAATCACACGATAAAAAACAAAGTAGAAAAAGCCTTACCTTATCTACACACCACCGAGCCCTTTTTTTTGGTTAGAGGAGGAGGGCGGGTGGGAGACACTAACCGTGTAGTGTCGCGGGTTCAGAAACGGCCCAAATATGTACGGTTTTACTGCCCAGCAGCCCCTTGGTCCGCCGAAAACAAAAGGAAATTAAGTTTAAGCTGAAACTGAACTTCCCAGCTGCTCACTCGCTCCGAACCTCTGCTGCCGAATAAGCTGCTGCAATGAAAGGCAAGTTATTTTAAACGGCCCAAATATATAGGGTTTTACTTACCCAGCAGCCCCCTGGTCCGCCGAAAACAAAAGCAAATTAAGTTTAAGCTGAAACTGACCTTCCCAGCTGCTCACTCGCTCCGACTCTCTGCTCCCAAATAAGCTGCTGCAATGAAAGGCAAGTTATCTTAAACGGCCCAAATATATAGGGTTTTACTTAAACCGCAGCCCCTTGGTCCGCCGAAAACAAAAGGAAATTAAGTTTAAGCTGAAACTGACCTTCACAGCTGCTCACTCGCTCCGAATCTCAGCTCCCAAATAAGCTGCTGCAATGAAAGGCAGGTTATTTTAAACGGCCCAAATATATAGGGTTTTACATACCCAGCAGCCCCTTGGTTCGCCGAAAACAAAAGGAAATTACGTTTTAGCTGAAACTGACCCTCCCAGATGCTCACTCGCTCGCACTCTCTGCTCCCGAAAAAGCTGCTGCAATGAAAAAAATTGCACTGTAACTACCCATCCAGATATATCACTGACCTCACTTGTAGTGTTACTACCCCTCCAGATATATCGTTGACCTCACTTGAACTGTAACTACCCATCCAGATAGATCTCTGACCTCACTTGAACTGTAACTACCAATACCGATATATCACTGACCTCATTTATAATGCAACTATCCATCCTGAAATATAACTGATCACACTTGCACTGTAACTACCCATCCAGATTTATCACTAACCTCACTTGTACTGTAAATACCCATCCAGAGATATCAATTACCTCTCTTGTACTGTAACTAACCATCCAGATATATCACTGACCGCACTTATACTGTAACTACCCATCCAGATATATCACTGACTTCATTTATACAGTAACTACCCATCACAGATATATCACAGACCTCACTTGCACTGTAACTACGTATCCAGATATATCACCGAACTCACTTGTGCAGTAAATTTCCATCCAGATATATCAAAGACGTCGAGTGTACTGTAAATACCTGTTCAGCTACATCACTGACCTCACTTGTACTGTAACTAGCCATTCAGCTATATCACTGACCTCACTTGTACTGTAACAACCCTCACAGATATATCACTGATGTCACTTGTACTGAAACTACCCATTCGCTTTTAACGCTGACCTCACATTTCCTGTAACTACCCATCCACATATATCACTGACCTCACATTTACTTTAACCACATGTTCAGATATATCACTGACCTCACCTGTACTGTAACTACCCAATCAGTTTTATCACTGACCACATCTGTACTATAACAACCCATCCTGATATATCACTGACCTCACTTGTTCTATAACTACACATCCAGATAGATCACTGACCTCACTTGTACTGTAACAACCCATTCAGATATATCACTGACCTCACTTGTACTGTAACTAGCCATTCAGCAATATCACTGACCTCATTGTACTGTAACTACCCAACCAGATATATCACTGACCTCATTGTACTGTAACTACCCAACCAGATATATCACTGACCTCATTGTACTGTAACTACCCAACCAGATATATCACTAACCTCGCTTGTACTGTAACTTCGCATCCAGATATATCACTGACCGCTTTTGTACTGTAAATAGCCATTGAGCTTGATCACTGACCTCACTTGTACTGTATCTACTCGTTCAGCTCTATCACTGACCGCAGTTGTACTGTAACTACACATTCAGCTATATCACTGACCTCACTTGTACTAAAACTACCCTCCAGATAGATCACTGACCTCACTTGTACTGTATCAAAACATTCAGATATATCACTGACCTCACTTGTACTGTTAATAGCCATTCAGCTAGATCACTGACCGCACTTGTACAGTAACTAACCATCCATATATATGGCTGACCTCACTTGTACAGTAACTACCCATCCAGATACATCACTGACCGCACTTATACTGTAACTACCCATCCAGATATATCACTGACCTCATTTGTGCAGTAACTACCAATCCAGATATATCACTGACCTCACTTGTACTGTAAATTCCCGTCCAGATATATCACAGACTTTGCTTCTACTGTAACTACCTTTTCAGCTACATCACTTACCTCACTTGTACTGTAACTCCCATCCTGATATATCACTGACATCACTTGAACTGTCACAACCCATTCAGATATATCACTAACCTCACTTGTTCTGTAACAACCCATCCAGATAGATCACTAACCTCACTTGTCATATAACTACCCATCCAGATATATCACTGACCTCTTTGTACTGTAACTTCCCAACCAGATATATCACTGAGCTCACTTGCACTGTAACTACCCATCCAGACATGTCACTGACCTCTCTTGTACTGTAAATTCCCTTCCAGATATATCACAGACGTCGCTTGTACTGTAACTACCTGTTAGCTACATCACTGAACGCACTTGTCCTGTAAGTACCCATTCAGGTATGTCACTGACCTCACTTGTACTGTAACTACCCAAACAGAAAAATCACTGATGTCACTTGTATTGTAACTACCCATCCACATATATCACTGACCTCACTTGTACTGTAACTGCCCATACATATATATCACTGACATCACTTGCACTGTAACTACCCATTCAGCTTTATCAATGACCACACTTGTTTTGTAATTACCCATCCTGATATATCACTGACCTCACATTTACTGCAACTACATATTCAGATATATCACTGACCTCATCTGTACTGCAACTACCCATCCTGATATATCACTGACCGCACTTGTACTGTAACTACCCATTCAGCTATATCACTGACCTCACTTGTACTACAACTACCCATCCAGATAGATCACTGACCTCACTTGTACTGTAACTACCCATCCAGATAGATCACTGACCTCAGTTGTACTGTAACTAGCCATTCAGCAATATCATTGACCTCACCTGTGCTGTAACTACCCATCCAGATATTTCACTGACCTCATTTGTACTGAAACTACCCAACCAGATATATTACTGACCGCACTTGGACCGTAACTACCAATTCAGATATATCAGTAACATGACTTGTACTGTAACGTCGCTTCCAGATATATCACTGACCGCTTTTGTACTGTAAATAGCTATTCAGCTTGTTCACTGACCACACTTGACATGTAAATTCCCATCCAGATATAACACAGACGTCGCTTGTACTGTATCTACCTGTTAAGCTACATCACTGACCGCACTTGGACTGGAAGTACCCATTCAGCTATATCACTGACATCACTTGTACTGTAAATACCCATGCAGAAACATCACTGATGTCACTTGTCCTGCAACTACCCATCCACATATATCACTGACCTCACATTTACTGTAACTAATCATTCAGATATATCACTGACATCACTTGTACTGTAACTACCCATTCAGCTTTATCACTGACCACACTTATTTTGTAATTACCCATCCTGATATATCACTGACCTCACTTGTACTGTAACTAGCCATTCAGCTATATCACTGACCTCACTTGTACTGTAACTCCCATCCTGATATATCACTGACATCACTTGCACTGTAACTACCCATCCTGAAATATCACTGACCTCACTTGCACAGTAACTACCCATCCAGATATATCACTGACCTCACTTGTACTGCAACAACCCACACAGATATATCACTGATGTCACTTGTACTGAAACTACTCATTCACTTTTAAGACTGACCTCACATTTCCTGTAACTACCCATCCACATATATCACTGTCCTCACATTTACTGTAACTACATATTCAGATATATCACTGACCAGACTTGTATTGTAATTACCCATCCTGATATATCACTGACCTCACTTGCACTGTAACTACCCATACAGATATACCACTGACATCACTTGGACAGTGACTACACATCCTGATTGATCACTGACATCACTTGTACAGTAACTACCCATCCTGTTATATCACTGATCTCACTTGTACTATAACTACCCATCCAGATACATCACTGACCTCATTTGTACTGTAACTGCCCATCCAGATATATAACTGACCTCAATTGTACTGTAACTACCCATCCACATATATCACTGACCTCACTTGTTCTGTAGCTTCCCATCGAGATATATCACAGACCTCGCTTGTGCTGTAACTACCCGTTCGGCTCTTTCACTGACCGCACTTGTACTGCATCTATACATTCAGCTATATCACTGACCTCACTTGTACTGTTACTACCCATTCAGCTATATCACTGACCTCACTTGCACTGTAACTACCCATCCAGATATATCACTGACCTCACTGGTACTGTAACTACCCACTCAGCTGAATCATTGACCTCAGTTGTACTGTAACTACCCATCCTGATATATTACTGACCTCACTTGTACAGTAACTACGCATCCAGATATATCACTTACCTCACTTGAACTGTAACTATTCATCCAGAAATATCACTGACCTCACTTGTACTGTATCTACCCATCCAGATATTGCTCTGACCCAACTTGTACTGTAACTACCCATCCAGATATATCAGCAACCTCACTTGTACTGGAACTACCCATCCAGATATGTCGCTGACCTTACCTGCAGTGAAACCACTCATCCAGATATATCACTGACATCACTTGTACTGGAACTACCCATCCTGATACATCACTGACCTCACTTGTACTTTAACTACACGTCCCGATATATCACTGACCACACTTGGACAGTAACTACCCATCCAGAAAAATCGCTGACGTCACTTGTACTGCAACTACCCATCCTGATAGATCACTGACCTCATTTGTACTGTAACTACCCATCCTGATCTATCACTGAGCTCATTTGTACGGGAACTACGCATCCTGTTATATCACTGACATCATTTGTACTGTAACTACCCATCCTGATCTATCACTGAGCTCATTTGTACGGGAACTACGCATCCTGATATATCACTGACCTAACTTGTACTGTAACTAAACATCCTGATAGATCACTGACCTCACTTGACCCGTAACTACCCATCCAGATATGTCGCCGACCTTAATTGGAGTGTAACCACCCATCCAGAAATTTCACTTAAACAACTTGTACTGTAACTACCCTATCCGATATAATAGTAACCTAACTTGTACTATATCTACCCATCCAGATATATCACTGACCTCACTTGTACTGTAACTAACCATCCAGATATATCGCTGACCTCAGTTTTTAGAATTAGAATTAGAATTAGAACATTGCAGCGCAGTACAGGCCCTTCGGCCCTCGATGTTGCGCCGACCTGTGAAACCATCTGACCTACACTCTTCCATTTTCATCCATATGTCTATCCAATGACCACTTAAATGCGCTTAAGGTTGGAGAATCTACCACTGCTGCAGGCAGGGCGTTCCACGCCCTTTCTACTCTCTGAGTAAAGAAACCACCTCTCACATCTGTCCTATATCTATCACCCCTCAACTTGAAGCTATGTCCCCTCGTGTTTGCCATCACCATCCGAGGAAAAAGACGCTCACTATCCGCCCTATCTAACCCTCTGATTATCTTATATGTCTCTATTAAGTCACCTCTCCTCCTCCTTCTCTCCAACGAAAACAACCTCAAGTTCCTCAGCCTTTCCTCGTAAGACCTTCGCTCCATACCAGGCAACATCCTAGTAAATCTCCTCTGCACCCTTTCCATAGCTTCCACATCCTTCCTATAATGCGGTGACCAGAACTGCACGCAATACTCCAGGTGCGGCCTCACCAGAGTTTAAGACAGCTGCTGCATGACCTCGTGGCTCCGAAACTCGATCCCCTTACTAATAAAAGCTAACACACCATATGCCTTCTTAACAGCCCTATTAACCTGGGTAGCAACTGAGCTCACTTGGACTGCAATTACCCAAACAGATATATCATTGACCTCACGTGTACTATAACTACCCATCCAGATATATTACTAAGCTCACTTGTACAGTAACAACCCATCCAGATATATCACTAACCTCACTTGAACTGTAACTACCCATCCAGATATATCACTGACCTCACTTGAACTGTAACTACCCATCCAGATATATCACTGGCCTCACTTGAACTGTAACGTCCCATCCTGATATATCACTGACCTCACTTGTGAAGGAACTACACATCCAGATATAACGATGACCTCACTTGCACTGTAACTGCCCATCCTGACACATCACTGACCTCACTTGTACTGTAACTCCCCATCCTGATACATCACTGATCTCACTTGTACCGTCGCTACCCATCCAGATATATCACTGACCTCACTTGCACTGTAACTACCCATCCATATTTATCACTGATCTCTCTTGTACAGTAACTACCCATTCAGATATATCACTGACCTCTCTAGTACTGTAACTATCCATCCAGATATATCACTGACCTCACCAGTGCTGCTAATACCCTTCCAGATATATCACTGACCTCACTTGGTCTGTAACTACTCTTCCAGATATTTCACTGACCTCTCTTGTACTGGTACTACTCTTCCAGATATATCACTGGCCTCACTTGAACTGTAACTACCCATTCAGATATATCACTGATCTCACTTGTACTGCAACTACTCATCTAGATATATCACTGACTTCACTGATACTGTAAATAACCATCCTATATATCAGTGAGCTCACTTGAACTAGAACTACCCATCCACTTTATCGCTGACCTCACTTGTCCTGTAACTCCACATTCGGATATGAATCACTGACCACACTTGAACTGTAACTACCCTTCCAGATGTATCACTGATCTCAATTGCACTGTAACTACCCATCCAGATACTTCACTGACCTCACTTGTACTGCAACTATCCATCCCTATATATCACTGACCTCACCAGTACTGCAAATACACTTCCAGATATCTCACTGACCTCACTTATGCTCTAACTACTCGTCCAGATATATCACTGACCACTCTTGTACTGTATCTAATCATCCAGATATATCACAGATCTCACTTGAACTGCGACTACTCATCATGATATAACAATAACCTCACTTGTACTGTAATTACGCATCCAGATATATCATTGACCTCACGTGTAATATAACAACCCATCCAGATATATCACTGACCTCACTTGTCCTGTAACTAACCGTCCTATATATCTGTGAGCTCACTTGAACTGTAACTACCCATCCACTTTATCGCTGGCCTCACTTGTACTGTAATACCCCATCCGGAAATATATCACTGACCACACTTGAACTGTAACTACCCGTCCAGATATATCGCTGAACTCACTTGTCCTGTAACTATCCATCCGATATATCACTGATCTCAAATGTACTGTAACTACCCATTCAGCTATATCACTGACCGCACTTGTACTGAAACTACGCATTCAGCGATATCACTGACCTCACCTGTACTGTAACTACCCATCCAGCTATATCAGTGACTTCACTTGTACTGTAACTACCCATCAAGATATATAACTGACCTCACTTGCAGTGTAACTACCCATCCAGCTATATCATGACCTCACTTGTCCTGTATCGACCCATCCAAAAATATATCACTGACCTCACTTGTCCTGCAACTACCCAACCAGATATATCACTGACCTCACTTGTTCTGTAAATACCCATCCAGATAGATCACTGACCGCACTTGTACTGTTACTATCCATTCAGCTACATCACTGACCGCACTTGTACTATACCTGCCCATTCAGCAATATCACTGACTTCACTTGTACAGTAACTACCCATACAGATATATCAGTGACCTCACTTGTACTGTAACTACCCATTCAGCTTTTTCATTGTCCTCACTTGTACTGTAACTACCCTTCCTGATATATCACTGACCTCACTTGTACTGTAATTACCCATCCAGATATATCACTGACCTCACGTGTACTATAACTACCCATCCAGATATATCAATAACCTCACTTCTACTGCAACTACCCATACAGATATATCACTGACCTCACTTGTACTGCAACAACACATCCATTTATATCACTGAACTCACTTGTATTGTAACTAACCATCCTGATGAATCACTGACATCACTTGTACTTTAACTACCCATCCAGATATATAACTGACCTCTCTTGCACTGTGACTACCCACCAGATATATCACTGACCTCACTTGTACTGTAATTACAAATCCAGATATATCACTGAACTCACTTGTATTGTAACTACCCATCCATATATATCACTGACCTCACTTGTACTACAACTACCCATACAGATATATCACTGACCTCACTTGTACTGCAACTACAAATCCAGATATATCACTGACCTCACTTGTACTACAACTACCCATCCAGATATATAACTGACCTCTCTTGCACTGTGACTACGCACCAGATATATCACTGACCTCACTTGAACTGTAACCACCCATCCAGATATATCACTGACCTCACTTGTACTGTAAATACCCATCCAGATATATCACTAACCTCACTTGTACTGTAACTACCCTTCCAGGTACATCACTGATCTCTCTTGTGCAGCAACGACCCATCCAGATATATCGCTGACCTCACTTGTACTGTAACTACCCATCCAGATATATCACTGACCTCACTTGAACTGTAACTACCCATTCAGATATATCACTGATCTCACTTGTACTGCAACTACTCATCTAGATATAACAAGAACCTCACTTGTACTCAAACTACCCATCCAGATATATCACTAACCTCACTTGCACTGTAACTACCCTTCCAGGCATATCAATGATCTCTCTTGTACAGCAACTACCCTTCCAGATATATCACTGACCTCACTTGTACTATAACTATCCATCCAGATATATCACTGACCTCACCAGAACTGGAAATACCCTTCCAACTATATCACTGACCTCACGTGTTCTGTAACTACCCATGCAGATATATCACTGACCTCACTTGTACTCGAACTACACATCCAGATATATCACTGACATCACTTGTACTGTAACTAACCATCCGGATATGAATCACTGACCACACTTGAACTGTAACTACCCATCCAGATATATCACAAACCTCACTTGCACTGTAACTACCCATTCATATATATCACAGATCTCACTTGTGCTGGAACTACTCATCTGGATATAACAATGACCTCACTTGTGCTGTAACTACTCACCCAGATATACCGCTGACCTCTCTTGTACTGTAACCACCAGTCCAAATATATCACAGTCCTCACATGTACTGTAACAACAGTTCCTGATATATCACTGAACTCATGAGTACTATAACTACCCATCCTGATATATCACTGACCTCACTTGTAGTGTAACAACCCATCCAGATAAATCACTGACCTCACTTGAACTGTAAATAATCGTCCTATATATCTGTGAGCTCACTTGTACTGTAACTCCCCATCTGGATATATATCACTGACGACACTTGAACTGTAACAACCCATCCAGATATATCGCTGACCTCACTTGTACTGTAACTATTCATCCTATATATCACTGACCTCAAATGTACTGTAACTACCCATCCAGCTACATCACTGACCTCACTTGTACTGTAACTAACCATCCAGCTATATCACTGACCTCACTTGTACTGTAACTACCAATCCAGATATATCACTGACCTCACTTGTACTGGAACTACCCTTTCAGCTTTATCACTGAACTCACTTGTTCTGTAACTACCAAACCAAAAATATATCTGTGACATCACTTGTACTGTAACTACCCAACCAGATATATCACTGACCGCACTTGTACTGTAACTACCCTTTCAGCTTTATCACTGACCTCACTTGTACTGCAACTACCCAACCAGATATATCACTGACCTCACTTGTTCTGTAAATATCCATCCAGATAGATCACTGACCGTACTTGTACTGTCACTATCCATTCAGATATATCACTGACCTCACTTGTCCTATAACTACCCATTCAGCAATATCACTGACTTCACTTGCACAGTAACTACCCATCCAGATATATCAGTGACCTCACTTGTACTGCAACTACCCATTCAGCTTTTTCATTGACCTCACTTGTACTGTGAATCCCCTTCCTAATATATCACTGACCTCACTTGTACTGTAATTACCCATCCAGATATATCACTGACCTCACGTGTACTATAACTACCCATCCAGATATATCAATAACCTCACTTGTACTGCAACCACCCATACAGATATATCACTGACCTCACTTGTGCTGTAACTACTCATCCAGATATACCGCTGACCTCTCTTGTACTGTAACCACCCGTCCAGATATATCACAGTCCTCACATGTACTGTAACTTCAGTTCCTGATATATCACTGAACTCACTTTTACTGTAATTACCCATCCAGATATATCATTGAACTCATGAGTACTATAACTACCCATCCTGATATATCACTGACCTCACTTGTACTGTAACAACCCATCCAGATATATCACTGACCTCACTTGAACTGTAAATAATCGTCCTATATATCTGTGAGCTCACTTGTACTGTAACTCCCCATCTGGATATATATCACTGACGACACTTGAACTGTAACAACCCATCCAGATATATCGCTGACCTCACTTTTTTTAGAATTAGAATTAGAATATTACAGCGCAGTACAGGCCCTTCGGCCCTCGATGTTGCGCCGATCATCTGACCTACACTATTCCATTTACATCCATATGTCTATCCAATGACCACTTAAATGCCCTTAAAGTTGGCGAGTCTACTACTGTTGCAGGCAGGGCGTTCCACGCCCCTACTACTCTCTGCGTAAAGAAACTACCTCTGACATCTGTCCTATATCTTTCACCCCTCAACTTAAAGCTATGTCCCCTCGTGTTTGTCATCCTCATCCGAGGAAAAAGACTCTCACTATCCACCCTATCTAACCCTCTGATTATCTTGTATGTCTCTATTAAGTCACCTCTCCTCCTCCTTCTCTCTAACGAAAACAACCCCAAGTCCCTCAGCCTTTCCTCGTAAGACCTTCCTTCCATACCAGGCAACATCCTAGTAAATCTCCTCTGCACCCTTTCCAAAGCTTCGACATCCTTCCTATAATGCGGTGACCAGAACTGCACGCAATACTCCAGTTGCGGCCTCACCAGAGTTTTGTACAGCTGCATCATGACCCCGTGGCTCTGAAACTCGATCCCCCTACTAATAAAGGCTAACACACCATATGCCTTCTTAACAGCCCTATTAACCTGGGTAGCAACTTTCAGGGATTTATGTACCTGGATACCAAGATCTCTCTGCTCATCTACACTACCAAGAATCTTCCCATTAGCCCAGTACTCTGCATTGCTGTTACTCCTTCCAAAGTGAATCACCTCACACTTTTCCGCATTAAACTCCATTTGCCATCTCTCAGCCCAGCTCTGCAGCCTATCTATGTCCCTCTGTACCCTACAACACCCTTCGACACTATCCACAACTCCACCGACCTTCGTGTCATCCGCAAATTTACTAACCCACCCTTCTACACCCTCTTCCAGGTCGTTTATAAAAATGACAAACAGCAGTGGCCCCAAAACAGAACCTTGCGGTACACCACTAGTAACTAAACTCCAGGATGAACATTTGCCATCAACCACCACCCTCTGTCTTCTTTCAGCTAGCCAATTTCTGATCCAAAGCTCTAAATCACCTTCAACCCCATACTTGCGTATTTTCTGCAATAGCCTACCGTGGGGAACCTTATCAAACGCCTTACTGAAATCCATATACACCACATCCACGGCTTTACCCTCATCCACCTGTTTGGTCACCTTCTCGAAAAACTCAATAAGGTTTGTGAGGCACGACCTACCTTTCACAAAACCGTGCTGACTATCGCAAATGAACTTATTCTTTTCCAGATGATTATAAATCCTGTCTCTTATAACCTTTTCCAACATTTTACCCACAACCGAAGTAAGGCTCACAGGTCTATAATTACCAGGGCTGTCTCTACTCCCCTTCTTGAACAAGGGGACAACATTTGCTATCCTCCAGTCCTCCGGCACTACTCCTGTCGACAATGACGACTTAAAGATCAACAACAACGGCTCTGCAATCTCCTCCCTGGCTTCCCAGAGAATCCTAGGATAAATCCCATCTGGCCCAGGGGACTTATCTATTTTCACTCTTTCCAAAATTGCTAACACCTCCTCCTTGTGAATCTCAATCCCATCTAGCCTAGTAGGCTGTATCTCAGTAATCTCCTCGGCAACATTTTCTTTCTCTACTGTAAATACTGACGAAAAATATTAATTTAACGCTTCCCCTATCTCCTCTGATTCCGCACACAACTTCCCACTACTATCCTTGATTGGCCCTGTTCTAACTCTTATCATTCGTTTATTCCTGATATACCTATAGAAAGCCTTAGGGTTTTCTTTGATCCTATCCGCCAATGACTTCTCGTGTCCTCTCCTTGCTCTTCTTAGCCCTCCCTTTAGATCCTTCCTGGCTAGCTTGTAACTCTCAAGCGCCCTAACTGAGCCTTCACGTCTCATCCTAACATAAGCCGCCCTCTTCCTCTTGACAAGCGCATCAACTTCTTGAGTAAACCACGGCTCCCTTGCTCGACAACTTCCTCCCTGCCTGACAGGTACTTGTACTGTAACTATTCATCCTATATATCACTGACCTCAAATGTACTGAAACTACCCATCCAGCTACATCACTGACCTCACTTGTACTGTAACTAACCATCCAGCTATATCACTGACCTCAATTGTACTGTAACTACCAATCCAGATATATCACTGACCTCACTTGTACTGGAACTACCCTTTCAGCTTTATCACTGAACTCACTTGTTCTGAAACTACCAAACCAAAAATATATCTGTGACATCACTTGTACTGTAACTACCCAACCAGATATATCACTGACCGCACTTGTACTGTAACTACCCATTCAGCTGTTTCAGTGACCTCACTTGTACTGTAACTACCCTTTCAGCTTTATCACTGACCTCACTTGTCCTGCAACTACCCAACCAGATATATCACTGACCTCACTTGTTCTGTAAATATCCATCCAGATAGATCACTGACCGTACTTGTACGGTCACTATCCATTCAGCTATATCACTGACCTCACTTGTCCTATAACTACCCAGTCAACAATATCACTGACTTCACTTGCACAGTAACTACCCATCCAGATATATCAGTGACCTCACTTGTACTGCAACTACCCATTCAGCTTTTTCATTGACCTCACTTGTACTGTGACTCCCCTTCCTGATATATCACCGACCTCACTTGTACTGTAATTACCCATCCAGATATATCACGACCTCACGTGTACTTTAACTACCCATCCAGATATATCAATAACCTCACTTGTACTGCAACTACCCATACAGATATGTCACTGACCTCACTTGTTCTGCAACTACAAATCCAGATATATCACTGAACTCACTTGCATTGTAACTACCCATCCTGATGAATCACTGACCTCACTTGTACTTTAACTACCCATCCAGATATATCACTGACCTCACTTATGCTACAACTACCCACCCAGATATATAACTGACCTCTCTTGCACTGTGACTACCCACCAGATATATCACTGACCTCACTTGAACTGTAACTACCCATCCAGATATATCACTGACCTCACTTGTACTGTAACTACCCATCCAGATATATCACTAACCTCACTTGCACTGTCACTACCCTTCCAGGTACATCACTGATCTGTCTTGTACAGAAACTACCCATCCAGATATATCACTGACCTCACTTGTACTGTAACTATCCATCCAGATATATCACTGATCTCACCAGAACTGCAAATACCCTTCCATCTATGTCACTGACCTTACGTGTGCTGTAACTACCCTTCCAGATATATCACTGACCTCTCTTGTACTGTGACGACCCATCCAGATATATCACTGACCTCACTTGAACTGTAACTACCCATTCAGATAGATCACTGATCTCACCTGTACTGCAACTACTCATCTTG
Organism: Heterodontus francisci; assembly: GCF_036365525.1. Lineage (NCBI taxonomy): Eukaryota > Metazoa > Chordata > Chondrichthyes > Heterodontiformes > Heterodontidae > Heterodontus > Heterodontus francisci. The sequence goes on from NC_090398.1 coordinate 60,648,699, forward strand.
ATATAACAAGAACCTCACTTGTACTGTAACTACCCATCCAGATATATCACTAACCTCACTTGCACTGTAACTACCCTTCCAGGTATATCAGTGATCTCTCTTGTACAGCAACTACCCATCCAGATATATCACTGACCTCACTTGTACTGTAACTATCCATCCAGATATATCACTGACCTCACCAGAACTGCAAATACCCTTCCATCTATATCACTGACCTCACGTGCACTGTAACTACCCATGCAGATATATCACTGACCTCACTTGTACTCGAACTACACATCCAGATATATCACTGACATCACTTGTACTGTAACTAACCATCCTATATATCAGTGAGCTCACTTGAACTACAACTACCCATCCACTTTATCGCTGACCTCACTTGTACTGTAACTCCCCATCCGGATGTGAATCACTGACCACACTTGAACTGTAACTACCCATCCAGATATATCACAAACCTCACTTGCACTGTAACTACCCATTCATATATATCACAGATCTCACTTGTGCTGGAACTACTCATCTAGATATAACAATAACCTCACTTGTGCTGTCACGACTCATCCAGATATACCGCTGACCTCTCTTGTACTGTAACCACCCGTCCAGATATATCACAGTCCTCACATGTACTGCAACCACACATCCAGATATATCACTGACCCCACTTGTACTGGAACTATCCAAGCAGATATATCGCTGACCTCACTTGTACTGTCACAACAGTTCCTGATATATCACTGACCTCACTAGCACTGTAACTACCCATCCAGATATATCACTAACCTCACTTGCACTGTAACAACCCATCCAGATATATCACTGACCTCACTTGAACAGTAACTACCAATCCAGATATATCACTGAACTCACTTGTCCTGTAACTAATCGTCCTATACATCTGTGAGCTCACTTGTACTGTAACTACCCATCGACTTTATCGCTGACCTCACGTGTGCTATAACTCCCCATCAGGATATATATCACTGACGACACTTGAACTGTAACAACCCATCCAGATATTTCGCTGACCTCACTTGTACTGTAACTATTCATCCTTTATTTCACTGACCTCAAATGTACTGTAACTACCCATTCAGCTATATCACTGACCTCACTTGTAATGTAACTACCCATCCAGATATATCACTGACCTCACTTGTACTGTAACTACCCATCCAGCTATATCACTGACCTCACTTGTACTGCAACTACCCATCCAGATATATCACTGACCTCACTTGTACTGTAACTAACCATCCAGCTATATCACTGACCTCACTTGTACTGTAACTACCAATTCAGTTATATCACTGACCTCACTTGTACTGTAACTACGCATTCAGCTATATCACTGACAGCACTTGTACTGTAACTACCCATCCAGCTATATCACTGACCTCACTTGTACTGTAACTACCCATCCAGATATATCACTGACCTCACTTGTACTGTAACTACCCCTCCAGCTATATCACTGACCTCACTTGTACTGCAACTACCATTTCAGCTTTATCACTGACCTCACTTGTACTGTAACTACCCAACCAGATATATCACTGACCTCGCTTGTTCTGTAACTACCCATCCAGATATATCACTGACCGCACTTGTACTGTAACTATCAATTCAGCAATATCACTGACTTCACTTGTACAGTAACGACCCATCCAGATATATCAGTGACCTCACTTGTACTGTAACTATCCATTCAGCTTTTTCACTGACCTCACCTGCACTGTAACTACCCTTCCAGATATATCAATGACCTAACTTGTACTGTAACTATCCATCCAGATATATCACTGACCTCACCAGTACTGCAAATACCCTTCCAGATATATCACTGACCTCACTGGTGCTGTAACTACTCTTCCAGATATTTCACTGACCTCTCTTGTACTGTAACGACCCATCCGGATATATCACTGACCTCACTTGAACTGTAACTACCCATCTAGATATAACAATAACCGCACTTGTACTGTTACTGCCCATCCAGATATATCACTGTCCTCACATGTAATGTAATCACACATCCAGATATATCACTGACCCCACTTGTCCTGTAACTACCCATGCAGTTGTATCACTGACCTCACTTGTACTCTAACTACCCATCCAGATATTTCACTGACCAAACTTGTACTGCAACTACCCATCCAGACAGATCACTGATCTCACTTGCTCTGTAACGAGACAACCAGATATGTCGCTGTCCTTACTTGTACTGTAAACACACATCCAGATATATCACTGACCTCACTTGTACTGTAACCACCGATCAAGATATATCACTGACCTCCCTTGCACTGTATCTAATCATCCAGATATATCACTGACCTCACTTGTACTGCAACTACACATCCAGATATATCACTGACCTCACTTGTACTGTAACTAACCATCCTGATATATCACTGAACTCACTTGTACTGTAACTACACATCATGATATATCACTGACGTCACTTGTACTGTAACTACCCTTCTAGATGCATCACTGACCTCACATGTACTGTAACTACTCACATAGATATATCACTGATGTCACTTGTACAGTGACTACCAATCACCATAGATCACTGAATTCACATTTACTGCAACGACCCATCCACATATATCGCTGACATCACTTGTACCGTCACTATCCATCCTATATATCACAGATCTCACTTGCACTGGAAATACCTATTCAGCTACAACACAGACCGCACTTGTACTGTAACTACCCATTCAGCTATATCACTGACAGCACTTGAACTGTAACTACCCATTCAGCGATCTCACTGACTTCAATTGTACTGTATCTAACCATCCAGATATATCAGAGACCACACTTGTGCTGTAGCTATCCATTCAGCATTATCACTGACCTCACTTGTACTGCACCTACCCAACCAGATATATCACTGGGGGGGGAAATTTTGTTTCAGATATATCACTGACCTCACTTGTTCTGTAAATATCCATCCAGATAGATCACTGACCGTACTTGTACTGTCACTATCCATTCAGATATATCACTGACCGCACTTGTACTATAACTACCCATTCAGCAATATCACTGACTTCACTTGTACAGTAACTACCCACCCAGATATATCAGTGACCTCACTTGTACTGGAACTACCCATTCAGCTTTTTCATTGACTTCACTTGCACTGTGACTCCCCTTCCTGATATATCACAGACCTCACTTGTACTGTAACTACCCATTCAGCTATATCACTGACCTCACGTGTACTATAACTACCCATCCAGATATATCACTGACCTCACTTGCACTGTAACTACCCATCCAGCTATATCACTGACCTCACTTGTACTGCAACTACCCATCCAGATATATCACTGACCTCACTTGTACTGTAACTAACCATCCAGCTATATCACTGACCTCACTTGTACTGTAACTACCAATTCAGATATATCACTGACCTCACTTGTACTGTAACTACCCATCCAGCTATATCACTGACCTCACTTGTTCTGCAACTACACAACCAGATATATCACTGACCTCACTTGTTCTGCAACTACCCATTCAGATATATCACTGACCGCACTTGTACTGTAACTATCCATTCAGCTATATTAGTGACCGCACTTGTACTGCAGATACCTTTTCAGCTTTATCACTGTCCTCACTTGTAATACATCTACCCATCCAAAAATATATCACTGACCTCACTTGTACTGCAACTACCCAACAAGATATATCACTGGGGGGGAAATTTTGTTTCAGATATATCACTGACCTCACTTGTTCTGTAAATATCCATCCAGATCGATCACTGACCGTACTTGTACTGTCACTATCCATTCAGATATATCACTGACCGCACTTGTACTATAACTACCCATTCAGCAATATCACTGACTTCACTTGTACAGTAACTACCCACCCAGATATATCAGTGACCTCACTTGTACTGGAACTACCCATTCAGCTTTTTCATTGACTTCACTTGCACTGTGACTCCCCTTCCTGATATATCACTGACCTCACGTGTACTATAACTACCCATCCAGATATATCAATAACCTCACTTGTACTGCAACTACCCATACAGATATATCACTGACCTCACTTGTACTGCAACTACCCAAACAGATATATCACTGACCTCACTTGCACTGCAACTACCCATACAGATATATCACTGACCTCACTTGCACTGCAACTACACATCCAGATATATCACTGAACTCACTTGTATTGTAACTACCCATCCAGATAGATCACTGACCTCACTTGTACTGTAACTACCCATCCAAATATATCACTAACCTCACTTGCACTGTAACTACCCTTCCAGGTATATCACTGATCTCTCTTGTACAGCAACTATCCATCCAGATATATCACTGACCTCACCAGAACTGCAAATATCCTTCCATCTACATCACTGACCTCACGTGTGCTGTAACTACCCTTCCAGATATATCACTGACCTCTCTTGTACTGTGACGACCCATCCAGATATATCACTGACCTCACTTGAACTGTAACTACCCATTCAGATATGTCACTGATCTCACTTGCACTGCAACTACTCATCTAGATATGACAAGAACCTCACTTGTACTGTAACTACGAATCCAGATATACCGCTGACCTCACTTGTACTGTAACCACCCATCCAGATATATCACTGACCTCACTTGTACTGTAACTAACCATCCTATATATCAGTGAGCTCACTTGAACTATAACTACCCATCCACTTTATCGCTGACCTCACTTGTACTGTAATTACCCATCCGGATATGAATCATTGATCACACTTGAACTGTAACTACCCATCCAGATATATCACAAAGCTCACTTGTACTGTAACTATCCAAGCAGATATATCGCTGAGCTCACTTGTACTGTAACTACCCATCCTGATATATCACTGACCTCACTTGTACTGTCACAACAGTTCCTGATATATCACTGACCTCACTTGTACTGTAATTACCCATCCAGATATATCACTGACCTCACTTGAACTGTGACTACCCATCCAGATATATCACTGACCTCACTTGTCCTGTAACTAATCTTCCTATATATCTGTGAGCTCACTTGTACTGGATCTACCCATCGACTTTATCGCTGACTTCACTTGTACTGTAACTCCCCATCAGGATATATATCACAGACCACACTTGAACTATAACTACCCATCCAGATATATCGCTGACCTCACTTGTACTGTAACTATCCATCCTATATATCACTGAACTCAAATGTACTGTAACTACCCATTCAGCTATATCACTGACCTCACTTGTCCTGTAACTACCCATCCAGATATATCACTGACCTCACTTGTACTGTAACGACCCATTCAGACATATCACTGTTCTCACTTGTACTGCAACTACTCATCTAGATATAACAATAACCTCACTTGTACTGTAACTACCAAACCAGAGATACCGCTGACCTCACTTGCACTGTAACTACACATCCAGATATATCACTGAACTCACTTGTACTGTAACAACCCTTCCTGATATATCACTGACCCCACTTGTACTGGAACTACCCATTCAGCTTTATCACTGACCTTATTTGTACTGTAACAACCCTTCCTGATATATCACTGACCTCACTTGTACTGTAATTACCCATCCAGCTATATCACTGACCTCACTTGTACAGTAACGACCCATCCAGATATATCAGTGACCTCACTTGTACTGTAACTATCCATTCAGCTTTTTCACTGACCTCACCTGCACTGTAACTACCCTTCCAGATATATCACTGACCTAACTTGTACTGTAACTATCCATCCAGATATATCACTGACCTCACCAGTACTGCAAATACCCTTCCAGATATATCACTGACCTCACTGGTGCTGTAACTACTCTTCCAGATATTTCACTGACCTCTCTTGTACTGTAACGACCCATCCGGATATATCACTGACCTCACTTGAACTGTAACTACCCATCTAGATATAACAATAACCGCACTTGTACTGTAACTGCCCATCCAGATATATCACTGTCCTCACATGTAATGTAATCACACATCCAGATATATCACTGACCCCACTTGTCCTGTAACTACCCATGCAGTTGTATCACTGACCTCACTTGTACTCTAACTACCCATCCAGATATTTCACTGACCAAACTTGTACTGCAACTACCCATCCAGACAGATCACTGATCTCACTTGCTCTGTAACGAGACAACCAGATATGTCGCTGTCCTTACTTGTACTGTAAACACACATCCAGATATATCACTGACCTCACTTGTACTGTAACCACCGATCAAGATATATCACTGACATCCCTTGCACTGCATCTAATCATCCAGATATATCACTGACCTCACTTGTACTGTAACTAATCATGCAGATATATCGCTGACCTCACTTGTACTGCAACTACACATCCAGATATATCACTGACCTCACTTGTACTGTAACCACCGATCAAGATATATCACTGACCTCCCTTGCACTGTATCTAATCATCCAGATATATCACTGACCTCACTTGTACTGCAACTACACATCCAGATATATCACTGACCTCACTTGTACTGTAACTCACCATCCTGATATATCACTGAACTCACTTGTACTGTAACTACACATCATGATATATCACTGACGTCACTTGTACTGTAACTACCCATCTAGATGCATCACTGACCTCACATGTACTGTAACTACTCACATAGATATATCACTGATGTCACTAATACAGTGACTACCAATCACCATAGATCACTGAATTCACATTTACTGCAACGACCCATCCACATATATCGCTGACATCACTTGTACCGTCACTATCCATCCTATATATCACAGATCTCACTTGCACTGGAAATACCTATTCAGCTACAACACAGACCGCACTTGTACTGTAACTACCCATTCAGCTATATCACTGACAGCACTTGAACTGTAACTACCCATTCAGCGATCTCACTGACTTCAATTGTACTGTATCTAACCATCCAGATATATCAGAGACCACACTTGTGCTGTAGCTATCCATTCAGCATTATCACTGACCTCACTTGTACTGCAACTACCCAACCAGATATATCACTGGGGGGGGAAATTTTGTTTCAGATATATCACTGACCTCACTTGTTCTGTAAATATCCATCCAGATAGATCACTGACCGTACTTGTACTGTCACTATCCATTCAGATATATCACTGACCGCACTTGTACTATAACTACCCATTCAGCAATATCACTGACTTCACTTGTACAGTAACTACCCACCCAGATATATCACTGACCTCACTTGTACTGGAACTACCCATTCAGCTTTTTCATTGACTTCACTTGCACTGTGACTCCCCTTCCTGATATATCACTGACCTCACTTGTACTGTAACTACCCATTCAGCTATATCACTGACCTCACGTGTACTATAACTACCCATCCAGATATATCACTGACCTCACTTGTACTGTAACTACCCATCCAGCTATATCACTGACCTCACTTGTACTGCAACTACCCATCCAGATATATCACTGACCTCACTTGTACTGTAACTAACCATCCAGCTATATCACTGACCTCACTTGTACTGTAACTACCAATTCAGATATATCACTGACCTCACTTGTACTGTAACTACACAACCAGATATATCACTGACCTCACTTGTTCTGCAACTACCCATTCAGATATATCACTGACCGCACTTGTACTGTAACTATCCATTCAGCTATATTAGTGACCACACTTGTACTGCAGATACCTTTTCAGCTTTATCACTGTCCTCACTTGTAATACATCTACCCATCCAAAAATATATCACTGACCTCACTTGTACTGCAACTACCCAACAAGATATATCACTGGGGGGGAAATTTTGTTTCAGATATATCACTGACCTCACTTGTTCTGTAAATATCCATCCAGATCGATCACTGACCGTACTTGTAGTGTCACTATCCATTCAGATATATCACTGACCGCACTTGTACTATAACTACCCATTCAGCAATATCACTGACTTCACTTGTACAGTAACTACACATCCAGATATATCACTGAACTCACTTGTATTGTAACTACCCATCCAGATAGATCACTGACCTCACTTGTACTGTAACTACCCATCCAAATATATCACTAACCTCACTTGCACTGTAACTACCCTTCCAGGTATATCACTGATCTCTCTTGTACAGCAACTATCCATCCAGATATATCACTGACCTCACCCGAACTGCAAATATCCTTCCATCTACATCACTGACCTCACGTGTGCTGTAACTACCCTTCCAGATATATCACTGACCTCTCTTGTACTGTGACGACCCATCCAGATATATCACTGACCTCACTTGAACTGTAACTACCCATTCAGATATGTCACTGATCTCACTTGCACTGCAACTACTCATCTAGATATGACAAGAACCTCACTTGTACTGTAACTACGAATCCAGATATACCGCTGACCTCACTTGTACTGTAACCACCCATCCAGATATATCACTGACCTCACTTGTACTGTAACTAACCATCCTATATATCAGTGAGCTCACTTGAACTATAACTACCCATCCACTTTATCGCTGACCTCACTTGTACTGTAATTACCCATCCGGATATGAATCATTGATCACACTTGAACTGTAACTACCCATCCAGATATATCACAAAGCTCACTTGTACTGTAACTATCCAAGCAGATATATCGCTGAGCTCACTTGTACTGTAACTACCCATCCTGATATATCACTGACCTCACTTGTACTGTCACAACAGTTCCTGATATATCACTGACCTCACTTGTACTGTAATTACCCATCCAGATATATCACTGACCTCACTTGTCCTGTAACTAAACTTCCTATATATCTGTGAGCTCACTTGTACTGGATCTACCCATCGACTTTATCGCTGACCTCACTTGTACTGTAACTCCCCATCAGGATATATATCACAGACCACACTTGAACTATAACTACCCATCCAGATATATCGCTGACCTCACTTGTACTGTAACTATCCATCCTATATATCACTGAACTCAAATGTACTGTAACTACCCATTCAGCTATATCACTGACCTCACTTGTCCTGTAACTACCCATCCAGATATATCACTGACCTCACTTGTACTGTAACGACCCATTCAGACATATCACTGTTCTCACTTGTACTGCAACTACTCATCTAGATATAACAATAACCTCACTTGTACTGTAACTACCAAACCAGAGATACCGCTGACCTCACTTGCACTGTAACTACACATCCAGATATATCACTGAACTCACTTGTACTGTAACAACCCTTCCTGATATATCACTGACCTCACTTGTACTGTAATTAGCCATCCAGATATATCATTGACCTCACGTGTGCTATCACTACCCATCCAGATATTTCACTGACTTCACTTGTCCTGTAACTAATCGTCCTATATATCTGTGAGCTCTCTTATGCTGTAACTACCCATCGACTTTATCGCTGACCTCACTTGTACTGTAACTCCCCATCCGGATATATATCACTGACCACACTTGAGTTGCAACTACCCATCCAGAGATATCGCTGACCTCACTTGTACTGTAACTATCCATCCTATATATCACTGAACTCAAATGTACTGTAACTACCCATTCAGCTGTATCACTGACCGCACTTGTACTGTAACTACGCATTCAGCTATATCACTGACAGCACTTGTACTGTAACTACCCATCCAGCTATATCACTGACCTCACTTGTACTGTAACTACCCATCCAGATATATCACTGACCTCACTTGTACTGTAACTACCCCTCCAGCTATATCACTGACCTCACTTGTACTGCAACTACCATTTCAGCTTTATCACTGACCTCACTTGTACTGTAACTACCCAACCAGATATATCACTGACCTCGCTTGTTCTGTAACTACCCATCCAGATATATCACTGACCGCACTTGTACTGTAATTATCAATTCAGCAATATCACTGACTTCACTTGTACAGTAACGACCCATCCAGATATATCAGTGACCTCACTTGTACTGTAACTATCCATTCAGCTTTTTCACTGACCTCACCTGCACTGTAACTACCCTTCCAGATATATCACTGACCTAACTTGTACTGTAACTATCCATCCAGATATATCACTGACCTCACCAGTACTGCAAATACCCTTCCAGATATATCACTGACCTCACTGGTGCTGTAACTACTCTTCCAGATATTTCACTGACCTCTCTTGTACTGTAACGACCCATCCGGATATATCACTGACCTCACTTGAACTGTAACTACCCATCTAGATATAACAATAACCGCACTTGTACTGTAACTGCCCATCCAGATATATCACTGTCCTCACATGTAATGTAATCACACATCCAGATATATCACTGACCCCACTTGTCCTGTAACTACCCATGCAGTTGTATCACTGACCTCACTTGTACTCTAACTACCCATCCAGATATTTCACTGACCAAACTTGTACTGCAACTACCCATCCAGACAGATCACTGATCTCACTTGCTCTGTAACGAGACAACCAGATATGTCGCTGTCCTTACTTGTACTGTAAACACACATCCAGATATATCACTGACCTCACTTGTACTGTAACCACCGATCAAGATATATCACTGACATCCCTTGCACTGTATCTAATCATCCAGATATATCACTGACCTCACTTGTACTGTAACTAATCATGCAGATATATCGCTGACCTCACTTGTACTGCAACTACACATCCAGATATATCACTGACCTCACTTGTACTGTAACCACCGATCAAGATATATCACTGACCTCCCTTGCACTGTATCTAATCATCCAGATATATCACTGACCTCACTTGTACTGCAACTACACATCCAGATATATCACTGACCTCACTTGTACTGTAACTAACCATCCTGATATATCACTGAACTCACTTGTACTGTAACTATACATCATGATATATCACTGACGTCACTTGTACTGTAACTACCCATCTAGATGCATCACTGACCTCACATGTACTGTAACTACTCACATAGATATATCACTGATGTCACTTGTACAGTGACTACCAATCACCATAGATCACTGAATTCACATTTACTGCAACGACCCATCCACATATATCGCTGACATCACTTGCACCGTAACACCCCATCCAGTATATCACTGACCACACTTGAACTGTAACTACCCAACCAGATATATCGCTGACTTCATTTGTACTGTCACTATCCATCCTATATATCACTGATCTCCCTTGCACTGTAAATACCTATTCAGCTACAACACAGACCGCACTTGTACTGTAACTACCCATTCAGCTATATCACTGACAGCACTTGAACTGTAACTACCCATTCAGCGATCTCACTGACTTCAATTGTACTGTATCTAACCATCCAGATATATCAGAGACCACACTTGTGCTGTAGCTATCCATTCAGCATTATCACTGACCTCACTTGTACTGCAACTACCCAACCAGATATATCACTGGGGGGGGAAATTTTGTTTCAGATATATCACTGACCTCACTTGTTCTGTAAATATCCATCCAGATAGATCACTGACCGTACTTGTACTGTCACTATCCATTCAGATATATCACTGACCGCACTTGTACTATAACTACCCATTCAGCAATATCACTGACTTCACTTGTACAGTAACTACCCACCCAGATATATCAGTGACCTCACTTGTACTGGAACTACCCATTCAGCTTTTTCATTGACTTCACTTGCACTGTGACTCCCCTTCCTGATATATCACTGACCTCACTTGTACTATAACTACCCATCCAGATATATCAATAACCTCACTTGTACTGCAACTACCCATACAGATATATCACTGACCTCACTTGCACTGCAACTACACATCCAGATATATCACTGAACTCACTTGTATTGTAACTACCCATCCAGATAGATCACTGACCTCACTTGTACTGTAACTACCCATCCAAGTATATCACTAACCTCACTTGCACTGTAACTACCCTTCCAGGTATATCACTGATCTCTCTTGTACAGCAACTATCCATCCAGATATATCACTGACCTCACCAGAACTGCAAATATCCTTCCATCTACATCACTGACCTCACGTGTGCAGTAACTACCCTTCCAGATATATCACTGACCTCTCTTGTACTTTGACGACCCATCCAGATATATCACTGACCTCACTTGAACTGTAACTACCCATTCAGATATGTCACTGATCTCACTTGCACTGCAACTAATCATCTAGATATGACAAGAACCTCACTTGTACTGTAACTACGAATCCAGATATACCGCTGACCTCACTTGTACTGTAACCACCCATCCAGATCTTTCACTGACCTCACTTGTACTGTAACTAACCATCCTATATATCAGTGAGCTCACTTGAACTATAACTACCCATCCACTTTATCGCTGACCTCACTTGTACTGTAATTACCCATCCGGATATGAACCATTGATCACACTTGAACTGTAACTACCCATCCAGATATATCACAAAGCTCACTTGTACTGTAACTATCCAAGCAGATATATCGCTGAGCTCACTTGTACTGTAACTACCCATCCTGATATATCACTGACCTCACTTGTACTGTCACAACAGTTCCTGATATATCACTGACCTCACTTGTACTGTAATTACCCATCCAGATATATCACTGACCTCACTTGAACTGTGACTACCCATCCAGATATATCACTGACCTCACTTGTCCTGTAACTAATCTTCCTATATATCTGTGAGCTCACTTGTACTGGATCTACCCATCGACTTTATCGCTGACCTCACTTGTACTGTAACTCCCCATCAGGATATATATCACAGACCACACTTGAACTATAACTACCCATCCAGATATATCGCTGACCTCACTTGTACTGTAACTATCCATCCTATATATCACTGAACTCAAATGTACTGTAACTACCCATTCAGCTATATCACTGACCTCACTTGTACTGTAACTACCCTCCAGATATATCACTGACCTCACTTGTACTGTAACGACCCATTCAGACATATCACTGTTCTCACTTGTACTGCAACTACTCATCTAGATATAACAATAACCTCACTTGTACTGTAACTACCAAACCAGAGATACCGCTGACCTCACTTGCACTGTAACTACACATCCAGATATATCACTGAACTCACTTGTACTGTAACAACCCTTCCTGATATATCACTGACCCCACTTGTACTGGAACTACCCATTCAGCTTTATCACTGACCTCATTTGTACTGTAACAACCCTTCCTGATATATCACTGACCTCACTTGTACTGTAATTACCCATCCAGATATATCATTGACCTCACGTGTGCTATCACTACCCATCCAGATATTTCACTGACTTCACTTGTCCTGTAACTAATCGTCCTATATATCTGTGAGCTCTCTTATGCTGTAACTACCCATCGACTTTATCGCTGACCTCACTTGTACTGTAACTCCCCATCCGGATATATATCACTGACCACACTTGAGCTGCAACTACCCATCCAGCGATATCGCTGACCTCACTTGTACTGTAACTATCCATCCTATATATCACTGACCTCAAATGTACTGTAACTACCCATTCAGCTGTATCACTGACCTCACTTGTACTGTAACTACGCATTCAGCTATATCACTGACAGCACTTGTACTGTAACTACCCATCCAGCTATATCACTGACCTCACTTGTACTGTAACTACCCATCCAGATATATCACTGACCTCACTTGTACTGTAACTACCCCTGCAGCTATATCACTGACCTCACCTGTACTGCAACTACCATTTCAGCTTTATCACTGACCTCACTTGTACTGTAACTACCCAACCAGATATATCACTGACCTCGCTTGTTCTGTAACTACCCATCCAGATATATCACTGACCGCACTTGTACTGTAACTGTCAATTCAGCAATATCACTGACTTCACTTGTACAGTAACGACCCATCCAGATATATCAGTGACCTCACTTGTACTGTAACTATCCATTCAGCTTTTTCACTGACCTCACCTGCACTGTAACTACCCTTCCAGATATATCAATGACCTAACTTGTACTGTAACTATCCATCCAGATATATCACTGACCTCACCAGTACTGCAAATACCCTTCCAGATATATCACTGACCTCACTGGTGCTGTAACTACTCTTCCAGATATTTCACTGACCTCTCTTGTACTGTAACGACCCATCCGGATATATCACTGACCTCACTTGAACTGTAACTACCCATCTAGATATAACAATAACCGCACTTGTACTGTAACTGCCCATCCAGATATATCACTGTCCTCACATGTAATGTAATCACACATCCAGATATATCACTAACCTCACTTGTACTGTAACTACCCATCCAGATAAATCACTGACCTCACTTGTACTGAATCTAACTTTCCAGATATATAACTGACCTCCCTTGTACTGTAACTGCCCGTCCAGATATATCACTGACCTCACTAGTACTGCAACTACCCATTCTGATGTATCACTGACCTCACTTGTACTGTAACTATCCATCCTATATATCACTGACCTCAAATGTACTGTAACTACCCATTCAGCTGTATCACTGACCTCACTTGTACTGTAACTACGCATTCAGCTATATCACTGACAGCACTTGTACTGTAACTACCCATCCAGCTATATCACTGACCTCACTTGTACTGTAACTACCCATCCAGATATATCACTGACCTCACTTGTACTGTAACTACCCCTGCAGCTATATCACTGACCTCACCTGTACTGCAACTACCATTTCAGCTTTATCACTGACCTCACTTGTACTGTAACTACCCAACCAGATATATCACTGACCTCGCTTGTTCTGTAACTACCCATCCAGATATATCACTGACCGCACTTGTACTGTAACTGTCAATTCAGCAATATCACTGACTTCACTTGTACAGTAACGACCCATCCAGATATATCAGTGACCTCACTTGTACTGTAACTATCCATTCAGCTTTTTCACTGACCTCACCTGCACTGTAACTACCCTTCCAGATATATCAATGACCTAACTTGTACTGTAACTATCCATCCAGATATATCACTGACCTCACCAGTACTGCAAATACCCTTCCAGATATATCACTGACCTCACTGGTGCTGTAACTACTCTTCCAGATATTTCACTGACCTCTCTTGTACTGTAACGACCCATCCGGATATATCACTGACCTCACTTGAACTGTAACTACCCATCTAGATATAACAATAACCGCACTTGTACTGTAACTGCCCATCCAGATATATCACTGTCCTCACATGTAATGTAATCACACATCCAGATATATCACTAACCTCACTTGTACTGTAACTACCCATCCAGATAAATCACTGACCTCACTTGTACTGAATCTAACTTTCCAGATATATAACTGACCTCCCTTGTACTGTAACTGCCCGTCCAGATATATCACTGACCTCACTAGTACTGCAACTACCCATTCTGATGTATCACTGACCTCACTTGTACTTTAACTATCCTTCCTGACATATCACTGACCTCACTTGAACTGTAACATCCCATCCTGATATATCACTGACCGCACTTGTACTGTAACTATCAATTCAGCAATATCACTGACTTCTCTTGTACAGTAACTACCCATCCAGATATATCAGTGACCTCACTTGTACTGTAGCTATCCATTCAGCTTTTTCACTGACCTCACTTGCACTGTAACTACCCTTCCAGATATATCACTGACCTAACTTGTACTGTAACTATCCATCCAGATATATCACTGACCTCACTAGTACTGCAAATACAATTCCAGATATATCACTGACTTCACTTGAACTGTGACGACCCATCCAGATATAACAATAACCTCACTGGTGTTGTCACTACCAATCCAGATATACCGCTGACCTCACTTGTACTGTAACCACACATCCAGATATATCCCTGACCTCACTTGCACTATAACTACCCATCCTTATATATCACTGAACTCACTTGCACTGTAACAACCCTTCCTGATATATCACTGACACCACTTGTACTGGAACTACCCATTCAGCTTTATCACTGACCTCCATTGTACTGTAACAACCCTTCCTGATATATCACTGACCTCACTTGTACTGTAATTACCCATCCAGATATATCATTGACCTCACGTGTGCTATAACTACCCATCCAGATATATCACTAACCTCACTTGTACTGTAACAACCCATCCAGATATTTCACTGACCTCACTTGAACTGTAACTACCCATCCAGATATATCACTGACCTCACTTGTCCTGTAACTAACCGTCCTATATATCTGTGAGCTCACTTTTACTGTAACTACCCATCGACTTTATCGCTGACCTCACTTGCACTGTAACTCCCCATCCGGATATATATCACTGACCACACCTGAACTGCAACTGCCCATCCAGATATAACGCTGACCTCACTTGTACTGTAACTATCCATCCTATGTATCACTGACCTCACCTGTACTGTCACTAACCATCCTGATATATCACTGACCTCACTTGTACTGTAACTACACATCATGATATATCACTGACATCACTTGTACTGTAACTACCCATCTAGATGTATCACTGACCTCACATGTACTGTAACTACTCATATAGATATATCACTGATGTCACTTGTACCGTAACTACTAATTCCCATAGATCACTGACCTCAACTTTACTGTATCTACCCATCCACATATATCGCTGACATCATTTGTACTGTAACTCCCCATCCAGTTTATCACTGACCACACTTGAACTGTAACTACCCATCCAGATATATCGCTGACCTCATTTGTACTGTCACTATCCATCCTATATATCACTCACCTCACTTGTACTGCAAATACCTATTCAGCTATAACACTGACCGCACTTGTACTGTAACTACCCATTCAGCTATATCACTGACCGCACTTGTACTGTAACCACACATCCAGATATATCACTGACCCCACTTGCACTGTAACTATCCAAGCAGATATATTGCTGACCTCACTTGCACTGTAAATACCCATCCTGATATATCACTGAACTCAATTGTACTGTAACAACCCTTCCTGATATATCACTGACCTCACTTGTACTGTAATTAAACATCCAGATATCTCATTGACCTCACGTGTGCGATAGCTGTCCATCCAGATATATCACAAACCTCACTTGTACTGTAACAACCCATGCAGATATATCACTGACCTCACTTGAACTGCAAATACCCATCCAGATATATCACTGACCTCACTTGTCCTTTAACTGACCGTCCTATATATCTGTGAGCTCACTTGTACTGTAACCACCCATCGACTTTATCGCTGACCTCACTTGTACTGTAACTCCCCATCCGGATATATATCACTGACCACACTTGAACTGCAACTACCCATCCAGATATATTGCTGACCTCACTTGTACTGTAACTATCCATCCCATATATCACTGACCTCAAATGTACTGTAACTCCCCATCCAGCTATATCACTGACCGCACTTGGACTGTAACTACGCATTCAGCTATATCACTGACAGCACTTGTACTGCAACTACCCATCCAGCTATATCACTGACCTCACTTATACTGTAACTACCAATCCAGATATATCACTGACCTCACTTGTACTGTCACTACCATTTCAGCTTTATCACTGACCTCACTTGTACTGTAACTACCCAACCAGATATATCACTGACCTCACTTGTTCTGTAACTACCCATCCAGATATATCATTGACCGCACATGTACTGTAACTATCAATTCAGCAATATCACTGACTTCACTTGTACAGTAACTACCCATCCAGATATATCAGTGACCTCACGTGTACTGTAACTATCCATTCAGCTTTTTCACTGACCACACTTGCACTGTAACTACCCTTCCAGATATATCACTGACCTCACTTGTGCTGGAACTAATCTTCCAGATATGTCACTGACCTCTCTTGTACTGTAACGACCCATCCAGATATATCACTGACCTCACTTGAACTGTAACTACGCATCTAGATACAACAATAACCACACTTGTCCTGTAACTATCCATCCAGATATACCACTGACCTCACTTGTACTGTAACTACCCATCCAGATATATCACTGTCCTCACATGTAATGTAACCACACATCCAGATATATCACTGACCCCACTTGTACTGTACCTACCCATGCAGATAGATCACTGACCTCACTTGTACTCGAACTACCCATCCAGATATTTCACTGACCAAACTTTTACTGTAACTACCCATCCAGACAGATCACTTATCTCACTTGCTCTGTAACTAGACAACCAGATATGTCGCTGTCCTTACTTGTACTGTAAACACCCATCCAGATATATCACTGACCTCACTTATACTGTAGCTACCGATCAAGATATATCACTGACCTCACTTGCACTGTAACTACCCATGCAGATATATCGCTGACCTCACTTGTACTGCAACTACACATCCAGATATATCACTGACCTCACTTGTACTGTAACTAACCATCCTGATATATCACTGACCTCACTTGTACTGTATCTACAAATCATGATATATCACTGACATCACTTGTACTGCAACTACCCATCTAGATGTATCACTGACCTCACATGTACTGTAACTACTCATATAGATATATCACTGATGTCACTTGTACAGTAACTTCCAATTCCCATAGATCCCTGACCTCACATTTACTGCAACTACCCATCCACATATATCGCTGACATCACTTGTACTGTAATCCCCATCCAGTAGATCACTGACCACACTTGAGCTGTAACTACACATCCAGATATATCGCTGACCTCATTTGTACTGTCACTATCCATCCTATATATCACTGATCTCACTTGTACTGTAAATACCTATTCAGCTATAACACTGACATCACTTGTACTGTAACTACCCATTCAGCGATCTCACTGACTTCACTTGTACTGTAACTAACCATCCAGATATATCAGAGACCTCACTTGTGCTGTTACGATCCATTCAGCATTATCACTGACCTCACTTGGATTGTAACTCCCCTTTCTGATCTCTCACTGACCTCACTTGGATTGTAACTGCCCATCCTGATATATCACTGACCTCACTTGAACTGTAACTGCCCATCCGGATATATCACTGACCTCACTTGGACAGTAACTATCCATCCCGATATATTGATGACGTCACTTGTTCTGTAACTACCCATCCTTATATATCACTGACCTCACTTGTACTGCATCTACCCCTCCAGATATATCACTGACCTCACTTGCACTGTAACTACCCATCCACATAAATCACTGACCTCACTTGTACTGAAACTAACTTTCCAGACATATAACTGACCTCCCTTGTGCTGTAACTGCCCATCCAGATATATCACTGACCTCACTTGTACTGTAACTACCCATCCAGATGTATCACTGACCTCACTTGTATTGTAACTGCCCATCCAGGTATATCAATGACCTCACTAGTACTGCAACTACCCATTCTGATGTATCACGGACCTCACTTGTTCTTTCACTATCCATCCAGACATATCACTGACCTCACTTGCACTGTAACTAAACATCCAGATATATCACTGACCTCACTTGAACTGTAACTTCCCATCCTGATATATCACTGACCTCACTTGCACTGCAACCACCATCCACATACATAACTGACCTATCTTGCACTGTAACTACCAACAGATATATTACTGACCTCACTTGAACTGTAACTACAGATCCAGATATATTACTGACCTAACTTGTACTGTCAGTACCAATCCAGATATATCACTGACCTCACTTGTACTGTAACTACCCATCAAGATATATCGATGACCTCACTTGTACTGTAACTACCCATGCAGTTATATCACTGACCTCACTTGTTCTGGAACTACCCTTCCAGATATCGCACTGACCTCACTTGTGCTGTAACTACCCTTACAGATATATCACTGACCTCTCTTGTGCTGTAACTACCCATCCAGATATATCAATGACCTCACTTGAAATGTAACTACCCACCCAGATATATCAGTGACCTCACTTGTACTGTAACAACCCATCCAGATATATCACTAACCCCACTTGTCCTGTAGCTACCCTTCCAGACATATCACTGACCTCTCTTGTACTGTAACTATCCATCCAGATATATCACTGACCTCACTTGCACTGTAACTACCCATCCACTATTAACAATAACCTCACTTGTACTGGAAAAACCCTTCCAGATATATCTGTGACCTCACTTGTTCTGTCATTCCCCTTCCAGGATGATCACTGACCTCTCTTGTACTGTAACTACCCATCCAGATATATCACTGACCTCACATGTTCTGTAACTACCCATCCAGATATATCACTGACCTCACCAGTTCTGCAAATACCCTTCCAGATATATCACTGACCTCACTTGTGCTGTAACTGCTCTTCCAGATATTTCACTGACCTCTCTTGTACTGTCACGACCCATCCAGATATCTCACTGACCTCACTTGAACTGTAACTACCCATTCAGATACATCACTGATCTCACATGTAATGCAACTACTCATCTAGATATAACAATAACCTCACTTGTACTGTCACAACCAATCGAGATATATCACTGAACTCACTTGTCCTGTAATTACCCATCCAGATAGACCACTGACCACACTTGCACTGTAACTACCCATCGAGACATATCACTGACCTCACTTGTACTGGAACGAGACATCCAGCTATATCACTGACCTCACTTGCACTGTAACTGCCCATGCAGATATATCGCTGACATCACTTGTACTGCAACGACACATCCAGATATATCACTGACCTCACTTGTACTGTAACTACCCATCCTGATATATCACTGACCTCACTTGTACTGTAACTACACATCATGACATATCACTCACATCACTTGTACTGTAACGACCCATCTAGGTGTATCACTGACCTCACATGTACTGTAACTACTCATGTTGATATATTACTGATGTCACTTGTACAGTAACTACCAATCCCCATATATCACTGACCTCACATTTACTGTAACTACCCATCCACATATATCGCTGACATCACTTGTACTGTAACTCCCCATCCAGTATATCACTGACCACACTTGAACTGTAACTATCCATCCAGATAAATCGCTGACCTCATTTGTACTGTAACTATCCATCCTATATATCACTGACCTCACTTGTACTGTAAATACCTATTCAGCTATATCACTGACCGCACTTGTACTGTAACTACCCATTCAGCAATATCACTGACTTCACTTGTACAGTAACTACCCATCCAGATATATCAGTGACCTCACGTGTACTGTAACTATCCATTCAGCTTTTTCACTGACCACACTTGCACTGTAACTACCCTTCCAGATATATCACTGACCTCACTTGTGCTGGAACTAATCTTCCAGATATGTCACTGACCTCTCTTGTACTGTAACGACCCATCCAGATATATCACTGACCTCACTTGAACTGTAACTACGCATCTAGATACAACAATAACCACACTTGTCCTGTAACTATCCATCCAGATATACCACTGACCTCACTTGTACTGTAACTACCCATCCAGATATATCACTGTCCTCACATGTAATGTAACCACACATCCAGATATATCACTGACCCCACTTGTACTGTACCTACCCATGCAGATAG
The DNA here is from genome assembly GCF_036365525.1 of Heterodontus francisci. NCBI lineage: Eukaryota > Metazoa > Chordata > Chondrichthyes > Heterodontiformes > Heterodontidae > Heterodontus > Heterodontus francisci. Next base: position 60,670,366 of record NC_090398.1, read on the forward strand.
ATCACTGACCTCACTTGTACTCGAACTACCCATCCAGATATTTCACTGACCAAACTTTTACTGTAACTACCCATCCAGACAGATCACTTATCTCACTTGCTCTGTAACTAGACAACCAGATATGTCGCTGTCCTTACTTGTACTGTAAACACCCATCCAGATATATCAGTGACCTCACTTATACTGTAGCTACCGATCAAGATATATCACTGACCTCACTTGCACTGTAACTACCCATGCAGATATATCGCTGACCTCACTTGTACTGCAACTACACATCCAGATATATCACTGACCTCACTTGTACTGTAACTAACCATCCTGATATATCACTGACCTCACTTGTACTGTATCTACAAATCATGATATATCACTGACATCACTTGTACTGCAACTACCCATCTAGATGTATCACTGACCTCACATGTACTGTAACTACTCATATAGATATATCACTGATGTCACTTGTACAGTAACTTCCAATTCCCATAGATCCCTGACCTCACATTTACTGCAACTACCCATCCACATATATCGCTGACATCACTTGTACTGTAATCCCCATCCAGTAGATCACTGACCACACTTGAGCTGTAACTACACATCCAGATATATCGCTGACCTCATTTGTACTGTCACTATCCATCCTATATAACACTGACATCACTTGTACTGTAACTACCCATTCAGCGATCTCACTGACTTCACTTGTACTGTAACTAACCATCCAGATATATCAGAGACCTCACTTGTGCTGTTACGATCCATTCAGCATTATCACTGACCTCACTTGGATTGTAACTCCCCTTTCTGATCTCTCACTGACCTCACTTGGATTGTAACTGCCCATCCTGATATATCACTGACCTCACTTGAACTGTAACTGCCCATCCGGATATATCACTGACCTCACTTGGACAGTAACTATCCATCCAGATATATTGATGACGTCACTTGTTCTGTAACTACCCATCCTTATATATCACTGACCTCACTTGTACTGCATCTACCCCTCCAGATATATCACTGACCTCACTTGCACTGTAACTACCCATCCACATAAATCACTGACCTCACTTGTACTGAAACTAACTTTCCAGACATATAACTGACCTCCCTTGTGCTGTAACTGCCCATCCAGATATATCACTGACCTCACTTGTACTGTAACTACCCATCCAGATGTATCACTGACCTCACTTGTATTGTAACTGCCCATCCAGGTATATCAATGACCTCACTAGTACTGCAACTACCCATTCTGATGTATCACGGACCTCACTTGTTCTTTCACTATCCATCCAGACATATCACTGACCTCACTTGCACTGTAACTAAACATCCAGATATATCACTGACCTCACTTGAACTGTAACTTCCCATCCTGATATATCACTGACCTCACTTGCACTGCAACCACCATCCACATACATAACTGACCTATCTTGCACTGTAACTACCAACAGATATATTACTGACCTCACTTGAACTGTAACTACAGATCCAGATATATTACTGACCTAACTTGTACTGTCAGTACCAATCCAGATATATCACTGACCTCACTTGTACTGTAACTACCCATCAAGATATATCGATGACCTCACTTGTACTGTAACTACCCATGCAGTTATATCACTGACCTCACTTGTTCTGGAACTACCCTTCCAGATATCGCACTGACCTCACTTGTGCTGTAACTACCCTTACAGATATATCACTGACCTCTCTTGTGCTGTAACTACCCATCCAGATATATCAATGACCTCACTTGAAATGTAACTACCCACCCAGATATATCAGTGACCTCACTTGTACTGTAACAACCCATCCAGATATATCACTAACCCCACTTGTCCTGTAGCTACCCTTCCAGACATATCACTGACCTCTCTTGTACTGTAACTATCCATCCAGATATATCACTGACCTCACTTGCACTGTAACTACCCATCCACTATTAACAATAACCTCACTTGTACTGGAAAAACCCTTCCAGATATATCTGTGACCTCACTTGTTCTGTCATTCCCCTTCCAGGATGATCACTGACCTCTCTTGTACTGTAACTACCCATCCAGATATATCACTGACCTCACATGTTCTGTAACTACCCATCCAGATATATCACTGACCTCACCAGTTCTGCAAATACCCTTCCAGATATATCACTGACCTCACTTGTGCTGTAACTGCTCTTCCAGATATTTCACTGACCTCTCTTGTACTGTCACGACCCATCCAGATATCTCACTGACCTCACTTGAACTGTAACTACCCATTCAGATACATCACTGATCTCACATGTAATGCAACTACTCATCTAGATATAACAATAACCTCACTTGTACTGTCACAACCAATCGAGATATATCACTGAACTCACTTGTCCTGTAATTACCCATCCAGATAGACCACTGACCACACTTGCACTGTAACTACCCATCGAGACATATCACTGACCTCACTTGTACTGGAACGAGACATCCAGCTATATCACTGACCTCACTTGCACTGTAACTGCCCATGCAGATATATCGCTGACATCACTTGTACTGCAACGACACATCCAGATATATCACTGACCTCACTTGTACTGTAACTACCCATCCTGATATATCACTGACCTCACTTGTACTGTAACTACACATCATGACATATCACTCACATCACTTGTACTGTAACGACCCATCTAGGTGTATCACTGACCTCACATGTACTGTAACTACTCATGTTGATATATTACTGATGTCACTTGTACAGTAACTACCAATCCCCATATATCACTGACCTCACATTTACTGTAACTACCCATCCACATATATCGCTGACATCACTTGTACTGTAACTCCCCATCCAGTATATCACTGACCACACTTGAACTGTAACTATCCATCCAGATAAATCGCTGACCTCATTTGTACTGTAACTATCCATCCTATATATCACTGACCTCACTTGTACTGTAAATACCTATTCAGCTATATCACTGACCGCACTTGTACTGTAACTACCCATTCAGCGATCTCACTGACTTGACTTGTACCGTAACTACCCATCCAGATATATCAGAGACCTCACTTCTGCTGTAACTCTCCATTCAGCATTATCACTGACCTTACTTGTTTTGCAACTACCCATCCCGATATATCACTGACCTCACTTGGACTGTTACTGCCCATCCTGATATGTCACTGATTTCACTTGAACTGTAACTACCCATCCTGGTATATCACTGAACTCACTTGTACAGTAACTACCCATCCAGATATATCAATGACGTCACTTATACTGTAACTACCCATCCTGATATATCACTGACCTCACTTGCACTGTAACTACCCATCCTTATATATCACTGACCTCACTTGTACTGCAACTACCCGTCCAGATATATCACTGACCTCACTTGCACTGTAACTACCCATCCAGATAGATCACTGACCTCACTTGTACTGCAACCACCCGTCCACATATATAACTGACCTCTCTTGCACTGTAACTACCAACAGATATATTACTGACCTCACTTGAACTGTAACTACCCATCCAGATATATTACTGACCTCACTTGTACTGTCAATACCAATCCAGATATATCACTGACCTCACGTGTACTGTAAATACCCCTCCAGATATACCACTGACCTCACTTGTACTGGAACTACCCATCCAGATAGATCACTGACCTCACTTATGCAGTAACTACCGATCCTGAAATATCTCTGACCTCACTTGTCCTGTAATTGCCCATCCAGATAGATCACTGACCTCACTTGCACTGTAACTACCCATCCAGACATATCACTGACCTCACTTGCACTGGAACTAGACATACAGCTATATCACTGACCTCACTTGCACTGTAACTACCCATCCAGATAGATCACTGAGCTCACTTGAACTGTAACTACCCATCAAGATATATCGATGACATCACTTGTACTGCAACCACCAATCCAGATATATCACTGACCTCACTTGTTACCACACATCCAGATATATCACTGACTTCACTTGACCGATCCAGATATATCACTGACCTCACTTGTACTGTAACTACTATTCCAGATATATCACTGACCTCTGTTGTTTTGTAACTACCCATCCAGATATGTGACTGACCTCACTAGTACTGTAACAACCCATCCTCATGTATCAGTGACCACATTTGTACTATATCTACCCATCCAGAAAAATCACGAACCTCAAATGTATTGTTATTACCGATCCAGATATATCACTGACCTCAGTTGAACTGCAACTACCCGTCCAGATATATCACTGACCTCACTTGTAATGTAACTAGCCTTCCAGATATATCACTGACATCTCTTGTACATTAACTACCAATCCAGATATATCACTGACCTCACTTGAACTGTAACTTCCCATCCAAATATATGACTGACCTCACTTGTCCTGTAACAACCCTTCGAGATATATCACTAACCTCTCTTGTACCGGAAATACCCATCCAGATATATCACTGACCTCACTTGTACTGTAACTACCCATCCACATTTATATCAGACCTCAGTTGTACTGCAAATACCCTTCCAGATATATCACTGACCTCACTGGTACTTTCACTACCCTTCCAGATATATCACTGACCTCTCTTGTGCTGCAAGTACCCATCCAGATATATCACTGACCTCACTCGAACTGTTACTACCCATCGGGATATAACACAGACCTCACTTGCACTGTAACTACCCATCCAGATATCTCACTAACTTCACTTGGACTGTCACTACCCATCAAGATACATCGATGACCTCACATGTACTGCAAACACCCATCCAGATATATCACTGACCTCACTTGTACTCTAACTACCCATCAAGATATTTCACTGACATCACTTGTAATGTAACTACCCATCCAGATATATCACTGACCTCACTTGTACATTAACTACCCATCCAGATATATCGCTGACCTCACTTGTACTGAAACTACCCATCAAGATATATCACTAACCTCACTTGCACTGGAACTACCCTTCCAGATATATCACTGATCTCTCTTGTATTGTAAGTACCCATCCAGATATATCACTGACCTCACTTGTACTGTAACTATCCATCCAGATATATCACTGACCTCACCAGTACTGCAAATACCCTTCCAGATATATCACTGACCTCACTTGTGCTGTAACTATCCATCCAGATATATCACTGACCTCACCAGTACTGCAAATACCATTCCAGATATATCACTGGACTCACTTGTGCTGTAACTACTCTTCCAGATATATCACAGACCTCTCTTGGACTGTAACGACCCATCCAGATATATCACTGACCTCTTTTGCACTGCAACTACCCATGCAGATATATCACTGACCTCACTTGTTCAGTAACTACCAATCCCCATATATCACTGACCTCACATTTACTGTCACGACCCATCCAGATATATCGCTGACCTCATTTGTACTGTCACTATCCATCCTATATATCACTGACCTCATTTGTACTGTAAATACCTATTCAGCTGTAACACTGACAGCGCTTGCACTGTAACTACCCATTGAGCGATCTCACTGACTTCACTTGTACTGTAACTAACCATCCAGATATATCAGAGGACTCACTTGTGCTGTAACTATCCATTCAGCATTATCACTGACCTCACTTGTATTGTAACTACCCATCCTTATATATCACTGACCTCACTTGGATTGTAACTGCCCATCCTGATATATCACTGACCTCACTTGAACTGTAACTACCCATCCTGATATATCACTGACCTAACTTGCACTGTAACTACCCATCCTTATATCTCACTGACCTCACTTGTACTGCAACTACCCGTCCAGATATATCACTGACCTCACTTGTACTGTAACTGCCCATCCAGATATATCACTGACCTCACTTGTACTGTAACTACCCATCCAGATATATCACTGACAGCACTTGTTTTGTAACTACCCATCCAGATATGTCACTGACCTCACTAGTACTGCAACTACCCATTCTGATGTATCACTGACCTCACTTGTACTTTAACTATCTATTCAGACATATCACTGATCTCACTTGTACTGTAACTAACCATCCAAATATATCAGAGACCTCACTTGTGCTGTCACTATCCATTCAGCATTATCACTGACCTCACTTGTATTGTAACTACCCATCCTGATATATCACTGACCTCACTTGGATTGTAACTGCCCATCCTGACATATCACTGACCTCACTTAAACTGTAACTACGCATACTGATATTTCACTGACCTCACTTGTGCGGTAACTACACATCCAGATATATCGATGACGTCACTTATACTGTAACTACCCATCCTGATATATCACTGACGTCACTTGTACTGCAGCTACCCGTCCAGATATATCACTGACCTCACTTGTATTGTAACTGCTCATCCAGATATGTCACTGACCTCACTTGTACTGCAACTACCCATTCTGATGTATCACTGACCTCACTTGTACTGCAGCTACCCGTCCAGATATATCACTGACCTCACTTGTACTTTAACTATCCATCCAGACATATCACTGACCTCACCTGTATTGTAAATAAAACATCCAGATATATCACTGACCTCACTTGAACTGTAACTTCCCATCCTGATATATCACTGACCTCACTTGTACTGCAACCACCCATCCACAGATATAACTGACCTCTCTTGCACTGTAACTACCAACAGATATATTACTGACCTCACTTGAACTGAAACGACCCATCCAGATATATTACTGACCTCACTTGTACTGTCAATACCAATCCAGATATGTCGCTGGACTCACTTGTGCTGTAACTACTCTTCCAGATATATCACTGACCTCTCTTGGAATGTAACGACCCATCCAGATATACAACTGACCTCTTTTGCACTGTAACTACCCATGCAGATATTTCGCTGACCTCACTTGCACTGCAACTACACATCCAGATATATCACTGACATCACTTGTACTGTAACTACCCATCTAGATGTCTCACTGACCTCACATGTACTGCAACTACTCATTTAGATATATCACTGATGTCACTTGTTCAGTAACTACCAATCCCCATATATCACTGACCTCACATTTAATGTAACTACCCATCCAGATATATCGCTGACCTCATTTGTACTGTCACTATCCATCCTTTTTATCACTGATCTCACCTGTACTGTCAATACCTATTCAGCTAGAACACTGACCGCACTTGTACGGTAACTACCCATTCAGCTGTATCACTGACAGCACTTGTACTGTAACTACCCATTCTGCGATCTCACTGATTTCACTTGTACTGTAACTAACCATTCAGATATATCAGCGACCTCACTTGTGCTGCAACTATCCATTCAGCATTATCACTGACCTCACTTGTATTGTAACTGCCCATCCTGATATATCACTGACCTCACTTGAATTGTAACTGCCCATCCTGATATATCACTGACCTCACTTGAACTGTAACTACCCATCCTGATATTTCACTGACCTCACTTGTACAGTAACTACCCATCCAGATTATATCGATGACGTCACTTATACTGTAACTACCCATCCAGACATATCACTGACCTCACTTGATCTGGAACTAGACATACAGCTATATCACTGACCTCACTTGCACTGTAACTGCCCATGCAGATATATCGCTGACATCACTTGTACTGCAACTACACATCCAGATATATCACTGACCTCACTTGTCCTGTAACTACCCATCCTGATATATCACTGACCTCACTTGTACTGTAACTACACATCATGATATATCACTGACATCACTTGTACTGTAACGACCCATCTAGGTGTATCACTGACCTCACATGTACTGTAACTACTCATATTGATATATTACTGATGTCACTTGTACAGGAACTACCAATCCCCATATATCACTGACCTCACATTTACTGTAACTACCCATCCACATATATCACTGACATCACTTGTACTGTAACTCCCCATCCAGTATATCACTGACCACACTTGAACTGTAACTATCCATCCAGATATATCGCTGACCTCATTCGTACTGTCACTATCCATCCTAGATATCACTGACCTCACTTGTACTGTAAATACCTATTCAGCTATATCACTGACCGCACTTGTACTGTAACTACCCATTCAGCTATATCACTGACAGCACTTGTACTGTAAGAACCCATTCAGCGATCTCACTGACTTCACTTGTACCGCAACTACCCATCCAGATATATCAGAGACCTCACTTCTGCTGTAACTATCCATTCAGCATTCTCACTGACCTTACTTGCATTGCAACTACCCATCCTGATATATCACTGACCTCACTTGCACTGTTACTGCCCATCCAGATATATCACTGATTTCACTTGAACTGTAACTACCCATCCTGATATATCGATGACGTCACTTATACTGTAACTACACATCCCGATATATCACTGACCTCACTTGTACTACAACTACCCGAGCAGATATATCACTGACCTCACTTGTACTGTAACTACCCATCCAGATATATCACTGACCTCACTTGTACTGTAACTACCCATCCAGATAGATCACTGACCTCACTTGAACTGTAACCTCCCATCCTGATATATCACTGACCTCATTTGTACTGCAACTACCCATCCACATATATAACTGACCTCTCTTGCACTGTATCTACCAACATATATATTACTGACCTCACTTGAACTGTAACTACCCATCCAGATATATTACTGACCTCACTTGTACTGTCAATACCAATCCAGATATATCACTGACCTCACTTGTACTGCAAATACCCTTCCAGACATACCACTTACCTCACTTGTACTGGAACTAGACATACAGCTATATCACTGACCTCACTTGCACTGGAACTACACATGCAGATAGATCACTGACCTCACTTGTACTGTAACTACCGATCCTGGTATATCTCTGAGCTCACTTGTCCTGTAATTACCCATCCAGATAGATCACTGACCTCACTTGCACTGTAACTACCCATCCACACATGTCACTGACTTCACTTGTACTGGAACTAGACAAACAGCTATTTCACTGACCTCACTTGCACTGTAACTACCCATCCAGATAGATCACTGACCTCACTTGTACTGCAACTACCGATCCTGATATATCTCTGATATATCACTTGAACTGCAACCACCCATCCAGAAAAATAACTGACCTCTGTTTTACTGTATCTCCTAATCCAGATATATCACTGAGCTCACTTGAACTGTAACTACCCATCAAGATATATCGATGACATCACTTGTACTGCAACCACCAATCCAGATATATCACTGACCTCACTTGTAACCACACATCCAGATATCACTGACTTCACTTGACCGATCCAGATATATCACTGACCTCACTTGTACTGTAACTACCCATCCAGATATATCACTAACCTCACTTGTACTGTAACAACCCATCCAGATACATCACTAACCCCACTTGTACTGTAGCTACCCTTCCAGATATATCACTGACCTCTCTTGTACTGTATCTATCCATCCAGATATCTCACTGACCTCACTTGTACTGGAACTACCAATCCACTATGAACAATAACCTCACTTGCACTGTAAATACCCTTCCAGATATATCACTGACCTCACTTGTTCTGTAACTACCCATCCAGATATATCACTGACCGCACTTGTACTGTAAATATCCATTCAGCTATAACACTGACCGGACTTGTCCTGTAACTACCCATTCAGCTTTGTCACTGACCTCTCTTGTACTGTAACTGCCCATCCAGATATATCACTGACCTCACTTGTTCTGTAACTACCCATCCAGATATGTCACTGACCGCACTTGTACTATAACTACCCATTCAGCAATATCACTGACAGCACTTGTACTGTAAGAACCCATTCAGCGATCTCACTGACTTCACTTGTACCGCAACTACCCATCCAGATATATCAGAGACCTCACTTCTGCTGTAACTATCCATTCAGCATTCTCACTGACCTTACTTGCATTGCAACAAACCATCCTGATATATCACTGACCTCACTTGCACTGTTACTGCCCATCCAGATATATCACTGATTTCACTTGAACTGTAACTACCCATCCTGATATATCGATGACGTCACTTATACTGTAACTACACATCCCGATATATCACTGACCTCACTTGTACTGGAACTACCCATCCTTATATATCACTGACCTCACTTGTACTACAACTACCCGAGCAGATATATCACTGACCTCACTTGTACTGTAACTACCCATCCAGATATATCACTGACCTCACTTGTACTGTAACTACCCATCCAGATAGATCACTGACCTCACTTGAACTGTAACCTCCCATCCTGATATATCACTGACCTCATTTGTACTGCAACCACCCATCCACATATATAACTGACCTCTCTTGCACTGTATCTACCAACATATATATTACTGACCTCACTTGAACTGTAACTACCCATCCAGATATATTACTGACCTCACTTGTACTGTCAATACCAATCCAGATATATCACTGACCTCACTTGTACTGCAAATACCCTTCCAGACATACCACTGACCTCACTTGTACTGGAACTAGACATACAGCTATATCACTGACCTCACTTGCACTGGAACTACACATGCAGATAGATCACTGACCTCACTTGTACTGTAACTACCGATCCTGGTATATCTCTGAGCTCACTTGTCCTGTAATTACCCATCCAGATAGATCACTGACCTCACTTGCACTGTAACTACCCATCCACACATGTCACTGACTTCACTTGTACTGGAACTAGACAAACAGCTATTTCACTGACCTCACTTGCACTGTAACTACCCATCCAGATAGATCACTGACCTCACTTGTACTGCAACTACCGATCCTGATATATCTCTGATATATCACTTGAACTGCAACCACCCATCCAGAAAAATAACTGACCTCTGTTTTACTGTATCTCCTAATCCAGATATATCACTGAGCTCACTTGAACTGTAACTACCCATCAAGATATATCGATGACATCACTTGTACTGCAACCACCAATCCAGATATATCACTGACCTCACTTGTAACCACACATCCAGATATCACTGACTTCACTTGACCGATCCAGATATATCACTGACCTCACTTGTACTGTAACTACCCATCCAGATATATCACTAACCTCACTTGTACTGTAACAACCCATCCAGATACATCACTAACCCCACTTGTACTGTAGCTACCCTTCCAGATATATCACTGACCTCTCTTGTACTGTATCTATCCATCCAGATATATCACTGACCTCACTTGTACTGGAACTACCAATCCACTATGAACAATAACCTCACTTGCACTGTAAATACCCTTCCAGATATATCACTGACCTCACTTGTTCTGTAACTACCCATCCAGATATATCACTGACCGCACTTGTACTGTAAATATCCATTCAGCTATAACACTGACCGCACTTGTCCTGTAACTACCCATTCAGCTTTGTCACTGACCTCTCTTGTACTGTAACTGCCCATCCAGATATATCACTGACCTCACTTGTTCTGTAACTACCCATCCAGATATGTCACTGACCGCACTTGTACTATAACTACCCATTCAGCAATATCACTGACGTCACTTGTACTGCAACTATCCATCCGGATATATCAGTGAGCTCACTTGTACTATAACTACCCAGTCAGCTTTTTCACTGACCTCACTTGTACTGTAACTACCCATCCTGATATATCACTGACCACACTTGTACTGTCACTACCCTTCCTGATCTGTCACTGACATCACTTGTACTGTAACTACCCATCCAGATATATCACTGACCTCACTTGTATTGTAACTACCCATCCAGATTGTTCACTAACCTCACTTGCACTGTAACTACGCTTCCAGATATATCACTGACCTCACTTGTACTGTAACTATCCATCCAGATATATCATTGACCTCACCAGTACTGCCAATAACCTTCCAGATATATCACTGACCTCACTTGTGCTGTAACTATCCATCCAGATATATCACTGACCTCACCAGTTCAGCAAATACCCTTCCAGATATATCACTGGACTCACTTGTGCTGCATCTACTCTTCCAGATACATCACAGACCTCTCTTGGACTGTAACAACCCATCCAGACATATCCCTGACCTCTTTTGCACTGCAACTACCTATGCAGATATATCGCTGACCTCACTTGCACTGCAACTACACATCCAGATATATCACTGACCTCACTTGCACTGTAACTACCCATCCAGATATATCACTGACCTCACTTGTACTGTAACTACCCATCCAGATATATCACTGACCTCACTTGCACTGCAACTACGCATCCAGATATATCACTGGCATCACTTGTACTGTAACTACCCATCCTGATATATCACTGACCTCACTTGTAATGTAACTACACAATTAGATATAGCACTGATGTCACTTGTTCAGTAACTACCAATCCCCATATATCACTGTCCTCACATTTACTGTAACGACCCATCCAGAGAGATCGCTGACCTCATTTTTACTGTCACTATCAATCCTATATATCACTGACCTCACTTGTACTGTAACTACCCATTCAGCTTTATCACTGACAGCATTTGTACTGTAACTACCCATTCAGCGATCTCACTGACTTCACTTGTACTGTAACTAACCATCCAGATATGTCAGAGGCCTCACTTGTGCTGTAACTATCCATTCATCATTATCACTGACATCACTTGTATTGTAACTACCCATACTTTTATATCACTGACCTCACTTGGATTGTAACTGCCCATCCTGATGTATCACTGACCTCATTTGAACTGTAACTACCCATCCTGATATATCACTGACCTCACTCGCACTGTTACTACCCATCCTTATATATCACTGACCTCACTTGTACTGCAACTACCCGTCCAGATATATCACTGACCTCACTTGTACTGCAACTACCCATCCAGATATATCACTGACATCACTTGTATTGTAACTACCCATCCAGATATATCACTGACCTCACTAGTACTGCAACTACCCATTCTCATGTATCACTGACCTCACTTGTACTTTAACTATCCATTCAGACATATCACTGATCTCACTTGTACTGTAACTAACCATCCAGATATATCAGAGACCTCACTTGTGCTGCAACTATCCATTCAGCATGATCACTGACCTCACTTGTATTGTAACTATCCATCCTGATATATCACTGACATCACTTGGATTGTAACTGCCCATCCTGATATATCACTGACCTCACTTGAACTGTAACTACCCATCCTGATATATCACTGACCTCACTTGTACAGTAACTACCCATCCAGATACATCGACGACGTCACTTATACTGTAACTATCCATCCTGATATACCACTGACCTCACTTGTACTGTAACTACCCATCCTTATATATCACTGACCACACTTGTACTGCAACTACCGGTCCAGATATATCACTGACCTCACTTGTACTGTCACTACCCATCCAGATATATCACTGACCTCACTTGTATTGTAACTCCCCATCCAGATATGGCACTGACCTCACTTGCACTGCAACTACCCATTCTGAAGTATCACTGACCTCACTTGTACTGTAACTACCCTTACAGATATATCACTGACGTCTCTTGTCCTGTGACTACCCATCCAGATATATCAATGACCTCACTTGAAATGTAACTACCCACCCAGATATATTAGTGACCTCACTTGTACTGTAACTACCCATCCAGATATATCACTGACCTCACTTGTACTGTAACAACACATCCAGATACATCACTAGCCCCACTTGTACTGTAGCTACCCTTCCAGATATATCACTGACCTCTCTTGTACTGTATCTATCCATCCAGATATATCACTGACCTCACTTGTACTGTAAATACCTATTCAGTTCTAACACATACCGCACTTGTACTGTAACTACCCATTCAGCGATCTCACTGACTTCACTTGTACTGTAACTAATCATCCAGATATATCAGAGGCCTCACTTGTGCTGTAACTATCCATTCAGCATTATCACTGACCTCACTTGTATTGTAACTACCCATCCTTATATATCACTGACCTCACTTGGATTGTAACTGCCCATCCTGATATATCACTGACCTCACTTGAACTGTAACTACCCATCCTGATATATCACTGACCTCACTTGCACTGTAACTACCCATCCTTATATATCACTGACCTCACTTGTACTGCAACTACCCGTCCAGATATATCACTGACCTCACTTGTACTGTAACTGCTCATCCAGATATATCACTGACCTCACTTGAACTGTAACTACCCATCCTGATATATCACTGACCTCACTTGCACAGTATCTACCCATCCAGATATATCGACGACGTCACCTATACTGTAACTACCCATCCTGAAATATCACTGACCTCACTTGTACTGTAACTACCCATTCTTATATATCACCGACCTCACTTGTACTGCAAATACCCGTCCAGATATACCACTGACCTCACTTATACTGTAACTGCCCATCCAGATATATCACTGACCTCACTTGTACTCTAACTCCCCATCCAGATATATCACTGACCTCACTTGCATTGTAACTACCCATCCAGATATGTCACTGACCTCACTTGTACTGTAACAACCCATCCAGATACATCACTAACCACACTTGTACTGCAGCTACCCTTCCAGATATATCACTGACCTCTCTTGTACTGTATCTGTCCTTCCAGATATATCAATGACCTCACTTGTACTGGAACTACCAATCCACTATTAACAATAACCTCACTTGCACTGTAAATACCCTTCCAGATATATCACTGACCTCACTTGTTCTGTAACTACCCATCCAGATATATCACTGACCGCACTTGTACTGTAAATATCCATTTAGCTAAATCACTGACCTCACTTGTTCTTTAACAACCCATCCAGATACATCACTAACCCCACTTGTACTGCAGCTACCCTTCCAGATATATCACTGACCTCTCTTGTACTGTATCTGTCCATCCAGATATATCACTGACCTCACTTGTACTGGAACTACCAATCCACTATTAACAATAACCTCACTTGCACTGTAAATACCCTTCCAGATATATCACTGACCTCACTTGTTCTGTAACTACCCATCCAGATATATCACTGACCGCACTTGTACTGTAAATATCCATTCAGCTATATCACTGAACGCACTTGTACTATAACTACCCATTCAGCAATATCACTGACTTCACTTGTACTGTAACTAGCCATCCAGATATATCACTGACCTCACTTTTATTGTAACTACCCATCCAGATATATCACTAACCTCACTTGCACTGTAACTACGCTTCCAGATATATCACTGACATCACCAGTACTGCAAATACCCTTCCAGATATATCACTGACCTCACTTGTGCTGTAACTATCCATCCAGATATATCACTGACCTCACCAGGACAGCAAATACCCTTCCTGATATATCACTGGACTCACTTGTGCTGTATCTACTCTTCCAGATATATCACAGACCTCTCTTGGACTGTAACGACCCATCCAGATATATCACTGAACTCTTTTGCACTGCAACTACCCATGCAGATATATCGCTGACCTCACTTGCACTGCAACTACACATCCAGATATATCACTGACCTCACTTGTACTGTAACTACCCATCCTGATATATCACTGACCTCACTTGTCATGTAACTACACATCATGATGTATCACTGACATCACTTGTACTGTAACTACCCATCTAGATGTTTCACTGACCTCACATGTACTGTAACTACTCATATAGATATATCACTGATGTCACTTGTTCAGCAACTACCAATCCCCATATATCACTGTCCTCACATTTACTGTAACGTCCCATCCAGATATATCGCTGACCTCATTTGTACTGTCACTATCCATCCTATATATCACTGACCTCACTTGTACTGTAAATACCTATTCAGTTAGAACACAGACCGCACTTGTACTGTAACTACCCATTCAGCTATATCACTGACAGCATTTGTCCTGGAACTACCCATTCAGCGATCTCACTGACTTCACTTGTACTGTAACTAACCATCCAGATATCTCAGAGACCTCACTTGTGCTGTAACTATCCATTTAGCATTCTCACTGACCTCACTTGTATTGTAACTAACCATCCTTATCTATCACTGACCTCACTTGGATTGTAACTATCCATCCAGATATATCACTGTCCTCACCAGTACTGCAAATACCCTTCCAGATATATCACTGGACTCACTTGTGCTGTAACTATCCATCCAGATATATCACTGTCCTCAACAGTACTGCAAATACCCTTCCAGATATATCACTGACCTCACTTGGATTGTAACTGCCCATCCTGATATGTCACTGACCTCACTTGAACTGTAACTACCCATCCTTATATATCACTGACCTCCCTTGCACTGTTACTACCCATCCTTATATATCACTGACCTCACTTGTACTGCAACTACCCGTCCAGATATATCACTGACCTCACTTGTACTGCAACTACCCATCCAGATATATCACTGACCTCACTTGTACTGTAACTACCCATCCAGATATATCACTGACCCCACTTGTATTGTAACTACCCATCCAGATATGTCACTGACCTCACTTGTACTGAAACGACCCGTTCTGAGGTATCACTGACCTCACTTGTACTGCAAATAAAACATCCAGATATATCACTGACCTCACTTGAACTGTAACTTCCCATCCTGATAGATCACTGACCTCACTTGTCCTGTAACATCCCATGCAGATATATCACTGACCTCACTTTAACTGTCACTACCAATCGAGATATATCACTGACCTCACTTGTCCTGCAAATACCCATCCAGATAGATCACTGACCACACTTGCACTGTAACTACCCATCCAGACATATCACTGACCTCACTTGTACTGGAACGAGACATACAGCTATATCACTGACCTCACTTGCACTGCAACTACCAATGCAGATATATCGCTGACCTCACTTGTACTGCAACTACACATCCAGATATATCAATGACCTCACTTGTACTGTAACTGCCCATCTAGGTGTGTCACTGACCTCAAATGTACTGCAACTACTCATATAGATATATTACTGGTGTCACTTGTACAGTAACTACCAATCCCCATATATCACTGACCTCACATTTACTGTAACTACCCATCCACATATATCGCTGACATCACTTGTACTGTAACTCCCCATCCAGTATCTCACTGACCACACTTGAACAGTAACTATCCATTCAGATATATCGCTGACCTCACTTATACTGTAACGACCCATCCTGAAATATCACTGACCTCACTTGTACTGTAACTACCCATCGTTATATATCACTGACATCACTTGTACTGTAAATACCCATTCAGCTATATCACTGACCGCACTTATACTGTAACTACCCATTCAGCTATATCACTGACAGCACTTGTACTGTAACTACCCTTTCAGCGATCTCACTGACTTCACTTGTACCTTAACTACCCAACCAGATATATCAGAGACCTCACTTGTGCTGTAACTATCCATTCAGCATTATCACTGACCTCACTTGTATTGCAACTACCCATCCTGATATATCACTGACCTCACTTGGACTGTAACTACCCATCCTGATATATCACTGACCTCACTTGAACTGTAACTACCCATCCTGATATATCGCTGACCTCACTTGTGCAGTAACTACCCATCCAGATATATCGATGACGTCACTTATACTGTAACTACCCATCCTGATAGATCACTGACCTCACTTGAACTGTAACTTCCCATCCTGATATATCACTGACCTCATTTGTACTGCAACCACCCATCCACATATATAACTGACCTCTCTTGCACTGTAACTACCAACAGATATATTACTGACCTCACTTGAACTGTCACTACCCATCCAGATATATTACTGACCTCACTTGTACTGCAAATACCAATCCAGATATATCACTGTCCTCACTTGTACTGTAAATAACCTTCCAGATATAGCACCGACCGCTCTTGTACAGTAACTTCCCATGCAGATATATCACTGACCTCACTTGAACTGTCACTACCAATCGAAATAGATCACTGACCTCACTTGTCCTGTAATTACCCATCCAGATAGATCACTGACCTCACTTGCACTGTAACTACCCATCCAGACATATCACTGACCTCACTTGTACTGGAACTAGACATACAGCTATGTCACTGACCTCACTTGCACTGCAACTACCGATCCTGAGATATCTCTGACCACACTTGAACTGTCACTACCCATCCAGAAAAATCACTGACATCTCTTTTCCTGTATCTACCAATCCAGATATATCACTGACCTCACTTGAACTGTAACTACCCATCAACATATATCGATGACCTCACTTGTACTGTAACCACCAATCCAGATGTATCACTGACCTCACTTGTAACCACCGATCCCGATATATCCCTGAAGTCACGTGTACTGTAACGACGCTTCCATATAAATCACTGACCTCTCTTGTAGTGTAAATACCGGTCCAGATATATCACTGACCTCACTTGTACTGTAACTACCCATCCAGTTATATCACTGACCTCTGTTGTTTTGTAACTACCCATCCAGATATGTGACTGACCTCACTGGTACTGTAACAACCCATCCTGATGTATCAGTGACCTCACTTGAACTGTAACTTCCCATCCTGATATATCACTGACCTCATTTGTACTGCAACCACCCATCCACATATATAACTGACCTCTCTTGCACTGTAACTACCAACAGATATATTACTGACCTCACTTGAACTGTCACTACCCATCCAGATATATTACTGACCTCACTTGTACTGCAAATACCAATCCAGATATATCACTGTCCTCACTTGTACTGTAAATAACCTTCCAGATATAGCACCGACCGCTCTTGTACAGTAACTTCCCATGCAGATATATCACTGACCTCACTTGAACTGTCACTACCAATCGAAATAGATCACTGACCTCACTTGTCCTGTAATTACCCATCCAGATAGATCACTGACCTCACTTGCACTGTAACTACCCATCCAGACATATCACTGACCTCACTTGTACTGGAACTAGACATACAGCTATGTCACTGACCTCACTTGCACTGCAACTACCGATCCTGAGATATCTCTGACCACACTTGAACTGTCACTACCCATCCAGAAAAATCACTGACATCTCTTTTCCTGTATCTACCAATCCAGATATATCACTGACCTCACTTGAACTGTAACTACCCATCAACATATATCGATGACCTCACTTGTACTGTAACCACCAATCCAGATGTATCACTGACCTCACTTGTAACCACCGATCCCGATATATCCCTGAAGTCACGTGTACTGTAACGACGCTTCCATATAAATCACTGACCTCTCTTGTAGTGTAAATACCGGTCCAGATATATCACTGACCTCACTTGTACTGTAACTACCCATCCAGTTATATCACTGACCTCTGTTGTTTTGTAACTACCCATCCAGATATGTGACTGACCTCACTGGTACTGTAACAACCCATCCTGATGTATCAGTGACCTCTTTAGTACTATATCTACCCATCCAGATATATCACTAACCTCAATTGTATTGTAATTACCGATCCAGATATATCACTGACCTCAGTTGAACTGCAACTACCCGTCCAGATATATCACTGACATCACTTGAATTGCAACTACCCATCCAGATATATCACTGACCTCACTTGTAAAGTAACTAACCTTCCAAATATATCACTGACCTCTCTTGTGCATTAACTACCAATCCAGATATATCACTGACCACACTTGAACTTTAACTTCCCATCCAGATATATGACTGACCTCACTTGTACTGTAACAACCCTTCCAGATATATCACTAACCTCTCTTGTGCTGTAACTATCCATCCAGATATATCACTGTCCTCACTTGTACTGTAACTACCCATCCACATTTATATCAGAGCTCACTTGTACTGTCAATACCCTTCCAGATATATCACTAACCTCACTTGTACTTTCACTAGCCTTCCAGATACATCACTGACCTCTCTTGTACTGTAGGTACCCGTCCAGATATATCACTGACCTCACTTGAACTGTTACTACCCATCGAGATATATCACTGACCTCACTTGCACTGTAACTACCCTTCCAGATATCTCACTAACCGCACTTGGACTGTAACTACCCATCAAGATATATCGATGACGTCACTTGTACTGTAAACACCCATCCAGATCTATCACTGACCTCACTTGGACTCTAACTACCCATCCAGATATTTCACTGACCTCACTTGTAATGTAACGACCCATCCAGACAGATCACTGACCTCACCTGCACTGTAACTACGCAACCAGATAGATCACTGACCTCACTTGTACATTAACTACCCATCTAGATGTACCGCTGACATCACGTACTGTAACTACCCATCTAGGTGTATCACTGACCTCACATGTACTGTAACTACTCATATAGATATATTACTGATGTCACTTGTACAGCAACTACCAATCCCCATGTATCACTGACCTCACATTTACTGTAACTACCCATCCACATATATCGCTGACATCACTTGTACTGTAACTCCCCATCCAGTATATCACTGACCACACTTGAACTGTAACTATCCATCCAGATATATCGCTGACCTCATTTGTACTGTAACTATCCATCCTATATATCACTGACCGCACTTGTACTGTAACTACCCATTCAGCGATCTCACTGACTTCACTTGTACCGTAACTACCCATCCAGATATATCAGAGTCCTCACTTGTGCTGTAACTATCCATTCAGCATTATCACTGACCTCACTTGTATTGCAATTACCCATCCTGATATATCACTGACCTCACTTGGACAGTTACTGCCCTTCCTAATATATCACTGACCTCACTTGAACTGTAACTACCGATCCTAATATATCACTGACCTCACTTGTACTGTAACTACCCATCCTTATCTATCACTGACCTCACTTGTACATTAACTACCCGTCCAGATATGTCACTGATCTCACTTGTACTCTTACAACCCTTCCAGATCTATCACTACCCTCACTTGTACTGGAACTACCCATCCAGATAGATCACTGACCTCACTTGAACTGTAAATTCCCATCCTGATATATCACTGACCTCTTTTGTACTGCAACCACCCATCCACAGATATAACTGACCTCTCTTGCAGTGTAACTGCCAACAGATATATTACTGACCTCACTTGAACTGTAACTACTCATCCAGATTTATTACTGACCTCACTTGTACTGTAAATACCAATCCAGATATATCACTGACCTCACTTGTCCTGTAAATACCCTTCCAGATATACCACTGACCTCTCTTGTACAGTAACTTCCCATGCAGATATATCACTGACCTCACTTGAACTGTCACTACCAATCGAGATATATCACTGACCTCACTTGTCCTGTAATTACCCATCCAGATATATCACTGACCTCACTTTTACTGGAACTAGACAAACGGCTATATCACTGACCTCACTTCCACTGTAACTACCCATCCAGAAAAATCACTGACCTCTCCATTACTGTATCTACCAATCCAGATATATCACTGACATCACGTGAACTGTAACTACCCATCAAGATATATCGATGACCTCACTTGTACTGCAAACACCAATCCAGATATATCACTGACCTCACTTGTACTATAACTACCCATCCAGATATATCACTGACCTCACTTGTACTGTAACTATCCATTCAGCTATATCACTGAAAGCACTTGTACTGTAACTACCCATTCAGTTTTTTAACTGACCTCACTTGTACTGTAACTATCCATCCTGATATATCGCTGACCGCACTTGTACTACAACTACCCATTCAGCAATATCACTGACTTCTCTTGTACTGGAACTACCCATCCAGATATATCACTGACCTCACTTGTACTGTAACTACCCATCCAGATATATCACTAACCTCACTTGCACTGTAACTACGCATCCAGATATATCACTGATCTCTCTTGTCCTGTAACTACCCATCCAGATATGTCACTGACCTCACTTGTACTGTAACTATCCACCTAGATGTATCACTGACCTCACCAGTACTGCAAATACCCTTCCAGATATATCACTGACTTCACTTCTGCTGTAACTATCCATCCAGATATATCACTGACGTCTCTTGAACTGTAACTACCCATGCAGATATATCGCTGACCTCACTTGTACTGTAACTACCCATCCTGATATATCACTGACCTCACTTGTACTGTAACTACCCATCTAGATATGTCACTGACCTCACTTGTACTGTAACTATCCTCCTAGATGTATCACTGACCTCACCAGTACTGCAAATACCCTTCCAGATATATCACTGACTTCACTTCTGCTGTAACTATCCATCCAGATATATCACTGACGTCTCTTGAACTGTAACTACCCATGCAGATATATCGCTGACCTCACTTGTACTGTAACTACCCATCCTGATATATCACTGACCTCACTTGTACTGTAACTACCCATCTAGATGTATCACTGACCTCACATGTACTGTATCTACTCGTATATATAAATCACTGATGTCACTTGCACAGTAACTACCAATCCCCATATATCACTGACTTCACATTTACTGTAACTACCCATCCACATATATCGCTGACATCAATTGTACTGTAACACCCCATCCAGTATATCACTGACCACACTTGTACTGTAACTATCCATCCAGATATATCACTGACCTCCCTTGTACTGTAAGTACGAATCCAGATATATCACTGACCTTACTTGAACTGTTACTACCCATCGAGATATATCACTGACCTCACTTGCACTGTGACAACACATCCAGATATCTCACTAACCTCACTTGTACTGTAACTACCCATCAAGATATATCGATGACCTCACTTGTACTCTAACTACCCATCCAGATATTTCACTGACCTCACTTGTAATGCAACGACCCATCCAGACAGATCACTGACCTCACTTGCACTATTACCACCCATCCAGATATGTCGCTGTCCTGACTTGTTCTGTCATCATCGATCCAGATATATCGCTGATCTCACTTCTTCGTCAACTACTCTTCCAAATATATCATTGACCTCACTTGTACATTAACTACCCATGTAGATATATCGCTGACATCACTTGTACTGTAACTACCCATCCAGATATATCACTGTCCCCACTTGTACTGTAAATGCACATCCTGATATATCACGAGCTCTCTTGTACTGCAACTACCCATCAAGTTTTATGGATTACCTCACTTGCACTGGATTCACCCATCTAGACATATCACTGACCTCACTTGTACTGGAACTAGACATACAGCTATATCACTGAATTCACCTGTACTGTAACTACCCATCCAGATAGATCACTGACCTCACTTGCACTGTAACTACCCATCAAGAAAAATCACTGAACTCTCTTATACTGTAACTACCAATCCAGATATATCACTGACCTCAATTGAACTGTAACTACCGATCAAGACATATCGATGACCTCACTTGTCCTGCAAACACCCATCCAGATATATCACTGACCTCACTTGTAACCACCCATCCAGATATATCACTGACCTCACTTGGACTGGAACTAGACAGACAGCTATATCACTGAATTCACCTGTACTGTAACTACCCATCCAGATAGATCACTGACCTCACTTGTACTGTAACTACCCATCAAGAAAAATCACTGAACTCTCTTTTACTGTAACTACCAATCCAGATATATCACTGACCTCAATTGAACTGTAACTACCGATCAAGACATATCGATGACCTCACTTGTACTGCAAACACCCATCCGATATATCACTGACCTCACTTAAAACCACCCATCCAGATATATCACTGACCTCACTTGTACTATAACTACCCATTCAGATATATCACTGAAGTCACTTGTACTGTAACTACGCTTTCATATATATCATTGACCTCTCTTGTGGTGTTTCTACAGATCCAGATATATCACTGACCTCACTTGTACTGTAAATACCCATCCAGATATATCACTGACCTCTGCTGTTTTGTAACTACCCATCCAGATATGTGACTGACCTCACTAGTACTGTAACAACCCATCCTGATGTATCAGTGCCCTCATTTGTACTTTAACTACCCATCCAGATATATCACTAACCTCACTTGTACTGTAACTACCCATCCAGACATATAACTAACCTCACCTGTACTGTGACAACCCATCCAGATATATCACTGACCTCTCTTGAACTGTAACAAAACATCCTGACATATCACTGACCTCACTTGTACTGTAACTACCCATCCAGCTGTATCACTAACCTCACTTGCCGTGTAAGTACCCTTCCAGATATATCACTGACCTCACCTGGACTGCAGCTACCCTTCCAGACATATCATTGAACTCTCTTGTACTGGACCTACCCATCCAGATGTATCACTGACCTCACTTGTACTGTAACTACCCATCCAGATATATAACTAACCTCACTTGTACTGTGACTATCCATCCAGATATATCACTGACCTCTCTTGTACTGGAACTGAACATCCTGATGTATCACTGTCCTCACATGTAATGTAACCAAACATCCAGCTATATCACTGACCTCTCTTGTACTGTAACTACCCATCCAGATATATCACTGACCTCTCTTGTACTGTAACTACCCATCCAGATATATCAATGACCTCACTTGAACTGTAACTACCCACCCAGATATATCACTGACCTCACTTGTCCTGTAACTACCCATCCTTATATATCAATGACCTCACTTGTACTGCCACTACCCGTCCAGATATATCACTGACCTCATTTGTACGAGAACTACCCTTCCAGATATATCACTAAACTAACTTTCCAGATACATTGCTGACCTCCCTTGTACTGTAACTACCCATCCAGATATTTCACTGACCTCACTTGTACTGCAACTACCCATCCTGATGTGTCACTGACATCACTTGTACTTAGCTACCCATCCAGATATATCACTGACCTCACTTGTACTGAAACTAACTTTCCAGATACATAGCTGACCTCCCTTGTACTGTAACTACCCATCCAGATATTTCACTGACCTCACTTGTCCTGCAACTACCCATCCAGATATTTCACTGACCTCACTTGTACTGCAACTACCCATCCAGATATATCACTGACCTCACTTGTACTGTAACTACCCATCCAGACATATCACTGACATCACTTGTACTGTAACTAAACATCTAGATATATCCCTGACCTCACCTGAACTGTAACTTCCCATCTTGATATATCACTGACCTCACTTGTACTGCAATCACCCATCCAGATATATAACTGACCTCTCTTGCACTGCAACTACCAATCCAGATATATCACTGACCTCACTTGTCCTGTAAATACCGTTCCAGATATAACACTGACCTCTCTTGTACTGTAACTTCCGATGCAGATATATCACGAGCTCGCTTGTACTGTAACTACCCATCCAGTTTTATGGATGACCTCACTTGTACTGGAACCACCCATCCATATAGAACACTGACCTCACTTGTCCTGTAACTACCCAACCAGACATATCACTGAACTCACTTGCACTGTAACTACCCATCCAGATAGATCACTGCCCTCACTTGTACTGTAATTACCGATCCTGAGATATCTCTGACCTCACTTGAACTGTAACTACCCATCCAGAAAAATCACTGAACTCTCTTTTACTGTAACTACCAATCCAGATATATCACAGACCTCACTTGAACTGTAACTACCGATCAAGACATATCGATGACCTCACTTGTACTGCAAACACCCATCCAGATAGATCACTGACCTCACTTGTAACCACCCATCCAGATATATCACTGACCTCACTTGTACTTTCACGACCCATCTAGATATATCACTGAAGTCACTTGTCCTGTAACTACGCTTCCATATATATCACTGACCTCTCTTGTATTGTTTCTACCGATCCAGATATATCAATGACCTCACTTGTACTGTAACTACCCATCCAGATATATCACTGACCTCTGTTGTTTTGTAACTATCCATCCAGATATGTGACTGACCTCACTGGTACTGTAACAACACATCCTGATGTATCAGTGACCTCATTTGTACTATAACTACCCATCCAGATATATCAGTAACCTCACTTGCACTGTAACTACCCATCCAGATATATCACTGACCTCACTTGTACTTTAACGACCCATCTAGATATATCACTGAAGTCACTTGTCCTGTAACTACGCTTCCATATATATCACTGACCTCTCTTGTAGTGTTTCTACCGATCCAGATATATCAATGACCTCACTTGTACTGTAATTACCCATCCAGATATATCACTGACCTCTGTTGTTTTGTAACTACCCATCCAGATATGTGACTGACCTCACTGGGACTGTAACAACACATCCTGATGTATCAGTGACCTCATTTGTACTATGACTACCCATCCAGATATATCACTAACCTCACTTGCACTGTAACTACCCATCCAGATACATCACTGACCTCACCTGTACTGTAACAACCCTTACAGATATATCACTAACCTCTCTTGTACTGGAACTACCCTTCCAGATATATCACTGACCTCTCTTGTACTGTAACTATCCATCCAGATATATCACTGAGCTCACCTATACTGTAACTACCCATCCACATTGATCTCAGACGTCACTTGTACTGTAAATACCCATCCAGATATATCACTGACCTCAATTGTACTGCAACTACCCATCAAGATATATCGATGACCTCCCTTGTACTGTAAGTACACATCCAGATACATCACTGACCTCAGTTAAACTGTTACTACCCATCGAGATATATCACTGACCTCACTTGTACTGCAACTACCCATCCAGATATATCGAAGACCTCACTTGTACTGTAACTACCCATCCAGACAGATCACTGACCTCACTTGCACTCTAACTACCCATCCAGATATGTCGCTGTTCTGACTTGTACTGCAAACATCCATCCAGATGTATCACTAACCTCACTTGTGCGGCAACTACTCTTCCAAATATATCGCTGACCTCACTTGTACTGTAAATACACATCCTGATATATCACTAACCTAGCTTTTACAGTAACTGCCCATCCAGATATATCACTGACCTCACTTGTACTGGAACTACCCATCCAGATGTATCACGAAGCTCACTTGTACTGTCACTACCCTTCCACTTATATCACTGACCTCTCGTACAGTAACTGCACATCCAGATATATCACTGACCTCACTTGTACTGTAACTACCCATCCACATGTATCACTGACCTCACTTGTAGTGTAACCACCATTCCAGATATATCACTGACCTCACCTGTACTGCAGCTGCCCTTCCAGACATATCACTGAACTCTCTTGTACTGGAACTACCCATCCAGATATCTTAACAACCTCACTTGTACTGTAACTACCCATCAAGATATATCGATGACCTCACTTGTACAGTAACTACCCATCCAGATATAGCACTGACCTCACATGTACCGTAACTACCCATGCAGATATATTGGTGACCACACTTGTACTGCAACTAACCATCCTAATATATCACTGACCTCACTTGTACTGTAAATACGCATCCTGATATATCACTAACCTAACTTTTACTGTAACTGCCCATCCAGATATATCACTGACCTCACTTGTACTGGAACTACCCATCCAGATGTATCACTAACCTCACTTGTACTGTAACTACCCTTCCAGTTATATCACTGACCTCTCGTACTGTAACTGCACATCCAGATATATCACTGACCTCACTTGTACCGTAACTACCCATCCACATTTATCACTAACCTCACTTGTAGTGTAACCACCCTTCCAGATATATCACTGATCTCACCTGTACTGCAGCTACCCTTGTAGACATATCACTGAACTCTCTTGAACTGGAACTACCCATTCAGATATCTTAACAACCTCACTTGTACTGTAACTACCCATCAAGATATGTCACTGACCTCTTTTGTACTGTAACTACCGATACAGATATATCACTGACCTCACTTGTGCCGTAACTACATTTCCAGATATATCACTGACCTCACTTGTACTGTAACTACCCTTACAGAAAAATCACTGATCTCTCTTGTACTGCAACTACCCATCCAGATATATCAATGACCTCACTTGAACTGCAACCACCAATCCACTATTAACACTGACCTCACTTGTACTGTAAATAACCTTCCAACATATCACTGACCTCACTTGAACTGTCACTCCCCTTCCAGGTTGATCACTGACTACTCTTCTACTGTAACTACCCATCCAGATATATCACTGACCTCACTTGAACTGTAACTACCCATCGAGATATGTCACTGACCTCACTTGCACTGCCACTCCTTTTCCAGGTATATCACTGACCTCACTTGTACTGTAACTACCCATCGACATTTTTATCTGACCTACCTTGTACTGTAATTACCCATCCAGATATATCACAGACCTCACTTGAACTGTAACTACCCATCGAGATATATCACTGACCTCACTTGTACTGTAACTACTCATCCAGATATATCGATGACCTCACTTGTACTGCAACCACCCATCCAGATATATCACTGACCTCCCTTGTACTGCAACTGCCCATCAAGATATATCACTGACCTCCCTTGTACTGTAAGAACAGATCCAGATATATCACTGACCTCAATTGAACTGTTACTACCAATCGAGATATCTCACTGACCTCACTTGCACTGTAACAACCCATCAAGATATATCGATGACCTCACTTGCACTGCAACTACCCATCCAGATATGTCGCTGTCCTGACTTGTACTGTGAACATCGATACAGATAGATCGCTGATCTCACTTCGACGGCAACTACTCTTACAAAAAAATCATTGACATCACTTGTATTGTAACTACCCATCCAGATATATCACTGACCCCACTTGTACTGTAAATACACATCCTGATATATCACGAAGCTAACTTGTACTGTAACTAACCATCCAGATATATCACTGTCCTCACTTGTACAGTAACTACCCATCCAGATGTATCACTGACCTCACTTGTACTGTAACTACCCATCCAGATATCTCACTAACCTCACTTGTAATGTGACTACCCATCCAGATATATCACTGACCTCTCTTGTACTGTAACTAAACTTCCTGATATATCACTGACCTCACTTGTACAGTAACTACCCATCCACATATATCACTGACTTCACTTGTAGTGTAACTACCCTTCCAGATATATCACTGACCTCACCTGTACTGCAGCTACCCTTCCAGACATATCATTGAACTCTCTTGTACTGTAACTACCAATCCAGATATCTCATTAACCTCTCTTGTACTGTGACTACCCATCAATATATATCACTAACCTCTCTTGTACTGGAACTACCCTTCCAGATGTATCACTGACCTCTCTTGGACTGTAACTATCCATCCAGATATATCACTGACCTCACGTGTACTGTAACTACCCATCCACATTGATATCAAACGTCACTTGTACTGTAAATACCCTTCCAGATATATCACTGACCTCACTTGCACTTACACTACCCTTCCAGATACATCACTGACCTCTCTTGTACTGGAACCACCCATCCAGATATATCACTGACCTCACTTGTACTGTAACTACCCATCCAGATATATCACTGGTCTCACTTGGACGGCAACTACTCTTCCAAATATATCGCTGACCTCACTTGTACATTAACTACCCATGCAGATATATCGCTGACCACACTTGTACTGTAACTACCCATCCAGATATAGCTCTGACCTCACTTGTACTGCAACTACCCATCCTAATATATCACTGACCTCACTTGTCCTGTAAATACACATCCTGATATATCACTAACCTAACTTTTACTGTATCTGCCCATCCAGATATATCACTGACCTCACTTGTACTGGAACTGCCCATCCAGATGGATCACTGACCGCACCTGTACTGTAACTACCCATCCAGATATCTAACTAACCTCACTTGTACTGTAACTACTCATCAAGATATATCGATGACCTCACTTGCACTATAACCACCCATCCAGATATATCACTGACCTCACATGTACCGTAACTACCCATCCAGATATGTCACTGACCTCACTTGTACTGTAACTACTCATCCAGATATATCAATGACCTCACTTGTACTGTAACCACCCATCCAGATATATCACTGACCTCACTTGTACTGCAACTGCCCATCAAGATATATCCCTGACCTCCCTTGTACTGTAAGTACACATCCAGATATATCACTGACCTCAATTGAACTGTTACTACCCATCGAGATATATCACTGACCTCACTTGCACTGTAACTACCCATCAAGATATATCGATGACCTCACTTGTACTCTAACTACCCATCCAGATATTTCACTGACCTCACTTGGAATGTAACGACCCATCCAGACAGATCACTGACCTCACTTGCACTGTAACTAACCATCCAGATATGACTTGTACTGTGAACATCGATACAGATATATCGCTGATCTCACTTCGACGGCAACTACTCTGACAAAAAAATCATTGACATCACTTGTATTGTAACTACCCATCCAGATATATCACTGACCCCACTTGGACTGTAAATACACATCCTGATATATCACGAAGCAAACTTGTACTGTAACTATCCATCCAGATATATCACTGTCCTCTCTTGTACAGTAACTACCCATCCAGATGTATCACTGACCTCACCTGTACTGTAACTACCCATCCAGATATATAACTAACCTCACTTGTAATGTGACTACCCATCCAGATATATCACTGACCTCTCTTGTACTGTAACTAAACTTCCTGATATATCACTGACCTCACTTGTACAGTAACTACCCATCCACATATATCACTGACTTCACTTGTAGTGTAACTACCCTTCCAGATATATCACTGACCTCACCTGTACTGCAGCTACCCTTCCAGACATATCATTGAACTCTCTTGTACTGTTACTACCAATCCAGATATCTCATTAACCTCTCTTGTACTGTGACTACCCATCAAGATATATCACTAACCTCTCTTGTACTGGAACTACCCTTCCAGATATATCACTGACCTCTCTTGGACTGTAACTATCCATCCAGATATATCACTGACCTCACGTGTACTGTAACTACCCATCCACATTGATATCAAACGTCACTTTTACTGTAAATACCCTTCCAGATATATCACTGACCTCACTTGCACTTACACTACCCTTCCAGATACATCACTGACCTCTCTTGTACTGGAACCACCCATCCAGATATATCACTGATCTCACTTGTACTGTAACTACCCATCCAGATATATCACTGGTCTCACTTGTACGGCAACTACACTTCCAAATATATCGCTGACCTCACTTGTACATTAACTACCCATGCAGATATATCGCTGACCACACTTGTACTGTAACTACCCATCCAGATATAGCTCTGACCTCACTTGTACTGCAACTACCCATCCTAATATATCACTGACCTCACTTGTACTGTAAATACACATCCTGATATATCACTAACCTAACTTTTACTGTAGCTGCCCATCCAGATATATCACTGACCTCACTTGTACTGGAACTACCCATCCAGATGGATCACTGAGCGCACTTGTACTGAAACTACCCATCCACATATACAACTAACATCACTTGTACTGTAACTACCCATCCACATGTATCACTGACCTCACTTTTTGTGTAACCACCCTTCCAGATATATCACTGACCTCACCTGTACTGCAACTACCCTTCCAGACATATCACTGAACTCTCTTGTACTGGAACTACCCATCCAGATATCTTAACAACCTCACTTGTACTGTAACGACCCATCAAGATATATCGATGACCTCACTTGCACTATAACCACCCATCCAGATATATCACTGACCTCACATGTACCGTAACTACCCATCCAGATATGTCACTGACCTCATTTGTACTGTAACTACCGATCCAGATATATCACTGACCTCACTTGTACCGTAACTACCGTTCCAGATATATCACTGACTTCACTTGTACTGTAACTACCCATCCAGATATATCAATGACCTCACTTGTACTGCAACTACCAATCCACTATTAACACTGACCTCACTTGTACTGTAAATACACTTCCAGATATATCACTGACCTCACTTGTACTGTCAGTCCCCTTCCAGGTTGATCACTGACTACTCTTCTACTGTAACTACCCATCCAGATATATCACTGACAGCACTTGAACTGTCACTACCCATCGAGATATGTCACTGACCTCACTTGCACTGCCACTCCTTTTCCAGGTATATCACTGACCTCACTTGTACTGTAACTACCCATCCACATTTTTATCTGACCTCACTTGTACTGTAAATACCCTTACAGATATATCACTGACCTCACTTGTACTGTCACTGCCCATCCAGATATATCACAGACCTATCTTGTACTGTAATTACCCATCCAGATATATCACAGACCTCACTTGAAATGTAACTACCCATCGAGATATATCACTGACCTCACTTGTACTGTAACTACTCATCCAGATATATCGATGACCTCACTTGTACTGTAACCACCCATCAAGATATATCGATGGCCTCCCTTGTACTGTAAGTACACATCCAGATATATCATTGACCTCACTTGAACTGTTACTACCCATCGAGATATATCACTGACCTCACTTGCACTGCAACTACCCATCCAGATATCTCACTAAGCTCACTTGTACTCTAACTACCCATCAAGATATATCGATGACCTCATTTGTAATGTAACGACCCATCCAGACATATCGATGACCTCACTTGCACTCTAACTACCCATCCAGATATGTCGCTGTCCTGACTTGTACTGCAAACATCGATCCAGATATATCGCTGATCTCACTTCTTCGGCAACTACTCTTACAAAAAAAACATTGACATCACTTGTACTGTAACTACCCATCCAGATATATCACTGACCCCACTTGTACTGTAAATACACATCCTGATATATCACGAAGCTAACTTGTACTGTAACTACCCATCCAGATATATCACTGTCCTCACTTGTACTGTAACTACCCATCCAGATGTGTCACTGACCTCACTTGTACTGTAACTACCCATCCAGATATATAACTAACCTCACTTGTAATGTGACTACCCATCCAGATATATCACTGACGTCTTTTGTACTGTAACTAAACTTCCTGATGTATCACTGACCTCACTTGTACTGTAACTACCCATCCACATATATCACTGAATTCACTTATAGTGTAACTACCCTTCCAGATATATCACTGACCTCACCTGTACTGCAGCTGCCCTTCCAGACATATCATTGAACTCTCTTGTACTGTCACTACCAATCCAGATATCTCATTAACCTCTCTTGTACTGTGACGACCCATCAAGAAAGATCGATGACGTCACTTGTTCTGGAACTACCCTTCCAGATATATCACTGACCTCACTTTTACTGTAACTGCCCTTACAGATATAACACTGACATCACTTGCACTGTAACTATCCATCCAGATATATCACTGACCTCACCCGTACTGTAGCTGCCGTTCCAGACAAATCATTGAACTCTCTTGCACTGTAACTACCCATCCAGATATCTCGCTAACTTCTCTTGTACTATAACTACCCATCAAGATATATCGATGACCTCACTTGCACTGTAACCACCCATCCAGATATATCACTGACCTCACTTGTACTGCAACTGCCCATCAAGATATATCACTGACCTCCCTTGTACTGTAAGTACACATCCAGATATATCACTGACCTCAATTGAACTGTTACTACCCATCGAGATATATCACTGACCTCACTTGCACTGTAACTACCCATCAAGATATATCGATGACCTCACTTGTACTCTAACTACCCATCCAGATATTTCACTGACCTCACTTGGAATGTAACGACCCATCCAGACAGATCACTGACCTCACTTGCACTGTAACTACCCATCCAGATATGACTTGTACTGTGAACATCGATACAGATATATCGTTGATCTCACTTCGACGGCAACTACTCTGACAAAAAAATCATTGACATCACTTGTATTGTAACTACCCATCCAGATATATCACTGACCCCACTTGTACTGTAAATACACATCCTGATATATCACGAAGCAAACTTGTACTGTAACTACCCATCCAGATATATCACTGTCCTCTCTTGTACAGTAACTACCCATCCAGATGTATCACTGACCTCACCTGTACTGTAACTACCCATCCAGATATATAACTAACCTCACTTGTAATGTGACTACCCATCCAGATATATCACTGACCTCTCTTGTACTGTAACTAAACTTCCTGATATATCACTGACCTCACTTGTACAGTAACTACCCATCCACATATATCACTGACTTCACTTGTAGTGTAACTACCCTTCCAGATATATCACTGACCTCACCTGTACTGCAGCTACCCTTCCAGACATATCATTGAACTCTCTTGTACTGTTACTACCAATCCAGATATCTCATTAACCTCTCTTGTACTGTGACTACCCATCAAGATATATCACTAACCTCTCTTGTACTGGAACTACCCTTCCAGATATATCACTGACCTCTCTTGGACTGTAACTATCCATCCAGATATATCACTGACCTCACGTGTACTGTAACTACCCATCCACATTGATATCAAACGTCACTTTTACTGTAAATACCCTTCCAGATATATCACTGACCTCACTTGCACTTACACTACCCTTCCAGATACATCACTGACCTCTCTTGTACTGGAACCACCCATCCAGATATATCACTGATCTCACTTGTACGGCAACTACACTTCCAAATATATCGCTGACCTCACTTGTAAATTAACTACCCATGCAGATATATCGCTGACCACACTTGTACTGTAACTACCCATCCAGATATAGCTCTGACCTCACTTGTACTGCAACTACCCATCCTAATATATCACTGACCTCACTTGTACTGTAAATACAAATCCTGATATATCAATAACCTAACTTTTACTGTAGCTGCCCATCCAGATATATCACTGACCTCACTTGTACTGGAACTACCCATCCAGATGGATCACTGAGCGCACTTGTACTGAAACTACCCATCCACATATACAACTAACATCACTTGTACTGTAACTACCCATCCACATGTATCACTGACCTCACTTTTTGTGTAACCACCCTTCCAGATATATCACTGACCTCACCTGTACTGCAACTACCCTTCCAGACATATCACTGAACTCTCTTGTACTGGAACTACCCATCCAGATATCTTAACAACCTCACTTGTACTGTAACGACCCATCAAGATATATCGATGACCTCACTTGCACTATAACCACCCATCCAGATATATCACTGACCTCACATGTACCGTAACTACCCATCCAGATATGTCACTGACCTCATTTGTACTGTAACTACCGATCCAGATATATCACTGACCTCACTTGTACCGTAACGACCGTTCCAGATATATCACTGACTTCACTTGTACTGTAACTACCCATCCAGATATATCAATGACCTCACTTGTACTGCAACTACCAATCCACTATTAACACTGACCTCACTTGTACTGTAAATACACTTCCAGATATATCACTGACCTCACTTGTACTGTCAGTCCCCTTCCAGGTTGATCACTGACTACTCTTCTACTGTAACTACCCATCCAGATATATCACTGACAGCACTTGAACTGTCACTACCCATCGAGATATGTCACTGACCTCACTTGCACTGCCACTCCTTTTCCAGGTATATCACTGACCTCACTTGTACTGTAACTACCCATCCACATTTTTATCTGACCTCACTTGTACTGTAAATACCCTTACAGATATATCACTGACCTCACTTGTACTGTCACTGCCCATCCAGATATATCACAGACCTATCTTGTACTGTAATTACCCATCCAGATATATCACAGACCTCACTTGAAATGTAACTACCCATCGAGATATATCACTGACCTCACTTGTACTGTAACTACTCATCCAGATATATCGATGACCTCACTTGTACTGTAACCACCCATCAAGATATATCGATGGCTCCCTTGTACTGTAAGTACACATCCAGATATATCATTGACCTCACTTGAACTGTTACTACCCATCGAGATATATCACTGACCTCACTTGCACTGCAACTACCCATCCAGATATCTCACTAAGCTCACTTGTACTCTAACTACCCATCAAGATATATCGATGACCTCACTTGTAATGTAACGACCCATCCAGACATATCGATGACCTCACTTGCACTCTAACTACCCATCCAGATATGTCGCTGTCCTGACTTGTACTGCAAACATCGATCCAGATATATCGCTGATCTCACTTCTTCGGCAACTACTCTTACAAAAAAAACATTGACATCACTTGTACTGTAACTACCCATCCAGATATATCACTGACCCCACTTGTACTGTAAATACACATCCTGATATAACACGAAGCTAACTTGTACTGTAACTACCCATCCAGATATATCACTGTCCTCACTTGTACTGTAACTACCCATCCAGATGTGTCACTGACCTCACTTGTACTGTAACTACCCATCCAGATATATAACTAACCTCACTTGTAATGTGACTACCCATCCAGATATATCACTGACGTCTCTTGCACTGTAACTAAACTTCCTGATGTATCACTGACCTCACCTGTACTGTAACTACCCATCCACATATATCACTGAATTCACTTGTAGTGTAACTACCCTTCCAGATATATCACTGACCTCACCTGTACTGCAGCTGCCCTTCCAGACATATCATTGAACTCTCTTGTCCTGTCACTACCAATCCAGATATCTCATTAACCTCTCTTGTACTGTGACGACCCATCAAAAAAGATCGATGACGTCACTTGTTCTGGAACTACCCTTCCAGATATATCACTGACCTCACTTTTACTGTAACTGCCCTTACAGATATAACACTGACATCACTTGCACTGTAACTATCCATCCAGATATATCACTGACCTCACCCGTACTGTAGCTGCCGTTCCAGACAAATCATTGAACTCTCTTGCACTGTAACGACCCATCCAGATATCTCGCTAACTTCTCTTGTACTATAACTACCCATCAAGATATATCGATGACCTCACTTGTACTGTAACCACCCATCCAGATACATCAGTGATCTCACCTGCACTGTAACTACCCGGCAAGATATATCACTGACCTCACTTGTACTGCAACAAACCATCCAGATATTTCACTAACCTCACTTGTAATGTAACTAGCCTTCCAGATATATCACTGACCTCTCTTGTACTGTAACTATCCATCCAGATATCTCACTGACCTCACTTGTACTGTAACTGCCCATCCAATATTAACAGTGACCAAACTTGTTCTGTAAATACCCTTCCAGATATATCACTGACCTCACCTGAACTGCCACTCCCCTTCCAGGTATATCACTGACCACTCTTGTACTGCAACTACCCTTCCAGATATATCACTGACCTCACTTGAACTGGAACTACCCATCCAGATATATCACTAACCTCACTTGTACTGTAACTACCCATCAGGATATATCGAAGACCTCACTTGTACTGTAACTACCCATCCAGATATATCACTGGTCTCACTTGTACGGCAACTACTCTTGCAAATATATCACTGACCTCACTTGTACATTAACTACCCATGCTGATATATCGCTGACCACACTAGTACTGTAACTACCCATCCAGATATAGCACTGACCTCACGTGTACTGCAACTACCCATCCTGATCAATCACCGACCTCACTTGTCCTGCAAATACATATCCTGATATATCACTAACCTAACTTTTACTGTAACTACCCATCCAGATATATCACTGACCTCACTTGGACTGGAACTACCCATCCAGATGTATCACTGACCGCACTTGTACTGTAACTACCCAACCAGATACATAACTAACCTCACTTGTACTACAACTACGCTTCCAGTTATATCACTGACCTCCCTTCTACTGTAACTGCACATCCAGATATATCACTGACCTCACTTGTACTGTAACTACCCATCCACATATATCACTGACCTCACTGGTAGTGTAACTACCCATCCAGATATATCACTGGTCTCACTTGTAGGGCAACTACTCTTGCAAATATATCACTGACCTCACTTGTACATTAACTACCCATGCAGATATATCGCTGACCACACTAGTACTGTAACTACCCATCCAGATATAGCACTGACCTCACTTGTATTGCAACTACCCATCCTGATCTATCACTGACCTCACTTGTCCTTTAAATACATATCCTGAATTTTCACTAACCTAACTTTTACTGTAACTACCCATCCAGAAGTATCACTGACCGCACTTGTACTGTAACTACCCAACCAGATATATAACTAACCTCACTTGTACTGTAACTACGCTTCCAGTTATATCACTGACCTCTCTTGTACTGTAACTGCACATCCAGATATATCACTGACCTCACTTGTACTGTAACTACCCATCCACATATAACAATGACCTCACTTGTTGTGTAACCACCCTTCCAGATATATCACTGACCTCACCTGTACTGTTGCTACCCTTCCAGACATATCACTGAACTCTCTTGTACTGGAACTACCCATCCAGATATCTCACCAACCTCACTTGTACTGTAACTACCCATCCAGACATATCAATGAACTCACTTGAACTGTAACTACCAATCCACTATTAACACTGAGCTCACTTGTACTGTAAATAGCCTTCCAGATATATCACTGACCTCACTTCTACTGTCACTCCCCTTCCAGGTTGATCACTGACTACTCTTGTACTGTAACTACCCATCCAGATACATCACTGACCTCACTTGAACTGGAACTACCCATCGAAACATGTCACTGACCTCACTAACACTGCCACTCCTTTTCCAGGCATATCACTGACATCACTTGCACTGTAACTACCCATCCACATTTTTATCAGACCTCACTTGTACTGTAAATACCCTGACAGATATATCACTGACCTCACTTGTACTGTCACTGCCCATCCAGATATATCACTGGTCTCACTTGTACTGTAATTACCCATCCACATATATCACTGACCTCACTGGTAGTGTAACTACCCATCCAGATATATCACTGGTCTCACTTGTAGGGCAACTACTCTTGCAAATATATCACTGACCTCACTTGTACATTAACTACCCATGCAGATATATCGCTGACCACACTAGTACTGTAACTACCCATCCAGATATAGCACTGACCTCACTTGTACTGCAACTACCCATCCTGATCTATCACTGACCTCACTTGTCCTTTAAATACATATCCTGAAATTTCACTAACCTAACTTTTACTGTAACTACCCATCCAGAAGTATCAATGACCGCACTTGTACTGTAACTACCCAACCAGATATATAACTAACCTCACTTGTACTGTAACTACGCTTCCAGTTATATCACTGACCTCTCTTGTACTGTAACTGCACATCCAGATATATCACTGACCTCACTTGTACTGTAACTACCCATCCACATATAACAATGACCTCACTTGTTGTGTAACCACCCTTCCAGATATATCACTGACGTCACCTGTACTGTTGCTACCCTTCCAGACATATCACTGAACTCTCTTGTACTGGAACTACCCATCCAGATATCTCACCAACCTCACTTGTACTGTAACTACCCATCCAGATATATCAATGAACTCACTTGAACTGTAACTACCAATCCACTATTAACACTGAGCTCACTTGTACTGTAAATACCCTTCCAGATATATCACTGACCTCACTTTTACTGTCACTCCCCTTCCAGGTTGATCACTGACTACTCTTGTACTGTAACTACCCATCCAGATACATCACTGACCTCACTTGAACTGTAACTACCCATCGAGACATGTCACTGACCTCACTTGCACTGCCACTCCTTTTCCAGGCATATCACTGACATCACTTGCACTGTAACTACCCATCCACATTTTTATCTGACCTCACTTGTACTGTAAATACCCTGACAGATATATCACTGACCTCACTTGTACTGTCACTGCCCATCCAGATATATCACTAGTCTCACTTGTACTGTAATTACCCATCCAGATATATCACAGACCTCACTTGATCTGGAACTAACAATCGAGATATATCACTGACCTCACTTGTACTGCAACTACCCATCCAGATATCTCACTTACCTC
This sequence comes from Heterodontus francisci, assembly GCF_036365525.1. Lineage (NCBI taxonomy): Eukaryota > Metazoa > Chordata > Chondrichthyes > Heterodontiformes > Heterodontidae > Heterodontus > Heterodontus francisci. The sequence goes on from NC_090398.1 coordinate 60,710,573, forward strand.
ACTTGTACTGTAAGTACCAATCCAGATAATCACTGACCTCACTTGTAATTTAACTACCTATCTTGAAATATCACTGACCTCACTTGTACTGTAAATACACATCCTGATACATCACTCACCTAACATGCACTGCAACTACGCATCCAGATATATCACTGACCTCACGAATACTGTAACTACCCTTCCAGATATATCACTGACCTCTCTTGCACTGTATATACACATCCAGATATATAACTGACTTCACTTGTACTGTGACTACCCATCAACATATTTCACTGATCTCACCTGTCCTGTAGCTACCCATCCGGACATATCACTGAACTCTCTTGTACTGTAATTAACCATCCAGAAAGCTCACTGACCTCACTTGTACTGTAACTACCAATCAAGATATATCGATGACCTCACTTGTACTGTAACCACCCATCCAGATATATGACTGACCTCACATGTACTGTTACTACCCATCCAGTTATATCACTGACCTCACTTGTTCTGTAACTCCCCTTCCAGATATATCACGGACTTGACTTGCACTGTAACTACCCTTTCAGATATATCACTGACCTCTCTTGTACTGTAACTACCCATCCAGATATATCAATGACATCACTTGTACCGTAACTACGCATCCAGATATATCACTAACCTAACTAGTACTGTAACGAGCCATCAAGATATATTGAAGACGTCCCTTGTACTGGAACCAGCCATCCAGATATATCACTGATCACACCAGTACTGTCAACACTCATACAGATATATCACAGACCTCTCTTGTACGGTCACAACCCATCCAGACAGATCACTGACCTCACTTGCACTCAAACTTCCCATCCAGAAATGTCGCTTTCCTCACTTGTACTGTAACTCCCCATCCAGATATATCACTGACCTCTCTTGTACTGTAACTATCCATCCTGATATATCATTGAACTCACTTGTCCTGGAACTACCCATCCTCTATTAACACTGACCTCACTTGTACTGCAAATACCCTTCCAGATATATTACTGACCTCACTTTTACTGTCACTCCCTTTCCAGGTTTATCACTGACCTCTCCTGCACACTAACTACCCATCGAGATCTATCACAGACCTCACTTGCATTGTCACTCCCATTCCAGGTATATCACTGAACTCTCTTGCACTGTAACTACCCATCCAGATATATCACTGAAGTCTCTTGTACAGTAACTACCCATCCAGATATATCACTGACCTCACTTGAACTGTAACTACCCATCGAGATATATCATTGACCTCACTTGCACAGTAACTACCCATCCATATATCTCACTAACCTCACTTGCACTGAAACTACCCATCAAGATATATCGATGACCGCACTTGTACTGTAACCACCGTTCCAGATATATCACTGAACTCTCTTGTACTGTAACTACCCATCAAGACATATCGATGAACTCACTTGCACTGTAACTACCCATCCAGATGAATCACTGACCTCACTTGTACTGTAACTACCATTCCAGATATATCACTGAACTCTCTTGTACTGTAACTATCCATCCAGATATATCACTGGTCTCACTTGTATGGCAACTGCTATTGCAAATATATCACTGACCTCACTTGTCCTGTAACCACACATCCAAATATATCACTGAACTCACTTGTGCAGAACTACCCATGCAGATATATCACTGGCATCACTTGTGCTGTTACCACCCATCCAGATATATCACCGACCTCACTTGTGCTGAAACTACCCATCCAGATATGTCACTGACCTCATTGGGACTGTAACTACCCATCCAGATATATCAGTGACCTCACTTGTACTGTCACTACCCTTCCAGATATATCACTGACCTCACTAGTACTGTAACTACCCTTACAGATGTATCACTGACCTTTTTTGTACTGTAATCACCCATCCAGATATATCACTGACCTCACTTGTAATGCAACTACCCATCGAGATATATCACTGACCTCACTTGTACTGTAATTACCCATCCAGATATATCACTGACCTCATTGGGACTGTCACTACCCATCCAGATATATCAGTGACCTCACTTGTACTGTAAATACCCTTCCAGATATATCACTGACCTCACTAGTACTGCAACTACCCTTACAGATGTATCACTGACCTCTCTTGTACTGTAACCACCCATCCAGATATATCACTGACCTCACTTGTAATGCAACTACCCATCGAGATATATCACTGACCTCACTTGCACTGTAACTACCCATCCAGATATATCGATGACCTCAATTGTACTGTAACCACCCATCCAGATATATCACTATCCTCACTTGTACTGTAACTACCCATCAAGATATATCGAAGACCTCACTTGTACTGTAACTACCCATCCAGACAGATCACTGACATCACTTGCACTCTAACTACCCAACCAGATATGTCGCTGTTCTGACTTGTACTGAAAACGTCCATCCAGATATATCACTGACCTCACTTGTACTGTAACTACCCATCCAGATATATCACTGGTCTCACTTGTACGGCAACTACTCTTGCAAATATATCACTGACCTCACTTGTAGTGTAACCACCCTTCCAGATATATCACTGACCTCACCTGTACTGTAGCTACCCTTCCAGATATATCACTGAACTCTCTTGTACTGGAACTACCCATCCAGATATCTCACCAACTTCACTTGTACTGTCACTACCCATCAAGATATATCACTGACATCACTTGTACTATAACCACCCTTACAGAAAAATCACTGATCTCTCTTGTATTATAACGACCCATCCAGATACATCAATGACCTCACTTGAACTGTAACTACCAATCCACTATTAACACTGACCTCACTTGTAATGTAAATACCCTTCCAGATATATCACTGCCCTCACTTGTACTGTCACTCCCCTTCCAGGTTGATCACTGACTACCCTGGTACTGTAACTACCCATCCAGATACATCACTGACCTCACTTGAACGGTAACTACCCATCGAGACATGTCACTGACCTCACTTGCACTGCCACTCCTCTTCCAGGCATATCACTGACATCACTTGCACTGTAACTACCCATCCACATTTTTATCTGACATCACTTGTACTGTAAATACCCTTACAGATCTATCACTGACCTCACTTGTACTGTCACTGCCCATCCAGATATATCAGTGGTCTTACTTGTACTGTAATTACCCATCCAGATATATCACAGACCTCACTTGAACTGTAACTACCCATCGAGATATATCACTGACCTCACTTGTACTGTAACTACCCATCCAGATATCTCACTTACCTCACTTGTACTGTAACTACCCATCCAGATAATCACTGACCTCACTTGCAATTTAACTACCTATCCTGAAATATCACTGACCTCACTTGTACTGTAAATACACATCCTGATATATCACTAACTTAACATGTACTGCAACAACGCATCCAGATATATCACTGACCTCACTAGTACTGTAACTACCCTTCCAGATATATCACTGACCTCTCTTGCACTGTATATACACATCCAGATATATAACTGACATCACTTGTACTGTAACTACCCATCAACAGATATCACTGACCTCACTTCTATAGTAACTACCCTTCCAGATATATCACTGACCTCACCTGTACAGTAGCTACCCATCCGGACATATCACTGAACTCTCTTGTACTGGAACTAACCATCCAGAAAGTTCACTGACCTCACTTGTACTGTAACTACCCATCAAGATATATCGATGACCTCACTTGTACTGTAACCACCCATCCAGATATATGACTGACCTCACATGTACTGTAACTACCCATCCAGTTATATCACTGACCTCACTTGTTCTGTAACTCCCCTTCCAGATATATCACGGACTTCACTTGTACTGTAACTACCCTTTCAGATATATCACTGACCTCTCTTGTACTGGAACTACCCATCCAGATATATCAATGACCACACTTGAACTGTAACTACCCAGCCAGATATATCACTGACCTCACTTGTACTGTAACTACCCATTCGGATATATCACTGACCTCACTTGTACTGTAACTACGCATCCAGAAATATCACTGACCTAACTAGTACTGCAACGAGCCATCAGGATATATTGAAGACGTCCCTTGTACTGGAACCAGCCATCCAGATATATCACTGATCACACTTGTACTGTAAACACTCATGCAGATATATCACAGATCTCACTTGTACTGTCACAACCCATCCAGATGTATCACTGACCTCACTTGAATGGTTACTACCCTTCCAGATATATCACTGATCTCTCTTGCACTGTAACTATCCATCCTGATATATCATTGAACTCACTTGTACAGTAACTACCCATCCAAATATATCACTGACCTCACATGTGCTGTAACCACCCATCCAGATATATCACTGACCTCATTGGTACTGTAACTACCCATCAAGATATATCAGTGACCTCACTTGTACTGTAACTACCCTTCCAGATATATCACTGACATCACTAGTACTGTAACTACCCTTACAGATGTATCACTGACCTCTTTTGTACTGTAACTACCCATCCAGATATATCAATGACCTCACTTGAACTGTAACTACCCAGCCAGATATATCACTGACCTCAGTAGTACTGTAACTACCCTTACAGATGTATCACTGACCTCTCCTGTACTGTAACTAACCATCAAGATATATCAATGTCCTCACTTGAACTGTAACTACCCACCCAGATATATCACTGACCTCACTTGTGCTGAAACTACCCATCCAGATATATCACTGACCTAACTTGTACTGTAACTAGCCATAAAGATATATCGAAGACCTCACTTGTACTGTAACCACCCATACAGATATATCACTGACCTCACTTGTACTGTAACTACCCATCCGGACAGATCACTGACCTCACTTGCATTGTAACTACCCTTCCAGAAATGTCGCAGTCCTTACTTGTGCTGGAAACACCCATCCAATATATCACTAACTTCACTTGAACTGTAACTACCGATCAAGATATATCACTGACCTCACTTGGACTGTAATTACACATCCAGATATATCACTGACCTCACTTGTACTGATACTGCCCATGCAGATATATCGCTGCCTTCACTTGCACTGTAACTACCCACACAGATATATCAACGATGTCACTTGGACTGTAACTACCCGTCCACACATATCACTGGAATCACATTTACAGTAACTACCCATCCACATATATCGCTGACCTCACTTGTACTCTAACTCCCCATCCAGTTAAATCAGTAACCACACTTCTACTGTCATCACCCATCCAGATAGAACACTGACCTCACTTGCACTGGAACTACCCATCAAGATATATCACGGACCTCACTTGTCCTGTAACTAGCCATTCAGCTATATCACTGACCTCACTTGTCCTGTAACTAAACATCCAGATAGATCGCTGACCTCACTTGTACTGTAACTACGTATCCTGATATATCACTGACATCATTGGTACTGTAACAACCCAACAAGATATGTCACTGACCTCACTTGCACAGTAACTACCCATCCACATATATCACTGACCTCACTTGTACTGCAGCTACCCTTCCAGCCATATCACTGAACTCTCTTGTACTGTAACTACCCTTCCAGATATATCACTGACCTCACTTGAACTGTAGCTAGCCATCGAGATATATCACTGACCTCAATTGTACTGTAGCTAAACATCCTGATATCTCACTAACCTCACTTGTACTGTAACTACCCATCAAGATATATCGATGACCTCACTTGCACTGCAACCACCCATCCAGATATATCACTGACCTCACTTGTCCTGTAACCACCCATCCAGATTTATCACTGACCTCACTAGTACTGTAACTACTCATCCAGATAATACACTGACCTCACTTGTGCTGAAACAACCCATCCAGATATATCACTGACCTCACTTGAACTGTAACTACCCATCGAGATATATCACTGACCTCACTTGTACTGAAACTACCCATCCAGATATATCGATGACCTCACTTGTACTGGAACCACCCATCCAGATATATCACTATCCTCACTTGTACTGTAACTGCCCATCAAGATATAGCGAAGACCTCACTTATACTGTAACTACCCATCCAGACAGATCACTGACATCACTTGCACTCGAACTACCCATCCAAATATGTCGCTGTTCTGACTTGTCCTGTTAACATCCATCCAGATATATCACTGACCTCAATTGTACGGCAACTACTCTTGCAAATAAATCACTGACCTCACTTGTACATTAACTGCCCATGCAGATATATCGCTGACTACACTAGTACTGTAACTGCCCATCCAGATATAGCACTGACCTCACTTGTACTGTAACTACCCATCCAGATATATCACTGGTCTCACCTGTACGGCAACTACTCTTGCAAATATATCGCTGACCTCACTTGTACATTAACTACCCATGCAGATATATCGCTGACCACACTAGTACTGTAACTACCCATCCAGATATAGCACTGACCTCACGTGTACTGCAGCTACCCATCCTGATCTATCACTGACCTCACTTGTCCTGTAAATACACATCCTGATATATCACTAAAGTAACGTTTACTGTAACTACCCATCCAGATATATCACTGATCTCACTTGGCCTGGAACTACCCATCCAAATGTATCACTGACCGCACTTGTACTGTAACTACCCAACCAGATATATAAATAACCTCACTTGTACTGTAACTACGCTTCCAGTTATATCACTGACCTCTCTTGTACTGTAACTGCACATTCAGATATATCACTGACCTCTCTTGTACTGTAACTACCCATCCCGATATATCGATGACCTCACTTGTACTCTAACTACCCATCCAGAGATATCACTGACCTCACTTGTGCTGAAACAACCCATCGAGATATATCACTGACCGCACTTGTACTGTAACTACCCATCAAGATATATCGAAGACCTCACTTGTACTGCGACTACCCATCCAGACAGATCACTGACATCACTTGCACTCTAACTACCCATCCAGATATGTCGCTGTTCTGACTTGTACTGTTAACATCCATCCAGATATATCACTGACCTCACTTGCACTGTAACTACCCATCCAGATATATCACTGGTCTCACTTGTACGGCAACTACTCTTGCAAATATATCACTGACCTCACTTGTACTGTAACTACGCTTCCAGTTATATCACTGACCTCTTTTGTACTGTAACTGCACATTCAGATATATCACTGACCTCACTTGTACTGTAAATACCCATCCACATATATCACTGACCTCACTTGTACTGTAGCTACCCTTCCAGACATATCACTGAACTCTCTTGCGCTGGAACTACCCATCCAGATATCTCACCAACCTCACTTGTACTGTAACTACCCATCAAGATATATCACTGACATCACTTGTACTATAACCACCTTGACAGAAAAATCACTGATCTCTCTTGTACTGTAACTACCCATCCAGATATATCAATGACCTCACTTGAACTGTAACTACCAATCCACTATGAACACTGACCTCACTTGTTTTGTAAATACCCTTCCAGATATATCACTGACCTCAGTTGTACTGTCACTCCCCTTCCAGCTTGATCACTGACTACTCTTGTACTGTAACTACCCATCCAGATACATCACTGACCTCACTTGTACTGTCACTGCCCATCCAGATATATCAATGGTCTCACTTGTACTGTAATTACCCATCCAGATAGATCACAGACCTCACTTGTACTGTAACTACCCATCGAGATATATCTCTGACCTCACTTGTACTGTAACTACCCATCCAGATATCTCACTTACCTCACATGTACTGTAACTACCCATCCAGATAATCACATACCTCACTTGTACTTTAGCTACCTATCCTGAAATATCACTGACCTCACTTGTACTGTCAATACACATCCTGATATATCACTAACCTAACATGTACTGTAACTAAGCATCCAGACATATCAGTGACCTCACTAGTACTGAAACTACCATTCCAGATATATCACTGACCACTCTTGCACTGTATATACACATCCAGATATATAACTGACCTCACTTGTACTGTAACTACCCATCAACATATATCACTGACCTCACTTGCACTGTAACTACACTTCCAGATATATCACTGAACTCACTTGTACTGTAACTACGCTTACAGATATATCACTGACATCTCTTTTACTGTAACTACCCATACAGATATTTATAAATAACCTCACTTAAACTGAAACTACACACCCAGATATATCACTGACCTCACTTGAACTGTAACTACACATCCAGATATATCACTGACCTCACTTGTACTGTAACTACCCATCCAAATACATATCTAACCTAACTTGTACTGTAACTAGCAATCAAGATATATCGAAGACCTCACTTGTACTGTAACTACCCATCCAGACAGATCACTGACCTCACTGACACTGAAACTACCCATCCAGGAATGTCGCTGCCTTACTTGTACTGTAACTGCCCATCCAGATATATCACTGATCTCACTTGTACTGTAGCTACCCATCCAGATATATTGCTGACCTCACTTGTACTGTAACTACCCATCCAGATATATCACTGACCTCACTTGTACTGTAAGTACCCTTACAGACATATGACTGACATCTCTTTTACTGCAACTTCCCATACAGATATGTATAAATGACCTCACTTGTACAGTAACTACCCATCCACTTATATCGCTCACCTCACTAGTACTTTAACTCCCCACCCAGCGATATCACTGACCACACTTTTACTGTAATTAACCATCCAGATAGATCACTGACCTCACTTGTACTGTAATTACCCATCCAGATATTTCGTTGACCTCGCTTGTACTGCAACTACCCATCCAGATATATCACTGACCGCACTTGTACTGTAACTACCCATCCAGATATATCACTGACTTCACTTGCACTGTAACTACCCATCCAGATATATCACTGACCTCACTTGTACTGCAACTACCCATCCAGATATGTCGCTTACCTCACTTGTCCTGTAACTACCCATTCTATATATAACTGACCTCACTTGAACTGCAACTACCCATCCAGATATATCGCTAACCTCACTTGTACTGTAACTACCCATCCTATATATCACTGACCTCACTTGTACTGTAACTACCCATCCAGACAGATCACTGACCTCACTTGCATTGAAGCTACCCTTCCAGAAATGTCGCAGTCCTTACTTGTACTGCAAACGCCCATCCAGATATATCACTGACCTCACTTGTACTGCAACTACCCATCCAGATATGTCGCTTACCTCACTTGTCCTGTAACTACCCATTCTATATATAACTGACCTCACTTGAACTGCAACTACCCATCCAGATATATCGCTAACCTCACTTGCACTGTAACTACCCATCCTATATATCACTGACCTCACTTGTACTGTCACTCCCCATTGAGCTATATCAATGTCCGCACTTGTGCTGCAACTACCCATTCAGCTATGTCACAGATCTCACTTGCCATGGAACCACCCATCCAGATATCTCACTGACCTCACTTGTACTGTAACTACACATCCAGATATCTCACAGACCTCACTTGCACAGCAACTGCCCATCCAGATATCTCGATGACCTCATTAGTACTGTAACCACCCATCCAGACATATCACTGACCTCACTTGTACTATAACTATCCATCCAGATATATCACTGACTTCACTTGTACTGTAACTACCCAACGATATATTTCACGGACCTCACTTGGACTGTAACTATCGATCCTGATAGATCAGTGACCTCACTTGAACTGTAACTACCTTTCCAGATATGTCGCTGACCTTCCTTGTACCGGAACCACTCATCCAGAAATATCACTGACCTCACTTGTACTATCACTACCCTTCCAGATATATCGTTTACCTCGCTTGGACAGCAACTACCCATCCAGATATATCACTGACCACACTTATAATGTTGCTACCCATCCAGATATATCACTGACGTTACTTGTACTGTAACTACCCATCCAGATATATCACTGACCTCACTTGTACTGTAACTACCCAACAAGATATGTCACTGACCTCACTTGCACAGTAACTACCCATCCACATAGATCACTGACCTCACTTGTACTGTAGCTACCCTTCCAGCCATATCACTGACCTCACTTGTACTGTAACTACCCATCCAGACAGATCACTAACCTCACTTGCATTGAAGCTACCCTTCCAGAAATGTCGCAGTCCTTACTTGTACTGTAAACACCCATCCAGATATATCACTGACCTCACTTGTGCTGTAACTACCCATCCAGATATATCACTGACCTCACATGTGCTGCAGCTACCCATCCAGATATATCACTGACCTCATTGGTACTGTAACTACCCATCCAGATCTATCACTGACCTCATTGGTACTGTAACTACCCATCCAGATATATCAGTGACCTCACTTGTCCTGTAACTAACCTTCCAGATATATCACTGACCTCACTGGTACTGTAACTACCCATCCATATATATCAATGACCTCACTTGTACTGGAACTACCCATCAAGATATATCACGGACATCACTTGTCCTGCAACTAGCCATTCAGCTATATCACTGACCTCACTTATACTGTAACTAAACATCCTGATCGATCACTGACCTCACTTGTACTGTAACTACCCAACAAGATATGTCACTGACCTCACTTGCACAGTAACTACCCATCCACATAGATCACTGACCTCACTTGTACTGTAGCTACCCTTCCAGCCATATCACTGAACTCTCTTGTACTGTAACTACCCATCAAGATATTTCGATGACCTCACTTGCACTGCAACCACCCATCCAGATATATCACTGACCTCACTTATCCTGTAACCACCCATCCAGATATTTCACTGACCTCACTTGGACTGCAACTACCCATCCTACAAATCACTGCCATCACTTGTGCTGTGAATACACATTCAGCTGGATCAATTACCTCACTTGTACTGTAACTTCCCGTTCAGCTATATCACTGACCTCACTTGCACTGTAAACATGCATCCAGATATATCACTGATCTCACTTGTACTGTTACTACCCATCCAGACATCTCACTGACATCACTTGGACTGCAACATCCCATCCAGATATATCACTGACCTCACTTGTACTGTAACTACACATCCTGATATATCACTGACCTCATTTGTACTGTAACTACCCATGCAAATATATCACTAACCTAACTTGCACTGCAACGAGCCATAAAGATATATTGAAGACGTCCCTTGTACTGGAACCACCCATCCAGATATATCACTGATCTCACTTGTACTGTAAACACCCACACAGAGATATCACAGACCTCACTTACACTCTAACTACCCATCCAGAAATATCACTGTCCTTACTTGTTCTGTAAACATCCATCCAGATTTATCACTGACCTCACTTGTACTGTAACTACCCATCCAGATGTATCACTGACCTCACTTGAACGGTATCTACCCTTCCAGATATATCACTGACTACTCTCGTACTGTAACTATCCATCCAGATATATCACTGACCTCACTCGTACTGTAACTACCCATCCACTATTATCACTGACCTCACTTGTACTGTACATACCCATCCAGATATATCACTGACCTCACCTGTACTGTCACTCCCATTCCAGGTTTATCACTGACCTCACTTGTACTGTAACTACCCATCCAGATATATCACTGACCTCTCTTGTACTGTACATACCCATCCAGATATATCACTGACCTCACCTGTACTGTCACTCCCATTCCAGGTTTATCACTGACCTCACTTGTACTGTAACTACCCATCCAGATATATCACTGACCTCACTTGTACTGTCACTCCCATTCCAGGTTTATCACTGACCTCTCTTGTACTGTAACTACCCATCCAGATATATCACTGACCTCTCTTGTACTGTAAATACCCATCCAGATATATCACTGACCTCACTTGTACTGTCACTCCCATTCCAGGTTTATCACTGACCTCTCTTGTCCTGCCACTACCCATCCAGATATGTCACTGACCTCACTTGAACTGTAACTACCCATCGAGATATAACATTGACCTCAATTGCACAGTAACTACCCATCCAGATATATCCATGACCTCACTTGTTCTGTAACCACCCATCCAGATATATCACTGACCTCATTTGTATGGCAACTATTCTTCCAGATTTATCACTGACCTCTCTTGTGCTGTAACCTCCCATACAGATATATCACTGACTTGATATATCACTAACCTAACTTGTACTGTAATTACCCATCCAGATGTATCACTGACCTCACTTGTACTGTATCTACCCATCCACATATATCACTGACTTCACTTGTACTGTAGCTACCCTTCCAGACGTTTCACGGAACTCTCTTGTACTTCACTACCCTTCCAGATATATCACTGACCTCACTTGAACGGTAACTACCCTTCCAGATATATCACTGACTACTCTTGTACTGTAACTATCCATCCAGATATATCACTGACCTCACTCGTACTGTAACTACCCATCCACTATTATCACTGACCTCACTTGTACTGTATCTACCCATCCACATATATCACTGACTTCACTTGTACTGTAGCTACCCTTCCAGACGTTTCACGGAACTCTCTTGTACTTCACTACCCTTCCAGATATATCACTGACCTCACTTGAACGGTAACTACCCATCCAGATATATCACTGACCTCACCTGTACTGTCACTCCCATTCCGGGTTTATCACTGACCTCTCTTTAACTGTAAATACCCATCCAGATATATCACTGACCTCACTTGTTTTGTCACTCCCATTCCAGGTTTATCACTGACCTCTCTTGTCCTGTAACTACCCATCGAGATATAACATTGACCTCAATTGCACAGTAACTACCCATCCAGATATATCCATGACCTCACTTGTACTGCAACCACCCATCCATATATCTCACTAACCTCACTTGTTCTGTAACCACCCATCCAGATATATCACTGACCTCATTTGTACGGCAACTATTCTTCCAGATTTATCACTGACCTCTCGTCTGCTGTAACGTCCCATACAGATATATCACTGACGTGATATATCACTAACCTAACTTGTACTGTAATTACCCATCCAGATGTATCACTGACCTCACTTGTACTATATCTACCCATCCACTATTATCACTGACCTCACTTGTACTGTATCTACCCATCCACATATATCACTGACTTCACTTGTACTGTAGCAACCCTTCCAGACGTTTCACTGAACTCTCTTGTACTTCACTACCCTTCCAGATATATCACTGATCTCACTTGCATGCAACCACCCATCCAAATATATCACTGACCTCACTTGTACAGGAACAACCCATCCGGATATATCACTGACCTCACATGTACTGTAACTACTAATCCAGATATAACACTGACCTTACTTGTACTGTAACTACCCTTCCAAATATATCACTGACCTCTCTTGTACTGTAACTACCCACCGAGATATATCACTGACCTCACTTGCCTTGTAACTACCCTTCCAGAAATGTCACTGTCCTTACTTGTACTGCAATTACCCATCCAGATATATCACTGACCTCACTTGTACTATAATTACACATCCAGATATATCACAGACCTCACTTGTACTGTAACTACCCATCCAGATATATCACTGACCTCACTTGTACTGTAACTGCCCTTCCAGATATATCACTGACCTCACTTGTACTGTAACTGCCCTTCCAGATATATCACTGACTTCACTTGTACTGTAACTACCCATCCAGATATATCACTGACCTCACTTGTACTGTCACTACCCATCCACATAAAACTGACCTCACTTGTACTGTAACTCCCCACCCAGTTATATCACTGACCACACTTTTAATGTAATTAACCATCCAGATAGATCACTGACCTCTCTTGCACTGGATCTGCCCATCCAGATCTCTCACGGACCACACTTGTCCTTTAACTAGCCATTCAGCTACATCACTGACCTCACTTGTGCTGCAACTACCCATCCAGATATATCACTGACATCATTTGTACTGTAACTACCCATCAAGATATGTCACTGACCTCATTTGCACTGTAACTACCCATCCAAACAGATCACTGACCTCACATGCACTGTAACTACTCATCCAGAAATGTCGCTGTCCTTACTTGTACTGTAAACACCCATCCAGATATTTCACTGACCTCACTTGTACTGTCACTACCCATCCAGATATATCACCGAACTCACTTGTACTGTAACTACTCATCCAGATATATCACGGACCTCACTTGCACTGTTACTACCCATGTAGATATATCGCTGACTTCACTTGCACTGTAACTACCCATCCAGATGTAGCACTGAACTCACTTGAACTGTAACTACCCATCCAGATATATCACTGACCACACTTGTACTGTAACCACACATCCTGATATATCACTGACCTCACTTGTACTGTAACTACCCATCCAGATATATCACTGACCTCACTTGTACTGTCACTACCCATCCACATAAAACTGACCTCACTTGTACTGTAACTCCCCACACAGTTATATCACTGACCACACTTTTAATGTAATTAACCATCCAGATAGATCACTGACCTCTCTTGCACTGGATCTGCCCATCCAGATATATCACGGACCACACTTGTCCTTTAACTAGCCATTCAGCTACATGACTGACCTCACTTGTGCTGCAACTACCCATCCAGATATATCACTGACATCATTTGTACTGTAACTACCCATCAAGATATGTCACTGACCTCACTTGCACTTTAACTACCCATCCAAACAGATCACTGACCTCACATGCACTGTAACTACTCATCCAGAAATGTCGCTGTCCTTACTTGTACTGTAAACACCCATCCAGATATTTCACTGACCTCACTTGTACTGTCACTACCCATCCAGATATATCACCGAACTCACTTGTACTGCAACTACTCATCCAGATATATCACGGACCTCACTTGCACTGTTACTACCCATGTAGATATATCGCTGACTTCACTTGCACTGTAACTACCCATCCAGATGTAGCACTGAACTCACTTGAACTGTAACTACCCATCCAGATATATCACTGACCTCACTTGTACTGTAACTACCCATACAGATATATCACTGATGTCACTTGTACTGTAACTACCCATCCAGATATATATCTGACCTCACATTTACCATAACTACCCATCCACATATAACGCTGACCTCACTTGTACTGTAACTCCCCACCCAGTTATATCAGTGACCACTCCTTTACTGTAATTAACCATCCAGATAGATCACTGACCTCTCTTCCACTGGAACTACCCATCCAGATATATCACGGACCTCACTTGCGCTTCAACTAGCCATTCAGCTACATCACTGAACTCACTTGTACTGGAACTAACCATCCAGATATTTCACTGACATCATTTGTACTGTAACTACCCATCAAGATATGTCACTGACCTCACTTGCACTTTAACTACCCATCCACATATTTCACTGACCACAGATTTACCATAACTACCTATCCAGATATATCACTGACATCACTTGTAATGTAACTACCCATCCTGATACATCACTGACCTCACTTGTACTGTAACTACCCATCCAGATATAAACAAAGAACAAACAAAGAACAAACAAAGATAATTACAGTACAGGAACAGGTCCTTCGGCCCTCCAAGCCTGCGCCGATCCAGATCCTCTCTCCAAACATGTCGCCTATTTTCTAAGGTTCTGTATCTCTTTTCTTCCTGCCCATTCATGTATCTGTCCAGATACATCTTTAAAGACTCCATCGTGCCCGCATCTATCACCTCCGCTGGCAATGCGTTCCAGGAGCCCACCACCCTCTGTGTAAAGGACTTTCCACGCATATCCCCCCGAAACTTTTCCCCTTTCACTTTGAACTCGTGTCCTCTAGTAATTGAAACCCCCACTCTGGGAAAAAGCCTCTTGCTATCCATCCTGTCTATACCTCTCATGATTTTGTACACCTCAATCAGGTCCTCCCTCAACCTCCGTCTTTCTAATGAAAATAATCCTAATTTGCTCAACCTCTCCTCATAGCTAGCGCCCTCCATCCTGGTGAACCTCCTCTGCACCCTCTCCAAAGCATCCACATCCTTTTGATAATGTGGCGACCAGAACTGTACGCAGTATTCCAAATGTGGCCGAACCAAAGTCCTATACAACTGTAACATGACCTGCCAACTCTTGTACTCAATGCCCCGTCCGATGAAGGAAAGCATGCCGTATGCCTTCTTGACCACTCTATTTACCTGCGTTGCCACCTTCAGGGAACAGTGGACCTGAACACCCAAATCTCTCTGGACATCAATTTTCCCCAGGACTTTTCCATTTACTGTATAGTTCACTCTTGAATTGGATCTTCCAAAATGCATCACCTCGCATTTGCCCTGATTGAACTCCATCTGCCATTTCTCTGCCCAACTCTCTAATCTATCTATATTCTGCTGTATTCTCTGACAGTCCCCTTCACTATCTGCGACTCCACCAATCTTAGTGTCGTCTGCAAACTTGCTAATCAGTCCACCTATACTTTCCTCCAAATCATTAATGTATATCACAAACAACAGTGGTCCCAGCACGGATCCCTGTGGAACACCACTGGTCACACGTCTCCATTTTGAGAAACTCCCTTCTACTGCTACTCTCTGTCTCCTGTTGTCCAGCCAGTTCTTTATCCATCTAGCTAGTACACCTTGGACCCCAAGCGCCTTCACTTTCTCCATCAGCCTGCCATGGGGAACCTTATCAAACGCCTTACTGAAGTCCATGTATATGACATCGACAGCCCTTCCCTCATCAATCAACTTTGTCACTTCCTCAAAGAATTCTATTAAGTTGGTAAGACATGACCTTCCCTGCACAAAACCATGTTGCCTATCACTGATGAGCCCATTTTCTTCCAAATGGGAATAGATCCTATCCCTCAGTATCTTCTCCAGCAGCTTCCCTACCACTGACGTCAGGCTCACCGGTCTATAATTACCTGGATTATCCCTGCTACCCTTCTTAAACAAGGGGACAACATTAGCAATTCTCCAGTCCTCCGGGACCTCACCCGTGTTTAAGGATGCTGCAAAGATATCTGTTAACGCCCCAGCTATTTCCTCTCTCGCTTACCTCAGTAACCTGGGATAGATCCCATCCGGACCTGGGGACTTGTCCACCTTAATGCCCTTTAGAATACCCAACACTTCCTCCCTCCTTATGCCGACTTGACCTAGAGTAATCAAACATCTGTTCCTAACCTCAACATCCGTCATGTCCCTCTCCTCGGTGAATACCGATGCAAAGTACTCGTTTAGAATCTCACCCATTTTCTCTGAGTCCAAGCATAACATTCCTCCTTTGTCCTTTAGTGGGCCAATCCTTTCTCTAGTTACCCTCTTTCTCCTTATATATGAATAAAAGGCTTTGGCATTTTCCTTAACCCTGTTTGCTAAAGATATTTCATGACCCCTTTTAGCCCTCTTAATTCCTCGTTTCAGATTGGTCCTACATTCCCGATATTCTTTCAAAGCTTCGTCTTTCATCAGCCGCCTAGACCTTATGTATGCTTCCTTTTTCCTCTTAGCTAGTCTCACAATTTCACCTGTCATCCACAGTTCCCTAATCTTGCCATTTCTATCCCTCATTTTCACAGGAACATGTCTCTCCTGCACGCTAATCAACCTCTCTTTAAAAGCCTCCCACATATCACATGTGGATTTACCTTCAAACAGCTGCTCCCAATCTACATTTCCCAGCTCCTGCCGAATTTTGGTATAGTTGGCCTTCCCCCAATTTAGCACTCTTCCTTTTGGACCACTCTCGTCTTTGTCCATGAGTATTTTAAAGCTTACGGAATTGTGATCACTATTCCCAAAGTAGTCCCCTACTGAAACTTCAACAACCTTGCCGGGCTCATTCCCCAACACCAGGTCCAGTATGGCCCCTTGCCGAGTTGGACTATTTACATACTGCTCTAGAAAACCCTCCTGGATGCTCCTTACAAATTCTGCTCCATCTGGACCTCTAAAACTAAGCGAATCCCAGTCAATGTTGCGAAAATTAAAATCTCCTATCACCACCACCCTGTTGCTCCTACATCTTTCCATAATCTGTTTCCATATTTGTACCTCTATCTCACGCTCGCTGTTGGGAGGCCTGTAGTACAGCCCCAACATTGTTACCGCACCCTTCCTATTTCTGAGTTCTGTCCATATTGCCTCACTGCTCGAGTCCTCCATAGTGCCCTCCTTCAGCACAGCTGTGATATCCTCTTTGACCAGTAATGCAACTCCTCCACCCCTTTTACCTCCCTCTCTATCCCGCCTGAAGCATCGATATCCTGGGATATTTAGTTGCCAATCATGCCCTTCCCTCAACCAAGTCTCAGTAATAGCAATAACATCATACTCCCAGGTACTAATCCAAGCCCTAAGTTCATCTGCCTTACCTACTACACTTCTTGCATTAAAACAAATGCACCTCAGACCACCAGTCCCTTTATATTCATCATCTGCTCCCTGCCTGCTCTTCCCCTTACTCACACTGACTTCATTATCTAGTTCCTTACAGGCTTTTGTTACCACCTCCTTACTGTCAACTGACCTCAATTGGTTCCCATCCCCCTGCCACTTAGTTTAAACCCTCCCCAACAGCGTTAGCAAAAGCACCTCCAAGGACATTGGTTCCAGTCCGGCCCAGGTGTAGACGGTCCAATTTGTAATAGTCCCACCTCCCCCAGAACCGGACCCAATGTCCCAAAAATCTGAACCCCTCCTTCCTGCACCATCTCTCAAGCCACGCATTCATCCTGACTATTAGAATTAGAATTAGAATTAGAATATTACAGCGCAGTACAGGCCCTTCGGCCCTCGATGTTGCGCCGATCATCTGACCTACACTATTCCATTTACATCCAGATGTCTATCCAATGACCACTTAAATGCCCTTAAAGTTGGCGAGTCTACTACTGTTGCAGGCAGGGCGTTCCACGCCCCTACTACTCTCTGCGTAAAGAAACTACCTCTGACATCTGCCCTATATCTTTCACCCCTCAACTTAAAGCTATGTCCCCTCGTGTTTGCCATCCTCATCCGAGGAAAAAGACTCTCACTATCCACCCTATCTAACCCTCTGATTATCTTGTATGTCTCGATTAAGTCACCTCTCCTCCTCCTTCTCTCTGACGAAAACAACCCCAAGTCCCTCAGCCTTTCCTCGTAAGACCTTCCTTCCATACCAGGCAACATCCTAGTAAATCTCCTCTGCACCCTTTCCAAAGCTTCCACATCCTTCCTATAATGCGGTGACCGGAACTGCACGCAATACTCAAGGTGCGGCCTCACCAGAGTTTTGTACAGCTGCATCATGACCTCGTGACTCCGAAACTCGATCCCCTTACTAATAAAGGCTAACACACCATATGCCTTCTTAACAGCCCTATTAACCTGGGTAGCAACTTTCAGGGATTTATGTACCTGGATACCAAGATCTCTCTGCTCATCTACACTACCAAGAATCTTCCCATTAGCCCAGTACTCTGCATTGCTGTTACTCCTTCCAAAGTGAATCACCTCACACTTCTCCGCATTAAACTCCATTTGCCATCTCTCAGCCCAGCTCTGCAGCCTATCTATGTCCCTCTGTACCCTACAACACCCTTCGACACCATCCACAACTCCACCGACCTTCGTGTCATCCGCAAATTTACTAACCCACCCTTCTACACCCTCATCCAGGTCGTTTATAAAAATGACAAACAGCAGTGGCCCCAAAACAGAACCTTGCGGTACACCACTAGCAACTAAACTCCAGGATGAACATTTGCCATCAACCACCACCCTCTGTCTTCTTTCAGCTAGCCAATTTCTGATCCAAAGCTCTAAATCACCTTCAACCCCATACTTCCGTATTTTCTGCAATAGCCTACCGTGGGGAACCTTATCAAACGCCTTACTGAAATCCATATACACCACATCCACGGCTTTACCCTCATCCACCTGTTTGGTCACCTTCTCGAAAAACTCAATAAGGTTTGTGAGGCACGACCTACCTTTCACAAAACCGTGCTGACTATCGCAAATGAACTTATTCTTTTCAAGATGATTATAAATCCTGTCTCTTATAACCTTTTCCAACATTTTACCCACAACCGAAGTAAGGCTCACAGGTCTATAATTACCAGGGCTGTCTCTACTCCCCTTCTTGAACAAGGGGACAACATTTGCTATCCTCCAGTCTTCCGGCACTACTCCTGTCGACAATGACGACATAAAGATCAACAACAACGGCTCTGCAATCTCCTCCCTGGCTTCCCAGAGAATCCTAGGATAAATCCCATCTGGCCCAGGGGACTTATCTATTTTCACTCTTTCCAAAATTGCTAACACCTCCTCCTTGTGAATCTCAATCCCATCTAGCCTAGTCGGCTGTATCTCAGTAATCTCCTCGGCAACATTTTCTTTTTCTACTGTAAATACTGACGAAAAATATTCATTTAACGCTTCCCCTATCTCCTCTGATTCCGCACACAACTTCCCACTACTATCCTTGATTGGCCCTGTTCTAACTCTTATCATTCGTTTATTCCTGATATACCTATAGAAAGCCTTAGGTTTTTCTTTGATCCTATCCGCCAATGACTTCTCGTGTCCTCTCCTTGCTCTTCTTAGCCCTCCCTTTAGATCCTTCCTGGCTAGCTTGTAACTCTCAAGTGCCCGAACTGAGCCTTCACGTCTCATCCTAACATAAGCCGCCCTCTTCCTCTTGTCAAGCGCTTCAAATTCTTGAGTAAACCACGGCTCCCTCGCTCGACAACTTCCTCCCTGCCTGACAGGTACATACTTATCAAGGACACGCATTAGCTGCTCCTTGAATAAGCTCCACATTTCGTTTGTGCCCATCCCCTGCAGTTTCCTTCCCCATCCTACACATCCTAAATCTTGCCTAATCGCGTCATAATTTCCTTTCCCCCAGCTATAATTCTTGCCCTGCGGTATATACCTGTCCCTGCCCATCGCTAAGGTAAACCTAACCGAATTGTGATCACTATCGCCAAAGTGCTCACCTACATCTAAATCGAACACCTGGCCGCGTTCATTACCCAGTACCAAATCCAATGTGGCATCGCCCCTGGTTGGCCTGTCCACATACTGTGTCAGAAAACCCTCCTGCACACACTGGACAAAAACTGACCCATCTAAAGTACTCGAACTATAGTATTTCCAGTCAATATTTGGAAAGTTAAAGTCCCCCATAACCACTACCATGTTACTCTCGCTCCTGTCGAGAATCATCTTCGCTATCCTTTCCTCTACATCTCTGGAACTATTCGGAGGTCTATAGAAAACTCCCAACAGGGTGACCTCTCCTCTCCTGTTTCTAACCTCGGCCCATACTACCTCAGTAGACGAGTCCTCAAACGTCCTTTCTGCCGCTGTAATACTTTCCTTGATTAACAATGCCACACCCCCCCCCTCTTTTACCCTCTTCTCTGTTCTTACTGAAATATCTAAATTCCGGAACCTGCAACATCCATTCCTGCCCCTGCTCTACCCATGTCTCTGAAATGGCCACAACATCAGGATTTCATTTTTACTCTGACTATCACGTGGCACTGGTAGTAATCCTGAGATTACTACCTCTGAGGTCCTACTTTTTAACTTGGCTCCTAACTCCCTAAACTCTGCTTGTAGGACCTCATCCCGTTTTTTACCTATATCATTAGTGCCTATGTGCACAATGACAACTGGCTGTTCACCCTCCCCCTTTAGAATGTTCTGCAGCCGATCTGAGACGTCCCTGACCCGTGCACCTGGGAGGCAACATACCATTGGGGATCCTCGTTTTCGACCACAGAACCGCCTATCTACTCCCCTTACAATCGAATCCCCTACGACTATAGACCTTCCACTCTTTTTCCCGCCCTTCTGAACAGCAGAGCCAGCCACGGTGCCATGGACCTGGCTACTGCTGCCTTCCCCTGGTGAGCCATCTCCCTCAACAGTATCCAAAATGGTATACTTGTTTTGGAGGGAGATGACCGCAGGGGACTCCTGCGCTGCCTTCCTGCTCTTTCTCTGCCTTTTGGTCACCCATTCCCTTTCTCCCTCAGCAATCCTAATCTGCGGTGTGACCAATTCACTAAACGTGCTATCCACGACCTCCTCAGCATCGCACATGCTCCAAAGTGAGTCCATCCGCAGCTCGAGAGCCGTCATGCGGTCTAACAAGAGCTGCAGTTGGACACACTTCCTGCACGTGAAGGAGTCAGGGTCATCAGCCATGTCCCTGAGCTCCCACATTGAGCAAGAGGAGCATGATACGGGTCTGAGATCTCCTGCCATTTTTAATCTTAAGTTTAAACTTAGTTAAATGAAAAAGGAACCAAAAGTTTTTACCAATCACAATAAAACCAGAGAAATCGAAAAAGCCTAACCTTATAAACACCCCACCGAGTCCTTTTTTTTTGGTTAGAGGAGGAGGGCGGGTGGGAGACACTACAAGTGTGGTGTCTCGGGTTCAGAAACCGCCCAAATATATAGTGTTTTACTTACCCAGCAGCCCCCTGGCCTCCGCCGAAAAACAAAAGGAAATTAAATTTACTTTCAAACTGACCTTCCCAGCTGCTCACTCGCTCACACTCTGCTCCCGAAAAAGCTGCTGCAGCGAAAGAAAAGTTATCTTAAACCGCCCAAATATATAGTGTTTTACTTACCCAGCAGCCCCCTGGTCTCCGCCGAAAAACAAAAGGAAATTAAATTTACTTTCAAACTGACCTTCCCAGCTGCTCACTCGCTCACACTCTGCTCCCGAAAAAGCTGCTGCAATGAAAGGAAAGTTATTTTAAACCGCCCAAATATATAGTGTTTTACTTACCCAGCAGCCCCCTGGCCTCCGCCGAAAAACAAAAGGAAATTAAATTTACTTTCAAACTGACATTCCCAGCTGCTCACTCACTCACACTCTGCTCCCGAAAAAGCTGCTGCACTGAAAGGAAAGTTATTTGAAACCGCCCAAATATATAGTGTTTTACTTCCCCAGCAGCCCCCTGGCCTCCGCCGAAAAACAAAAGGAAATTAAATTTACTTTCAAACTGACCTTCCCAGCTGCTCACTCGCTCACACTCTGCTCCCGAAAAAGATGCTGCACTGAAAGGAAAGTTATTTTAAACCGCCCAAATATATAGTGTTTTACTTACCCAGCAGCCCCTTGGCCTCCGCCGAAATACAAAAGGAAATTAAATTTACTTTCAAACTGACCTTCCCAGCTGCTCACTCGCTCACACTCTGCTCTCGAAAAAGCTGCTGCAATGAAAGGAAAGTTATTTAAAAACTCCCAAATATATAGTGTTTTACTTACCCAGCAGCCCCCTGGCCTCCGCCGAAAAACAAAAGGAAATTAAATTTACTTTCAAACTGACCTTCCCAGCTGCTCACTCGCTCACACTCTGCTCCCGAAAAAGCTGCTGCACTGAAAGGAAAGTTATTTTAAACGGCCCAAATATATAGTGTTTTACTTACCCAGCAGCCCCCTGGCCTCCGCCGAAAAACAAAAGGAAATTAAATTTACTTTCAAACTGACCTTCCCAGCTGCTCACTCGCTCACACTCTGCTGCCGAAAAAGCTGCTGCAATGAAAGGAAAGTTATTTTAAACCGCCCAAATATATAGTGTTTTACTTACCCAGAAGCCCCCTGGCCTCCGCCGAAAAACAAAAGGAAATTAAATTTACTTTCAAACTGACCTTCCCAGCTGCTCACTCGCTCACAGTCTGCTCCCGAAAAAGCTGCAGCAATGAAAGGAAAGTTATTTTAAACCGCCCAAATATATAGTGTTTTACTTACCCAGCAGCCCCCTGGCCTCCGCCGAAAAACAAAAGGAAATTAAATTTACTTTCAAACTGACCTTCCCAGCTGCTCACTCGCTCACACTCTGCTCCCGAAAAAGCTGCTGCACTGAAAGGAAAGTTATTTTAAACCGCCCAAATATATAGTGTTTTACTTACCCAGCAGCCCCCTGGCCTCCGCCGAAAAACAAAAGGAAATTAAATTTACTTTCAAACTGACCTTCCCGGCTGCTCACCCGCTCACACTCTGCTCCCGAAAAAGCAGCTGCAATGAAAGGAAAGTTATTTTAAACCGCCCAAATATATAGTGTTTTACTTACCCAGCAGCCCCCTGGCCTCCGCCGAAAAACAAAAGGAAATTAAATTTACTTTCAAACTGACATTCCCAGCTGCTCACTCACTCACACTCTGCTCCCGAAAAAGCTGCTGCACTGAAAGGAAAGTTATTTGAAACCGCCCAAATATATAGTGTTTTACTTCCCCAGCAGCCCCCTGGCCTCCGCCGAAAAACAAAAGGAAATTAAATTTACTTTCAAACTGACCTTCCCAGCTGCTCACTCGCTCACACTCTGCTCCCGAAAAAGATGCTGCACTGAAAGGAAAGTTATTTTAAACCGCCCAAATATATAGTGTTTTACTTACCCAGCAGCCCCTTGGCCTCCGCCGAAATACAAAAGGAAATTAAATTTACTTTCAAACTGACCTTCCCAGCTGCTCACTCGCTCACACTCTGCTCTCGAAAAAGCTGCTGCAATGAAAGGAAAGTTATTTAAAAACTCCCAAATATATAGTGTTTTACTTACCCAGCAGCCCCCTGGCCTCCGCCGAAAAACAAAAGGAAATTAAATTTACTTTCAAACTGACCTTCCCAGCTGCTCACTCGCTCACACTCTGCTCCCGAAAAAGCTGCTGCACTGAAAGGAAAGTTATTTTAAACGGCCCAAATATATAGTGTTTTACTTACCCAGCAGCCCCCTGGCCTCCGCCGAAAAACAAAAGGAAATTAAATTTACTTTCAAACTGACCTTCCCAGCTGCTCACTCGCTCACACTCTGCTGCCGAAAAAGCTGCTGCAATGAAAGGAAAGTTATTTTAAACCGCCCAAATATATAGTGTTTTACTTACCCAGAAGCCCCCTGGCCTCCGCCGAAAAACAAAAGGAAATTAAATTTACTTTCAAACTGACCTTCCCAGCTGCTCACTCGCTCACAGTCTGCTCCCGAAAAAGCTGCAGCAATGAAAGGAAAGTTATTTTAAACCGCCCAAATATATAGTGTTTTACTTACCCAGCAGCCCCCTGGCCTCCGCCGAAAAACAAAAGGAAATTAAATTTACTTTCAAACTGACCTTCCCAGCTGCTCACTCGCTCACACTCTGCTCCCGAAAAAGCTGCTGCACTGAAAGGAAAGTTATTTTAAACCGCCCAAATATATAGTGTTTTACTTACCCAGCAGCCCCCTGGCCTCCGCCGAAAAACAAAAGGAAATTAAATTTACTTTCAAACTGACCTTCCCGGCTGCTCACCCGCTCACACTCTGCTCCCGAAAAAGCAGCTGCAATGAAAGGAAAGTTATTTTAAACCGCCCAAATATATAGTATTTTACTTACCCAGCAGCCCCCTGGCCTCCGCCGAAAAACAAAAGGAAATTAAATTTACTTTCAAACTGACCTTCCCAGCTGCTCACTCGCTCACACTCTGCTCCCGAAAAAGCTGCTGCAATGAAAGGAAAGTTATTTTAAAACGCCCAAATATATAGTGTTTTACTTACCCAGCAGCCCCCTGGCCTCCGCCGAAAAACAAAAGGAAATTAAATTTACTTTCAAACTGACCTTCCCTTCTGCTCACTCGCTCACACTCTGCTCCCGAAAAAGCTGCTGCAATGAAAGGAAAGTTATTTTCAACCGCCCAAATATATCGTGTTTTACTTACCCAGCAGCCCCCTGGCCTCCGCCGAAAAACAAAAGGAAATTAAATTTACTTTCAAACTGACCTTCCCAGCTGCTCACTCGCTCACACTCTGCTCCCGAAAAAGCTGCTGCACTGAAATCACAGACCTCAGTTGTACTGTAACTACCCTTGCAGATATATCACTGATGTCACTTGGACTGTAACTACCCATCCACGTTTATCACTGACCTCAAATTTACATTAACTACCCGTCCACATATATCGCTGACCACACTTGTACTGTAATTACCCACCCAGATGGATCACTGACCTCACTTGTGCTATTACTACCCATGCAGATATATCGCTGACTTCACTTGTACTGTAACTACCCATCCAAATATATCACTGACCTCACTTGTACTGTAACTACACATCCTGATATGTCACTGACCTCACTTGTACTGTAACTACCCATCCACATATATCACTGACCTCACTTGTACTGTAACCACCCATCCAGTTACATCACTGACCTCACTTGTCCTGCAACCACCCATGCAGATATATCACTGACCTCACTTGCACAGGAACTACCCATCCAGATATATCAGTGGCATCACTTTTACTGTTGCCACCCATCCAGATATATCTCTGACCTCACTTGTACTTTAACTACCCATCCAGATATATCACTGACCTCACTTTTACTGTAACTACCCATCAAGATATATCGCTGACCTCACTTGTACTGTAACTCCCCACCCAGTTGTATCACTAACCTCACTTTTAATATAATAAACCATCCAGATAGATTACTTCTCTCTCTTGCACTGGAACTGCCCATCCAGAAATATCACGGACCTCACTTGTCCTTTAAATAGTCATTCAGCTACATCACTGACCTCATTTGTACTGTAACTACTCATCCGGATATATCACTGACATCACTTACACTGTAACGACCCTCCAGATATATCACTGACATCATTTGGACTGTAACTACCCATCAAGATATGTCACTGACCTCAGTTGCACATTAACTACCCATCCACATATTTCACTGACCTCACTTGTATTGTAACTACCCTTCCAAACAGAGCACTGACCTCACTTGTACTGTAAACACCCATCCAGATATATCACTGTCCTCACTTGTACAGGAACTACCCAAAGAGATATCACTGGCATCACTTTTACTGTAGCCACCCATCCAGATATATCTCTGACCTCACTTGTACTGTAACTACCCATCCGGATTTATCACTGACCTCACTTGCACTGTAACTACCAATCCAGATATATCACTGACCTCACTTGTACTTTAACTACACATCCTGATATATCACTGACCTCACTTGTACTGTAACTACACATCCTGATATATCACTGACCTCACTGGTACTGTAACTACCCATCCAGATATATCACTGACCTCACTTTTACTGTAACTACCCATCAAGATATATCGCTGACCTCACTTGTACTGTAACTCCCCACCCAGTTGTATCAATAACCTCACTTTTAATGTAATAAACCATCCAGATAGATTACTTCTCTCTCTTGCACTGGAACTGCCCATCCAGAAATATCACGGACCTCACTTGTCCTTTAAATAGTCATTCAGCTACATCACTGACCTCACTTGTACTTTAACTACTCATCCGGATATATCACTGACATCACTTACACTGTAACGACCCATCCAGATATATCACTGACATCATTTGGACTGTAACTACCCATCAAGATATGTCACTGACCTCAGGTGCACATTAACTACCCATCCACATATTTCACTGACCTCACTTGTACTGTAACTACCCTTCCAAACAGAGCACTGACCTCACTTGTACTGTAAACACCCATCCAGATATATCACTGTCCTCACTTGTACAGGAACTACCCAAAGAGATATCACTGGCATCACTTTTACTGTAGCCACCCATCCAGATATATCTCTGACCTCACTTGTACTGTAACTACCCATCCGGATTTATCACTGACCTCACTTGCACTGTAACTACCCATCCAGATATATCACTGACCTCACTTGTACTTTAACTACACATCCTGATATATCACTGACATCACTTGTACTGTAACTACACATCCTGATATATCACTGACCTCACTGGTACTGTAACTACCCATCCGGATATATCACTGACCTCACTTGCACTGTAACTACCCATCCAGATATATCACTGACCTCACTTGTTCTTTAACTACACATCCTGATATATCACTGACCTCACTTGTACTGTCACTACACATCCTGATATATCACTGACCTCACTTGTACTGTAACTACCCATCCACATAAATCACTGACCTCACATTTACAGTAACTACCCATCCACATATATCGCTGACCTCACTTGTACTGTAACTCCCCACCCAGTTATATCACTGACCACACTTTTAATGTATTTAACCATCCAGATAGATCACTTCTCTCTCTTGCACTGGAACTGCCCATCCAGAAATATCACGGACCTCACTTGTCCTTTAAATAGTCATTCAGCTACATCACTGACCTCACTTGTACTGCAACTACTCATCCAGATATATCACTGACATCACTTATAATGTAAAGACCCATCCAGATATATCACTGACAACATTTGTACTGGACCGACCCATCAAGATATGTCACTGACCTCACTTGCACTTTAACTACCCATCCACATATTTCACTGACCTCACATTTACCATAACTACCTATCCCGATATCTCACCGACTTCACTTGTACTGTAACTACCCTTCCAAACAGATCACTGAACTCACTGGCACTGCAACCACCCATCCAGAAATGTCGCTGTCCTTACTTGCACTGTAAACACCCATCCAGATACATCACTGACTTCACTTGTACTGTCACTACCCATCCAGATATATCACTGAACTCACTTGTACTGTAAGTACTCATCCAGATATATCACTGACCTCACTTGTACTATTACTACCCATGCAGATATATCGCTGACTTCACTTGTACTGTCACTACCCAACCAGATATATCACTGACCTCACTTGTACTGTAACTACCCAACCAGATATATCACTGACCTCACTTGTTCTGTAACTACCCATCCAGATATATCATTGACCGCACTTGTACTGTAACTATCAATTCAGCAATATCACTGACTTCACTTGTACTGTCACTACCCATCCAGATATATCACTGACCTCACTTGTACTATTACTACCCATGCAGATATATCGCTGACTTCACTTGTACTGTAACTACCCATCCAGATATAGCACTGACCTCACTTGTACTGTCACTACCCAACCAGATATATCACTGACCTCACTTGTACTGTAACTGCACAACCTGATATATCACTGATGTCACTTGTACTGCAACTACCCATCCACATATACATCTGACCTCACATTTACCATAACTACCCATCCACATATCTCGCTGACCTCACTTGTACTGTAACTCCCCACCCAGTTATATCACTGACCACTCTTTTAATGTAATTAACCATCCAGATAGATCACTGACCTCTCGTGCACTTGAACTACCCAAGCAGATATATCACGGACCTCACTTGTGCTTTAACTAGCCATTCAGCTACATCACTGACCTCACTTGTACAGTAAGTGCCCATCCAGATATATCACTGACCTCACTTGTACTTTAACTACCCATCCAGATATATCACTGACCTCACTTGTATTGTAACTGCCCATCCAGATATATCACTGACCTCACTAGTAATGCAACTACCCATTCTGATGTATCACTGACCTCACTTGTACTTTAACTATCCATCCAGACATATCACTGACCTCACTTGTACTGTAACTAAACAACCAGATATATCACTGACCTCACTTGAACTGTAACTTCCCATCCTGATATATCACTGACCGCACTTGTACTGTAACTTTCAATTCAGCAATATCACTGACTTCACTTGTACAGTAACTGCCCATCCAGATATATCAGTAACCTCACTTGTACTGTAACTATCCATTCAGCTTTTTCACTGACCCAGAAGGGTCACTGATCCGAAACGTTAAAAGAAGGGTCACTGATCCGAAACGTTAAAAGAAGGGTCACTGATCCGAAACGTTAAAAGAAGGGTCACTGATCCGAAACGTTAACAGTTCCGAAGAAGGGTCACTGATCCGAAACGTTAACTCTGCTTCTCTTTCCACAGATGCTGCCAGACCTGCTGAGTGAATCCAGCATTTCTTGTTTTTGTTTCAGCTTTTTCACTGACCTCACTTGCACTGTAACTAACCTTCCAGATATATCACTGACCTCACTAGTACTGCAAAAACCCTTCCAGATATATCACTGAACTCACTTGTGCTGTAACTACTCTTCCAGATATTTCACTGACCTGTCTTGTACTGTAACGACCCATCCAGATATATCACTGACCTCACTTGAACTGTAACTACCCATCTAGATATAACAATAACCTCACTTGTACTGTAACTACCAATCCAGATATACCGCTGACCTCACTTGTACTGTAACCACACATCCAGATATATCACTGACCCCACTTGCACTGTAACTATCCAAGCAGATATATTGCTGACCTCACTTGCACTGTAACTACCCATCCTGATATATCACTGAACTCACTTGTACTGTAACAACCCTTCCTGATATATCACTGACCTCACTTGTACTGTAATTACCCTTCCAGATATATCATTGACCTCACGTGTGCTACAGCTGCCCATCCAGATATATCACAAACCTCACTTGTACTGTAACAACCCATCCAGATATATCACTGACCTCACTTGTCCTTTAACTGACCGTCCTATATATCTGTGAGCTCACTTGTACTGTAACCACCCATCGACTTTATCGCTGACCTCACTTGTACTGTAACTCCCCATCCGGATATATATCACTGACCACACTTGAACTGCAACTACCCATCCAGATATATCGCTGACATCACTTGTACTGTAACTATCCATCCCATATATCACTGACCTCAAATGTACTGTAACTACCCATTCAGCTGCATCACTGACCACACTTGTACTGTAACTACGCATTCAGCTATATCACTGACAGCACTTGTACTGTAACTACCCATCCAGCTATATCACTGACCGCACTTGTACTGTAACTACGCATTCAGCTATATCACTGACAGCACTTGTACTGCAACTACCCATCCAGCTCTATCACTGACCTCACTTATACTGTAACTACCAATCCAGATATATCACTGACCTCACTTGTACTGTAACTACCCAACCAGATATATCACTGACCTCACTTGTTCTGTAACTACCCATCCAGATATATCATTGACCGCACTTGTACTGTAACTATCAATTCAGCAATATCACTGACTTCACTTGTACTGCAACAATCCATCCAGCTCTATCACTGACCTCACTTATACTGTAACTACCAATCCAGATATATCACTGACCTCACTTGTACTGTAACTACCCAACCAGATATATCACTGACCTCACTTGTTCTGTAACTACCCATCCAGATATATCATTGACCGCACTTGTACTGTAACTATCAATTCAGCAATATCACTGACTTCACTTGTACTGTCACTACCCATCCAGATATATCACTGACCTCACTTGTACTATTACTACCCATGCAGATATATCGCTGACTTCACTTGTACTGTAACTACCCATCCAGATATAGCACTGACCTCACTTGTACTGTCACTACCCAACCAGATATATCACTGACCTCACTTGTACTGTAACTGCACAACCTGATATATCACTGATGTCACTTGTACTGCAACTACCCATCCACATATACATCTGACCTCACATTTACCATAACTACCCATCCACATATCTCGCTGACCTCACTTGTACTGTAACTCCCCACCCAGTTATATCACTGACCACTCTTTTAATGTAATTAACCATCCAGATAGATCACTGACCTCTCGTGCACTTGAACTACACAAGCAGATATATCACGGACCTCACTTGTGCTTTAACTAGCCATTCAGCTACATCACTGACCTCACCTGTACAGTAAGTGCCCATCCAGATATATCACTGACCTCACTTGTACTTTAACTACCCATCCAGATATATCACTGACCTCACTTGTATTGTAACTGCCCATCCAGATATATCACTGACCTCACTAGTACTGCAACTACCCATTCTGATGTATCACTGACCTCACTTGTACTTTAACTATCCATCCAGACATATCACTGACCTCACTTGTACTGTAACTAAACAACCAGATATATCACTGACCTCACTTGAACTGTAACTTCCCATCCTGATATATCACTGACCGCACTTGTACTGTAACTATCAATTCAGCAATATCACTGACTTCACTTGTGCAGTAACTGCCCATCCAGATATATCAGTGACCTCACTTGTACTGTAACTATCCATTCAGCTTTTTCACTGACCTCACTTGCACTGTAACTACCCTTCCAGATATATCACTGACCTAACTTGTACTGTAACTATCCATCCAGATATATCACTGACCTCACTAGTACTGCAAAAACCCTTCCAGATATATCACTGAACTCTCTTGTGCTGTAACTACTCTTCCAGATATTTCACTGACCTGTCTTGTACTGTAACGACCCATCCAGATATATCACTGACCTCACTTGAACTGTAACTACCCATCTAGATATAACAATAACCTCACTTGTACTGTAACTGCCAATCCAGATATACCGCTGACCTCACTTGTACTGTAACCACACATCCAGATATATCACTGACCCCACTTGCACCGTAACTATCCAAGCAGATATATTGCTGACCTCACTTGCACTGTAACTACCCATCCTGATATATCACTGAACTCACTTGTACTGTAACAACCCTTCCTGATATATCACTGACCTCACTTGTACTGTAATTACCCATCCAGATATATCATTGACCTCACGTGTGCTACAGCTGCCCATCCAGATATATCACAAACCTCACTTGTACAGTAACACCCCATCAAGATATATCACTGACCTCACTTGAACAGCAACTACCCATCCAGATATATCACTGACCTCACTTGTCCTTTAACTGACCGTCCTATATATCTGTGAGCTCACTTGTACTGTAACCACCCATCGACTTTATCGCTGACCTCACTTGTACTGTAACTCCCCATCCGGATATATATCACTGACCACACTTGAACTGCAACTACCCATCCAGATATATCGCTGACATCACTTGTACTGTAACTATCCATCCCATATATCACTGACCTCAAATGTACTGTAACTACCCATTCAGCTGTATCACTGACCGCACTTAGACTGTAACTACGCATTCAGCTATATCACTGACAGCACTTGTACTGTAACTACCCATTCAGCTATATCACTGACAGCACTTGTACTGCAACTACCCATCCAGCTCTATCACTGACCTCACTTATACTGTAACTACCAATCCAGATATATCACTGACCTCACTTGTACTGTAACTACCCAAACAGATATATCACTGACCTCACTTGTTCTGTAACTACCCATCCAGATATATCATTGACCGCACTTGTACTGTAACTATCAATTCAGCAATATCACTGACTTCACTTGTACAGTAACTACCCATCCAGATATATCAGTGACCTCACTTGTACTGTAACTATCCATCCAAATGTATCACTGACCTCACCATTACTGCAAATACCCTTCCAGATATATCACTGACCTCACTTGTGCTGGAACTACCCTTCCAGATATGTCACTGACCTCTCTTGTACTGTAACGACCCATCCAGATATATCACTGACCTCACTTGAACTGTAACTACGCATCTAGATACAACAATAACCACACTTGTACTGTAACTATCCATCCAGATATACCACTGACCTCACTTGTACTGTAACTACCCATCCAGATATATCACTGTCCTCACATGTAATCTAACCACACATCCAGATATATCACTGACCCCACTTGTACTGTACCTACCCATGCAGATATATCACTGACCTCACTTGTACTCTAACTACCCATCCAGATATTTCACTGACCAAACTTTTACTGTAACTACCCATCCAGACAGATCACTTATCTCACTTGCTCTGTAACTAGACAACCAGATATGTCGCTGTCCTTACTTGTACTGTAAACACCCATCCAGATATATCACTGACCTCACTTGTACTGTAACTACCGATCAAGATATGTCACTGACCTCACTTGCACTGTAACTACCCATGCAGATATATCGCTGACCTCACCTCACTTGCACTGTAACTACCCATGCAGATATATCGCTGACCTCACTTGTACTGCAACTACACATCCAGATATATCACTGACCTCACTTGTACTGTAACTAACCATCCTGATATATCACTGACCTCACTTGTACTGTATCTACACATCATGATATATCACTGACATCACTTGTACTGTAACTACCCATCTAGATGTATCACTGACCTCACATGTACTGTAACTACTCATATAGATAGATCACTGATGTCACTTGTACAGTAACTTCCAATTCCCATGATCCCTGACCTCACATTTACTGCAACTACCCATCCACATATATCGCTGACTTCACTTGTACTGTAACTCCCCATCCAGTATATCACTGACCACACTTGAACTGTAACTACACATCCAGATATATCGCTGACCTCATTTGTACTGTCACTATCCATCCTATATATCACTGATCTCACTTGTACTGTAAATACCTATTCAGCTATAACACTGACCGCACTTGTACTGTAACTACCCATTCAGCGATCTCACTGACTTCACTTGTACTGTAACTAACCATCCAGATATATCAGAGACCTCACTTGTGCTGTTACGATCCATTCAGCATTATCACTGATCTCACTTGTATTGTAACTCCCCTTTCTGATATATCACTGACCTCACTTGGATTGTAACTGCCCATCCTGATATATCACTGACCTCACTTGAACTGTAACTGCCCATCCTGATATATCACTGACCTCACTTGGACAGTAACTACCCATCCAGATATATTGATGACGTCACTTATACTGTAACTACCCATCCTGATATATCACTGACCTCACTTGTACTGTAACTACCCATCCTTATATATCACTGACCTCACTTGTTCTGCATCTACCCCTCCAGATATATCACTGACCTCACTTGCACTGTCACTACCCATCCAGATAAATCACTGACCTCACTTGTACTGAAACTAACTTTCCAGACATCTAACTGACCTCCCTTGCACTGCAACTGCCCATCCAGATATATCACTGACCTCACTTGTACTGTAACTACCCATCCAGATGTATCACTGCCCTCACTTGTATTGTAACTGCCCATCCAGGTATATCAATGACCTCACTAGTACTGCAACTACCCATTCTGATGTATCACGGACCTCACTTGTTCTTTCACTATCCATCCAGACATATCACTGACCTCACTTGCACTGTAACTAAACATCCAGATATATCACTGACCTCACTTGAACTGTAACTTCCCATCCTGATATATCACTGACCTCACTTGTACTGCAACCACCATCCACATATATAACTGACCTCTCTTGCACTGTAACTACCAACAGATATATTACTGACCTCACTTGAACTGTAACTACCCATCCAGATATATTACTGACCTAACTTGTTCTGTCAGTACCAATCCAGATATATCACTGACCTCACTTGTACTGTAACTTCCCTTGCAGATATATCACTGACCTCACTTTAACTGTCACTACCAATCGAGATATATCACTGACCTCTCTTGTCCTGTAATTACCCATCCAGATAGATCACTGACCACACTTGCACTGTAACCACCCGTCCAGAGATATCACTGACCTCACTTGTACTGGAACTACCCATGCAGATAAATCGCTGACCTCACTTGTACTGTAACTACACTTCATGATATATCACTGACATCACTTGTACTGTAACGACCCATCTAGGTGTATCACTGACCTCACATGTACTGTAACTACTCATATAGATATATTACTGATGTCACTTGTACAGTAACTATCAATCCCCATATCTCACAGACCTCACATTTACTGTAACTACCCATCCACAAATATCGCTGACATCACTTGTACTGTAACTCTCCATCCAGTATATCACTGACCACACTTGAACTGTCACTATCCATCCAGATATATCGCTGAAATCATTTGTACTGTAACTATCCATCCTATATATCACTGACTTCACTTGTACCGTAACTACCCATCCACATATATCAGAGACATCACTTGTGCTGTAACTATCCACTCAGCATTATCACTGACTTCACTTGTATTGCAACTACCCATCCTGATATATCACTGACCTCACTTGTACAGTAACTACCCGTCCAGATATATCACTAAAATCACTTGAATTGTAACTACCCATCCAGATATATCACTGACCTCACTTGTACTGTAAATACCCTTCCAGATGTGCCACTGACCTCTCTTGTACAGTAACTTCCCATGCAGATATATCACTGACCTCACTTGAACTGTCACTACCAATCGAGATATATCACTGACCTCACTTGTCCTGTAAATACCCATCCAGATAGATCACTGACCTCACTTGCACTGTCAGTACCCATCCAGACATATCACTGACCTCACTTCTACTGGACCTAGACATACAGCTGGATCACTGACCTCACTTGCACTGTAACTACCCATCCAGGTAGATCACTGACCTCACTTGTACTGTCACGACTGATCCTAATATATCTCTGACCACACTTGAACTGTAACTACCCATCCAGAAAAAACACTGACCTCTCTTTTACTGTATCTACCAATCCAGATATATCACTGAGCTCACTTGAACTGTAACTACCCATCAAGATATCGATGACATCACTTGTACTGCATCCACCAATCCAGATATATCACTGACCTCAGTTGAACTGTAAATACCCGTCCAGATATATCACTAACATCACTTGAATTGTAACTGCCCATCCAGATATATCACTGACCTCACTTGTAATGTAACTGGCGTCCAGATATATCACTGACCTCTCTTGTACATTAACGACCAATCCAGATATCTCACTGACCTCAGTTGAACTGTAACTTCCGATCCAGATATATGACTGACCTCTCTTGGACTGTAACTATCCATCCAGATATATCCCTGACCTCACCTGTACTGTAACTACCCTTCCACATTTATATCAGACGTCACTTGTACTGTAAATACCCTTCCAGATAGAGAACTGACCTCACTTGTCCTTTCACTACCCTTCCAGATAGATCACTGACCTCACTTGAACAGTAACTTCCCATCCTGATATATCACTGACCTCATTTGTACTGCAACCACCCATCCACATATATAACTGACCTCACTTGAACTGTAACTACCCATCCAGATATTTTACTGACCTCACTTGCACTGTAAATACCAATCCAGATATATCACTGACCTCACTTGTACTCTAAATACCCTTCCAGATATACCACTGACCTCTGTGGTGCAGTAACTTCCAATGCAGATATATCACTGACCTCACTTGAACTGTTACTGCCCATCGAGATATATCACTGACCTCACTTGCACTGGAACTACCCATCCAGATATCTCACTAACCACACTTGGACTGTCACTGCCCATCAAGAAATATCGATGACCTCACTTGCACTGTAAACAGCCATCCAGATATTTCACTGACCGCACTTGTCCATTAAGTACCCATCTAGATATATCGCTGACCTCACCTGTACTGTAACTACCGATCTAGATATATCGCTGACCTCACTTGCACTGTATCTACTCATCCAGATATATCACTGACTTCACCTGTACTGTAACTACCCATGCAGATATATCGCTGACCGCACTTGTACTGCAACTACACATCCAGATATATCACTGACCTCACTTGCACTGTAACTAACAATCCTGATATATCACTGACCTCACTTGTACTTTAACTAAACATCATGAGAAATCACTGACATCACTTGTACTGTAACTACCCATCTAGATGTATCACTGACCTCACATGTGCTGTAACTACTCAGATAGATATATCACTGATATCACTTGTACTGTAACTACCAATCCCCATAGATCACTGACCTCACATTTACAGTAACTACCCATCCACATATATCACTGACCACACTTGAACTGTAACTATCCATCCAGATACATCGCTGACCTCATTCGTACTGTCACTATCCATCCGAGATACCACTGACCGCACTTGTACTGTAACTACCCATGCAGCTATATCACTGACAGCACTTGTACTGCAACAACCCATTCAGCGATCTCACTGACTTCACTTGCATTGTAACTAACCATCCAGATATATCAGAGACCTCACTTGTGCTGTAACTATCCATTCAGCATTATCACTGTCCTCACTTGTATTGTAACTACCCTTTCTGATATATCACTGACCTCACTTGGATTGTAATTGCCCATCCTGATATATCACTGACCTCACTTGAACTGTAACTACGCATCCTGATATATCACTGACCTCACTTGCACAGTAACTACCCATCCAGATATATCGATGACGTCACTTATACTGTAACTACCCATCCTGATATATCACTGAACTCACTTGTACTGTAACTACCCGTCCTTATATATCACTGGCCTCACTTGTACTGCAACTACCAGTCCAGATATATCACTGACCTCACTTGCACTGTAACTACCCATCCAGATATATCACTGACCTCACTTGCACTGTAACTACCCATCCAGATATGTCACTGACCTCACTTGTATTGTAACTACCCGTCCTTATATATCACTGGCCTCACTTGTACTGCAACTACCAGTCCAGATATATCACTGACCTCACTAGTACTGCAACTACCCATCCAGACATGTCACTGACCTCACTTGTCCTGTCAATACCAATCCAGATATATCATTGACTTCACTTGAACTGTAAATTCCCATCCTGATATATCACTGACCTCACTTGCACTGCAACCACCCATCCACATATATAACTGACCTCTCTTGCACTGTAACTACCAACAGATATATTACTGACCTCACTTGAACTGTAACTACCCATCCAGATATATTACTGACCTCACTTGTACTGTAACTACTCATCTAGATTTTTTTTTTTTTTTTTTTTTTTAGAGATACAGCACTGAAACAGGCCCTTCGGCCCACCGAGTCTGTGCCGAACATCAACCACACATTTATACTAATCCTACACTAATCCCATATTCCTACCAAACATCCCCACCTGTCCCTATATTTCCCTACCACCTACCTATACTAGTGACAATTTATAATGGCCAATTTACCTATCAACCTGCAAGTCTTTTGGCTTGTGGGAGGAAACCGGAGGCACCCGGAGAAAACCCACGCAGACACAGGGAGAACTTGCAAACTCCACACAGACAGTACCCGGAATCGAACCCAGGTCCCTGGAGCTGTGAGGCTGCGGTGCTAACCACTGCGCCACTGTGCCGCCCTACACTTGCACTGTAACTACCCATCGAGACATATCACTGACCTTACTTGTACTGGAACTAGACATACAGCTATATCAGTGACCTCACTTGTACTGTAACTACCAATCCAGATATATAAGTGACCTCACTTTAACTGTCATTACCAATCGAGATATTTCACTGAACTCACTTGTCCTGTAATTACCCATCCAGATAGCTCACTGACCACACTTGCACTGTAACTACCCATCGAGACATATCACTGACCTTACTTGTACTGGAACTAGACATACAGCTATATCACTGACCTCACTTGTACTGTAACTACCCATCCACTATTAACAATAACCTCACTTGTACTGTAAAAACCCTTCCAGATATATCTGTGACCTCACTTGTTCTGTCATTCCCCTTCCAGGATTATCACTGACCTCTCTTGTACTGTAACTACCCATCCAGATATATCACTGACCTCACTTGTTCTGTAACTACCCATCCAGATATATCACTGACCTCACCAGTACTGCAAATACCCTTCCAGATATATCACTGACCTCACTTGTGCTGTAACTATCCATCCAGATATATCACTGACCTCACCAGTACTGCAAATACCCTTCCAGATATATCACTGACCTCACTTGTGATGTAACTGCTCTTCCAGATATTTCACTGACCTCTCTTGTACTGTCACGACCCATCCAGATATATCACTGACCTCACTTGAACTGTAACTACCCTTTCAGATATATCACTGATCTCACATGTACTGCAACTACTCATCTAGATATAACAATAACCACACTTGTACTGTAACTATCCATCCAGATATACCACTGACCTCACTTGTACTGTAGCTACCCATCCAGATATATCAATGTCCTCACATGTAATCTAACCACACATCCTGATATATATCTGACCCCACTTGTACTGCACTACCCATGCAGATATATCACTGACCTCACTTGTACTCCAACTACCCATCCAGATCTTTCAGTGACCAAACGTGTACTGTAACTACCCATCCAGACAGATCACTGATCTCACTTGCTCTGTAACTAGACAACAAGATATGTCCCTGTCCTTACTTGTACTGTAAACACCCATTCAGATATATCACTGACCTCACCTGTACTGTAACTACCGATCAAGATATATCACTGACCTCACTTGCACTGTAGCTACTCATCCAGATATATCACTGACCTCACCTGTACTGTATCTACCCATGCAGATATATCGCTGACCACACTTGTACTGCAACTACACATCCAGATATATCACTGACCTCACTTGCACTGTAACTAACCATCCTGATATATCGCTGACCACACTTGTACTGCAACTACACATCCAGATATATCACTGACCTCACTTGCACTGTAACTAACCATCCTGATATATCACTGACCTCACTTGTACTGTAACTACCCATCATGATATATCACTGACCGCACTTGTACTGTAACTACGCATTCAGCTATTTCACTGACAGCACTTGTACTGTAACTACCCATCCAGCTAT
Source organism: Heterodontus francisci (assembly GCF_036365525.1). Classification (NCBI taxonomy): domain Eukaryota; kingdom Metazoa; phylum Chordata; class Chondrichthyes; order Heterodontiformes; family Heterodontidae; genus Heterodontus; species Heterodontus francisci. The sequence goes on from NC_090398.1 coordinate 60,751,247, forward strand.
ATCACTGACCGCACTTGTACTGTAACTACGCATTCAGCTATATCACTGACAGCACTTGGACTGCAACTACCCATCCAGCTCTATCACTGACCTCACTTATACTGTATCAACCAATCCAGATATATCACTGACCTCACTTGTACTGTAATTACCCATCCAGATATATCACTGACCTCACTTGTTCTGTAACTACCCATCCAGATATATCATTGACCGCACTTGTACTGTAACTATCAATTCAGCAATATCACTGACATCACTTGTACAGTAACTACCCATCCAGATATATCAGTGACCTCACTTGTACTGTAACTATCCATCCAAATATATCACTGACCTCACCATTACTGCAAATACCCTTCCAGATATATCACTGACCTCACTTGTGCTGGAACTACTCTTCCAGATATGTCACTGACCTCTCTTGTACTGTAACGACCCATCCAGATATATCACTGACCTCACTTGAACTGTAACTACGCATCTAGATACAACAATAACCACACTTGTACTGTAACTATCCATCCAGATATACCACTGACCTCACTTGTACTGTAACTACCCATCCAGATATATCACTGTCCTCACATGTAATCTAACCACACATCCAGATATATCACTGACCCCACTTGTACTGTACCTACCCATGCAGATATATCACTGACCTCACGTGTACTCTAACTACCCATCCAGATATTTCACTGACCAAACTTTTACTGTAACTACCCATCCAGACAGATCACTTATCTCACTTGCTCTGCAACTAGACAAACAGATATGTCGCTGTCCTTACTTGTACTGCAACTACCCATGCAGATATATCGCTGACCTCACTTGTACTGCAACTACACATCCAGATATGTCACTGACCTCACTTGTACTGTAACTAACCATCCTGATATATCACTGACCTCACTTGTACTGTATCTACACATCATGATATATCACTGACATCACTTGTACTGTAACTACCCATCTAGATGTATCACTGACCTCACATGTACTGTAACTACTCATATAGATATATCACTGATGTCACTTGTACAGTAACTTCCAATTCCCATAGAATCCTGACCTCACATTTACTGCAACTACCCATCCACATATATCGCTGACATCACTTGTACTGTAACTCCCCATCCAGTATATCACTGACCACACTTGAACTGTCACTATACATCCAGATATATCGCTGACCTCATTTGTACTGTCACTATCCATCCTATATATCACTGTTCTCACTTGTACTGTAAATACCTATTCAGCTACAACACTGACCGCACTTGTACTGTAACTACGCATTCAGCTATATCACTGACAGCACTTGTACTGTAACTACCCATTCAGCGATCTCACTGACTTCACTTCTACTGCAACTAACCATCCAGATGTATCAGAGACCTCACTTGTGCTGTTACGATCCATTCAGCATTATCACTGACCTCACTTGTATTGTCACTCCCCTTTCTGATTATCACTGACCTCACTTGGATTGTAACTGCCCATCCTGATATATCACTGACCTCACTTGAACTGTAACTGCCCATCCTGATATATCACTGACCTCACTTGGACAGTAACTACCCATCCAGATATATTGATGACGTCACTTATACTGTAACTACCCATCCTGATATATCACTGACCTCACTTGTACTGTAACTACCCATCCTTATATATCACTGACCTCACTTGTACTGCATCTACCCCTCCAGATATATCACTGACCTCACTTGCACTGTAACTACCCATCCAGATAAATCACTGACCTCACTTGTACTGAAACTAACTTTCCAGACATCTAACTGACCTCCCTTGCACTGCAACTGCCAATCCCGATATATCACTGACCTCACTTGTACTGTAACTACCCATCAAGATGTATCACTGACCTCACTTGTATTGTAACTGCCCATCCAGGTATATCAATGACCTCACTAGTACTGCAACTACCCATTCTGATGTATCACGGACCTCACTTGTTCTTTCACTATCCATCCAGACATATCACTGACCTCACTTGCACTGTAACTAAACATCCAGACATATCACTGACCTCACTTGAACTGTAACTTCCCATCCTGATATATCACTGACCTCACTTGTACTGCAACTACCATCCACATATATAACTGACCTCTCTTGCACTGTAACTACCAACAGATATATTACTGACCTCACTTGAACTGTAACTACCCATCCAGATATATTACTGACCTAACTTGTACTGTCAGTACCAATCCAGATATATCACTGACCTCACTTGTACTGTAACTTCCCTTGCAGATATATCACTGACCTCACTTGAACTGTCACTACCAATCGAGATATATCACTGACCTCTCTTGTCCTGTAATTACCCATCCAGATAGATCACTGACCACACTTGCACTGTAACCACCCATCCAGAGATATCACTGACCTCACTTGTACTGGAACTACCCATGCAGATATATCGCTGACCTCACTTGTACTGCAACTACACATCCAGATATATCACTGACCTCACTTGCACTGTAACTACGCATCCTGATATATCACTGACCTCACTTGTACTGTAACTACACTTCATGATATATCACTGACATCACTTGTACTGTAACGACCCATCTAGGTGTATCACTGACCTCACATGTACTGTAACTACTCATATAGATATATTACTGATGTCACTTGTACAGTAACTATCAATCCCCATACCTCACAGACCTCACATTTACTGTAACTACCCATCCACATATATCGCTGACATCACTTGTACTGTAACTCCCCATCCAGTATATCACTGACCACACTTGAACTGTCACTATCCGTCCAGATATATCGCTGAAATCATTTGTACTGTAACTATCCATCCTATATATCACTGACTTCACTTGTACCGTAACTACCCATCCACATATATCAGAGACATCACTTGTGCTGTAACTATCCATTCAGCATTATCTCTGACTTCACTTGTATTGCAACTGCCCATCCTGATTTATCACTGACTTCACTTGTACAGTAACTACCCGTCCAGATATATCACTAAAATCACTTGAATTGTAACTACCCATCCAGATATATCACTGACCTCACTTGTACTGTAAATACCCTTCCAGATGTACCACTGACCTCTCTTGTACAGTAACTTCCCATGCAGATATATCACTGACCTCACTTGAACTGTCACTACCAATCGAGATATATCACTGACCTCACTTGTCCTGTAATTACACATCCAGATAGATCACTGACCTCACTTGCACTGTCACTACCCATCCAGACATATCACTGACCTCACTTCTACTGGATCTAGACATACAGCTAGATCACTGACCTCACTTGCACTGTAACTACCCATCCAGGTAGATCACTGACCTCACTTGTACTGTCACGACTGATCCTAATATATCTCTGACCACACTTGAACTGTAACTACCCATCCAGAAAAATCACTGACCTCTCTTTTACTGTATCTACCAATCCAGATATATCACTGAGCTCACTTGAACTGTAACTACCCATCAAGATATCGATGACATCACTTGTACTGCATCCACCAATACAGATATATCACTGACCTCAGTTGAACTGTAAATACCCGTCCAGATATATCACTAACATCACTTGAATTGTAACTACACATCCAGATATATCACTGACCTCACTTGTAATGTAACTAGCGTCCAGATATATCACTGACCTCTCTTGTACATTAACGACCAATCCAGATATCACACTGACCTCACTTGAACTGTAACTTCCAATCCAGATATATGACTGACCTCTCTTGGACTGTAACTATCCATCCAGATATATCACTGACCTCACCTGTACTGTAACTACCCATCCACATTTATATCAGACGTCACTTGTACTGTAAATACCCTTCCAGATAGAGAACTGACCTCACTTGTACTTTCACTACCCTTCCAGATAGATCACTGACCTCACTTGAACTGTAACTTCCCATCCTGATATATCACTGACCTCATTTGTACTGCAACCACCCATCCACAAATATAACTGACCTCACTTGTACTGTAAATACCAACAGATATATTACTGACCTCACTTGAACTGTAACTACCCATCCAGATATTTTACTGACCTCACTTGTACTGTAAATACCAATCCAGATATATCACAGACCTCACTTGTACTCTAAATACCCTTCCAGATATACCACTGACCTCTGTAGTGCAGTAACTTCCAATGCAGATATATCACTGACCTCACTTGAACTGTTACTACCCATCGAGATATATCTCTGATTTCACTTGCACTGGAACTACCCATCCAGATATCTCACTAACCACACTTGGACTGTCACTACCCATCAAGAAATATCGATGACCTCACTTGCACTGTAAACAGCCATCCAGATATTTCACTGACCGCACTTGTAATGTAACGACCAATCCAGACAGATCACTGACCTCACTTGCACTGTAACTACCCATCCAGATATATCACTGACCTCACTTGTCCATTAACTACCCATCTAGATATATCGCTGACCTCACCTGTACTGTAACTACCGATCAAGATATATCGCTGACCTCACTTGCACTGTATCTACTCATCCAGATATATCACTGACTTCACCTGTACTGTAACTACCCATGCAGATATATCGCTGACCGCACTTGTACTGCAACTACACATCCAGATATATCACTGACCTCACTTGCAGTGTAACTAACCATCCTGATATATCACTGACCTCACTTGTACTTTAACTAAACATCATGAGAAATCACTGACATCACTTGTACTGTAACTACCCATCTAGATGTATCACTGACCTCACATGTGCTGTAACTACTCAGATAGATATTTCACTGATGTCACTTGTACTGCAACTACCAATCCCCATAGATCACTGACCTCACATTTATAGTAACTACCCATCCACATATATCGCTGACATAACTTGTACTGTCACTCCCCATCCAGTATATCACTGACCACACTTGAACTGTAACTATCCATCCAGATACATCGCTGACCTCATTCGTACTGTCACTATCCATCCTAGATATCACTGACCTCACTTGTACTGTAAATACCTATTCAGCTATAACACTGACCGCACTTATACTGTAACTACCCATTCAGCTATATCACTGACAGCACTTGTACTGCAACAACCCATTCAGCGATCTCACTGACTTCACTTGCATTGTCACTAACCATCCAGATATATCAGAGACCTCACTTGTGCTGGAACTATCCATTCAGCATTATCACTGTCCTCACTTGTATTGTAACTACCCATTCTGATATATCACTGACCTCACTTGGATTGTAATTGCCCATCCTGATATATCACTGACCTCACTTGAACTGTAACTACCCATCCTGATATATCACTGACCTCACTTGCACAGCAACTACCCATCCAGATATATCGATGACGTCACTTATACTGTAACTACCCATCCTGATATATCACTGACCTCACTTGTACTGTAACTACCCGTCCTCATATATCACTGACCTCACTTGTACTGTAACTACCCGTCCAGATATATCATTGACCTCACTTGCACTGTAACTACCCATCCAGATATGTCACTGACCTCACTTGTATTGTAACTGCCCATCCAGATATATTACTGACCTCACGAGTACTGCAACTACCCATCCAGACATATCACTGACCTCACTTGTACTATCAATACCAATCCAGATATATCACTGACCTTACCTGCACTGTAACTACCCATCCAGATATGTCACTGACCTCACTTGTATTGTAACTGCCCATCCAGATATATCACTGACCTCACTTGCACTGTAACCACCCATCCACATATATAACTGACCTCTCTTGCTCTGTAAATACCAACAGATATATTACTGACCTCACTTTAACTGTCACAACCAATCGAGATATATCACTGAACTCACTTGTACTGGAACGAGACATACAGCTAAATCACTGACCTCACTTGCACTGTAACTACCCATCCCGATATATCACTGACCTCACTTGGACTGTTACTGCCCATCCTGATATGTCACTGATTTCACTTGAACTGTAACTACCCATCCTGGTATATCACTGAACTCACTTGTGCAGTAACTACCCATCCAGATATATCGATGACGTCACTTATACTGCAACTACACATCCTTATATATCACTGACCTCACTTGTACTGTAACTACCCATCCTTATATATCACTGACCTCACTTGTACTGTAACTACCCATCCAGATAGATCACTGACCTCACTTGTACTGCAACCACCCATCCACATATATAACTGACCTCTCTTGCACTGTAACTACCAACAGATATATCACTGACATCACTTTAACCGTCATTACCAATCGAGATATTTCACTGAACTCACTTGTCCTGTAATTACCCATGCAGATAGATCACTGACCACACTTGCACTGTAACTACCCATCGAGACATATCACTGACCTCACTTGTACTGGAACTAGACATACAGCTATTTCACTGACCTCACTTGTACTGTAACTTCCCATCCACTATTAACAATAACCTCACTTGTACTGTAAAAACCCTTCCAGATATATCTGTGACCTCACTTGTTCTGTCATTCCCCTTCCAGGATTATCACTGACCTCTCTTGTACTGTGACGACCCATCCAGATATATCACTGACCTCACTTGTACTGTAACTACCCATCCAGATATATCACTGACCTCACTTGTTCTGTAACCACCCATCCAGATATATCACTGACCTCACCAGTTCTGCAACTACCCTTCCAGATATATCACTGACCTCACTTGTGCTGTAACTGCTCTTCCAGATCTTTCACTGACCTCTCTTGTACTGTCACGACCCATCCAGATATATCACTGACCTCACTTGAACTGTAACTACCCATTCAGATATATCACTGATCTCACTTGTACTCTAACTACCCATCCAGATATTTCAGTGACCAAACTTGTACTGTAACTACCCATCCAGACAATCACTGATCTCACTTGCTATGTAACTAGACAACAAGATATGTCGCTGTCCTTACTTGTACTGTAAACACACATCCAGATATATCACTGACCTCACCTGTACTGTAACTACCGATCAAGATATATCACTGACCTCACTTGCACTGTATCTACTCATCCAGATACATCACTGACCTCACCTGTACTGTAACTACCCATGCAGATATATCGCTGACCGCACTTGTACTGCAACTACACATCCAGATATATCACTGACCTCACTTGCACTGTAACTAACCATCCTGATATATCACTGACCTCACTTGTACTGTAACTACACATCATGATATATCACTGACATCACTTGTACTGAAACTACCCATCTAGATGTATCACTGACCTCACATGTACTGTAACTACTCATATAGATATATCACTGATGTCACTTGTACTGTAACTACCAGTCCCCATAGATCAATGATCTCACATTTACAGTAACTACCCATCCACATATATCGCTGACATAACTTGTACTGGAACTCCCCATCCAGTAGATCACTGACCACACTTGAACTGTAACTATCCATCCAGATACATCGCTGACCTCATTCATACTGTCACTATCCATCCTAGATATCACTGACCTCACTTGTACTGCAAATACCTATTCAGCTATAACACTGACCGCACTTGTACTGTAACTACCCATTCAGCTATATCACTGACAGCACTTGTACTGCAACTACCCATTCAGCGATCTCACTGACTTCACTTGCATTGTAACTAACCATCCAGATATATCAGAGACCTCACTTGTGCTGTAACTATCCATTCAGCATTATCACTGTCCTCACTTGTATTGTAACTACCCATCCTTATATATCACTGACCTCACTTGGATTGTAACTGCCCATCCTGATATATCACTGACCTCACTTGCACTGTCACTGCCAATGCAGATATATCACTGACATCACTTGCACTGTAACTACACATCATGATATATCACTGACATCACTTGTACTGTAACTACCCATCTAGATGTATCACTGACCTCACATGTACTGTAACTACTCATATAGATATATCACTGATGTCACTTGTACTGTAACTACCAGTCCCCATAGATCACTGACCTCACATTTACAGTAACTACCCATCCACATATATCGCTGACATAACTTGTACTGTAACTCCCCATCCAGTAGATCACTGACCACACTTGAACTGTAACTATCCATCCAAATACATCGTTGACCTCATTCGTACTGTCACTATCCATGCTAGATATCACTGACCTCACTTGTACTGCAAATACCTATTCAGATATAACACTGACCGCACTTGTACTGTAACTACCCATTCAGCTATATCACTGACAGCACTTGTACTGCAACGACCCATTCAGCGATCTCACTGACTTCACTTGCATTGTAACTAACCATCCAGATATCTCAGAGACCTCACTTGTGCTGTAACTATCCATTCAGCATTATCACTGTCCTCACTTGTATTGTAACTAACCATCCTGATATATCACTGACCTCACTTGGATTGTAACTGCCCATCCTGATATATCACTGACCTCACTTGAACTGTAACTACCCATCCTGATATATCACTGACCTCACTTGGACAGTAACTACCCATCCAGATATATCGATGACGTCACTTACACTGCAACTACCCATCCTGATATATCACTGACCTCACTTGCACTGTAACTACCCATCCAGATATATAACTGACCTCACCTGTACTGCAACTGCCCGTCCAGATATATCACTGACGTAACTTGTACTGCATCTACCCATCCAGATAAATCACTGACCTCACTTGTACTGAAACTAATTTTCCAGATATATAACTGACCTCCCTTTTGCTGTAACTGCCCATCCTGATGTATCACTGACCTCACTTGTACAGTAACTACCCATCCAGATATATCGATGACGTCACTTATACTGTAACTACCCATCCTGATATATCACTGACCTCACTTGTACTGTAACTACCCATCATTATATATCACTGACCTCACTTGTACTGCAACTACCCGTCCAGATATATCACTGACCTCACTTGCACTGTAACTACCCATCCAGATATGTCACTGACCTCACTTGTACTGTAAATTCCCATCCTGATATATCACTGACCTCACCTGTACTGCAACCACCCATCCACATATATAACTGACCTCTCTTGCACTGTAAATACCAACAGATATATTACTGACCTCACTTGAACTGTAACTACCCATCCAGATATATAACTGACCTCACTTGTACTGTCAATACCAATCCAGATATATCAGTGACCTCACTTTAACTGTCACAACCAATCGAGATATATCACTGACCTCACGTGCACTGTAAATACCCTTCCAGATATACCACTGACCTCACTTGTACTGGAACTAGACATACAGCTATGTCACTGACCTCACTTGCACTGTAACTACCCATCCAGATAGATCACTGACCTCACTTGTGCAGTAACTACCGATCCTGAAATATCTCTGACCTCACTTGTCCTGTAATTGCCCATCCAGATAGATCACTGACCTCACTTGCACTGTAACTACCCATCCAGACATATCACTGACCTCACTTGCACTGGAACTAGAAATACAGCTATATCACTGACCTCACTTGCACTGCAACTGCCCATCCATATAGATCACTGACCTCACTTGAACTGTAACCACCCATCCAGAAAAATAACTAACCTCTCTTTTACTGTATCTCCTAATCCAGATATATCACTGAGCTCACTTGAACTGTAACTACCCATCAAGATATATCACTAACCTCACTTGCACTTGAACTACCCTTCCAGATATATCACTGACCTCACTTGTACTGTAACTACCCATCCTGATATATCACTGACCTCACTTGTAATGTAACTACACATCATGATATATCACTGACATCACTTGTATTGTAACTACCCATCTAGATGTATCACTGACCTCACATGTACTGTAACTACTCATATCGATATATCACTGATGTCACTTGTTCAGTAACTACCAATCACCATAAATCACTGACCTCACATTTACTGTCACTACCCATCCAGATATATCGCTGACCTCATTTGTACTGTCACTATCCATCCTAAATATCACTGACCTCATTTGTCCTGAAAATACCTATTCAGCTATAACACTGACAGCGCTTGTACTGTAACTACCCATTGAGCGATCTCACTGACTTGACTTGTACTGTAACTAACCATCCAGATATATCAGAGGACTCACTTATGCTGCAACTATCCATTCAGCATTATCACTGACCTCACTTGTATTGTAACTACCCATCCTTATATATCACTGACCTCACTTGGATTGTAACTGCCCATCCTGATATATCACTGACCTCACTTGAACTGTAACTACCCATCCTGATATATCACTGACCTCACTTGCACTATAAATACCCATCCTTATATATCACTGACCTCACTTGTACTGCAACTACCCGTCCAGATATATCACTGACCTCACTTGTACTGTAACTGCCCATCCAGATATATCACTGACCTCACTTGTACTGTAACTACCCATCCAGATATATCACTGACAGCACTTGTATTGTAACTACCCATCCAGATATATCACTGACCTCACTAGTACTGCAACTACCCATTCTGATGTATCACTGACCTCACTTGTACTTTAACTATCCATTCAGACATATCACTGATCTCACTTGTACTGTAACTAACCATCCAGATATATCAGAGACCTCACTTGTGCTGCAACTATCCATTCAGCATTATCACTGACCTGACTTGTATTGTAACTACCCATCCTGATATATCACTGACCTCACTTGGATTGTAACTGCCCATCCTGACATATCACTGACCTCACTTAAACTGTAACTACGCATCCTGATATTTCACTGACATCACTTGTACGGTAACTACACATCCAGATATATCGATGACGTCACTTATACTGTAACTACCCATCCTGATATATCACTGACCTCACTTGTACTGTAACTATCCATCCTTATATATGACTGACCTCACTTGTACTGCAGCTACCCGTCCAGATATATCACTGACCTCACTTGAACTGTAACTGCCGATCCAGATAGATCACTGACCTCACTTGTACTGTAACTACCCATCCAGCTATATCACTGACCTCACTTGTATTGTAACTGCTCATCCAGATATGTCACTGACCTCACTTGTACTGCAACTAACCATTCTGATGTATCACTGATCTCACTTGTACTGTAACTACCCATCCAGCTATGTCACTGACCTCACTTGTATTGTAACTGCTCATCCAGATATGTCATTGACCTCACTTGTACTGCAACTACCCATTCTGATGTATTACTGACCTCACTTGTACTGCAGCTACCCGTCCAGATATATCACTGACCTCACTTGTACTTTAACTATCCATCCAGACATATCACTGACCTCACCCCTCACCTGTATTGTAAATAAAACATCCAGATATATCACTGACCTCACTTGAACTGTAACTTCCCATCCTGATATATCACTGACCTCACTTGTACTGCAACCACCCATCCACAGATATAACTGACCTCTCTTGCACTGTAACTACCAACAGATATATTACTGACCTCACTTGAACTGTAACGACCCATCCAGATATATTACTGACCTCACCTGTACTGTCAATACCAATCCAGATATATCACTGGACTCACTTGTGCTGTTACTACTCTTCCAGATATATCACTGACCTCTCTTGGACTGTAACGACCCATCCAGATATACAACTGACCTCTTTTGCACTGTAACTACCCATGCAGATATATCGCTGACCTCACTTGCACTGCAACTACACATCCAGATATATCAGTGACCTCACTTGTACTGTAACTACCCATCTAGATGTCTCACTGACCTCACATGTACTGCAACTACTCATATAGATATATCACTGATGTCACTTGTTCAGTAACTACCAATCCCCATATATCACTGACCTCACAATTAATGTAACTACCCATCCAGATATATCGCTGACCTCATTTGTACTGTCACTATCCATCCTTTTTATCACTGACCTCACTTGTACTGTAAATACCTATTCAGCTCTCACACTGACCGCACTTGTACGGTAACTACCCATTCAGCTGTATCACTGACAGCACTTGTACTGTAACTACCCATTCAGCGATCTCACTGATTTCACTTGTACTGTAACTAACCATTCAGATATATCAGAGACCTCACTTGTGCTGTAAATATCCATTCAGCATTATCACTGACATCACTTGTATTGTTACTACCCATCCTGATATATCACTGACCTCACTTGGATTGTAACTGCCCATCCTGATATATCACTGACCTCACTTGAACTGTAACTACCCATCCTGATATTTCACTGACCTCACTTGTACAGTAACTACCCATCCAGATATATCGATGACGTCACTTATACTGTAACTACCCATCCTGATATATCACTGACCTCACTTGTCCTGTAACTACCCATCCAGACATATCACTGACCTCACTTGATCTGGAACTAGACATACAGTTATATCACTGACCTCACTTGCACTGTAACTGCCCATGCAGATATATCGCTGACATCACTTGTACTGCAACTACACATCCAGATATATCACTGACCTCACTTGTACTGTAACTACCCATCCTGATATTTCACTGACCTCACTTGTACTGTAACTACACATCATGATATATCACTGACATCACTTGTACTGTAACGACCCATCTAGGTGTATCACTGACCTCACATGTACTGTAACTACTCATATTGATATATTACTGATGTCACTTGTACAGGAACTACCAATCCCCATATATCACTGACCTCACATTTACTGTAACTACCCATCCACATATATCACTGACATCACTTGTACTGTAACTCCCCATCCAGATATCACTGACCACGCTTGAACTGTAACTATCCATCCAGATATATCGCTGACCTCATTCGTACTGTCACTATCCATCCTAGATATCACTGACCTCACTTGTACTGTAAATACCTATTCAGCTATATCACTGACCGCACTTGTACTGTAACTACCCAATCAGCTATATCACTGACAGCACTTGTACTGGAACAACCCATTCAGCGATCTCATAGACTTCACTTGCACCGCAACTACCCATCCAGATATATCAGAGACCTCACTTCTGCTGTAACTATCCATTCAGCATTCTCACTGACCTCACTTGCATTGCAACTACCCATCCTGATATATCACTGACCTCACTTGTACTTTAACTATCCATCCAGACATATCACTGACCTCACCCCTCACCTGTATTGTAAATAAAACATCCAGATATATCACTGACCTCACTTGAACTGTAACTTCCCATCCTGATATATCACTGACCTCACTTGTACTGCAACCACCCATCCACAGATATAACTGACCTCTCTTGCACTGTAACTACCAACAGATATATTACTGACCTCACTTGAACTGTAACGACCCATCCAGATATATTACTGACCTCACCTGTACTGTCAATACCAATCCAGATATTTCACTGGACTCACTTGTGCTGTTACTAATCTTCCAGATATATCACTGACCTCTCTTGGACTGTAACGACCCATCCAGATATACAACTGACCTCTTTTGCACTGTAACTACCCATGCAGATATATCGCTGACCTCACTTGCACTGCAACTACACATCCAGAGATATCACTGACCTCACTTGTACTGTAAGTACCCATCTAGATGTCTCACTGACCTCACATGTACTGCAACTACTCATATAGATATATCACTGATGTCACTTGTTCAGTAACTACCAATCCCCATATATCACTGACCTCACAATTAATGTAACTACCCATCCAGATATATCGCTGACCTCATTTGTACTGTCACTTTCCATCCTTTTTATCACTGACCTCACTTGTACTGTAAATACCTATTCAGCTCTCACACTGACCGCACTTGTACGGTAACTACCCATTCAGCTGTATCACTGACAGCACTTGTACTGTAACTACCCATTCAGCGATCTCACTGATTTCACTTGTACTGTAACTAACCATTCAGATATATCAGAGACCTCACTTGTGCTGTAAATATCCATTCAGCATTATCACTGACCTCACTTGTATTGTTACTACCCATCCTGATATATCACTGACCTCACTTGGATTGTAACTGCCCATCCTGATATTTCACTGACCTCACTTGTACTGTAACTACACATCATGATATATCACTGACATCACTTGTACTGTAACGACCCATCTAGGTGTATCACTGACCTCACATGTACTGTAACTACTCATATTGATATATTACTGATGTCACTTGTACAGGAACTACCAATCCCCATATATCACTGACCTCATATTTACTGTAACTACCCATCCACATATATCACTGACATCACTTGTACTGTAACTCCCCATCCAGTATATCACTGACCACGCTTGAACTGTAACTATCCATACAGATATATCGCTGACCTCATTCGTACTGTCACTATCCATCCTAGATATCACTGACCTCACTTGTACTGTAACTACCCAATCAGCTATATCACTGACAGCACTTGTACTGTAACAACCCATTCAGCGATCTCATAGACTTCACTTGCACCGCAACTACCCATCCAGATATATCAGAGACCTCACTTCTGCTGTAACTATCCATTCAGCATTCTCACTGACCTCACTTGCATTGCAACTACCCATCCTGATATATCACTGTCCTCACTTGCACTGTTACTGCCCATCCTGATATATCACTGATTTCACTTGAACTGTAACTAACCATCCTGATATATCGATGACGTCACTTATACTGTAACTACACATCCTGATATATCACTGACCTCACTTGTACTGGAACTACCCATTCTTATTTACCACTGACCTCACTTGTACTACAACTACCCGTGCAGATATGTCACTAACCTCACTTGTACTGTAACTATCCATCCAGATATATCTCTGACCTCACTTGTACTGTAACTACCCATCCAGATAGATCACTGACCTCACTTGAACTGTAACTTCCCATCCTGATATATCACTGACCTCATTTGCACTGCAACCACCCATCCACATATATAACTGACCTCTCTTGCACTGTAACTACCAACATATATATTACTGACCTCACTTGAACTGTAACTACCCATCCAGATATATTACTGACCTCACTTGTACTGTCAATACCAATCCAGATATATCACTGACCTCACTTGTACTGCAAACACCCTTCCAGACATACCACTGACCTCACTTGTGCTGGAACTAGACATACAGCTATATCACTGACCTCACTTGCACTGTAACTACACATCCAGATAGATCACTGACCTCACTTGCACTGTAACTACCCATCCACACATATCACTGACTCCACTTGTACTGGAACGAGACAAACAGCTATTTCACTGACCTCACTTGCACTGTAACTACCCATCCAGATAGATCACTGACCTCACTTGTACTGTAACTACCGATCCTGATATATCTCTGACCACACTTGAACTGTAACCACCCATCCAGAAAAATAACTGACCTCTATTTTACTGTATCTCCTAATCCAGCTATATCACTGAGCTCACTTGAACTGTAACTACCCATCAAGATATATCGATGACATCACTTGTACTGCAACCACCAATCCAGATATATCACTGACCTCAATTGTAACCACACATCCAGATATATCACTGACTTCACTTGACCGATCCAGATATATCACTGACCTCACTTGTACTGTAACTACCCTTACAGATATATCACTGACGTCTCTTGTACTGTAAATACCCATCCAGATATATCAATGACCTCACTTGAAATGCAACTACCCACCCAGATATATCAGTGACCTCACTTGTACTGTAACTACCCATCCAGATATATCACTAACCTCACTTGTACTGTAACAACCCATCCAGATACATCACTAACCCCACTTGTACTGTAGCTACCCTTCCAGATATATCACTGACCTCTCTTGTACTGTATCTATCCATCCAGATATATCACTGACCTCACTTGTACTGGAACTACCAATCCACTCTGAACAATAACCTCACTTGCACTGTAAATACCCTTCCAGGTATATCACTGACCTCACTTGTTCTGTAACTACCCATCCAGATATATCACTGACCGCATTTGTACTGTAAATATCCATTCAGCTATATCAGTGACCGCACTTGTCCTGTAACTACCCATTCAGCTTCATCACTGACCTCTCTTGTACTGTAACTGCCCATCCAGATATATCACTGACCTCACTTGTTCTGTAACTACCCATCCAGATATGTCACTGACCGCACTTGTACTAAAACTACCCATTCAGCAATATCACTGACGTCACTTGTACTGTACCTATCCATCCAGATATATCAGTGAGCTCACTTGTACTAAAACTACCCATTCAGCAATATCACTGACGTCACTTGTACTGTAACTATCCATCCAGATATATCAGCGAGCTCACTTGTACTATAACTACCCAGTCAGCTTTTTCACTGACCTCACTTGTACTGTAACTACCCATCCTGATATATCACTGACCACACTTGTACTGTCACGACCCTTCCTGATCTGTCACTGACATCACTTGTACTGTAACTACCCAGCCAGATATATCACTGACCTCACTTGTATTGTAACTACCCATCCAGATTGTTCACTAACCTCACTTGCACTGTAACTACGCTTCCAGATATATCACTGACCTCACTTGTACTGTAACTATCCATCCAGATATATCACTGACCTCACCAGGACTGCAAATACCCTTCCAGATATATCACTGACCTCACTTGTGCTGTAACTATCCATCCAGATATATCACTGACCTCACCAGTACAGCAAATACCCTTCCAGATATATCACTGGACTCACTTGTGCTGTATCTACTCTTCCAGATACATCACAGACCTCTCTTGGAGTGCAACGACCCATCCAGATATATCACTGACCTCTTTTGCACTGCAACTACCCATGCAGATATATCGCTGACCTCACTTGCACTGCAACTACACATCCAGATATATCACTGACCTCACTTGCACTGTAACTACCCATCCAGATATATCACTGACCTCACTTGCACTGCAACTACACATCCAGATATATCACTGACCTCACTTGTACTGTAACTACCCTTCCTGATCTATCACTGACCTCACTTGTAATGTAACTACACATCATGATATATCACTGACATCACTTGTACTGTAACTACCCATCTAGATGTATCACTGACCTCACATGTACTGTAACTACTCATATAGATATAGCACTGATGTCACTTGTTCAGTAACTACCAATCCCCATATATCACTGTCCTCACATTTACTGTCACGACCCATCCAGAGAGATCGCTGACCTCATTTGTACTGTAAATACCTATTCAGTTATAACACAGACCGCACTTGTAATGTAACTACCCATTCAGCTATATCACTGACAGCATTTGTACTGTAACTACCCATTCAGCGATCTCACTGACTTCACTTGTACTGTAACTAACCATCCAGATATATCAGAGGCCTAACTTGTGCTGTAACTATCCATTCATCATTATCACTGACATCAGTTGTATTGTAACTACCCATCCTTATATATCACTGACCTCACTTGGATTGTAACTGCCCATCCTGATATATCACTGACCTCACTTGAACTGTAACTACCCATCCTGATATATCACTGACCTCACTTGCACTGTTACTACCCATCCTTATATATCACTGACCTCACTTGTACTGCAACTACCCGTCCAGATATATCACTGACCTCACTTGTACTGCAACTACCCATCCAGGTATATCACTGACATCACTTGTATTGGAACTACCCATCCAGATATATCACTGACCTCACTAGTACTGCAACTACCCATTCTCATGTATCACTGACCTCACTTGTACTTTAACTATCCATTCAGACATATCACTGATCTCACTTGTACTGTAACTAACCATCCAGATATATCAGAGGCCTCACTTGCACTGCAACTACCCATTCTGAAGTATCACTGACCTCACTTGTACTGTAACTACCCTTACAGATATATCACTGACGTCTCTTGTACTGTGACTACCCATCCAGATAGATCAATGACCTCACTTGAAATGTAACTACCCACCCAGATATATCAGTGACCTCACTTGTACTGTAACTACCCATCCAGATATATCACTGACCTCAGTTGTACTGTAACAACCCATCCAGATCCATCACGAACCCCACTTGTCCTGTAGCTACCCTTCCAGATATATCACTGACCTCCCTTGTACTGTATCTATCCATCCAGTTATATCACTGACCTCACTTGTACTGTAAATACCTATTCAGTTATAACACATACCGCACTTGTACTGTAACTACCCTTTCAGCGATCTCACTGACTTCACTTGTATTGTAACTACCCATCCAGATATATCAGAGGCCTCACTTGTGCTGTAACTATCCATTCAGCATTATCACTGACCTCACTTGGATTGTAACTGCCCATCCTGATATATCACTGACCTCACTTGCACTGTAACTACCCATCCTTATATATCACTGACCTCACTTGTACTGCAACTACCCGTCCAGATATATCACTGACCTCACTTGTACTGTAACTGCTCATCCAGATATATCACTGACCTCACTTGAACTGTAACTACCCATCCTTATATATCACTGACCTCATTAGTACTGTAACTACCCATTCTCATGTACACTGACCTCACTTGTACTTTAACTATCCAGTCAGACGTATCACTGATCTCACTTGTACTGTAACTAACCATCCAGATATATCAGAGACCTCACTTGTGCTGCAACTATCCATTCAGCATTATCACTGACCTCACTTGTATTGTAACTACCCATCCTGATATATCACTGACCTCACTTGGATTGTAACTGCCCATCCTGATATATCACTGACCTCACTTGAACTGTAACGACCCATCCTGATATATCACTGACCTCACTTGTACAGTAACTACCCATCCAGATATATCGATGACGTCACCTATACGGTAACTACCCATCCTGATATATCACTGACCTCACTTGTACTGTAACTACCCATCCTTATATATCACCGACCTCACTTGTACTGCAACTACCCGTCCAGATATATCACTGACCTCACTTATACTGTAACTGCCCATCCAGATATATCACTGACCTCACTTGTACTGTAACTCCCCATCCAGATATATCACTGACCTCACTTGCATTGTAACTACCCATCCAGATATGTCACTGACCTCACTTGCACTGCAACTACCCATTCTGAAGTATCACTGACCTCACTTGTACTGTAACTACCCTAACAGATATATCACTGACGTCTCTTGTGCTGCAACTACCCATCCAGATATATCAATGACCTCACTTGAAATGTAACTACCCACCTAGATATATCAGTGACCTCACTTGTACTGTAACTACCCATCCAGATATATCACTGACCTCACTTGTCATGTAACAACCCATCCAGATACATCACTTACCCCACTTGTACTGCAGCTACCCTTCCAGATATATCACTGACCTCTCTTGTACTGTATCTATCCATCCAGATATATCACTGACCTCACTTGTACTGGAACTACCAATCCACTATTAACAATAACCTCACTTGCACTGCAAATACCCTTCCAGATATATCACTGACCTCACTTGTTCTGTAACTACCCATCCAGATATATCACTGAACGCACTTGTACTATAACTACCCATCCAGATATATCACTGACCTCACTTGTTCTGTAACTACCCATCCAGATATATCACTGACCTCTGTTGTTTTGTAACTACCCATCCAGATATGTGACTGACCTCACTGGCACTGTAACAACACATCCTGATGTATCAGAGACCTCATTTGTACTATAACTACCCATCCAGATATATCACTAACCTCACTTGCACTGTAACTACCCATCCAGATACATCACTGACCTCACCTGTACTGTAACAACCCTTCCAGATATATCACTAACCTCTCTTGTACTGGAACTACCCTTCCAGATATGTCACTGACCTCTCTTGTACTGTAACTATCCATCCAGATATATCACTGACCTCACTTGTACTGTAACTGCCGATCCAGATCGATCACTGACCTCACTTGTACTGTAACTACCCATCCAGCTATATCACTGACCTCACTTGTATTGTAACTGCTCATCCAGATATGTCACTGACCTCAGTTGTACTGCAGCTACCCGTCCAGATATATCACTGACCTCACTTGTACTTTAACTATCCATCCAGACATATCACTGACCTCACCCCTCACCTGTATTGTAAATAAAACATCCAGATATATCACTGTCCTCACTTGAACTGTAACTTCCCATCCTGATATATCACTGACCTCACTTGTAATGCAACCACCCATCCACAGATATAACTGACCTCTCTTGCACTGTAACTACCAACAGATATATTACTGACCTCACTTGAACTGTAACGACCCATCCAGATATATTACTGACCTCACCTGTACTGTCAATACCAATCCAGATATATCACTGGACTCACTTGTGCTGTTACTACTCTTCCAGATATATCACTGACCTCTCTTGGACTGTAACGACCCATCCAGATATACAACTGACCTCTTTTGCACTGTAACTACCCATGCAGATATATCGCTGACCTCACTTGCACTGCAACTACACATCCAGATATATCAGTGACCTCACTTGTACTGTAACTACCCATCTAGATGTCTCACTGACCTCACATGTACTGCAACTACTCATATAGATATATCACTGATGTCACTTGTTCAGTAACTACCAATCCCCATATATCACTGACCTCACAATTAATGTAACTACCCATCCAGATATATCGCTGACCTCATTTGTACTGTCACTATCCATCCTTTTTATCAATGACCTCACTTGTACTGTAAATACCTATTCAGCTCTCACACTGACCGCACTTGTACGGTAACTACCCATTCAGCTGTATCACTGACAGCACTTGTACTGTAACTACCCATTCAGCGATCTCACTGATTTCACTTGTACTGTAACTAACCATTCAGATATATCAGAGACCTCACTTGTGCTGTAAATATCCATTCAGCATTATCACTGACCTCACTTGTATTGTTACTACCCATCCTGATATATCACTGACCTCACTTGGATTGTAACTGCCCATCCTGATATATCACTGACCTCACTTGAACTGTAACTACCCATCCTGATATTTCACTGACCTCACTTGTACAGTAACTACCCATCCAGATATATCGATGACGTCACTTATACTGTAACTACCCATCCTGATATATCACTGACCTCAATTGTCCTGTAACTGCCCATCCAGACATATCACTGACCTCACTTGATCTGGAACTAGACATACAGTTATATCACTGACCTCACTTGCACTGTAACTGCCCATGCAGATATATCGCTGACATCACTTGTACTGCAACTACACATCCAGATATATCACTGACCTCACTTGTACTGTAACTACCCATCCTGATATTTCACTGACCTCACTTGTACTGTAACTACACATCATGATATATCACTGACATCACTTGTACTGTAACGACCCATCTAGGTGTATCACTGACCTCACATGTACTGTAACTACTCATATTGATATATTACTGATGTCACTTGTACAGGAACTACCAATCCCCATATATCACTGACCTCACATTTACTGTAACTACCCATCCACATATATCACTGACATCACTTGTACTGTAACTCCCCATCCAGTATATCACTGACCACACTTGAACTGTAACTATCCATCCAGATATATCGCTGACCTCATTCGTACTGTCACTATCCATCCTAGATATCACTGACCTCACTTGTACTGTAAATACCTATTCAGCTATATCACTGACCGCACTTGTACTGTAACTACCCAATCAGCTATATCACTGACAGCACTTGTACTGTAACAACCCATTCAGCGATCTCATAGACTTCACTTGCACCGCAACTACCCATCCAGATATATCAGAGACCTCACTTCTGCTGTAACTATCCATTCAGCATTCTCACTGACCTCACTTGCATTGCAACTACCCATCCTGATATATCACTGACCTCACTTGTACTTTAACTATCCATCCAAACATATCACTGACCTCACCCCTCACCTGTATTGTAAATAAAACATCCAGCTATATCACTGACCTCACTTGAACTGTAACTTCCCATCCTGATATATCACTGACCTCACTTGTACTGCAACCACCCATCCACAGATATAACTGACCTCTCTTGCACTGTAACTACCAACAGATATATTACTGACCTCACTTGAACTGTAACGACCCATCCAGATATATTACTGACCTCACCTGTACTGTCAATACCAATCCAGATATTTCACTGGACTCACTTGTGCTGTTACTACTCTTCCAGATATATCACTGACCTCTCTTGTACTGTAACTCCCCATCCAGTATATCACTGACCACGCTTGAACTGTAACTATCCATC
The DNA here is from genome assembly GCF_036365525.1 of Heterodontus francisci. Classification (NCBI taxonomy): domain Eukaryota; kingdom Metazoa; phylum Chordata; class Chondrichthyes; order Heterodontiformes; family Heterodontidae; genus Heterodontus; species Heterodontus francisci. The sequence continues at coordinate 60,773,676 of NC_090398.1, forward strand.
CAGATATATCGCTGACCTCATTCGTACTGTCACTATCCATCCTAGATATCACTGACCTCACTTGTACTGTAAATACCTATTCAGCTATATCACTGACCGCACTTGTACTGTAACTACCCAATCAGCTATATCACTGACAGCACTTGTACTGTAACAACCCATTCAGCGATCTCATAGACTTCACTTGCACCGCAACTACCCATCCAGATATATCAGAGACCTCACTTCTGCTGTAACTATCCATTCAGCATTCTCACTGACCTCACTTGCATTGCAACTACCCATCCTAATATATCACTGACCTCACTTGCACTGTTACTGCCCATCCTGATATATCACTGATTTCACTTGAACTGTAACTAACCATCCTGATATATCGATGACGTCACTTATACTGTAACTACACATCCTGATATATCACTGACCTCACTTGTACTGGAACTACCCATTCTTATATACCACTGACCTCACTTGTACTACAACTACCCGTGCAGATATGTCACTAACCTCACTTGTACTGTAACTATCCATCCAGATATATCACTGACCTCACTTGTACTGTAACTACCCATCCAGATAGATCACTGACCTCACTTGAACTGTAACTTCCCATCCTGATATATCACTGACCTCATTTGCACTGCAACCACCCATCCACATATATAACTGACCTCTCTTGCACTGTAACTACCAACATATATATTACTGACCTCACTTGAACTGTAACTACCCATCCAGATATATAACTGACCTCACTTGTACTGTCAATACCAATCCAGATATATCACTGACCTCACTTGTACTGCAAACACCCTTCCAGACATACCACTGACCTCACTTGTGCTGGAACTAGACATACAGCTATATCACTGACCTCACTTGCACTGTAACTACACATCCAGATAGATCACTGACCTCACTTGCACTGTAACTACCCATCCACACATATCACTGACTCCACTTGTACTGGAACGAGACAAACAGCTATTTCACTGACCTCACTTGCACTGTAACTACCCATCCAGATAGATCACTGACCTCACTTGTACTGTAACTACCGATCCTGATATATCTCTGACCACACTTGAACTGTAACCACCCATCCAGAAAAATAACTGACCTCTATTTTACTGTATCTCCTAATCCAGCTAAATCACTGAGCTCACTTGAACTGTAACTACCCATCAAGATATATCGATGACATCACTTGTACTGCAACCACCAATCCAGATATATCACTGACCTCAATTGTAACCACACATCCAGATATATCACTGACTTCACTTGACCGATCCAGATATATCACTGACCTCACTTGTACTGTAACTACCCTTACAGATATATCACTGACGTCTCTTGTACTGTAAATACCCATCCAGATATATCAATGACCTCACTTGAAATGCAACTACCCACCCAGATATATCAGTGACCTCACTTGTACTGTAACTACCCATCCAGATATATCACTAACCTCACTTGTACTGTAACAACCCATCCAGATACATCACTAACCCCACTTGTACTGTAGCTACCCTTCCAGATATATCACTGACCTCTCTTGTACTGTATCTATCCATCCAGATATATCACTGACCTCACTTGTACTGGAACTACCAATCCACTATGAACAATAACCTCACTTGCACTGTAAATACCCTTCCAGATATATCACTGAACTCACTTGTTCTGTAACTACCCATCCAGATATATCACTGACCGCACTTGTACTGTAAATATCCATTCAGCTATATCACCGACCGCACTTGTCCTGTAACTACCCATTCAGCTTTATCACTGACCTCTCTTGTACTGTAACTGCCCATCCAGATATATCACTGACCTCACTTGTTCTGTAACTACCCATCCAGATATATCACTGAACGCACTTGTACTATAACTACCCATCCAGATATATCACTGACCTCTGTTGTTTTGTAACTACCCATCCAGATATGTGACTGACCTCACTGGTACTGTAACAACACATCCTGATGTATCAGTGACCTCATTTGTACTATAACTACCCATCCAGATATATCACTAACCTCACTTGCACTGTAACTACCCATCCAGATACATCACTGACCTCACCTGTACTGTAACAACCCTTCCAGATATATCACTAACCTCTCTTGTACTGGAACTACCCTTCCAGATATGTCACTGACCTCTCTTGTACTGTAACTATCCATCCAGATATATCACTGACCTCACTTATACTGTAACTACCCATCCACATTGATATCAGACGTCACTTGTACTGTAAATACCCTTCCAGATATATCACTGACCTCACTTGCAATTACACTACCCTTCCAGATACATCACTGACCTCTCTTGCACTGCAACCACCCTTCCAGATATATCACTGACCTCAATTGTACTGCAACTACCCTTCAAGATATATCGATGACCTCCCTTGTACTGTAAGTACACATCCAGATACATCACTGACCTCAGTTAAACTGTTACTACCCATCGAGATATATCACTGACCTCACTTGTACTGTAACTACCCATCCAGATATATCACTAACCTCACTTGTACTGTAACTACCCATCAAGTCATATCGAAGACCTCACTTGTACTGCAACTACCCATCCAGACAGATCACTGACCTCACTTGCACTCGATCTACCCATCCAGATATGTCGCTGTTCTGACTTGTACTGCAAACATCCATCCAGATATATCACTGACCTCACTTGTACGGCAACTACTCTTCCAAATATATCGCTGACCTCACTTGTACTGTAAATACACATCCTGATATATCACTAACCTAGCTTTTACAGTAACTGCCCATCCAGATATATCACTGACGTCTCTTGTACTGTGACTACCCATCCAGATAGATCAATGACCTCACTTGAAATGTAACTACTCACCCAGATATATCAGTGACCTCACTTGTACTGTAACTACCCATCCAGATATATGATTGACCTCACTTGTACTGTAACAACCCATCCAGATCCATCACGAACCCCACTTGTCCTGTAGCTACCCTTCCAGATATATCACTGACCTCTCTTGTACTGTATCTATCCATCCAGATATATCACTGACCTCACTTGTACTGTAAATACCTATTCAGTTATAACACATACCGCACTTGTACTGTAACTACCCTTTCAGCGATCTCACTGACTTCACTTGTATTGTAACTACCCATCCAGATATATCAGAGGCCTCACTTGTGCTGTAACTATCCATTCAGCATTATCACTGACCTCACTTGGATTGTAACTGCCCATCCTGATATATCACTGACCTCACTTGCACTGTAACTACCCATCCTTATATATCACTGACCTCACTTGTACTGCAACTACCCGTCCAGATATATCACTGACCTCACTTGTACTGTAACTGCTCATCCAGATGTATCACTGACCTCACTTGAACTGTAACTACCCATCCTTATATATCACTGACCTCACGAGTACTGTAACTACCCATTCTCATGTACACTGACCTCACTTGTACTTTAACTATCCAGTCAGACGTATCACTGATCTCACTTGTACTGTAACTAACCATCCAGATATATCAGAGACCTCACTTGTGCTGCAACTATCCATTCAGCATTATCACTGACCTCACTTGTATTGTAACTACCCATCCTGATATATCACTGACCTCACTTGGATTGTAACTGCCCATCCTGATATATCACTGACCTCACTTGAACTGTAACGACCCATCCTGATATATCACTGACCTCACTTGTACAGTAACTACCCATCCAGATTTATCACCGACCTCACTTGTACTGCAACTACCCGTCCAGATATATCACTGACCTCACTTATACTGTAACTGCCCATCCAGATATATCACTGACCTCACTTGCATTGTAACTACCCATCCAGATATGTCACTGACCTCACTTGCACTGCAACTACCCATTCTGAAGTATCACTGACCTCACTTGTACTGTAACTACCCTTACAGATATATCACTGACGTCTCTTGTGCTGCAACTACCCATCCAGATATATCAATGACCTCACTTGAAATGTAACAACCCATCCAGATACATCACTAACCCCACTTGTACTGCAGCTACCCTTCCAGATATATCACTGACCTCTATTGTACTGTATCTATCCATCCAGATATATCACTGACCTCACTTGTACTGGAACTACCAATCCACTATGAACAATAACCTCACTTGCACTGTAAATACCCTTCCAGATATATCACTGAACTCACTTGTTCTGTAACTACCCATCCAGATATATCACTGACCGCACTTGTACTGTAAATATCCATTCAGCTATATCACCGACCGCACTTGTCCTGTAACTACCCATTCAGCTTTATCACTGACCTCTCTTGTACTGTAACTGCCCATCCAGATATATCACTGACCTCACTTGTTCTGTAACTACCCATCCAGATATATCACTGAACGCACTTGTACTATAACTACCCATCCAGATATATCACTGACCTCTGTTGTTTTGTAACTACCCATCCAGATATGTGACTGACCTCACTGGTACTGTAACAACACATCCTGATGTATCAGTGACCTCATTTGTACTATAACTACCCATCCAGATATATCACTAACCTCACTTGCACTGTAACTACCCATCCAGATACATCACTGACCTCACCTGTACTGTAACAACCCTTCCAGATATATCACTAACCTCTCTTGTACTGGAACTACCCTTCCAGATATGTCACTGACCTCTCTTGTACTGTAACTATCCATCCAGATATATCACTGACCTCACTTATACTGTAACTACCCATCCACATTGATATCAGACGTCACTTGTACTGTAAATACCCTTCCAGATATATCACTGACCTCACTTGCAATTACACTACCCTTCCAGATACATCACTGACCTCTCTTGCACTGCAACCACCCTTCCAGATATATCACTGACCTCAATTGTACTGCAACTACCCTTCAAGATATATCGATGACCTCCCTTGTACTGTAAGTACACATCCAGATACATCACTGACCTCAGTTAAACTGTTACTACCCATCGAGATATATCACTGACCTCACTTGTACTGTAACTACCCATCCAGATATATCACTAACCTCACTTGTACTGTAACTACCCATCAAGACATATCGAAGACCTCACTTGTACTGCAACTACCCATCCAGACAGATCACTGACCTCACTTGCACTCGATCTACCCATCCAGATATGTCGCTGTTCTGACTTGTACTGCAAACATCCATCCAGATATATCACTGACCTCACTTGTACGGCAACTACTCTTCCAAATATATCGCTGACCTCACTTGTACTGTAAATACACATCCTGATATATCACTAACCTAGCTTTTACTGTAACTGCCCATCCAGATATATCACTGACCTCACTTGTACTGGAACTACCCATCCAGATGTATCACCAAGCTCACTTGTCCTGTAGCTACCCTTCCAGATATATCACTGACCTCTCTTGTACTGTATCTATCCATCCAGATATATCACTGACCTCACTTGTACTGGAACTACCAATCCACTATTCACAATAACCTCACTTGCACTGTAAATACCCTTCCAGATATATCACTGACCTCACTTGTTCTGTAACTATCCATCCAGATATATCACTGACCGCACTTGTACTGTAAATATCCATTCAGCTATATCACCGACCGCACTTGTCCTGTAACTACCCATTCAGCTTTATCACTGACCTCTCTTGTACTGTAACTGCCCATCCAGATATATCACTGACCTCACTTGTTCTGTAACTACCCATCCAGATATATCACTGACCTCTGTTGTTTTGTAACTACCCATCCAGATATGTGACTGACCTTACTGGTACTGTAACAACACATCCTGATGTATCAGTGACCTCATTTGTACTATAACTACCCATCCAGATATATCACTAACCTCACTTGCACTGTAACTACCCATCCAGATACATCACTGACCTCACCTGTACTGTAACAACCCTTCCAGATATATCACTAACCTCTCTTGTACTGGAACTACCCTTCCAGATATGTCACTGACCTCTCTTGTACTGTAACTATCCATCCAGATATATCACTGACCTCACTTATACTGTAACAACCCATCCACATTGATATCAGACGTCACTTGTACTGTAAATACCCTTCCAGATATATCACTGACCTCACTTGCACTTACACTACCCTTCCAGATACATCACTGACCTCTCTTGCACTGCAACCACCCTTCCAGATATATCACTGACCTCAATTGTACTGCAACTACCCTTCAAGATATATCGATGACCTCCCTTGTACTGTAAGTACACATCCAGATACATCACTGACCTCAGTTAAACTGTTACTACCCATCGAGATATATCACTGACCTCACTTGTACTGTAACTACCCATCCAGATATATCACTAACCTCACTTGTACTGTAACTACCCATCAAGACATATCGAAGACCTCACTTGTACTGCAACTACCCATCCAGACAGATCACTGACCTCACTTGCACTCGATCTACCCATCCAGATATGTCGCTGTTCTGACTTGTACTGCAAACATCCATCCAGATATATCACTGACCTCACTTGTACGGCAACTACTCTTCCAAATATATCGCTGACCTCACTTGTACTGTAAATACACATCCTGATATATCACTAACCTAGCTTTTACTGTAACTGCCCATCCAGATATATCACTGACCTCACTTGTACTGGAACTACCCATCCAGATGTATCATTAACCTCTCTTGTACTGTGACTACCCTTCCAGATATATCACTGACCTCTCGCACTGTAACTGCACATCCAGATATATCACTGACCTCACTTGTACTGTAACTACCCATCCACATGTATCACTGACCTCACTTGTAGTGTAACCACCATTCCAAATATATCACTGACCTCACCTATACTGCAGCTACCCTTCCAGACTTATCAGTGAACTCTCTTGTACTGGAATTACCCATCCAGATATCTTAACAACCTCACTTGTACTGTAACTACCCATCAAGATATATCGATGACCTCACTTGTATTGTAACTACCCATCCAGATCCAGCACTGACCTCACATGTACCGTAACTACCCATGCAGATATATTGGTGACCACACTTGTACTGCAACTAACCATCCTAATATATCACTGACCTCACTTGTACTGTAAATACACATCCTGATATATCACTAACCTAACTTTTACTGTAACTGCCCATCCAGATATATCACTGACCTCACTTGTACTGGAACTACCCATCCAGATGTATCACTAACCTCACTTGTACTGTAACTACCCTTCCAGTTATATCACTGACCTCTCGTACTGTAACTGCACATCCAGATATATCACTGACCTCACTTGTACTGTAACTACCCATCCACATGTATCACTGACCTCACTTGTAGTGTAACCACCATTCCAAATATATCACTGACCTCACCTATACTGCAGCTACCCTTCCAGACATATCACTGAACTCTCTTGTACTGGAACTACCCATCCAGATATCTTAACAACCTCACTTGTACTGTAACTACCCATCAAGATATATCGATGACCTCACTTGTATTGTAACTACCCATCCAGATCCAGCACTGACCTCACATGTACCGTAACTACACATGCAGATATATTGGTGACCACACTTGTACTGCAACTAACCATCCTAATATATCACTGACCTCACTTGTACTGTAAATACACATCCTGATATATCACTAACCTAACTTTTACTGTAACTGCCCATCCAGATATATCACTGACCTCACTTGTACTGGAACTACCCATCCAGATGTATCACTAACCTCACTTGTACTGTAACTACCCTTCCAGTTATATCACTGACCTCTCGTACTGTAACTGCACATCCAGATATATCACTGACCTCACTTGTACTGTAACTACCCATCCACATTTATCACTGACCTCACTTGTAGTGTAACCACCCTTCCAGATATATCACTGACCTCACCTGTACTGCAGCTATCCTTGTAGACATATCACTGAACTCTCTTGAACTGGAACTAAACATCCAGATATCTTAACAACCTCACTTGTACTGTAACTACCCATCAAGATATATCGATGACCTCACTTGTACTATAACCACCCATCCAGATATATCACTGACCTCACATGTACCGTAACGACCCATCCAGATATGTCACTGACCTCATTTTCACTGCAACTACCGATCCAGATATATCACTGACCTCACTTGTGCCGTAACGACTCTTCCAGATATATCACTGACCTCACTTGTACTGTAACTACCCTTACAGAAAAATCACTGATCTCTCTTGTACTGTAACTACGCATCCAGATATATCAATGACCTCACTTGAACTGCAACCACCAATCCACTATTAACACTGACCTCACTTGTACTGTAAATACACTTCCAGATATATCACTGACTCACTTGTACTGTCACTCCCCTTCCAGGTTGATCACTGACTACTCTTCTACTGTAACTACCCATCCAGATATATCACTGACCTCACTTGAACTGTAACTACCCATCGAGATATGTCACTTACCTCACTTGCACTGCCACTCCTTTTCCAGGTATCTCACTGACCTCACTTGTACTGTAACTACCCATCGACATTTTTATCTGACCTCACTTGTACTGTAAATACCCTTACAGATATATCACTGACCTCACTTGTACTGTCACTGCCTATCCAGAAATATCACAGACCTACCTTGTACTGTAATTGCCCATCCAGATATATCACAGACCTCACTTGAACTGAAAATACCCATCGAGATATATCACTGACCTCACTTGTACTGTAACTACTCATCCAGATATATCACTGACCTCACTTGTACTGCAACTGCCCATCAAGATATATCACTGACCTCCCTTGTACTGTAAGTGCACATCCAGATATATCACTGACCTCAATTGAACTGTTGCTACCCATCGAGATATATCACTGACCTCACTTGCACTGTAACTGCCCATCAAGATATATCGATGACCTCACTTGTACTCTAACTACCCATCCAGATATTTCACTGACCTCACTTGGAATGTAACGACCCATCCAGACAGATCACTGACCTCACTTGCACTGTTACTACCCATCCAGATATGTCGCTGTCCTGACTTGTTTTGTGAACATCAATGCAGATATATCGCTGATCTCACTTCGACGGCAACTACTCTTACAAAAAAATCATTGACATCACTTGTATTGTAACTACCCATCCAGATATATCACTGACCCCACTTGTACTGTAAATACACATCCTGATATATCACGAAGCTAACTTGTACTGTAACTACCCATCCAGATATATCACTGTCCTCACTTGTACAGTAACTACCCATCCAGATGTATCACTGACCTCACTTGTACTGTAACTAAACTTCCTGATATATCACTGACCTCACTTGTACAGTAACGACCCATCCACATATATCACTGACTTCACTTGTAGTGTAACTACCCTTCCAGATATATCACTGACCTCACCTGGACTGCAGCTACCCTTCCAGACATATCATTGAACTCTCTTGTACTGTAACTACCAATCCAGATATCTCATTAACCTCTCTTGTACTGTGACTACCCATCAAGATATATCACTAACCTCTCTTGTACTGGAACTAACCTTCCAGATATATCACTGACCTCTCTTGGACTGTAACTATCCATCCAGATATATCACTGACCTCACTTGTACTGTAACTACCCATCCACATTGATATCAAACGTCACTTGTACTGTAAATACCCTTCCAGATATATCACTGACCTCACTTGCACTTACACTACCCTTCCAGATACATCACTGACCTCTCTTGTACTGGAACCACCAATCCAGATATATCACTGACCTCACTTGTACTGTAACTACCCATCCAGATATATCACTGGTCTCACTTGTACGGCAACTACTCTTCCAAATATATCGCTGACCTCACTTGTACATTAACTAGCCATGCAGATATATCGCTGACCACGCTTGTACTGTAACTACCCATCCAGATATAGCTCTGACCTCACTTGTACTGCAACTACCCATCCTAATATATCACTGACCTCACTTGTACTGTAAATACACATCCTCATATATCACTAACCTAACTTTTACTGTAGCTGCCCATCCAGATATATCACTGACCTCACTTGTACTGTAACTACACATCCAGATGTATCACTGACCGCACTTGTACTGGAACTACCCATCCAGATATCTTAACAACCTCACTTGTACTGTAACTACCCATCAAGATATATCGATGACCTCACTTGTACTATAACCACCAATCCAGATATATCACTGACATCACATGTACCGTAACTACCCATCCAGATATGTCACTGACCTCACTTGTACAGTAACTACCCATCCAGATGTATCACTGACCTCACTTGTACTGTAACTAAACTTCCTGATATATCACTGACCTCACTTGTACAGTAACTACCCATCCACATATATCACTGACTTCACTTGTAGTGTAACTACCCTTCCAGATATATCACTGACCTCACCTGGACTGCAGCTACCCTTCCAGACATATCATTGAACTCTCTTGTACTGTAACTACCAATCCAGATATCTCATTAACCTCTCTTGTACTGTGACTACCCATCAAGATATATCACTAACCTCTCTTGTACTGGAACTAACCTTCCAGATATATCACTGACCTCTCTTGGACTGTAACTATCCATCCAGATATATCACTGACCTCACTTGTACTGGAACTACCAATCCACTATTCACAATAACCTCACTTGCACTGTAAATACCCTTCCAGATATATCACTGACCTCACTTGTTCTGTAACTATCCATCCAGATATATCACTGACCGCACTTGTACTGTAAATATCCATTCAGCTATATCACCGACCGCACTTGTCCTGTAACTACCCATTCAGCTTTATCACTGACCTCTCTTGTACTGTAACTGCCCATCCAGATATATCACTGACCTCACTTGTTCTGTAACTACCCATCCAGATATATCACTGAACGCACTTGTACTATAACTACCCATCCAGATATATCACTGACCTCTGTTGTTTTGTAACTACCCATCCAGATATGTGACTGACCTCACTGGTACTGTAACAACACATCCTGATGTATCAGTGACCTCATTTGTACTATAACTACCCATCCAGATATATCACTAACCTCACTTGCACTGTAACTACCCATCCAGATACATCACTGACCTCACCTGTACTGTAACAACCCTTCCAGATATATCACTAACCTCTCTTGTACTGGAACTACCCTTCCAGATATGTCACTGACCTCTCTTGTACTGTAACTATCCATCCAGATATATCACTGACCTCACTTATACTGTAACTACCCATCCACATTGATATCAGACGTCACTTGTACTGTAAATACCCTTCCAGATATATCACTGACCTCACTTGCACTTACACTACCCTTCCAGATACATCACTGACCTCTCTTGCACTGCAACCACCCTTCCAGATATATCACTGACCTCAATTGTACTGCAACTACCCTTCAAGATATATCGATGACCTCCCTTGTACTGTAAGTACACATCCAGATACATCACTGACCTCAGTTAAACTGTTACTACCCATCGAGATATATCACTGACCTCACTTGTACTGTAACTACCCATCCAGATATATCACTAACCTCACTTGTACTGTAACTACCCATCAAGACATATCGAAGACCTCACTTGTACTGCAACTACCCATCCAGACAGATCACTGACCTCACTTGCACTCGATCTACCCATCCAGATATGTCGCTGTTCTGACTTGTACTGCAAACATCCATCCAGATATATCACTGACCTCACTTGTACGGCAACTACTCTTCCAAATATATCGCTGACCTCACTTGTACTGTAAATACACATCCTGATATATCACTAACCTAGCTTTTACTGTAACTGCCCATCCAGATATATCACTGACCTCACTTGTACTGGAACTACCCATCCAGATGTATCACCAAGCTCACTTGTCCTGTAACTACCCTTCCAGATATATCACTGACCTCTCGCACTGCAACTGCACATCCAGATATATCACTGACCTCACTTGTACTGTAACTACCCATCCACATGTATCACTGACCTCACTTGTAGTGTAACCACCATTCCAAATATATCAGTGACCTCACCTATACTGCAGCTACCCTTCCAGACATATCACTGAACTCTCTTGTACTGGAACTACCCATCCAGATATCTTAACAACCTCACTTGTACTGTAACTACCCATCAAGATATATCGATGACCTCACTTGTATTGTAACTACCCATCCAGATACAGCACTGACCTCACATGTACCGTAACTACCCATGCAGATATATTGGTGACCACACTTGTACTGCAACTAACCATCCTAATATATCACTGACCTCACTTGTACTGTAAATACACATCCTGATATATCACTAACCTAACTTTTACTGTAACTGCCCATCCAGATATATCACTGACCTCACTTGTACTGGAACTACCCATCCAGATGTATCACTAACCTCACTTGTACTGTAACTACCCTTCCAGTTATATCACTGACCTCTCGTACTGTAACTGCACATCCAGATATATCACTGACCTCACTTGTACTGTAACTACCCATCCACATTTATCACTGACCTCACTTGTAGTGTAACCACCCTTCCAGATATATCACTGACCTCACCTGTACTGCAGCTATCCTTGTAGACATATCACTGAACTCTCTTGAACTGGAACTACCCATCCAGATATCTTAACAACCTCACTTGTACTGTAACTACCCATCAAGATATATCGATGACCTCACTTGTACTATAACCACCCATCCAGATATATCACTGACCTCACATGTACCGTAACGACCCATCCAGATATGTCACTGACCTCATTTGCACTGCAACTACCGATCCAGATATATCACTGACCTCACTTGTGCCGTAACTAATCTTCCAGATATATCACTGACCTCACTTGTATTGTAACTACCCTTACAGAAAAATCACTGATCTCTCTTGTACTGTAACTACGCATCCAGATATATCAATGACCTCACTTGAACTGCAACCACCAATCCACTATTAACACTGACCTCACTTGTACTGTAAATACACTTCCAGATATATCACTGACCTCACTTGTACTGTCACTCCCCTTCCAGGTTGATCACTGACTACTCTTCTACTGTAACTACCCATCCAGATATATCACTGACCTCATCTTGAACTGTAACTACCCATCGAGATATGTCACTGACCTCACTTGCACTGCCACTCCTTTTCCAGGTATCTCACTGACCTCACTTGTACTGTAACTACCCATCGACATTTTTATCTGACCTCACTTGTACTGTAAATACCCTTACAGATATATCACTGACCTCACTTGTACTGTCACTGCCTATCCAGAAATATCACAGACCTACCTTGTACTGTAATTGCCCATCCAGATATATCACAGACCTCACTTGAACTGTGAATACCCATCGAGATATATCACTGACCTCACTTGTACTGTAACTACTCATCCAGATATATCACTGACCTCACTTGTAATGCAACTGCCCATCAAGATATATCACTGACCTCCCTTGTACTGTAAGTGCACATCCAGATATATCACTGACCTCAATTGAACTGTTACTACCCATCGAGATATATCACTGACCTCACTTGCACTGTAACTGCCCATCAAGATATATCGATGACCTCACTTGTACTCTAACTACCCATCCAGATATTTCACTGACCTCACTTGGAATGCAACGACCCATCCAGACAGATCACTGACCTCACTTGCACTGTTACTACCCATCCAGATATGTCGCTGTCCTGACTTGTTTTGTGAACATCAATGCAGATATATCGCTGATCTCACTTCGACGGCAACTACTCTTACAAAAAAATCATTGACATCACTTGTATTGTAACTACCCATCCAGATATATCACTGACCTCACTTGTACTGGAACTACCCATCCAGATGTATCACCAAGCTCACTTGTCCTGTAACTACCCTTCCAGATATATCACTGACCTCTCGCACTGTAACTGCACATCCAGATATATCACTGACCTCACTTGTACTGTAACTACCCATCCACATGTATCACTGACCTCACTTGTAGTGTAACCACCATTCCTGATATATCACTGACCTCACTTGTACAGTAACTACCCATCCACATATATCACTGACTTCACTTGTAGTGTAACTACCCTTCCAGATATATCACTGACCTCACCTGGACTGCAGCTACCCTTCCAGACATATCATTGAACTCTCTTGTACTGTAACTACCAATCCAGATATCTCATTAACCTCTCTTGTACTGTGACTACCCATCAAGATATATCACTAACCTCTCTTGTACTGGAACTAACCTTCCAGATATATCACTGACCTCTCTTGGACTGTAACTATCCATCCAGATATATCACTGACCTCAATTGAACTGTTACTACCCATCGAGATATATCACTGACCTCACTTGCACTGTAACTGCCCATCAAGATATATCGATGACCTCACTTGTACTCTAACTACCCATCCAGATATTTCACTGACCTCACTTGGAATGCAACGACCCATCCAGACAGATCACTGACCTCACTTGCACTGTTACTACCCATCCAGATATGTCGCTGTCCTGACTTGTTTTGTGAACATCAATGCAGATATATCGCTGATCTCACTTCGACGGCAACTACTCTTACAAAAAAATCATTGACATCACTTGTATTGTAACTATCCATCCAGATATATCACTGACCTCACTTGTACTGGAACTACCCATCCAGATGTATCACCAAGCTCACTTGTCCAGTAACTACCCTTCCAGATATATCACTGACCTCTCGCACTGTAACTGCACATCCAGATATATCACTGACCTCACTTGTACTGTAACTACCCATCCACATTGATATCAAATGTCACCTGTACTGCAAATACCCTTTCAGATATATCACTGACCTCACTTGCACTTACACTACCCTTCCAGATACATCACTGACCTCTCTTGTACTGGAACCACCAATCCAGATATATCACTGACCTCACTTGTACTGTAACTACCCATCCAGATATATCACTGGTCTCACTTGTACGGCAACTACTCTTCCAAATATATCGCTGACCTCACTTGTACATTAACTAGCCATGCAGATATATCGCTGACCACGCTTGTACTGTAACTACCCATCCAGATATAGCTCTGATCTCACTTGTACTGTAAATACACATCCTCATATATCACTAACCTAACTTTTACTGTAGCTGCCCATCCAGATATATCACTGACCTCACTTGTACTGTAACTACACATCCTGATGTATCACTGACCGCACTTGTACTGGAACTACCCATCCAGATATCTTAACAACCTCACTTGTACTGTAACTACCCATCAAGATATATCGATGACCTCACTTGTACTATAACCACCCATCCAGATATATCACTGACCTCACATGTACCGTAACTACCCATCCAGATATGTCACTGACCTCATTTGTACTGTAACTACCGATCCAGATATATCACTGACCTCACTTGTACTGTCACTCCCCTTCCAGGTTGATCACTGACTACTCTTCTACTGTAACTACCCATCCAGATATATCACTGACAGCACTTGAACTGTCACTAGCCATCGAGATATGTCACTGACCTCACTTGCACTGCCACTCATTTTCCAGGTATATCACTGACCTCACTTGTACTGTAACTACCCATCCATATTTTTATCTGACCTCACTTGTACTGTAAATACCCTTACAGATATATCACTGACCTCACTTGTACTGCAACTACCCATCCAGATATATAGATGACCTCACTTGTACTGCAACCACCCATCCAGATATATCACTCACCTCACTTGTACTGTAACTACCCATCAAGATATATCGAAGACCTCACTTGTACTGTAACTACCCATCCAGACAGATCACTGACCTCACTTGCACTCTAACTACCCATCCAGATATGTCGCTGTTCTGACTTGCACTGCAAACATCCATCCAGATATATCACTGACCTCACTTGTACGGCAACTACTCTTCCAAATATATCGCTGACCTCACTTGTACTGTAAATACACATCCTGATATATCACTAATCTAGCTTTTACTTTAACTGCCCATCCAGATATATCACTGACCTCACTTGTACTGGAACTACCCATCCAGATGTATCACCAAGCTTACTTGTACTGTAACTACCCTTCCAGTTATATCACTGACCTCTCGTACTGTAACTACCCATCCACATGTATCACTGACCTCACTTGTAGTGTAACCACCATTCCAGATATATCACTGACCTCACCTGTACTGCAGCTATCCTTCCAGACATATCACTGAACTCTCTTGTACTGGAACTGCCCATCCAGATATCTTAACAACCTCACTTGTACTGTAACTACCCATCAAGATATATCGATGACCTCACTTGTACTGCAACTACCCATCCAGATACAGCACTGACCTCACATGTACCATAACTACCCATGCAGATATATTGGTGACCACACTTGTACTGCAACTAACCATCCTAATATATCACTGACCTCACTTGTACTGTAAATGCACATCCTGATATATCACTAACCTAACTTTTACTGTAACTGCCCATCCAGATATATCACTGACCTCACTTGTACTGGAACTACCCATCCAGATGTATCACTAACCTCACTTGTACTGTAACTACCCTTCCAGTTATATCACTGACCTCTCGTACTGTAACTGCACATCCAGATATATCACTGACCTCACTTGTACTGGAACTACCCATCTACATTTATCACTGACCTCACTTGTAGTGTAACCACCCTTCCAGATATATCACTGATCTCACCTGTACTGCAGCTACCCTTGTAGACATATCACTGAACTCTCTTGAACTGGAACTACCCATCCAGATATCTTAACAACCTCACTTGTACTATAACCACCCATCCAGATATATCACTGACCTCACATGTACCGTAACTACCCATCCAGATATGTCACTGACCTCATTTGTACTGCAACTACCGATCCAGATATATCACTGACCTCACTTGAACTGCAACCACCAATCCACTATTAACACTGACCTCACTTGTACTGTAAATAACCTTCCAGATATATCACTGACCTCACTTGTACTGTCACTCCCCTTCCAGGTTGATCACTGACTACTCTTCTACTGTAACTACCCATCCAGATATATCACTGACCTCACTTGAACTGTAACTACCCATCGAGATATGTCACTGACCTCACTTGCACTGCCACTCCTTTTCCAGGTATATCACTGACCTCACTTGTACTGTAACTACCCATCGACATTTTTATCTGACCTCACTTGTACTGTAAATACCCTTACAGATATATCACTGACCTCACTTGTACTGTCACTGCCTATCCAGATATATCACAGACCTACCTTGTACTGTAATTACCCATCCAGATATATCACAGACCTCACTTGAACTGTAACTACCCATCGAGAAATATCACTGACCTCACTTGTACTGCAACTACTCATCCAGATATATCGATGACCTCACTTGTACTGTAACCACCCATCCAGATATATCACTGACCTCACTTGTACTGCAACTGCCCATCAAGATATATCACTGACCTCCCTTGTTCTGTAAGTGCACATCCAGATATGTCACTGACCTCAATTGAACTGTTACTACCCATCGAGATATATCACTGACCTCACTTGCACTGTAACTACCCATCAAGATATATTGATGACCTCACTTGTACTCTAACTACCCATCCAGATATGTCGCTGTCCTGACTTGTACTGTGAACATCGATACAGATATATCGCTGATCTCACTTCGACGGCAACTACTCTTACAAAAAAATCATTGACATCACTTGTATTGTAACTACCCATCCAGATATATCACTGACCCCACTTGTACTGTAAATACACATCCTGATATATCACGAAGCTAACTTGTACTGTAACTACCCATCCAGATGTATCACTGACCTCACTTGTACTGTAACTGCCCATCCAGATATATAACTAACCTCACTTGTAATGTGACTACCCATCCAGATGTATCACTGACCTCTCTTGTACTGTAACTAAACTTCCTGATATATCACTGACCTCACTTGTACAGTAACTACCCATCCACATATATCACTGACTTCACTTGTAGTGTAACTACCCTTCCAGATATATCACCGACCTCACCTGTACTGCAGCTACCCTTCCAGACATATCATTGAACTCTCTTGTACTGTAACTACCAATCCAGATATCTCATTAACCTCTCTTGTACTGTGACTACCCATCAAGATATATCACTAACCTCTCTTGTACTGGAACTACCCTTCCAGATATATCACTGACCTCTCTTGGACTGTAACTATCCATCCAGATATATCACTGACCTCACTTGTACTGTAACTACCCATCCAGATGTATCACTAACCTCACTTGTACAGTAACTACCCTTCCATTTATATCACTGACCTCTCGTACTGTAACTGCACATCCAGATATATCACTGACCTCACTTGTACTGTAACTACCCATCCACATTTATCACTGACCTCACTTGTAGTGTAACCACCCTTCCAGATATATCACTGACCTCACCTGTACTGCAGCGACCCTTGTAGACATATCACTGAACTCTCTTGAACTGGAACTACCCATCCAGATATCTTAACAACCTCCCTTGTACTGTAACGACCCATCAAGATATATCGAGGACCTCACTTGTACTATAACCACCCATCCAGATATATCACTGACCTCACATGTACCGTAACTACCCATCCAGATATGTCACTGACCTCATTTGTACTGTAACTACCGATCCAGATATATCACTGACCTCACTTGTGCCGTAACTACCCTTCCATATATGTCACTGACCGCACTTGTACTGTAACTACCCTTCCAGAAAAATCACTGATCTCTCTTGTACTGTAACTACCCATCCAGATATATCAATGACCTCACTTGAACTGCAACCACCAATCCACTATTAACACTGACCTCACTTGTACTGTAAATAACCTTCCAGATATATCACTGACCTCACTTGTACTGTCACTCCCCTTCAGTTTGATCACTGACTACTCTTCTACTGTAACTACCCATCCAGATATATCACTGACCTCACTTGAACTGTAACTACCCATCGAGATATGTCACTGACCTCACTTGCACTGCCACTCCTTTTCCAGCTATATCACTGACCTCACTTGTACTGTAACTACCCATCGACATTTTTATCTGACCTCACTTGTACTGTAAATACCCTTACAGATATATCACTGACCTCACTTGTACTGTCACTGCCTATCCAGATATATCACAGACCTACCTTGTACTGTAATTACCCATCCAGATATATCACAGACCTCACTTGAACTGTAACTACCCATCGAGATATATCACTGACCTCACTTGTACTGTAACTACTCATCCAGATATATCGATGACCTCACTTGTACTGTAACCACCCATCCAGATATATCACTGACCTCACTTGTACTGCAACTGCCCATCAAGATATATCACTGACCTCCCTTGTACTGTTAGTACACATCCAGATATATCACTGACCTCAATTGAACTGTTACTACCCATCGAGATATATCACTGACCTCACTTGCACTGTAACTACCCATCAAGATATATTGATGACCTCACTTGTACTCTAACTACCCATCCAGCTATTTCACTGACCTCACTTGGAATGTAACGACCCATCCAGACAGATCACTGACCTCACTTGCACTGTAACTACCCATCCAGATATGTCGCTGTCCTGACTTGTACTGTGAACATCGATCCAGATATATCGCTGATCTCATTTCGACGGCAACTACTCTTCCAACAAAATCATTGACATCACTTGTATTGTAACTACCCATCCAGATATATCACTTACCCCACTTGTACTGTAAATACACATCCTGATATATCACGAAGCTAACTTGTACTGTAACTACCCATCCAGATATATCACTGTCCTCACTTGTACAGTAACTACCCATCCAGATGTATCACTGACCTCACTTGTACTGTAACTACCCATCCAGATATATAACCAACCTCACTTGTAATGTGACTACCCATCCAGATGTATCACTGACCTCTCTTGTACTGTAACTAAACATCCTGATATATCACTGACCTCACTTGTACAGTAACTACCCATCCACATATATCACTGACTTCACTTGTAGTGCAACTACCCTTCCAGATATATCACTGACCTCACCTGTACTGCAGCTACCCGACCAGACATATCATTGAACTCTCTTGTACTGTAACTACCAATCCAGATATCTCATTAACCTCTCTTGTACTGTGACTACCCATCAAGATATATCACTAACCTCTCTTGTACTGGAACTACCCTTCCAGATATATCACTGACCTCTCTTGGACTGTAACTATCCATCCAGATATATCACTGATTCACTTGTACTGTAACTACCCATCCACATTGATATCAAACGTCACTTGTACTGTAAATACCCTTCCAGATATATCACTGACCTCACTTGCACTTACACTACCCTTCCAGGTACATCACTGACCTCTCTTGTACTGGAACCACCCATCCAGATATATCACTGACCTCACTTGTACTGTAACTACCCATCCAGATATATCACTGGTCTCACTTGTACGGCAACTACTCTTCCAAATATATCGCTGACCTCACTTGTACATTAACTACCCATCCTAATTTATCACTGACCTCACTTGTACTGTAAATACACATCCTGATATATCACTAACCTAACTTTTACTGTAGCTGCCCATCCAGATATATCACTGACCTCACTTGTACTGGAACTACCCATCCAGATGTATCACTGACCGCACTTGTACTGTAACTACCCATCCAGATATATAACTAACCTCACTGGTACTGTAACTACCCATCCACATGTATCACTGACCTCACTTGTAGTGTAACCACCCTTCCAGATATATCACTGACCTCACCTGTACTGCAACTACCCTTCCAGACATATCACTGAACTCTCTTGTACTGGAACGACCCATCCAGATATCTTAACAACCTCACTTGTACTGTAACTACCCATCAAGATATATCGATGACCTCACTTGTACTATAACCACCCATCCCGATATATCACTGACCTCACATGTACCGTAACTACCCATCCAGATATGTCACTGACCTCATTTGTACTGTAACTACCGATCCAGATATATCACTGACCTCACTTGTACCGTAACTACCCTTCCAGATATATCACTGACCTCACTTGTACTGTAAATGCACATCCTGATATATCACTAACCTAACTTTTACTGTAACTGCCCATCCAGATATATCACTGACCTCACTTGTACTGGAACTACCCATCCAGATGTATCACGAACCTCACTTGTACTGTAACGACCCTTCCAGTTATATCACTGACCTCTCGTACTGTAACTGCACATCCAGATATATCACTGACCTCACTTGTACTGGAACTACCCATCCACATTTATCACTGACCTCACTTGTAGTGTAACCACCCTTCCAGATATATCACTGACCTCACCTGTACTGCAACTACCCTTCCAGACATATCACTGAACCCTCTCGTACTGGAACGACCCATCCAAATATCTTAACAACCTCACTTGTACTGTAACTACTCATCAAGATATATCGATGACCTCACTTGTACTATAACCACCCATCCCGATATATCACTGACCTCACATGTACCGTAACTACCCATCCAGATATGTCACTGACCTCATTTGTACTGTAACTACCGATCCAGATATATCACTGACCTCACTTGTACCGTAACTACACTTCCAGATATATCACTGACCTCACTTGTACTGTAACTACCCATCCAGATATATCAATGACCTCACTTGTACTGCAACTACCAATCCACTATTAACACTGACCTCACTTGTACTTTAAATACACTTCCAGATATATCACTGACCTCACTTGTACTGTCACTCCCCTTCCAGGTTGATCACTGACTACTCTTCTACTGTAACTACCCATCCAGATATATCACTGACAGCACTTGAACTGTCACTACCCATCGAGATATGTCACTGGCCTCACTTGCACTGCCACTCCTTTTCCAGGTATATCACTGACCTCACTTGTACTGTAACTACCCATCCACATTTTTATCTGACCTCACTTGTACTGTAAATACCCTTACAGATATATCACTGACCTCACTTGTACTGTCACTGCCCATCCAGATACATCACAGACCTATCTTGTGCTGTAATTACCCATCCAGATATATCACAGACCTCACTTGAAATGTAACTACCCATCGAGATATATCACTGACCTCACTTGTACTGTAACTATTCATCAAGATATATCGATGACCTCCCTTGTACTGTAAGTACACATCCAGATATATCACTGACCTCACTTGAACTGTTGCTACCCATCGAGATATATCACTGACCTCACTTGCACTGGAACTACCCATCCAGATATGTCACTAACCTCACTTGTACTCTAACTACCCATCAAGATATATCGATGACCTCACTTGTACTCTAACTACCCATCCAGATATTTCACTGACCTCACTTGTAATGCAACGACCCATCCAGACATATCGATGAACTCACTTGCACTGTAACTACCCATCCAGATATGTCACTGTCCTGACTTGTGTTGCAAACATCGATCCAGATATATCGCTGATCTCACTTCTTCGGCAACTACTCTTACAAAAAAAACATTGACGTCACTTGTACTGTAACTACCCATCCAGATATATCACTGACCCCACTTGTACTGTAAATACACATCCTGATATATCACGAAGCTAACTTGTACTGTAACTACCCATCCAGATATATCACTGTCCTCACTTGCACTGTAACTACCCATTCAGATGTATCACTGACCTCACTTCTAGTGTAACTACCCATCCAGATATATAACTAACCTCACTTGCAATGTGATTACCCATCCAGATATATCACGGACGTCTCTTGTACTGTCACTAAACTTCCTGAGTTATCACTGACCTCACTTGGACTGTAACTACCCATCCAGATATCTCACTAACCTCACTTGTCCTCTATCTACCCATCAAGATATATCACTGAATTCACTTGTAGTGTAACTACCCTTCCAGATATATCACTGACCTCACCTGTGCTGCAACTACCCTTCCAGACATATCACTGAACTCTCTTGTACTGGAACGACCCATCCAGATATCTTAACAACCTCACTTGTACTGCAACTACCCATCAAGATATATCGATGACCTCACTTGTACTATAACCACCCATCCCGATATATCACTGACCTCACATGTACCGTAACTACCCATCCAGATATGTCACTGACCTCATTTGTACTGTAACTACTGATCCAGATATATCACTGACCTCACTTGTACCGTAACTACCCTTCCAGATATATCACTGACCTCACTTGTACTGTAACTACCCATCCAGATATATCAATGACCTCACTTGTACTGCAACTACCAATCCACTATTAACACTGACCTCACTTGTACTGTAAATACACTTCCAGATATATCACTGACCTCACTTGTACTGTCACTCCCCTTCCAGGTTGATCACTGACTACTCTTCTACTGTAACTACCCATCCAGATATATCACTGACAGCACTTGAACTGTCACTACCCATCGAGATATGTCACTGACCTCACTTGCACTGCCACTCCTTTTCCAGGTATATCACTGACCTCACTTGTACTGTAACTACCCATCCACATTTTTATCTGACCTCACTTGTACTGTAAATACCCTTACTGATATATCACTGACCTCACTTGTACTGTCACTGCCCATCCAGATACATCACAGACCTATCTTGTGCTGTAATTACCCATCCAGATATATCACAGACCTCACTTGAAATGTAACTACCCATCGAGATATATCACTGACCTCACTTGTACTGTAACTACTCATCAAGATATATCGATGACCTCCCTTGTACTGTAAGTACACATCCAGATATATCACTGACCTCACTTGAACTGTTGCTACCCATCGAGATATGTCACTGACCTCACTTGCACTGGAACTACCCATCCAGATATGTCACTAACCTCACTTGTACTCTAACTACCCATCCAGATATTTCACTGACCTCACTTGTAATGCAACGACCCATCCAGACATATCGATGACCTCACTTGCACTGTAACTGCCCATCCAGATATGTCGCTGTCCTGACTTGTGTTGCAAACATCGATCCAGATATATCGCTGATCTCACTTCTTCGGCAACTACTCTTACAAAAAAAACATTGACGTCACTTGTACTGTAACTACCCATCCAGATATATCACTGACCCCACTTGTACTGTAAATACACATCCTGATATATCACGAAGCTAACTTGTACTGTAACTACCCATCCAGATATATCACTGTCCTCACTTGCACTGTAACTACCCATTCAGATGTATCACTGACCTCACTTCTAGTGTAACTACCCATCCAGATATATAACTAACCTCACTTGCAATGTGATTACCCATCCAGATATATCACGGACGTCTCTTGTACTGTCACTAAACTTCCTGAGTTATCACTGACCTCACTTGGACTGTAACTACCCATCCAGATATCTCACTAACCTCACTTGTCCTCTAACTACCCATCAAGATATATCACTGAATTCACTTGTAGTGTAACTACCCTTCCAGATATATCACTGACCTCACCTGTGCTGCAGCTGCCCTTCCAGACATATCATTGAACTCTCTTGTACTGTCACTACCAATCCAGATATCTCATTAACCTCTCTTGAACTGTGACGACCCATCAAGAAAGATCGATGACGTCACTTGTTCTGGAACTACCCTTCCAGATATGTCACTGACCTCACTTTTACTGTAACTGCCCTTACAGATATAACACTGACATCACTTGCACTGTAACTATCCATCCAGATATATCACTGACCTCACCCGTACTGTAGCTGCCGTTCCAGACAAATCATTGAACTCTCTTGTACTGTAACTACCCATCCAGATATCTCGCTAACTTCTCTTGTACTATAAATACCCATCAAGATATATCGATGACCTCACTTGTACTGTAACCACCCATCCAGATACATCACTGATCTCACTTGTACTGTAACTACCCGGCAAGATATATCACTGACCTCACTTGTACTGTAACAAACCATCCAGATATTTCACTAACCTCACTTGCAATGTAACTAGCGTTCCAGATATATCACTGACCTCTCTTGCACTGTAACTATCCATCCAGATATCTCACTGACCTCACTTGTACTGTAACTGCCCATCCAATATTAACAGTGACCAAACTTGTTCTGTAAATACCCTTCCAGATATATCACTGACCTCTCTTGTACTGTCACTCCCCTCCAGGTTTATCACTGACTACTCTTGTACTGTAACTACCCATCCAGATTTATCACTGACCTGACTTGAACTGTAACTACCCGTCGAGATATATCACTGACCTTACCTGAACTGCCACTCCCCTTCCAGGTATATCACTGACCTCACTTGTACTGTAACTACCCATCCAGATATATCGATGACCTCACTTGTCCTGTCACCCCCCATCCAGATATATCACTAACCTCACTTGTACTGTAACTACCCATCAGGATATATCGAAGACCTCACTTGTACTGTAACTACCCATCCAGATATATCACTGGTCTCACTTGTACGGCAACTACTCTTGAAAATATATCACTGACCTCACTTGTACATTAACTACCCATGCTGATATATCGCTGACCACACTAGTACTGTAACTACCCATCCAGATATAGCACTGACCTCACTTGTACTGGAACTACCCATCCTGATCTATCACTGACCTCACTTGCCCTGCAAATACATATCCTGATATATCGCTAACCTAGCTTTTACTGTAACTACCCATCCAGATATATCACTGACCTCACCTGGACTGGAACTACCCATCCAGATGTATCACTGACCGCACTTGTACTGTAACTACCCAACCAGATACATAACTAACCTCACTTGTACTGTAACTACGCTTCCAGTTATATCACTGACCTCCCTTCTACTGTAACTGCACATCTAGATATAACACTGACCTCACTTTACTGTAACTACCCATCCACATATATTACTGACCTCACTGGTAGTGTAACTACCCATCCAGATATATCACTGGTCTCACTTGTAGGGCAACTACTCTTGCAAATATATCACTGACCTCACTTGTACATTAACTACCCATGCAGATATATCGCTGACCTCACTTGAACTGCAACTACCCATCCTGATCTATCACTGACCTCACTTTTACTGTAACTGCCCTTACAAATATAACACTGACATCACTTGCACTGCAACTATCCATCCAGATATATCACTGACCTCACCCGTACTGTAGCTGCCGTTCCAGACAAATCATTGAACTCTCTTGCACGGTAACTACCCATCCAGATATCTCGCTAACTTCTCTTGTACTATAAATACCCATCAAGATATATCGATGACCTCACTTGTATTGTAACCACCCATCCAGATACATCACAGATCTCACTTGTACTGCAACTACCCGGCAAGATCTTTCACTGACCTCACTTGTACTGTAACAAACCATCCAGATATTTCACTAACCTCACTTGTAATGTAACTAGCCTTCCAGATATATCACTGACCTCTCTTGCACTGTAACTATCCCTCCAGATATCTCACTGACCTCACTTGTACTGTAACTGCCCATCCAATATTAACAGTGACCAAACTTGTTTTGTAAATACCCTTCCAGATATATCACTGACCTCTCTTGTACTGTCACTCCCCTCCAGGTTTATCACTGACTACTCTTGTACTGTAACTACCCATCCAGATTTATCACTGACCTGACTTGAACTGTAACTACCCGTCGAGATATATCACTGACCTCACCTGAACTGCCACTCCCCTTCCAGGTATATCACTGACCTCACTTGTACTGTAACTACCCATCCAGATATATCGATGACCTCACTTGTCCTGTCACCACCCATCCAGATATATCACTAACCTCACTTGTACTGTCACTACCCATCAGGATATATCGAAGACCTCACTTGTCCTGTAACTACCCATCCAGATATATCACTGGTCTCACTTGTACGGCAACTACTCTTGCAAATATATCACTGACCTCACTTGTACATTAACTACCCATGCTGATATATCGCTGACCACACTAGTACTGTAACTACCCATCCAGATATAGCACTGACCTCACTTGTACTGCAACTACCCATCCAGATCTATCACTGACCTCACTTGTACTGCAACTACCCATCCTGATCAATCACCGACCTCACTTGTCCTGCAAATACATATCCTGATATATCACTAACCTAACTTTTACTGTAACTACCCATCCAGATATATCACTGACCTCACTTGGACTGGAACTACCCATCCAGATGTATCACTGAACGCACTTGTACAGTAACTACCCAACCAGATACATAACTAACCTCACTTGTACTGTAACTACGCTTCCAGTTATATCACTGACCTCCCTTCTACTGTAACTGCACATCCAGATATAACACTGACCTCACTTGTACTGTAACTACCCATCCACATATATCACTGACCTCACTGGTAGTGTAACTACCCATCCAGATATATCACTGGTCTCACTTGTAGGGCAACTACTCTTGCAAATATATCACTGACCTCACTTGTACATTAACTACCCATGCAGATATATCGCTCACCACACTAGTACTGTAACTACCCATCCAGATATAGCACTGACCTCACTTGAACTGCAACTACCCATCCTGATCTATCACTGACATCACTTGTCCTTTAAATACATATCCTGAAATATCACTAACCTAACTTTTACTGTAACTACCCATCCAGAAGTATCACTGACCGCACTTGTACTGTAACTACCCAACCAGATATATAACTAACCTCACTTGTACTGTAACTACGCTTCTGGTTATATCACTGACCTCTCTTGTACTGTAACTGCACATCCAGATATATCACTGACCTCACTTGTACTGTAACTACCCATCCACATATATCAATGACCTCACTTGTTGTGTAACCACCCTTCCAGATATATCACTGACCTCACCTGTACTGTTGCTACACTTCCAGACATATCACTGAACTCTCTTGTACTGGAACGACCCATCCAGATATCTCACCAACCTCACTTGTACTGTAACTACCCATCCAGATATATCAATGAACTCACTTGAACTGTAACTACCAATCCACTATTAACACTGAGCTCACTTGTACTGTAAATACCCTTCCAGATATATCACTGACCTCACTTGTACTGTCACTCCCCTTCCAGGTTGATCACTGACTACTCTTGTACTGTAACTACCAATCCAGATACATCACTGACCTCACTTGAACAGTAACTACCCATCGAGACATGTCACTGACCTCACTTGCACTGCCACTCCTTTTCCAGGCATATCACTGACATCACTTGCACTCTAACTACCAATCCACATTTTTATCTGACCTCACTTGTACTGTAAATACCCTGACAGATATATCACTGACCTCACTTGTACTGTCACTGTCCATCCAGATATATCACTGGTCTCACTTGTACTGTAATTACCCATCCAGATATATCACAGACCTCACTTGATCTGTAACTAACAATCGAGATATATCACTGACCTCACTTGTACTGTAACTACCCATCCAGATATCTCACTTACCTCACTTGTACTGGAACTACCCATCCAGATAATCACTGACCTCACTTGTACTTTAACTACCTATCTTGAAATATCACTGACCTCACTTGCACTGTAAATACACATCCTGATATATCATTAACCTAATATGTACTGCAACTACACATCCAGATATATCACTGACCTCACGAATACTGTAACTACCCTTCCAGATATATCACTGACCTCTCTTGCACTGTATATACACAACCAGATATATAACTGACCTCACTTGTACTGTAACTACCCATCAACATATATCACTGACCTCACCTATCCTGTAGCTACCCATCCGGACATATCACTGAACTCTCTTGTACTGTAACTAACCATCCAGAAAGCTCACTGACCTCACTTGTACTGTAACTACCAATCAAGATATATCGATGACCTCACTTGTACTGTAACCACCCATCCAGATATATGACTGACCTCACATGTACTGTTACTACCCATCCAGTTATATCACTGACCTCACTTGTTCTGTAACTCCCCTTCCAGATACATCACGGACTTGACTTGCACTGTAACTACCCTTTCAGATATATCACTGACCTCTCTTGTACTGTAACGACCCATCCAGATATATCAATGACCTCACTTGAACTGTGACTACCCAGCCAGAAATGTCGCTTTCCTCACTTGTACTGTAACTCCCCATCCAGATGTATCACTGACCTCACTTGAATGGTTACTACCCTTCCAGATATATCACTGACCTCTCTTGTACTGTAACTATCCATCCTGATATATCATTGAACTCACTTGTACTGGAACTACCCATCCTCTATTGACACTGACCTCACTTGTACTGCAAATACCCTTCCAGATATATCACTGACCTCACTTTTACTGTCACTCCCTTTCCAGGTTTATCACTGACCTCTCCTGTACTGTAACTACCCATCGAGATCTATCACAGACCTCACTTGCATTGTCACTCCTATTCCAGGTATATCACTGAACTCTCTTGCACTGCAACTACCCATCCAGATATATCACTGAAGTCTCTTGTACAGTAACTACCCATCCAGATATATCACTGACCTCACTTGAACTGTAACTACCCATCGAGATATATCACTGACCTCACTTGCACAGTAACTACCCATCCATTATTATCACAAACCTCACTTGTACTGAAACTACCCATCAATATATATCGATGACCGCACTTGCACTGTAATCACCCTTCCAGGTATATCACTGACCTCACTTGTACGGCAACTATTCTTCCAGATTTATCACTGACCTCTCTTGTACTGTAACTACCCATCAAGACATATCGATGAACTCACTTGTACTGTAACTACCCATCCAGATATATCACTGACCTCACTTGAACTGTAACTACCCATCGAGATATATCACTGACCTCACTTGCACAGTAACTACCCATCCATATATATCACTAACCTCACTTGTACTGAAACTACCCATCAAGATATATCGATGACCGCACTTGTACTGTAACCACCCTTCCAGATATATCACTGACCTCACTTGTACGGCAACTATTCTTCCAGATTTATCACTGACCTCTCTTGTACTGTAACTACCCATCAAGACATATCAATGAACTCACTTGTACTGTAACTACCCATCCAGATGTATCACTGACCTCACTTGTACTGTAACTACCCTTCCAGATATATCACTGAACTCTCTTGTACTGTAACTACACATCCATATGTATCACTGACCTCACTTGCACTGTAACTACCCATCCAGATATATCACTGAACTCACTTTTGCAGAACTACCCATACAGATATATCACTGGCACAACTTGTGCTGTTACCACCCATCCAGATATATCACCGACCTCACTTGTGCTGAAACTACCCATCCAGATATATCACAGACCTCATTGGGACTGTAACTATGCATCCAGATATATCAGTGACCTCACTTGTCCTGTCACTACCCTTCCAGATATAACACGGACCTCACTAGTACTGTAACTACCCTTACAGATGTATCACTGACCTCTCTTGTAATGCAACTACCCATCGAGATATATCACTGACCTCACTTGCACTGTAACTACCCATCCAGATATATCGATGACCTCAATTGTACTGTAACCACCCATCCAGATATATCACTATCCTCACTTGTACTGTAACGACCCATCAAGATATATCGAAGACCTCACTTGTACGGTAACTACTCTTCCAGACAGATCACTGACATCACTTGCACTCTAACTACCCAACCAGATATGTCGCTGGTCTCACTTGTACGGCAACTACTCTTGCAAATATATCACTGACCTCTCTTGTACATTAACTACCCATGCAGATATATCGCTGACCACACTAGTACTGTAACTACCCATCCCGATATAGCACTGACCTCACTTGTACTGTAACTACCCATCCACATATATCACTGACCTCACTTGTAGTGTAACCACCCTTCCAGATATATCACTGACCTCACCTGTACTGTTGCTACCCTTCCAGACATATCACTGAACTCTCTTGTACTGGAACTACCCATCCAGATATCTCACCAACTTCACTTGTACTGTAACTACCCATCAAGATATATCACTGACATCACTTGTACTATAACCACCCTTACAGAAAAATCACTGATCTCTCTTGTATTATAACTACCCATCCAGATATATCAATGACCTCACTTGAACTGTAACTACCAATCCACTATTAACACTGACCTCACTTGTAATGTAAATACCCTTCCAGATATATCACTGACCTCACTTGTACTGTCACTCCCCTTCCAGGTTGATCACTGACTACTCTTGTACTGTAACTACCCATCCAGATGCATCACTGACCTCACTTGAACTGTAACTACCCATCGAGACATGTCACTGACCTCACTTGCACTGCCACTCCTCTTCCAGGCATATCACTGACATCACTTGCACTGTAACTACCCATCAACATTTTTATCTGACATCACTTGTACTGTAAATACCCTTGCAGATATATCACTGACCTCACTTGTACTGTCACTGCCCATCCAGATATATCAGTGGTCTTACTTGTACTGTAATTACCCATCCAGTTATATCACAGACCTCACTTAAACTGTAACTACCCATCGAGATATATCACTGACCTCACTTGTTCTGTAACTACCCATCCAGATATCTCACTTACCTCACTTGTACTGTAACTACCCATCCAGATAATCACTGACCTCACTTGTAATTTAACTACCTATCCTGAAATATCACTGACCTCACTTGTACTGTAAATACACATCCTGATATGTCACTAACTTAACATGTACTGCAACAACGCATCCAGATATATCACTGACCTCACTAGTACTGTAACTACCCTACCAGATATATCACTGACCTCTCTTGCACTGTATATACACATCCAGATATAAAACTGACATCACTTGTACTGTAACTACCCATCAACAGATATCACTGACCTCACTTGTATTGTAACTACCCTTCCAGATATATCACTGACCTCACCTGTACAGTAGCTACCCATCCGGACATATCACTGAACTCTCTTGTACTGTAACTAACCATCCAGAAAGCTCACTGACCTCACTTGTACTGTAACTACCAATCACGATATATCGATGACCTCACTTGTACTGCAACCACCCATCCAGATATATGACTGACCTCACATGTACTGTAACTACCCATCCAGTTATATCACTGACCTCACTTCTTCTGTAACTCCCCTTCCAGATATATCACGGACTTCACTTGTACTGTAACTACCCTTTCAGATATATCACTGACCTCTCTTGTACTGTAACTACCCATCCAGATATATCAATGACCTCACTTGAACTGTAACTACCCAGCCAGATATATCACTGACCTCACTTGTACTGTGACTACCCATCCAGATATATCACTGACCTCACTTGTACTGTAACTACGCATCCAGAAATATCACTAACCTAACTAGTACTGCAACGAGCCATCAAGATATATTGAAGACGTCCCTTGTACTGGAACCAGCCATCCAGATATATCACTGATCACACTTGTACTGTAAACACTCATGCAGATATATCACAGACCTCACTTGTACTGTCACAACCCATCCAGACAGATAACTGACCTCACTTGCACTCCAACTACCCATCCAGAAATGTCGCTTTCCTCCCTTGTACTGTAACTCCCCATCCAGATGTATCACTGACCTCACTTGAATGGTTACTACCCTTCCAGATATATCACTGATCTCTCTTGTACAGTAACTATCCATCCTGATATATCATTGAACTCACTTGTACAGTAACTAGCCATCCAAATATATCACTGACCTCACATGTGCTGTAACCACCCATCGAGATATATCACTGACCTCAATGGTACTGTAACTGCCCATCAAGATATATCAGTGACCTCACTTGTACTGTAACTACCCTTCCAGATATATCACTGACCTCACTAGTACTGTAACTACCCTTACAGATGTATCACTGACCTCTTTTGTACTGTAACTACCCAGCCAGATATATCACTGACCTCAGTAGTACTGTAACTACCCTTACAGATGTATCACTGACCTCTCCTGTACTGTAACTATCCATCAAGATATATCAATGACCTCACTTGAACTGTAACTACCCACCCAGATATATCACTGACCTCACTTGTGCTGAAACTACCCATCCAGATATATCAATAACTTCACTTGTACTGTAACTACCGATCAAGATATATCACTGACCTCACTTGTACTGTAATTACACATGCAGATATATCACTGACCTCACTTGTACTGATACTGCCCATGCAGATATATCGCTGCCTTCACTTGCACTGTAACTACCCACACAGATATATCAACGATGTCACTTGTACTGTAACTACCCGTCCACACATATCACTGGAAGCACATTTACAGTAACTACCCATCCACATATATCGCTGACCTCACTTGTACTCTAACTCCCCATCCAGTTAAATCAGTAACCACACTTCTACTGTAATTACCCATCCAGATAGAACACTGACCTCATTTGCACTGGAACTACCCATCAAGATATATCACTGACCTCACTTGTGCTGAAACTACCCATCCAGATATATCACTGACCTAACATGTACTGTAACTAGCCATAAAGATATATCGAAGACCTCACTTGTACTGGAACCACCTTCCAGATATATCACTGATGTCACTTGTACTGTAACCACCCATACAGATATATCACTGACCTCACTTGTACTGTAACTACCCATCCGGACAGATCACTGACCTCACTTGCATTGTAACTACCCTTCCAGAAATGTCGCAGTCCTTACTTGTGCTGGAAACACCCATCCAGATATATCAATAACTTCACTTGTACTGTAACTACCGATCAAGATATATCACTGACCTCACTTGTACTGTAATTACACATGCAGATATATCACTGACCTCACTTGTACTGATACTGCCCATGCAGATATATCGCTGCCTTCACTTGCACTGTAACTACCCACACAGATATATCAACGATGTCACTTGTACTGTAACTACCCGTCCACACATATCACTGGAAGCACATTTACAGTAACTACCCATCCACATATATCGCTGACCTCACTTGTACTCTAACTCAACCATCCAGTTAAATCAGTAACCACACTTCTACTGTAATTACCCATCCAGATAGAACACTGACCTCACTTGCACTGGAACTACCCATCAAGATATATCACTGACCTCACTTGTGCTGAAACTACCCATCCAGATATATCACTGACCTAACATGTACTGTAACTAGCCATAAAGATATATCGAAGACCTCACTTGTACTGGAACCACCTTCCAGATATATCACTGATGTCACTTGTACTGTAACCACCCATACAGATATATCACTGACCTCACTTGTACTGTAACTACCCATCCGGACAGATCACTGACCTCACTTGCATTGTAACTACCCTTCCAGAAATGTCGCAGTCCTTACTTGTGCTGGAAACACCCATCCAGATATATCAATAACTTCACTTGTACTGTAACTACCGATCAAGATATATCACTGACCTCACTTGTACTGTAATTACACATGCAGATATATCACTGACCTCACTTGTACTGATACTGCCCATGCAGATATATCGCTGCCTTCACTTGCACTGTAACTACCCACACAGATATATCAACGATGTCACTTGTACTGTAACTACCCGTCCACACATATCACTGGAAGCACATTTACAGTAACTACCCATCCACATATATCGCTGACCTCACTTGTACTCTAACTCCCCATCCAGTTAAATCAGTAACCACACTTCTACTGTAATTACCCATCCAGATAGAACACTGACCTCACTTGAACTGTAACTACCCATCGAGACATGTCACTGACCTCACTTGCACTGCCACTCCTCTTCCAGGCATATCACTGACATCACTTGCACTGTAACTACCCATCAACATTTTTATCTGACATCACTTGTACTGTACATACCCTTGCAGATATATCACTGATTTCACTTGTACTGTCACTGCCCATCCAGATATATCAGTGGTCTTACTTGTACTGTAATTACCCATCCAGTTATATCACTGACCTCACTTGTACTGTAACTACCCATCCAGATATCTCACTTACCTCACTTGTACTGTAACTACCAATCCAGATAATCACTGACCTCACTTGTAATTTAACTGCCTATCCTGAAATATCACTGACCTCACTTGTACTGTAAATACACATCCTGATATATCACTAACTTAACATGTACTGCAACAACGCATCCAGATATATCACTGACCTCACTAGTACTGTAACTACCCTTCCAGATATATCACTGACCTCTCTTGCACTGTATATACACATCCAGATATATAACTGACATCACTTGTACTGTAACTACCCATCAACAGATATCACTGACCTCACTTGTATTGTAACTACCCTTCCAGATATATCACTGACCTCACCTGTACAGTAGCTACCCATCCGGACATATCACTGAACTCTCTTGTACTGTAACTAACCATCCAGAAAGCTCACTGACCTCACTTGTACTGTAACTACCAATCACGATATATCGATGACCTCACTTGTACTGCAACCACCCATCCAGATATATGACTGACCTCACATGTACTGTAACTACCCATCCAGTTATATCACTGACCTCACTTCTTCTGTAACTCCCCTTCCAGATATATCACGGACCTCACTTGTACTGTAACTACCCTTTCAGATATATCACTGACCTCTCTTGTACTGTAACTACCCATCCAGATATATCAATGACCTCACTTGAACTGTAACTACCCAGCCAGATATATCACTGACCTCACTTGTACTGTGACTACCCATCCAGATATATCACTGACCTCACTTGTACTGTAACTACGCATCCAGAAATATCACTAACCTAACTAGTACTGCAACGAGCCATCAAGATATATTGAAGACGTCCCTTGTACTGGAACCAGCCATCCATATATATCACTGATCACACTTGTACTGTAAACACTCATGCAGATATATCACAGACCTCACTTGTACTGTCACAACCCATCCAGACAGATAACTGACCTCACTTGCACTCCAACTACCCATCCAGAAATGTCACTTTCCTCACTTGTACTGTAACGCCCCATCCAGATGTATCACTGACCTCACTTGAATGGTTACTACCCTTCCAGATATATCACTGATCTCTCTTGTACAGTAACTATCCATCCTGATATATCATTGAACTCACTTGTACAGTAACTACCCATCCAAATATATCACTGACCTCACATGTGCTGTAACCACCCATCGAGATATATCACTGACCTCATTGGTACTGTAACTACCCATCAAGATATATCAGTGACCTCACTTGTACTGTAACTACCCTTCCAGATATATCACTGACCTCACTAGTACTGTAACTACCCTTACAGATGTATCACTGACCTCTTTTGTACTGTAACTACCCAGCCAGATATATCACTGACCTCAGTAGTACTGTAACTACCCTTACAGATGTATCACTGACCTCTCCTGCACTGTAACTATCCATCAAGATATATCAATGACCTCACTTGAACTGTAACTACCCACCCAGATATATCACTGACCTCACTTGTGCTGAAACTACCCATCCAGATATATCACTGACCTAACATGTACTGTAACTAGCCATAAAGATATATCGAAGACCTCACTTGTACTGGAACCACCTTCCAGATATATCACTGATGTCACTTGTACTGTAACCACCCATACAGATATATCACTGACCTCACTTGTACTGTAACTACCCATCCGGACAGATCACTGACCTCACTTGCATTGTAACTACCCTTCCAGAAATGTCGCAGTCCTTACTTGTGCTGGAAACACACATCCAGATATATCAATAACTTCACTTGTACTGTAACTACCGATCAAGATATATCACTGACCTCACTTGTACTGTAATTACACATGCAGATATATCACTGACCTCACTTGTACTGTAATTACACATGCAGATATATCACTGACCTCACTTGTACTGTAACTACCCACACAGATATATCAACGATGTCACTTGTACTGTAACTACCCGTCCACACATATCACTGGAAGCACATTTACAGTAACTACCCATCCACATATATCGCTGACCTCACTTGTACTCTAACTCCCCATCCAGTTAAATCAGTAACCACACTTCTACTGTAATTACCCATCCAGATAGAACACTGACCTCACTTGCACTGGAACTACCCATCAAGATATATCACGGACCTCACTTGTCCTGTAACTAGCCATTCAGCTATCTCACTGACCTCACTTGTACTGTAACTAAACATCCAGATAGATCGCTGACCTCACTTGTACTGTAACTACGTATCCTGATATATCACTGACATCATTGGCACTGTAACTACCCAACAAGATATGTCACTGACCTCACTTGCACAGTAACTACCCATCCTCATATATCACTGACCTCACTTGTACAGCAGCAACCCTTCCAGCCATATCACTGAACTCTCTTGTACTGTAACTACCCTTCCAGATATATCACTGACCTCACTTGAACTGCAGCTAGCCATCGAGATATATCACTGACCTCAATTGTACTGTAGCTAAACATCCTGATATCTCACTAACCTCACTTGTACTGTAACTACCCATCAAGATATATCGATGACCTCACTTGCACTGCAACCACCCATCCAGATATATCACTGACCTCACTTGTCCTGTAACCACCCATCCAGATTTATCACTGACCTCACTTGTACAGGAAACACCCAGACAGATATATCACTTGCATCACTTGTACTGTTGCCACCCATCCAGATATATCAGTGACCTCACTTGTACTGTAACAACCCTTCCAGATATATCACTGACCTCACTAGTACTGTAACTACTCATCCAGATATATCAATGACCTCACTTGAACTGTATTTACCCACCCAGATATATCACTGACCTCACTTGTGCTGAAACAACCCATCCAGATATATCACTGACCTCACTTGAACTGTAACTACCCATCGAGATATATCACTGACCTCACTTGTACTGTAACTACCCATCCAGATATATCGATGACCTCACTTGTACTGGAACCACCCATCCAGATATATCACGATCCTCACTTGTACTGTAACTGCCCATCAAGATATATCGAAGACCTCACTTATACTGTAACTACCCATCCAGACAGATCACTGACATCACTTGCACTCGAACTACCCATCCAGATATGTCGCTGTTCTGACTTGTCCTGTTAACATCCATCCAGATTTATCACTGACCTCAATTGTACGGCAACTACTCTTGCAAATAAATCACTGACCTCACTTGTACATTAACTGCCCATGCAGATATATCGCTGACCACACTAGTACTGTAACTACCCATCCAGATATAGCACTGACCTCACTTGTACTGTAACTACCCATCCAGATATATCACTGGTCTCACTTGTCCGGCAACTACTCTTGCAAATATATCACTGACCTCACTTGTACATTAACTACCCATGCAGATATATCGCTGACCACACTAGTACTGTAACGACCCATCCCGATATAGCACTGACCTCACTTGTACTGTAACTACCCATCCACATATATCACTGACCTCACTTGTAGTGTAACCACCCTTCCAGATATATCACTGACCTCACCTGTACTCTTGCCACCATTCCAGATATATCACTGACCTCACCTGTACTGCAGCTATCCTTCCAGACATATCACTGAACTCTCTTGTACTGGAACTGCCCATCCAGATATCTTAACAACCTCACTTGTACTGTAACTACCCATCAAGATATATCGATGACCTCACTTGTACTGCAACTACCCATCCAGATACAGCACTGACCTCACATGTACCATAACTACCCATGCAGATATATTGGTGACCACACTTGTACTGCAACTAACCATCCTAATATATCACTGACCTCACTTGTACTGTAAATGCACATCCTGATATATCACTAACCTAACTTTTACTGTAACTGCCCATCCAGATATATCACTGACCTCACTTGTACTGGAACTACCCATCCAGATGTATCACTAACCTCACTTGTACTGTAACTACCCTTCCAGTTATATCACTGACCTCTCGTACTGTAACTGCACATCCAGATATATCACTGACCTCACTTGTACTGGAACTACCCATCTACATTTATCACTGACCTCACTTGTAGTGTAACCACCCTTCCAGATATATCACTGATCTCACCTGTACTGCAGCTACCCTTGTAGACATATCACTGAACTCTCTTGAACTGGAACTACCCATCCAGATATCTTAACAACCTCACTTGTACTATAACCACCCATCCAGATATATCACTGACCTCACATGTACCGTAACTACCCATCCAGATATGTCACTGACCTCATTTGTACTGCAACTACCGATCCAGATATATCACTGACCTCACTTGAACTGCAACCACCAATCCACTATTAACACTGACCTCACTTGTACTGTAAATAACCTTCCAGATATATCACTGACCTCACTTGTACTGTCACTCCCCTTCCAGGTTGATCACTGACTACTCTTCTACTGTAACTACCCATCCAGATATATCACTGACCTCACTTGAACTGTAACTACCCATCGAGATATGTCACTGACCTCACTTGCACTGCCACTCCTTTTCCAGGTATATCACTGACCTCACTTGTACTGTAACTACCCATCGACATTTTTATCTGACCTCACTTGTACTGTAAATACCCTTACAGATATATCACTGACCTCACTTGTACTGTCACTGCCTATCCAGATATATCACAGACCTACCTTGTACTGTAATTACCCATCCAGATATATCACAGACCTCACTTGAACTGTAACTACCCATCGAGAAATATCACTGACCTCACTTGTACTGCAACTACTCATCCAGATATATCGATGACCTCACTTGTACTGTAACCACCCATCCAGATATATCACTGACCTCACTTGTACTGCAACTGCCCATCAAGATATATCACTGACCTCCCTTGTTCTGTAAGTGCACATCCAGATATGTCACTGACCTCAATTGAACTGTTACTACCCATCGAGATATATCACTGACCTCACTTGCACTGTAACTACCCATCAAGATATATTGATGACCTCACTTGTACTCTAACTACCCATCCAGATATGTCGCTGTCCTGACTTGTACTGTGAACATCGATACAGATATATCGCTGATCTCACTTCGACGGCAACTACTCTTACAAAAAAATCATTGACATCACTTGTATTGTAACTACCCATCCAGATATATCACTGACCCCACTTGTACTGTAAATACACATCCTGATATATCACGAAGCTAACTTGTACTGTAACTACCCATCCAGATGTATCACTGACCTCACTTGTACTGTAACTGCCCATCCAGATATATAACTAACCTCACTTGTAATGTGACTACCCATCCAGATGTATCACTGACCTCTCTTGTACTGTAACT
This sequence comes from Heterodontus francisci, assembly GCF_036365525.1. Lineage (NCBI taxonomy): Eukaryota > Metazoa > Chordata > Chondrichthyes > Heterodontiformes > Heterodontidae > Heterodontus > Heterodontus francisci. Next base: position 60,814,328 of record NC_090398.1, read on the forward strand.
AAACTTCCTGATATATCACTGACCTCACTTGTACAGTAACTACCCATCCACATATATCACTGACTTCACTTGTAGTGTAACTACCCTTCCAGATATATCACCGACCTCACCTGTACTGCAGCTACCCTTCCAGACATATCATTGAACTCTCTTGTACTGTAACTACCAATCCAGATATCTCATTAACCTCTCTTGTACTGTGACTACCCATCAAGATATATCACTAACCTCTCTTGTACTGGAACTACCCTTCCAGATATATCACTGACCTCTCTTGGACTGTAACTATCCATCCAGATATATCACTGACCTCACTTGTACTGTAACTACCCATCCAGATGTATCACTAACCTCACTTGTACAGTAACTACCCTTCCATTTATATCACTGACCTCTCGTACTGTAACTGCACATCCAGATATATCACTGACCTCACTTGTACTGTAACTACCCATCCACATTTATCACTGACCTCACTTGTAGTGTAACCACCCTTCCAGATATATCACTGACCTCACCTGTACTGCAGCGACCCTTGTAGACATATCACTGAACTCTCTTGAACTGGAACTACCCATCCAGATATCTTAACAACCTCCCTTGTACTGTAACGACCCATCAAGATATATCGAGGACCTCACTTGTACTATAACCACCCATCCAGATATATCACTGACCTCACATGTACCGTAACTACCCATCCAGATATGTCACTGACCTCATTTGTACTGTAACTACCGATCCAGATATATCACTGACCTCACTTGTGCCGTAACTACCCTTCCATATATGTCACTGACCGCACTTGTACTGTAACTACCCTTCCAGAAAAATCACTGATCTCTCTTGTACTGTAACTACCCATCCAGATATATCAATGACCTCACTTGAACTGCAACCACCAATCCACTATTAACACTGACCTCACTTGTACTGTAAATAACCTTCCAGATATATCACTGACCTCACTTGTACTGTCACTCCCCTTCAGTTTGATCACTGACTACTCTTCTACTGTAACTACCCATCCAGATATATCACTGACCTCACTTGAACTGTAACTACCCATCGAGATATGTCACTGACCTCACTTGCACTGCCACTCCTTTTCCAGCTATATCACTGACCTCACTTGTACTGTAACTACCCATCGACATTTTTATCTGACCTCACTTGTACTGTAAATACCCTTACAGATATATCACTGACCTCACTTGTACTGTCACTGCCTATCCAGATATATCACAGACCTACCTTGTACTGTAATTACCCATCCAGATATATCACAGACCTCACTTGAACTGTAACTACCCATCGAGATATATCACTGACCTCACTTGTACTGTAACTACTCATCCAGATATATCGATGACCTCACTTGTACTGTAACCACCCATCCAGATATATCACTGACCTCACTTGTACTGCAACTGCCCATCAAGATATATCACTGACCTCCCTTGTACTGTTAGTACACATCCAGATATATCACTGACCTCAATTGAACTGTTACTACCCATCGAGATATATCACTGACCTCACTTGCACTGTAACTACCCATCAAGATATATTGATGACCTCACTTGTACTCTAACTACCCATCCAGCTATTTCACTGACCTCACTTGGAATGTAACGACCCATCCAGACAGATCACTGACCTCACTTGCACTGTAACTACCCATCCAGATATGTCGCTGTCCTGACTTGTACTGTGAACATCGATCCAGATATATCGCTGATCTCATTTCGACGGCAACTACTCTTCCAACAAAATCATTGACATCACTTGTATTGTAACTACCCATCCAGATATATCACTTACCCCACTTGTACTGTAAATACACATCCTGATATATCACGAAGCTAACTTGTACTGTAACTACCCATCCAGATATATCACTGTCCTCACTTGTACAGTAACTACCCATCCAGATGTATCACTGACCTCACTTGTACTGTAACTACCCATCCAGATATATAACCAACCTCACTTGTAATGTGACTACCCATCCAGATGTATCACTGACCTCTCTTGTACTGTAACTAAACATCCTGATATATCACTGACCTCACTTGTACAGTAACTACCCATCCACATATATCACTGACTTCACTTGTAGTGCAACTACCCTTCCAGATATATCACTGACCTCACCTGTACTGCAGCTACCCGACCAGACATATCATTGAACTCTCTTGTACTGTAACTACCAATCCAGATATCTCATTAACCTCTCTTGTACTGTGACTACCCATCAAGATATATCACTAACCTCTCTTGTACTGGAACTACCCTTCCAGATATATCACTGACCTCTCTTGGACTGTAACTATCCATCCAGATATATCACTGATTCACTTGTACTGTAACTACCCATCCACATTGATATCAAACGTCACTTGTACTGTAAATACCCTTCCAGATATATCACTGACCTCACTTGCACTTACACTACCCTTCCAGGTACATCACTGACCTCTCTTGTACTGGAACCACCCATCCAGATATATCACTGACCTCACTTGTACTGTAACTACCCATCCAGATATATCACTGGTCTCACTTGTACGGCAACTACTCTTCCAAATATATCGCTGACCTCACTTGTACATTAACTACCCATCCTAATTTATCACTGACCTCACTTGTACTGTAAATACACATCCTGATATATCACTAACCTAACTTTTACTGTAGCTGCCCATCCAGATATATCACTGACCTCACTTGTACTGGAACTACCCATCCAGATGTATCACTGACCGCACTTGTACTGTAACTACCCATCCAGATATATAACTAACCTCACTGGTACTGTAACTACCCATCCACATGTATCACTGACCTCACTTGTAGTGTAACCACCCTTCCAGATATATCACTGACCTCACCTGTACTGCAACTACCCTTCCAGACATATCACTGAACTCTCTTGTACTGGAACGACCCATCCAGATATCTTAACAACCTCACTTGTACTGTAACTACCCATCAAGATATATCGATGACCTCACTTGTACTATAACCACCCATCCCGATATATCACTGACCTCACATGTACCGTAACTACCCATCCAGATATGTCACTGACCTCATTTGTACTGTAACTACCGATCCAGATATATCACTGACCTCACTTGTACCGTAACTACCCTTCCAGATATATCACTGACCTCACTTGTACTGTAAATGCACATCCTGATATATCACTAACCTAACTTTTACTGTAACTGCCCATCCAGATATATCACTGACCTCACTTGTACTGGAACTACCCATCCAGATGTATCACGAACCTCACTTGTACTGTAACGACCCTTCCAGTTATATCACTGACCTCTCGTACTGTAACTGCACATCCAGATATATCACTGACCTCACTTGTACTGGAACTACCCATCCACATTTATCACTGACCTCACTTGTAGTGTAACCACCCTTCCAGATATATCACTGACCTCACCTGTACTGCAACTACCCTTCCAGACATATCACTGAACCCTCTCGTACTGGAACGACCCATCCAAATATCTTAACAACCTCACTTGTACTGTAACTACTCATCAAGATATATCGATGACCTCACTTGTACTATAACCACCCATCCCGATATATCACTGACCTCACATGTACCGTAACTACCCATCCAGATATGTCACTGACCTCATTTGTACTGTAACTACCGATCCAGATATATCACTGACCTCACTTGTACCGTAACTACACTTCCAGATATATCACTGACCTCACTTGTACTGTAACTACCCATCCAGATATATCAATGACCTCACTTGTACTGCAACTACCAATCCACTATTAACACTGACCTCACTTGTACTTTAAATACACTTCCAGATATATCACTGACCTCACTTGTACTGTCACTCCCCTTCCAGGTTGATCACTGACTACTCTTCTACTGTAACTACCCATCCAGATATATCACTGACAGCACTTGAACTGTCACTACCCATCGAGATATGTCACTGGCCTCACTTGCACTGCCACTCCTTTTCCAGGTATATCACTGACCTCACTTGTACTGTAACTACCCATCCACATTTTTATCTGACCTCACTTGTACTGTAAATACCCTTACAGATATATCACTGACCTCACTTGTACTGTCACTGCCCATCCAGATACATCACAGACCTATCTTGTGCTGTAATTACCCATCCAGATATATCACAGACCTCACTTGAAATGTAACTACCCATCGAGATATATCACTGACCTCACTTGTACTGTAACTATTCATCAAGATATATCGATGACCTCCCTTGTACTGTAAGTACACATCCAGATATATCACTGACCTCACTTGAACTGTTGCTACCCATCGAGATATATCACTGACCTCACTTGCACTGGAACTACCCATCCAGATATGTCACTAACCTCACTTGTACTCTAACTACCCATCAAGATATATCGATGACCTCACTTGTACTCTAACTACCCATCCAGATATTTCACTGACCTCACTTGTAATGCAACGACCCATCCAGACATATCGATGAACTCACTTGCACTGTAACTACCCATCCAGATATGTCACTGTCCTGACTTGTGTTGCAAACATCGATCCAGATATATCGCTGATCTCACTTCTTCGGCAACTACTCTTACAAAAAAAACATTGACGTCACTTGTACTGTAACTACCCATCCAGATATATCACTGACCCCACTTGTACTGTAAATACACATCCTGATATATCACGAAGCTAACTTGTACTGTAACTACCCATCCAGATATATCACTGTCCTCACTTGCACTGTAACTACCCATTCAGATGTATCACTGACCTCACTTCTAGTGTAACTACCCATCCAGATATATAACTAACCTCACTTGCAATGTGATTACCCATCCAGATATATCACGGACGTCTCTTGTACTGTCACTAAACTTCCTGAGTTATCACTGACCTCACTTGGACTGTAACTACCCATCCAGATATCTCACTAACCTCACTTGTCCTCTATCTACCCATCAAGATATATCACTGAATTCACTTGTAGTGTAACTACCCTTCCAGATATATCACTGACCTCACCTGTGCTGCAACTACCCTTCCAGACATATCACTGAACTCTCTTGTACTGGAACGACCCATCCAGATATCTTAACAACCTCACTTGTACTGCAACTACCCATCAAGATATATCGATGACCTCACTTGTACTATAACCACCCATCCCGATATATCACTGACCTCACATGTACCGTAACTACCCATCCAGATATGTCACTGACCTCATTTGTACTGTAACTACTGATCCAGATATATCACTGACCTCACTTGTACCGTAACTACCCTTCCAGATATATCACTGACCTCACTTGTACTGTAACTACCCATCCAGATATATCAATGACCTCACTTGTACTGCAACTACCAATCCACTATTAACACTGACCTCACTTGTACTGTAAATACACTTCCAGATATATCACTGACCTCACTTGTACTGTCACTCCCCTTCCAGGTTGATCACTGACTACTCTTCTACTGTAACTACCCATCCAGATATATCACTGACAGCACTTGAACTGTCACTACCCATCGAGATATGTCACTGACCTCACTTGCACTGCCACTCCTTTTCCAGGTATATCACTGACCTCACTTGTACTGTAACTACCCATCCACATTTTTATCTGACCTCACTTGTACTGTAAATACCCTTACTGATATATCACTGACCTCACTTGTACTGTCACTGCCCATCCAGATACATCACAGACCTATCTTGTGCTGTAATTACCCATCCAGATATATCACAGACCTCACTTGAAATGTAACTACCCATCGAGATATATCACTGACCTCACTTGTACTGTAACTACTCATCAAGATATATCGATGACCTCCCTTGTACTGTAAGTACACATCCAGATATATCACTGACCTCACTTGAACTGTTGCTACCCATCTAGATATGTCACTGACCTCACTTGCACTGGAACTACCCATCCAGATATGTCACTAACCTCACTTGTACTCTAACTACCCATCCAGATATTTCACTGACCTCACTTGTAATGCAACGACCCATCCAGACATATCGATGACCTCACTTGCACTGTAACTACCCATCCAGATATGTCGCTGTCCTGACTTGTGTTGCAAACATCGATCCAGATATATCGCTGATCTCACTTCTTCGGCAACTACTCTTACAAAAAAAACATTGACGTCACTTGTACTGTAACTACCCATCCAGATATATCACTGACCCCACTTGTACTGTAAATACACATCCTGATATATCACGAAGCTAACTTGTACTGTAACTACCCATCCAGATATATCACTGTCCTCACTTGCACTGTAACTACCCATTCAGATGTATCACTGACCTCACTTCTAGTGTAACTACCCATCCAGATATATAACTAACCTCACTTGCAATGTGATTACCCATCCAGATATATCACGGACGTCTCTTGTACTGTCACTAAACTTCCTGAGTTATCACTGACCTCACTTGGACTGTAACTACCCATCCAGATATCTCACTAACCTCACTTGTCCTCTAACTACCCATCAAGATATATCACTGAATTCACTTGTAGTGTAACTACCCTTCCAGATATATCACTGACCTCACCTGTGCTGCAGCTGCCCTTCCAGACATATCATTGAACTCTCTTGTACTGTCACTACCAATCCAGATATCTCATTAACCTCTCTTGAACTGTGACGACCCATCAAGAAAGATCGATGACGTCACTTGTTCTGGAACTACCCTTCCAGATATGTCACTGACCTCACTTTTACTGTAACTGCCCTTACAGATATAACACTGACATCACTTGCACTGTAACTATCCATCCAGATATATCACTGACCTCACCCGTACTGTAGCTGCCGTTCCAGACAAATCATTGAACTCTCTTGTACTGTAACTACCCATCCAGATATCTCGCTAACTTCTCTTGTACTATAAATACCCATCAAGATATATCGATGACCTCACTTGTACTGTAACCACCCATCCAGATACATCACTGATCTCACTTGTACTGTAACTACCCGGCAAGATATATCACTGACCTCACTTGTACTGTAACAAACCATCCAGATATTTCACTAACCTCACTTGCAATGTAACTAGCGTTCCAGATATATCACTGACCTCTCTTGCACTGTAACTATCCATCCAGATATCTCACTGACCTCACTTGTACTGTAACTGCCCATCCAATATTAACAGTGACCAAACTTGTTCTGTAAATACCCTTCCAGATATATCACTGACCTCTCTTGTACTGTCACTCCCCTCCAGGTTTATCACTGACTACTCTTGTACTGTAACTACCCATCCAGATTTATCACTGACCTGACTTGAACTGTAACTACCCGTCGAGATATATCACTGACCTTACCTGAACTGCCACTCCCCTTCCAGGTATATCACTGACCTCACTTGTACTGTAACTACCCATCCAGATATATCGATGACCTCACTTGTCCTGTCACCCCCCATCCAGATATATCACTAACCTCACTTGTACTGTAACTACCCATCAGGATATATCGAAGACCTCACTTGTACTGTAACTACCCATCCAGATATATCACTGGTCTCACTTGTACGGCAACTACTCTTGAAAATATATCACTGACCTCACTTGTACATTAACTACCCATGCTGATATATCGCTGACCACACTAGTACTGTAACTACCCATCCAGATATAGCACTGACCTCACTTGTACTGGAACTACCCATCCTGATCTATCACTGACCTCACTTGCCCTGCAAATACATATCCTGATATATCGCTAACCTAGCTTTTACTGTAACTACCCATCCAGATATATCACTGACCTCACCTGGACTGGAACTACCCATCCAGATGTATCACTGACCGCACTTGTACTGTAACTACCCAACCAGATACATAACTAACCTCACTTGTACTGTAACTACGCTTCCAGTTATATCACTGACCTCCCTTCTACTGTAACTGCACATCTAGATATAACACTGACCTCACTTTACTGTAACTACCCATCCACATATATTACTGACCTCACTGGTAGTGTAACTACCCATCCAGATATATCACTGGTCTCACTTGTAGGGCAACTACTCTTGCAAATATATCACTGACCTCACTTGTACATTAACTACCCATGCAGATATATCGCTGACCTCACTTGAACTGCAACTACCCATCCTGATCTATCACTGACCTCACTTTTACTGTAACTGCCCTTACAAATATAACACTGACATCACTTGCACTGCAACTATCCATCCAGATATATCACTGACCTCACCCGTACTGTAGCTGCCGTTCCAGACAAATCATTGAACTCTCTTGCACGGTAACTACCCATCCAGATATCTCGCTAACTTCTCTTGTACTATAAATACCCATCAAGATATATCGATGACCTCACTTGTATTGTAACCACCCATCCAGATACATCACAGATCTCACTTGTACTGCAACTACCCGGCAAGATCTTTCACTGACCTCACTTGTACTGTAACAAACCATCCAGATATTTCACTAACCTCACTTGTAATGTAACTAGCCTTCCAGATATATCACTGACCTCTCTTGCACTGTAACTATCCCTCCAGATATCTCACTGACCTCACTTGTACTGTAACTGCCCATCCAATATTAACAGTGACCAAACTTGTTTTGTAAATACCCTTCCAGATATATCACTGACCTCTCTTGTACTGTCACTCCCCTCCAGGTTTATCACTGACTACTCTTGTACTGTAACTACCCATCCAGATTTATCACTGACCTGACTTGAACTGTAACTACCCGTCGAGATATATCACTGACCTCACCTGAACTGCCACTCCCCTTCCAGGTATATCACTGACCTCACTTGTACTGTAACTACCCATCCAGATATATCGATGACCTCACTTGTCCTGTCACCACCCATCCAGATATATCACTAACCTCACTTGTACTGTCACTACCCATCAGGATATATCGAAGACCTCACTTGTCCTGTAACTACCCATCCAGATATATCACTGGTCTCACTTGTACGGCAACTACTCTTGCAAATATATCACTGACCTCACTTGTACATTAACTACCCATGCTGATATATCGCTGACCACACTAGTACTGTAACTACCCATCCAGATATAGCACTGACCTCACTTGTACTGCAACTACCCATCCAGATCTATCACTGACCTCACTTGTACTGCAACTACCCATCCTGATCAATCACCGACCTCACTTGTCCTGCAAATACATATCCTGATATATCACTAACCTAACTTTTACTGTAACTACCCATCCAGATATATCACTGACCTCACTTGGACTGGAACTACCCATCCAGATGTATCACTGAACGCACTTGTACAGTAACTACCCAACCAGATACATAACTAACCTCACTTGTACTGTAACTACGCTTCCAGTTATATCACTGACCTCCCTTCTACTGTAACTGCACATCCAGATATAACACTGACCTCACTTGTACTGTAACTACCCATCCACATATATCACTGACCTCACTGGTAGTGTAACTACCCATCCAGATATATCACTGGTCTCACTTGTAGGGCAACTACTCTTGCAAATATATCACTGACCTCACTTGTACATTAACTACCCATGCAGATATATCGCTCACCACACTAGTACTGTAACTACCCATCCAGATATAGCACTGACCTCACTTGAACTGCAACTACCCATCCTGATCTATCACTGACATCACTTGTCCTTTAAATACATATCCTGAAATATCACTAACCTAACTTTTACTGTAACTACCCATCCAGAAGTATCACTGACCGCACTTGTACTGTAACTACCCAACCAGATATATAACTAACCTCACTTGTACTGTAACTACGCTTCTGGTTATATCACTGACCTCTCTTGTACTGTAACTGCACATCCAGATATATCACTGACCTCACTTGTACTGTAACTACCCATCCACATATATCAATGACCTCACTTGTTGTGTAACCACCCTTCCAGATATATCACTGACCTCACCTGTACTGTTGCTACACTTCCAGACATATCACTGAACTCTCTTGTACTGGAACGACCCATCCAGATATCTCACCAACCTCACTTGTACTGTAACTACCCATCCAGATATATCAATGAACTCACTTGAACTGTAACTACCAATCCACTATTAACACTGAGCTCACTTGTACTGTAAATACCCTTCCAGATATATCACTGACCTCACTTGTACTGTCACTCCCCTTCCAGGTTGATCACTGACTACTCTTGTACTGTAACTACCAATCCAGATACATCACTGACCTCACTTGAACAGTAACTACCCATCGAGACATGTCACTGACCTCACTTGCACTGCCACTCCTTTTCCAGGCATATCACTGACATCACTTGCACTCTAACTACCAATCCACATTTTTATCTGACCTCACTTGTACTGTAAATACCCTGACAGATATATCACTGACCTCACTTGTACTGTCACTGTCCATCCAGATATATCACTGGTCTCACTTGTACTGTAATTACCCATCCAGATATATCACAGACCTCACTTGATCTGTAACTAACAATCGAGATATATCACTGACCTCACTTGTACTGTAACTACCCATCCAGATATCTCACTTACCTCACTTGTACTGGAACTACCCATCCAGATAATCACTGACCTCACTTGTACTTTAACTACCTATCTTGAAATATCACTGACCTCACTTGCACTGTAAATACACATCCTGATATATCATTAACCTAATATGTACTGCAACTACACATCCAGATATATCACTGACCTCACGAATACTGTAACTACCCTTCCAGATATATCACTGACCTCTCTTGCACTGTATATACACAACCAGATATATAACTGACCTCACTTGTACTGTAACTACCCATCAACATATATCACTGACCTCACCTATCCTGTAGCTACCCATCCGGACATATCACTGAACTCTCTTGTACTGTAACTAACCATCCAGAAAGCTCACTGACCTCACTTGTACTGTAACTACCAATCAAGATATATCGATGACCTCACTTGTACTGTAACCACCCATCCAGATATATGACTGACCTCACATGTACTGTTACTACCCATCCAGTTATATCACTGACCTCACTTGTTCTGTAACTCCCCTTCCAGATACATCACGGACTTGACTTGCACTGTAACTACCCTTTCAGATATATCACTGACCTCTCTTGTACTGTAACGACCCATCCAGATATATCAATGACCTCACTTGAACTGTGACTACCCAGCCAGAAATGTCGCTTTCCTCACTTGTACTGTAACTCCCCATCCAGATGTATCACTGACCTCACTTGAATGGTTACTACCCTTCCAGATATATCACTGACCTCTCTTGTACTGTAACTATCCATCCTGATATATCATTGAACTCACTTGTACTGGAACTACCCATCCTCTATTGACACTGACCTCACTTGTACTGCAAATACCCTTCCAGATATATCACTGACCTCACTTTTACTGTCACTCCCTTTCCAGGTTTATCACTGACCTCTCCTGTACTGTAACTACCCATCGAGATCTATCACAGACCTCACTTGCATTGTCACTCCTATTCCAGGTATATCACTGAACTCTCTTGCACTGCAACTACCCATCCAGATATATCACTGAAGTCTCTTGTACAGTAACTACCCATCCAGATATATCACTGACCTCACTTGAACTGTAACTACCCATCGAGATATATCACTGACCTCACTTGCACAGTAACTACCCATCCATTATTATCACAAACCTCACTTGTACTGAAACTACCCATCAATATATATCGATGACCGCACTTGCACTGTAATCACCCTTCCAGGTATATCACTGACCTCACTTGTACGGCAACTATTCTTCCAGATTTATCACTGACCTCTCTTGTACTGTAACTACCCATCAAGACATATCGATGAACTCACTTGTACTGTAACTACCCATCCAGATATATCACTGACCTCACTTGAACTGTAACTACCCATCGAGATATATCACTGACCTCACTTGCACAGTAACTACCCATCCATATATATCACTAACCTCACTTGTACTGAAACTACCCATCAAGATATATCGATGACCGCACTTGTACTGTAACCACCCTTCCAGATATATCACTGACCTCACTTGTACGGCAACTATTCTTCCAGATTTATCACTGACCTCTCTTGTACTGTAACTACCCATCAAGACATATCAATGAACTCACTTGTACTGTAACTACCCATCCAGATGTATCACTGACCTCACTTGTACTGTAACTACCCTTCCAGATATATCACTGAACTCTCTTGTACTGTAACTACACATCCATATGTATCACTGACCTCACTTGCACTGTAACTACCCATCCAGATATATCACTGAACTCACTTTTGCAGAACTACCCATACAGATATATCACTGGCACAACTTGTGCTGTTACCACCCATCCAGATATATCACCGACCTCACTTGTGCTGAAACTACCCATCCAGATATATCACAGACCTCATTGGGACTGTAACTATGCATCCAGATATATCAGTGACCTCACTTGTCCTGTCACTACCCTTCCAGATATAACACGGACCTCACTAGTACTGTAACTACCCTTACAGATGTATCACTGACCTCTCTTGTAATGCAACTACCCATCGAGATATATCACTGACCTCACTTGCACTGTAACTACCCATCCAGATATATCGATGACCTCAATTGTACTGTAACCACCCATCCAGATATATCACTATCCTCACTTGTACTGTAACGACCCATCAAGATATATCGAAGACCTCACTTGTACGGTAACTACTCTTCCAGACAGATCACTGACATCACTTGCACTCTAACTACCCAACCAGATATGTCGCTGGTCTCACTTGTACGGCAACTACTCTTGCAAATATATCACTGACCTCTCTTGTACATTAACTACCCATGCAGATATATCGCTGACCACACTAGTACTGTAACTACCCATCCCGATATAGCACTGACCTCACTTGTACTGTAACTACCCATCCACATATATCACTGACCTCACTTGTAGTGTAACCACCCTTCCAGATATATCACTGACCTCACCTGTACTGTTGCTACCCTTCCAGACATATCACTGAACTCTCTTGTACTGGAACTACCCATCCAGATATCTCACCAACTTCACTTGTACTGTAACTACCCATCAAGATATATCACTGACATCACTTGTACTATAACCACCCTTACAGAAAAATCACTGATCTCTCTTGTATTATAACTACCCATCCAGATATATCAATGACCTCACTTGAACTGTAACTACCAATCCACTATTAACACTGACCTCACTTGTAATGTAAATACCCTTCCAGATATATCACTGACCTCACTTGTACTGTCACTCCCCTTCCAGGTTGATCACTGACTACTCTTGTACTGTAACTACCCATCCAGATGCATCACTGACCTCACTTGAACTGTAACTACCCATCGAGACATGTCACTGACCTCACTTGCACTGCCACTCCTCTTCCAGGCATATCACTGACATCACTTGCACTGTAACTACCCATCAACATTTTTATCTGACATCACTTGTACTGTAAATACCCTTGCAGATATATCACTGACCTCACTTGTACTGTCACTGCCCATCCAGATATATCAGTGGTCTTACTTGTACTGTAATTACCCATCCAGTTATATCACAGACCTCACTTAAACTGTAACTACCCATCGAGATATATCACTGACCTCACTTGTTCTGTAACTACCCATCCAGATATCTCACTTACCTCACTTGTACTGTAACTACCCATCCAGATAATCACTGACCTCACTTGTAATTTAACTACCTATCCTGAAATATCACTGACCTCACTTGTACTGTAAATACACATCCTGATATGTCACTAACTTAACATGTACTGCAACAACGCATCCAGATATATCACTGACCTCACTAGTACTGTAACTACCCTACCAGATATATCACTGACCTCTCTTGCACTGTATATACACATCCAGATATAAAACTGACATCACTTGTACTGTAACTACCCATCAACAGATATCACTGACCTCACTTGTATTGTAACTACCCTTCCAGATATATCACTGACCTCACCTGTACAGTAGCTACCCATCCGGACATATCACTGAACTCTCTTGTACTGTAACTAACCATCCAGAAAGCTCACTGACCTCACTTGTACTGTAACTACCAATCACGATATATCGATGACCTCACTTGTACTGCAACCACCCATCCAGATATATGACTGACCTCACATGTACTGTAACTACCCATCCAGTTATATCACTGACCTCACTTCTTCTGTAACTCCCCTTCCAGATATATCACGGACTTCACTTGTACTGTAACTACCCTTTCAGATATATCACTGACCTCTCTTGTACTGTAACTACCCATCCAGATATATCAATGACCTCACTTGAACTGTAACTACCCAGCCAGATATATCACTGACCTCACTTGTACTGTGACTACCCATCCAGATATATCACTGACCTCACTTGTACTGTAACTACGCATCCAGAAATATCACTAACCTAACTAGTACTGCAACGAGCCATCAAGATATATTGAAGACGTCCCTTGTACTGGAACCAGCCATCCAGATATATCACTGATCACACTTGTACTGTAAACACTCATGCAGATATATCACAGACCTCACTTGTACTGTCACAACCCATCCAGACAGATAACTGACCTCACTTGCACTCCAACTACCCATCCAGAAATGTCGCTTTCCTCCCTTGTACTGTAACTCCCCATCCAGATGTATCACTGACCTCACTTGAATGGTTACTACCCTTCCAGATATATCACTGATCTCTCTTGTACAGTAACTATCCATCCTGATATATCATTGAACTCACTTGTACAGTAACTAGCCATCCAAATATATCACTGACCTCACATGTGCTGTAACCACCCATCGAGATATATCACTGACCTCAATGGTACTGTAACTGCCCATCAAGATATATCAGTGACCTCACTTGTACTGTAACTACCCTTCCAGATATATCACTGACCTCACTAGTACTGTAACTACCCTTACAGATGTATCACTGACCTCTTTTGTACTGTAACTACCCAGCCAGATATATCACTGACCTCAGTAGTACTGTAACTACCCTTACAGATGTATCACTGACCTCTCCTGTACTGTAACTATCCATCAAGATATATCAATGACCTCACTTGAACTGTAACTACCCACCCAGATATATCACTGACCTCACTTGTGCTGAAACTACCCATCCAGATATATCAATAACTTCACTTGTACTGTAACTACCGATCAAGATATATCACTGACCTCACTTGTACTGTAATTACACATGCAGATATATCACTGACCTCACTTGTACTGATACTGCCCATGCAGATATATCGCTGCCTTCACTTGCACTGTAACTACCCACACAGATATATCAACGATGTCACTTGTACTGTAACTACCCGTCCACACATATCACTGGAAGCACATTTACAGTAACTACCCATCCACATATATCGCTGACCTCACTTGTACTCTAACTCCCCATCCAGTTAAATCAGTAACCACACTTCTACTGTAATTACCCATCCAGATAGAACACTGACCTCATTTGCACTGGAACTACCCATCAAGATATATCACTGACCTCACTTGTGCTGAAACTACCCATCCAGATATATCACTGACCTAACATGTACTGTAACTAGCCATAAAGATATATCGAAGACCTCACTTGTACTGGAACCACCTTCCAGATATATCACTGATGTCACTTGTACTGTAACCACCCATACAGATATATCACTGACCTCACTTGTACTGTAACTACCCATCCGGACAGATCACTGACCTCACTTGCATTGTAACTACCCTTCCAGAAATGTCGCAGTCCTTACTTGTGCTGGAAACACCCATCCAGATATATCAATAACTTCACTTGTACTGTAACTACCGATCAAGATATATCACTGACCTCACTTGTACTGTAATTACACATGCAGATATATCACTGACCTCACTTGTACTGATACTGCCCATGCAGATATATCGCTGCCTTCACTTGCACTGTAACTACCCACACAGATATATCAACGATGTCACTTGTACTGTAACTACCCGTCCACACATATCACTGGAAGCACATTTACAGTAACTACCCATCCACATATATCGCTGACCTCACTTGTACTCTAACTCAACCATCCAGTTAAATCAGTAACCACACTTCTACTGTAATTACCCATCCAGATAGAACACTGACCTCACTTGCACTGGAACTACCCATCAAGATATATCACTGACCTCACTTGTGCTGAAACTACCCATCCAGATATATCACTGACCTAACATGTACTGTAACTAGCCATAAAGATATATCGAAGACCTCACTTGTACTGGAACCACCTTCCAGATATATCACTGATGTCACTTGTACTGTAACCACCCATACAGATATATCACTGACCTCACTTGTACTGTAACTACCCATCCGGACAGATCACTGACCTCACTTGCATTGTAACTACCCTTCCAGAAATGTCGCAGTCCTTACTTGTGCTGGAAACACCCATCCAGATATATCAATAACTTCACTTGTACTGTAACTACCGATCAAGATATATCACTGACCTCACTTGTACTGTAATTACACATGCAGATATATCACTGACCTCACTTGTACTGATACTGCCCATGCAGATATATCGCTGCCTTCACTTGCACTGTAACTACCCACACAGATATATCAACGATGTCACTTGTACTGTAACTACCCGTCCACACATATCACTGGAAGCACATTTACAGTAACTACCCATCCACATATATCGCTGACCTCACTTGTACTCTAACTCCCCATCCAGTTAAATCAGTAACCACACTTCTACTGTAATTACCCATCCAGATAGAACACTGACCTCACTTGAACTGTAACTACCCATCGAGACATGTCACTGACCTCACTTGCACTGCCACTCCTCTTCCAGGCATATCACTGACATCACTTGCACTGTAACTACCCATCAACATTTTTATCTGACATCACTTGTACTGTACATACCCTTGCAGATATATCACTGATTTCACTTGTACTGTCACTGCCCATCCAGATATATCAGTGGTCTTACTTGTACTGTAATTACCCATCCAGTTATATCACTGACCTCACTTGTACTGTAACTACCCATCCAGATATCTCACTTACCTCACTTGTACTGTAACTACCAATCCAGATAATCACTGACCTCACTTGTAATTTAACTGCCTATCCTGAAATATCACTGACCTCACTTGTACTGTAAATACACATCCTGATATATCACTAACTTAACATGTACTGCAACAACGCATCCAGATATATCACTGACCTCACTAGTACTGTAACTACCCTTCCAGATATATCACTGACCTCTCTTGCACTGTATATACACATCCAGATATATAACTGACATCACTTGTACTGTAACTACCCATCAACAGATATCACTGACCTCACTTGTATTGTAACTACCCTTCCAGATATATCACTGACCTCACCTGTACAGTAGCTACCCATCCGGACATATCACTGAACTCTCTTGTACTGTAACTAACCATCCAGAAAGCTCACTGACCTCACTTGTACTGTAACTACCAATCACGATATATCGATGACCTCACTTGTACTGCAACCACCCATCCAGATATATGACTGACCTCACATGTACTGTAACTACCCATCCAGTTATATCACTGACCTCACTTCTTCTGTAACTCCCCTTCCAGATATATCACGGACCTCACTTGTACTGTAACTACCCTTTCAGATATATCACTGACCTCTCTTGTACTGTAACTACCCATCCAGATATATCAATGACCTCACTTGAACTGTAACTACCCAGCCAGATATATCACTGACCTCACTTGTACTGTGACTACCCATCCAGATATATCACTGACCTCACTTGTACTGTAACTACGCATCCAGAAATATCACTAACCTAACTAGTACTGCAACGAGCCATCAAGATATATTGAAGACGTCCCTTGTACTGGAACCAGCCATCCATATATATCACTGATCACACTTGTACTGTAAACACTCATGCAGATATATCACAGACCTCACTTGTACTGTCACAACCCATCCAGACAGATAACTGACCTCACTTGCACTCCAACTACCCATCCAGAAATGTCACTTTCCTCACTTGTACTGTAACGCCCCATCCAGATGTATCACTGACCTCACTTGAATGGTTACTACCCTTCCAGATATATCACTGATCTCTCTTGTACAGTAACTATCCATCCTGATATATCATTGAACTCACTTGTACAGTAACTACCCATCCAAATATATCACTGACCTCACATGTGCTGTAACCACCCATCGAGATATATCACTGACCTCATTGGTACTGTAACTACCCATCAAGATATATCAGTGACCTCACTTGTACTGTAACTACCCTTCCAGATATATCACTGACCTCACTAGTACTGTAACTACCCTTACAGATGTATCACTGACCTCTTTTGTACTGTAACTACCCAGCCAGATATATCACTGACCTCAGTAGTACTGTAACTACCCTTACAGATGTATCACTGACCTCTCCTGCACTGTAACTATCCATCAAGATATATCAATGACCTCACTTGAACTGTAACTACCCACCCAGATATATCACTGACCTCACTTGTGCTGAAACTACCCATCCAGATATATCACTGACCTAACATGTACTGTAACTAGCCATAAAGATATATCGAAGACCTCACTTGTACTGGAACCACCTTCCAGATATATCACTGATGTCACTTGTACTGTAACCACCCATACAGATATATCACTGACCTCACTTGTACTGTAACTACCCATCCGGACAGATCACTGACCTCACTTGCATTGTAACTACCCTTCCAGAAATGTCGCAGTCCTTACTTGTGCTGGAAACACACATCCAGATATATCAATAACTTCACTTGTACTGTAACTACCGATCAAGATATATCACTGACCTCACTTGTACTGTAATTACACATGCAGATATATCACTGACCTCACTTGTACTGTAATTACACATGCAGATATATCACTGACCTCACTTGTACTGTAACTACCCACACAGATATATCAACGATGTCACTTGTACTGTAACTACCCGTCCACACATATCACTGGAAGCACATTTACAGTAACTACCCATCCACATATATCGCTGACCTCACTTGTACTCTAACTCCCCATCCAGTTAAATCAGTAACCACACTTCTACTGTAATTACCCATCCAGATAGAACACTGACCTCACTTGCACTGGAACTACCCATCAAGATATATCACGGACCTCACTTGTCCTGTAACTAGCCATTCAGCTATCTCACTGACCTCACTTGTACTGTAACTAAACATCCAGATAGATCGCTGACCTCACTTGTACTGTAACTACGTATCCTGATATATCACTGACATCATTGGCACTGTAACTACCCAACAAGATATGTCACTGACCTCACTTGCACAGTAACTACCCATCCTCATATATCACTGACCTCACTTGTACAGCAGCAACCCTTCCAGCCATATCACTGAACTCTCTTGTACTGTAACTACCCTTCCAGATATATCACTGACCTCACTTGAACTGCAGCTAGCCATCGAGATATATCACTGACCTCAATTGTACTGTAGCTAAACATCCTGATATCTCACTAACCTCACTTGTACTGTAACTACCCATCAAGATATATCGATGACCTCACTTGCACTGCAACCACCCATCCAGATATATCACTGACCTCACTTGTCCTGTAACCACCCATCCAGATTTATCACTGACCTCACTTGTACAGGAAACACCCAGACAGATATATCACTTGCATCACTTGTACTGTTGCCACCCATCCAGATATATCAGTGACCTCACTTGTACTGTAACAACCCTTCCAGATATATCACTGACCTCACTAGTACTGTAACTACTCATCCAGATATATCAATGACCTCACTTGAACTGTATTTACCCACCCAGATATATCACTGACCTCACTTGTGCTGAAACAACCCATCCAGATATATCACTGACCTCACTTGAACTGTAACTACCCATCGAGATATATCACTGACCTCACTTGTACTGTAACTACCCATCCAGATATATCGATGACCTCACTTGTACTGGAACCACCCATCCAGATATATCACGATCCTCACTTGTACTGTAACTGCCCATCAAGATATATCGAAGACCTCACTTATACTGTAACTACCCATCCAGACAGATCACTGACATCACTTGCACTCGAACTACCCATCCAGATATGTCGCTGTTCTGACTTGTCCTGTTAACATCCATCCAGATTTATCACTGACCTCAATTGTACGGCAACTACTCTTGCAAATAAATCACTGACCTCACTTGTACATTAACTGCCCATGCAGATATATCGCTGACCACACTAGTACTGTAACTACCCATCCAGATATAGCACTGACCTCACTTGTACTGTAACTACCCATCCAGATATATCACTGGTCTCACTTGTCCGGCAACTACTCTTGCAAATATATCACTGACCTCACTTGTACATTAACTACCCATGCAGATATATCGCTGACCACACTAGTACTGTAACGACCCATCCCGATATAGCACTGACCTCACTTGTACTGTAACTACCCATCCACATATATCACTGACCTCACTTGTAGTGTAACCACCCTTCCAGATATATCACTGACCTCACCTGTACTGTTGCTACCCTTCCAGACATATCACTGAACTCTCTTGTACTGGAACTACCCATCCAGATATCTCACCAACTTCACTTGTACTGTAACTACCCATCAAGATATATCACTGACATCACTTGTACTATAACCACACTTACAGAAAAATCACTGATCTCTCTTGTATTATAACTACCCATCCAGATATATCAATGACCTCACTTGAACTGTAACTACCAATCCACTATTAACACTGACCTCACTTGTAATGTAAATACCCTTCCAGATATATCACTGACCTCACTTGTACTGTCACTCCCCTTCCAGGTTGATCACTGACTACTCTTGTACTGTAACTACCCATCCAGATGCATCACTGACCTCACTTGAACTGTAACTACCCATCGAGACATGTCACTGACCTCACTTGCACTGCCACTCCTCTTCCAGGCATATCACTGACATCACTTGCACTGTAACTACCCATCAACATTTTTATCTGACATCACTTGTACTGTAAATACCCTTGCAGATATATCACTGACCTCACTTGTACTGTCACTGCCCATCCAGATATATCAGTGGTCTTACTTGTACTGTAATTACCCATCCAGTTATATCACAGACCTCACTTGAACTGTAACTACCCATCGAGATATATCACTGACCTCACTTGTTCTGTAACTACCCATCCAGATATCTCACTTACCTCACTTGTACTGTAACTACCCATCCAGATAATCACTGACCTCACTTGTAATTTAACTACCTATCCTGAAATATCACTGACCTCACTTGTACTGTAAATACACATCCTGATATGTCACTAACTTAACATGTACTGCAACAACGCATCCAGATATATCACTGACCTCACTAGTACTGTAACTACCCTTCCAGATATATCACTGACCTCTCTTGCACTGCATATACACATCCAGATATAAAACTGACATCACTTGTACTGTAACTACCCATCAACAGATATCACTGACCTCACTTGTATTGTAACTACCCTTCCAGATATATCACTGACCTCACCTGTACAGTAGCTACCCATCCGGACATATCACTGAACTCTCTTGTACTGTAACTAACCATCCAGAAAGCTCACTGACCTCACTTGTACTGTAACTACCAATCACGATATATCGATGACCTCACTTGTACTGCAACCACCCATCCAGATATATGACTGACCTCACATGTACTGTAACTACCCATCCAGTTATATCACTGACCTCACTTCTTCTGTAACTCCCCTTCCAGATATATCACGGACTTCACTTGTACTGTAACTACCCTTTCAGATATATCACTGACCTCTCTTGTCCTGTAACTACCCATCCAGATATATCAATGACCTCACTTGAACTGTAACTACCCAGCCAGATATATCACTGACCTCACTTGTACTGTGACTACCCATCCAGATATATCACTGACCTCACTTGTACTGTAACTACGCATCCAGAAATATCACTAACCTAACTAGTACTGCAACGAGCCATCAAGATATATTGAAGACGTCCCTTGTACTGGAACCAGCCATCCAGATATATCACTGATCACACTTGTACTGTAAACACTCATGCAGATATATCACAGACCTCACTTGTACTGTCACAACCCATCCAGACAGATAACTGACCTCACTTGCACTCCAACTACCCATCCAGAAATGTCGCTTTCCTCACTTGTACTGTAACGCCCCATCCAGATGTATCACTGACCTCACTTGAATGGTTGCTACCCTTCCAGATATATCACTGATCTCTCTTGTACAGTAACTATCCATCCTGATATATCATTGAACTCACTTGTACAGTAACTACCCATCCAAATATATCACTGACCTCACATGTGCTGTAACCACCCATCGAGATATATCACTGACCTCATTGGTACTGTAACTGCCCATCAAGATATATCAGTGACCTCACTTGTACTGTAACTACCCTTCCAGATATATCACTGACCTCACTAGTACTGTAACTACCCTTACAGATGTATCACTGACCTCTTTTGTACTGTAACTACCCAGCCAGATATATCACTGACCTCAGTAGTACTGTAACTACCCTTACAGATGTATCACTGACCTCTCCTGTACTGTAACTATCCATCAAGATATATCAATGACCTCACTTGAACTGTAACTACCCACCCAGATATATCACTGACCTCACTTGTGCTGAAACTACCCATCCAGATATATCACTGACATAACATGTACTGTAACTAGCCATAAAGATATATCGATGACCTCACTTGTACTGGAACCACCTTCCAGATATATCACTGATGTCACTTGTACTGTAACCACCCATACAGATATATCACTGACCTCACTTGTACTGTAACTACCCATCCGGACAGATCACTGACCTCACTTGCATTGTAACTACCCTTCCAGAAATGTCGCAGTCCTTACTTGTGCTGGAAACACCCATCCAGATATATCAATAACTTCACTTGTACTGTAACTACCGATCAAGATATATCACTGACCTCACTTGTACTGTAATTACACATGCAGATATATCACTGACCTCACTTGTACTGATACTGCCCATGCAGATATATCGCTGCCTTCACTTGCACTGTAACTACCCACACAGATATATCAACGATGTCACTTGTACTGTAACTACCCGTCCACACATATCACTGGAAGCACATTTACAGTAACTACCCATCCACATATATCGCTGACCTCACTTGTACTCTAACTCCCCATCCAGTTAAATCAGTAACCACACTTCTACTGTAATTACCCATCCAGATAGAACACTGACCTCATTTGCACTGGAACTACCCATCAAGATATATCACTGACCTCACTTGTGCTGAAACTACCCATCCAGATATATCACTGACCTAACATGTACTGTAAATAGCCATAAAGATATATCGAAGACCTCACTTGTACTGGAACCACCTTCCAGATATATCACTGATGTCACTTGTACTGTAACCACCCATACAGATATATCACTGACCTCACTTGTACTGTAACTACCCATCCGGACAGATCACTGACCTCACTTGCATTGTAACTACCCTTCCAGAAATGTCGCAGTCCTTACTTGTGCTGGAAACACCCATCCAGATATATCAATAACTTCACTTGTACTGTAACTACCGATCAAGATATATCACTGACCTCACTTGTACTGTAATTACACATGCAGATATATCACTGACCTCACTTGTACTGATACTGCCCATGCAGATATATCGCTGCCTTCACTTGCACTGTAACTACCCACACAGATATATCAACGATGTCACTTGTACTGTAACTACCCGTCCACACATATCACTGGAAGCACATTTACAGTAACTACCCATCCACATATATCGCTGACCTCACTTGTACTCTAACTCCCCATCCAGTTAAATCAGTAACCACACTTCTACTGTAATTACCCATCCTGATAGAGCACTGACCTCACTTGCACTGGAACTACCCATCAAGATATATCACTGACCTCACTTGTGCTGAAACTACCCATCCAGATATATCACTGACCTAACATGTACTGTAACTAGCCATAAAGATATATCGAAGACCTCACTTGTACTGGAACCACCTTCCAGATATATCACTGATGTCACTTGTACTGTAACCACCCATACAGATATATCACTGACCTCACTTGTACTGTAACTACCCATCCGGACAGATCACTGACCTCACTTGCATTGTAACTACCCTTCCAGAAATGTCGCAGTCCTTACTTGTGCTGGAAACACCCATCCAGATATATCAATAACTTCACTTGTACTGTAACTACCGATCAAGATATATCACTGACCTCACTTGTACTGTAATTACACATGCAGATATATCACTGACCTCACTTGTACTGATACTGCCCATGCAGATATATCGCTGCCTTCACTTGCACTGTAACTACCCACACAGATATATCAACGATGTCACTTGTACTGTAACTACCCGTCCAAACATATCACTGGAAGCACATTTACAGTAACTACCCATCCACATATATCGCTGACCTCACTTGTACTCTAACTCCCCATCCAGTTAAATCAGTAACCACACTTCTACTGTAATTACCCATCCAGATAGAACACTGACCTCACTTGAACTGTAACTACCCATCGAGACATGTCACTGACCTCACTTGCACTGCCACTCCTCTTCCAGGCATATCACTGACATCACTTGCACTGTAACTACCCATCAACATTTTTACCTGACATCACTTGTACTGTAAATACCCTTGCAGATATATCACTGACCTCACTTGTACTGTCACTGCCCATCCAGATATATCAGTGGTCTTACTTGTACTGTAATTACCCATCCAGTTATATCACTGACCTCACTTGTACTGTAACTACCCATCCAGATATCTCACTTACCTCACTTGTACTGTAACTACCAATCCAGATAATCACTGACCTCACTTGTAATTTAACTGCCTATCCTGAAATATCACTGACCTCACTTGTACTGTAAATACACATCCTGATATATCACTAACTTAACATGTACTGCAACAACGCATCCAGATATATCACTGACCTCACTAGTACTGTAACTACCCTTCCAGATATATCACTGACCTCTCTTGCACTGTATATACACATCCAGATATATAACTGACATCACTTGTACTGTAACTACCCATCAACAGATATCACTGACCTCACTTGTATTGTAACTACCCTTCCAGATATATCACTGACCTCACCTGTACAGTAGCTACCCATCCGGACATATCACTGAACTCTCTTGTACTGTAACTGACCATCCAGAAAGCTCACTGACCTCACTTGTACTGTAACTACCAATCACGATATATCGATGACCTCACTTGTACTGCAACCACCCATCCAGATATATGACTGACCTCACATGTACTGTAACTACCCATCCAGTTATATCACTGACCTCACTTCTTCTGTAACTCCCCTTCCAGATATATCACGGACCTCACTTGTACTGTAACTACCCTTTCAGATATATCACTGACCTCTCTTGTACTGTAACTACCCATCCAGATATATCAATGACCTCACTTGAACTGTAACTACCCAGCCAGATATATCACTGACCTCACTTGTACTGTGACTACCCATCCAGATATATCACTGACCTCACTTGTACTGTAACTACGCATCCAGAAATATCACTAACCTAACTAGTACTGCAACGAGCCATCAAGATATATTGAAGACGTCCCTTGTACTGGAACCAGCCATCCAGATATATCACTGATCACACTTGTACTGTAAACACTCATGCAGATATATCACAGACCTCACTTGTACTGTCACAACCCATCCAGACAGATAACTGACCTCCCTTGCACTCCAACTACCCATCCAGAAATGTCACTTTCCTCACTTGTACTGTAACGCCCCATCCAGATGTATCACTGACCTCACTTGAATGGTTACTACCCTTCCAGATATATCACTGATCTCTCTTGTACAGTAACTATCCATCCTGATATATCATTGAACTCACTTGTACAGTAACTAGCCATCCAAATATATCACTGACCTCACATGTGCTGTAACCACCCATCGAGATATATCACTGACCTCATTGGTACTGTAACTGCCCATCAAGATATATCAGTGACCTCACTTGTACTGTAACTACCCTTCCAGATATATCACTGACCTCACTAGTACTGTAACTACCCTTACAGATGTATCACTGACCTCTTTTGTACTGTAACTACCCAGCCAGATATATCACTGACCTCAGTAGTACTGTAACTACCCTTACAGATGTATCACTGACCTCTCCTGTACTGTAACTATCCATCAAGATGTATCAATGACCTCACTTGAACTGTAACTACCCACCCAGATATATCACTGACCTCACTTGTGCTGAAACTACCCATCCAGATATATCACTGACCTAACATGTACTGTAACTAGCCATAAAGATATATCGAAGACCTCACTTGTACTGGAACCACCTTCCAGATATATCACTGATGTCACTTGTACTGTAACCACCCATACAGATATATCACTGACCTCACTTGTACTGTAACTACCCATCCGGACAGATCACTGACCTCACTTGCATTGTAACTACCCTTCCAGAAATGTCGCAGTCCTTACTTGTGCTGGAAACACCCATCCAGATATATCAATAACTTCACTTGTACTGTAACTACCGATCAAGATATATCACTGACCTCACTTGTACTGTAATTACACATGCAGATATATCACTGACCTCACTTGTACTGTAACTACCCACACAGATATATCAACGATGTCACTTGTACTGTAACTACCCGTCCACACATATCACTGGAAGCACATTTACAGTAACTACCCATCCACATATATCGCTGACCTCACTTGTACTCTAACTCCCCATCCAGTTAAATCAGTAACCACACTTCTACTGTAATTACCCATCCAGATAGAACACTGACCTCACTTGCACTGGAACTACCCATCAAGATATATCACGGACCTCACTTGTCCTGTAACTAGCCATTCAGCTATCTCACTGACCTCACTTGTACTGTAACTAAACATCCAGATAGATCGCTGACCTCACTTGTACTGTAACTACGTATCCTGATATATCACTGACATCATTGGCACTGTAACTACCCAACAAGATATGTCACTGACCTCACTTGCACAGTAACTACCCATCCACATATATCACTGACCTCACTTGTACTGCAGCAACCCTTCCAGCCATATCACTGAACTCTCTTGTACTGTAACTACCCTTCCAGATATATCACTGACCTCACTTGAACTGCAGCTAGCCATCGAGATATATCACTGACCTCAATTGTACTGTAGCTAAACATCCTGATATCTCACTAACCTCACTTGTACTGTAACTACCCATCAAGATATATCGATGACCTCACTTGCACTGCAACCACCCATCCAGATATATCACTGACCTCACTTGTCCTGTAACCACCCATCCAGATTTATCACTGACCTCACTTGTACAGGAAATACCCAGACAGATATATCACTTGCATCACTTGTACTGTTGCCACCCATCCAGATATATCAGTGACCTCACTTGTACTGTAACAACCCTTCCAGATATATCACTGACCTCACTAGTACTGTAACTACTCATCCAGATATATCAATGACCTCACTTGAACTGTATCTACCCACCCAGATATATCACTGACCTCACTTGTGCTGAAACAACCCATCCAGATATATCACTGACCTCACTTGAACTGTAACTACCCATCGAGATATATCACTGACCTCACTTGTACTGTAACTACCCATCCAGATATATCGATGACCTCACTTGTACTGGAACCACCCATCCAGATATATCACGATCCTCACTTGTACTGTAACTGCCCATCAAGATATATCGAAGACCTCACTTATACTGTAACTACCCATCCAGACAGATCACTGACATCACTTGCACTCGAACTACCCATCCAGATATGTCGCTGTTCTGACTTGTCCTGTTAACATCCATCCAGATTTATCACTGACCTCAATTGTACGGCAACTACTCTTGCAAATAAATCACTGACCTCACTTGTACATTAACTGCCCATGCAGATATATCGCTGACCACACTAGTACTGTAACTACCCATCCAGATATAGCACTGACCTCACTTGTACTGTAACTACCCATCCAGATATATCACTGGTCTCACTTGTCCGGCAACTACTCTTGCTAATATATCGCTGACCTCACTTGTACATTAACTACCCATGCAGATACATCGCTGACCACACTAGTACAGTAACTACTCATCCAGATATAGCACTGACCTCACTTGTACTGCAACTACCCATCCTGATCTATCACTGACCTCACTTCTCCTGTAAATACACATCCTGATATATCACTAAACCAACGTTTACTGCAACTACCCATCCAGATATATCACTGATCTCACTTGGCCTGGAACTACCCATCCAAATGTATCACTGACCGCACTTGTACTGTAACTATGCAACCAGATATATAAATAACCTCACTTGTACTGTAACTACGCTTCCAGTTATATCACTGACCTCTCTTGTACTGTAACTGCACATTCAGATATATCACTGACCTCTCTTGTCCTGTAACTACCCATCCAGATATATCGATGACCTCACTTGTACGCTAACTACCCATCCAGATATATCACTGACCTCACTTGTGCTGAAACAACCCATCGAGATATATCACTGACCTCACTTGTACTGTAACTACCCATCAAGATATATCGAAGACCTCACTTGCACTGCAACTACCCATCCAGACAGATCACTGACATCACTTGCACTCTAACTACCCATCCAGATATGTCGCTGTTCTGACTTGTACTGTTAACATCCATCCAGATATATCACTGACCTCACTTGTACTGTAGCTACCCTTCCAGCCATATCACTGAACTCTCTTGTACTGTAACTACCCTTCCAGATATATCACTGACCTCACTTGAACTGTAGCTAGCCATCGAGATAAATCACTGACCTCAATTGTACTGTAGCTAAACATCCTGATATCTCACTAACCTCACTTGTACTGTAACTACCCATCAAGATATATCGATGACCTCACTTGCACTGCAACCACCCATCCAGATATATCACTGACCTCACTTGTCCTGTAACCACCCATCCAGATTTATCACTGACCTCACTTGTACAGGAAATACCCAGACAGATATATCACTTGCATCACTTGTACTGTTGCCACCCATCCAGATATATCAGTGACCTCACTTGTACTGTAACAACCCTTCTAGATATATCACTGACCTCACTAGTACTGTAACTACACATCCAGATATATCAATGACCTCACTTGAACTGTATCTACCCACCCAGATATATCACTGACCTCACTTGTGCTGAAACAACCCATCCAGATATATCACTGACCTCACTTGAACTGTAACTACCCATCGAGATATATCACTGACCTCACTTGTACTGTAACTACCCATCCAGATATATCGATGACCTCACTTGTACTGGAACCACCCATCCAGATATATCACTATCCTCACTTGTGCTGCAACTGCCCATCAAGATATATCGAAGACCTCACTTATACTGTAACGACCCATCCAGACAGATCACTGACATCACTTGCACTCGAACTACCCATCCAGATATGTCGCTGTTCTGACTTGTCCTGTTAACATCCATCCAGATTAATCACTGACCTCAATTGTACGGCAACTACTCTTGCAAATAAATCACTGACCTCACTTGTACATTAACTGCCCATGCAGATATATCGCTGACCACACTAGTACTGTAACTACCCATCCAGATATAGCACTGACCTCACTTGTACTGTAACTACCCATCCAGATATATCACTGGTCTCACTTGTACGGCAACTACTCTTGCAAATATATCGCTGACCTCACTTGTACATTAACTACCCATGCAGATACATCGCTGACCACACTAGTACTGTAACTACTCATCCAGATATAGCACTGACCTCACTTGTACTGCAACTACCCGTCCTGATCTATCACTGACCTCACTTGTCCTGTAAATACACATCCTGATATATCACTAAACTAACGTTTACTGCAACGACCCATCCAGATATATCACTGATCTCACTTGGCCTGGAACTACCCATCCAAATGTATCACTGACCGCACTTGTACTGTAACTACCCAACCAGATATATAAATAACCTCACTTGTACTGTAACTACGCTTCCAGTTATATCACTGACCTCTCTTGTACTGTAACTGCACATTCAGATATATCACTGACCTCTCTTGTCCTGTAACTACCCATCCAGATATATCGATGACCTCACTTGTACTCTAACTACCCATCCAGATATATCACTGACCTCACTTGTGCTGAAACAACCCATCGAGATATATCACTGACCTCACTTGTACTGTAACGACGCATCAAGATATATCGAAGACCTCACTTGCACTGCAACTACCCATCCATCCAGATATCTCAACAACCTCACTTGTACTGTAACTCCCCATCAAGATATATCACTGATCTCTCTTGTACTGTAACTACCCATCCAGATATATCAATGACCTCACTTGAACTGTAACTACCAATCCACTATTAACACTGACCTCACTTGTACTGTAAATACCCTTCCAGATATATCACTGACCTCACTTGTACTGTCACTCCCCTTCCAGGTTGAACACTGACTACTCTTGTACTGTAACTACCCATCCAGATACATCACTGACATCACTTGCACTGTAACTCCCCATCCACATTCTTATCAGACCTAACTTGTATTGCAAATACCCTTACAGATATATCACTGACCTCACTTGTCCTGTCACGACCCATCCAGATATATCACTTGTCTCACTTGTACTGTAATTACCCATCCAGATATGTCACAGACCTCACTTGAACTGTAACTACCCATCGAGATATATCACTGACCTCACTTGTACTGTAACTACCCATCCAGATATCTCACTTACCTCACTTGTACTGTAACTACCCATCCAGATAATCACTGACCTCACCTGTACTTTAACTCCCTATCCTGAAATATCACTGACCTCACTTGTACTGTAAATACACATCCTGATATATCACTAACCTAACAGGTACTGTAACTAAGCATCCAGACATATCAGTGACCTCACGAGTACTGTAACTACCCTTCCAGATATGTCGCTGACCTCTCTTGCACTGTATATACACATCCAGATATATAGCTGACCTCACTTGTACTGTAACTACCCATCAACATATATCACTGACCTCACTTGTATTGTAACTACCCTTCCAGATATAGCACTGACCTCACCTGCACAGTAGCTACCCATCCGGACATATCACTGAACTCTCTTGTTCTGTAACTAACCATCCAGAAAGCTCACTGACCTCACTTGTACTGTAACTACCAATCAAGATATATCGATGACCTCACTTGTACTGTAACCACACATCCAGATATATGACTGACCTTACATGTACTGTAACTACCCATCCAGTTATATCACTGACCTCACTTGTTCTGTAACTCCCCTTCCAGTTATATCACGGACGTCACTTGTACTGTAAATACCCTTTCAGATATATCACTGACCTCTCTTGTACTGTAACTACCCATCCAGATATATCAGTGACCTCACTTGAACTGTAACTACCCAGCCAGATATATCACTGACCTCACTTGTACTGTAACTACGCATCCAGATATATCACTAACCTAACTAGTACTGCAACGAGCCATCAAGATATATTGAAGACGTCCCTTGTACTGGAACCAGCCATCCTGATATATCACTGATCACACTTGTACTGTAAACACTCATACAGATATATCACAGACCTCACGTACTTTCACAACCCATCCAGACAGATCACTGACCTCACTTGCACTCCAACTACCCATCCAGAAATGTCGCTTTCCTCACTTGTACTGTAACTCCCCATCCAGATGTATCACTGACCTCACTTGAATGGTTACTACCCTTCCAGATATATCACTGACCTCTCTTGTACTGTAACTATCCATCCTGACATATCATTGAACTCACTTGTACTGTAACTACCAAACCTCTATTAACACTGACCTCACCTGTACTGTAAATACCCTTCCAGATGTATCACTGAACTCACTTTTACTGTCACTCCCTTTCCAGGTTTATCACTGACCTCTCAGGTTTTGTAACTACCCATCCAGATATATCACTGACCTCACTTGAATTGGAACTACCCATCGAGATCTATCACAGACCTCACTTGCATTGTCACTCCCATTCCAGGTATATCACTGAACTCTCTTGTACTGTAACTAGCCATCCAGATATATCACTGACCTCTCTTGTCCAGTAACTACCCATCCAGATATATCACTGACCTCACTTGAACTGTAACTACCCATCGAGATATATCACTGACCTCACTTGAACTGTAAGTACCCATCGAGACATGTCACTGACCTCACTTTCACTGCCACTCCTTTTCCAGGCATATCACTGACATCACTTGCACTGTAACTACCCATCCACATTTTTATCAGACCTCACTTGTACTGTAAATACCCTTACAGATATATCACTGACCTCACTTGTACTGTCACTGCCCATCCAGATATATCAATGGTCTCACTTGTACTGTAATTACCCATCCAGATATATCACAGACCTCACTTGTACAGTAACTACCCATCGAGATATATCTCTGACCTCACTTGTACTGTAACTACCCATCCAGATATCTCACTTACCTCACTTGTACTGTCACTACCCATCCAGATAATCACATACCTCACTTGTACTTTAGCTACCTATCCTGAAATATCACTGACCTCACTTGTACTGTCAATACACATCCTGATATATCACTAACCTAACATGTACTGTACCTAAGCATCCAGACATATCAGTGACCTTACTAGTACTGAAACTACCCTTCCAGATATATCACTGACCACTCTTGCACTGTATATACACATCCAGATATATAACTGACCTCACTTGTACTGTAACTACCCATCAACATATATCACTGACCTCACTTGCACTGTAACTACACTTCCATATATATCACTGAACTCACTTGTACTGTAACTACGCTTACAGATATATCACTGACATCTCTTTTACTGTAACTACCCATACAGATATATATAAATAACCTCACTTGAACTGAAACTACACACCCAGATATATCACTGACCTCACTTGAACTGTAACTACACATCCAGATATATCACTGACCTCACTTGTACTGTAACTACCCATCCAAATACATATCAAACCTAACTTGTACTGTAACTAGCAATCAAGATATATCGAAGAGCTCACTTGTACTGTAACTACCCATCCAGACAGATCACTGACCTCACTGACACTGAAACTACCCATCCAGGAATGTCGCTGCCTTACTTGTACTGTAAACAGCAATCCAGATATATCACTGACTTCACTTGTACTGTAACTACCCATCCAGATATATCACTGATCTCACTTGTACTGTAGCTACCCATCCAGATATATCGCTGAGCTCATTTGTACTGTAACTACCCATCCAGATATATCACTGACCTCAATTGTACTGTAACTACCCTAACAGATATATCACTGACATCTCTTTTACTGCAACTTCCCATACAGATATGTATAAATGACCTCACTTGTCCTGCAACTACCCATCCACATATATCGAAGACCTCACTTGAACTGGAACCACCCTTCCAGATATATCTCTGATCTCACTTGTCCTGTAACCTCCCATACAGATATATCACTGACCTCACTTGCACTGTCAGTACATATCCAGACAGTTAACTGACCTCACTTGAACTGTAACTAACCATCCAGAAATGTCGCTCTCCTTACTTGCACTGTAAACACCCATCCAGATATATCACTGACTTCACTTGCACTGTAACTACCCGTCCAGATATATCACTGAACTCAATTGTACTGTAACTACTCATCCAGATATATCACTGACGTCACTTGTACTGTAACTACACATCCTGACATATCACTGACCTCACTTGTACTGTAACTGCCCAAACAGATATATCACTGATGTCACATTTACAGTAACTAACCATCCACTTATATCGCTGACCTCACTAGTACTTTAGCTCCCCACCCAGCGATATCACTGACCACACTTTTAATGTAATTAACCATCCAGATAGATCACTGACCTCACTTGTACTGTAATTACCCATCCAGATATTTAGTTGACCTCGCTTGTACTGCAACTAAACATCCTGATCGATCACTTGTGCTGTGAATACACATTCAGCTGTATCAATTACCTCACTTGTCCTGTAACTTCCCGTTCAGCTAAATCACTGACCTCACTTGTACTGTAACTAAACATCCTGATCGATCACTGACCTCACTTGTACTGTAACTAAGTATCCTGATATATCACTGACATCATTGGTACTGTAACTACCCAACAAGATATGTCACTGACCTCACTTGCACAGTAACTACCCATCCACATAGATCACTGACCTCACTTGTACTGTAGCTACCCTTCCAGCCATATCACTGAACTCTCTTGTACTGTAACTACCCTTCCAGATATATCACTGACCTCACTTGAACTGTAGCTAGCCATCGAGATATATCACTGACCTCAATTGTACTGTAGCTAAACATCCTGATATATCTCTGATCTCACTTGTACTGTAACTGCCCATCAAGATATTTCGATGACCTCACTTGCACTGCAACCACCCATCCAGATATATCACTGACCTCACTTATCCTGTAACCACCCATCCAGATATTTCACTGACCTCACTTGTACTGTAACTACCCATCCTACAAATCACTGACCTCACTTGTACTGTACCTACCCATTCATCTTTATCACTGTCCGCACTTGTGCTCTGAATACACATTCAGCTGTATCAATTACCTCACTTGTCCTGTAACCTCCCGTTCAGCTATATCACTGACCTCACTTGCACTGTAACCATCCATCCAGATATATCACTGACCTCACTTGTACTGCAACATCCCATCCAGATATATCACTGACCTCACTTGTACTGTAACTACACATCCTGATATATCAACGATGTCACTTGTACTGTAACTACCCAAACAGATATATCACTGATGTCACATTTACAGTAACTACCCATCCACTTATATCGCTGACCTCACTTGTACCATAACTCCCCACCCAGCAATATCACTGACCACACTTTTACTGTAATTAACCATCCAGATAGATCACTGACCTCACTTGTTCTGTAATTACCCATCCAGAGATATCGTTGACCTCGCTGGTACTGAAACTACCCATCCAGATATATCACTGAGCGCACTTGAACTGCAACTACCCATCCAGATATATCACTGACTTCACTTGGACTGGAAATATCCATCCAGATATATCACTGACCTCACTTGTGCTGTAACTCCCCAATCAGCTGCATCACTTTCCGCACTTGTGCTGCAACTACCCATTCAGCTGCATCACTTCACTCACTTGTACTGTTACTACCCATTCAGCTATGTCACTGACCTCACTTGCCATGGAACTACCCATCCAGATATATCACAGACCTCACTTGCACTGTAACTGCCCATCCAGATATATCGATGACCTCATTAGTACTGTAACCACCCATCCTGATATATCACAAACCTCAATTGGACTGTAACTACCCATCCTGATATATCACTGACCTCTCTTCTACTGCAACGACCCATCCTGATATAGCACAGACCTCACTTGTACTGTAACTACCCATTCAGATATATCGCTTACCTCACTTTTACTGGAACTACTCATCCTATATATAACTGACCTCACTTGAACTGTAACTACCCATCCAGATATATTGCTGACCTCACTTGCACTGTAACTACCCATCCAGATATATCACTGACCTCATTTGTACTGTAACTACCCATGCAGATATATCACTAACCTAACTTGTACTGCAACGAGCCATCAAGATATATTGAAGACGTCCCTTGTACTGGAACCACCCATCCAGATATATCACTGATCTCACTTGTACTGTAAACACCCACACAGACATATCACAGACCTCACTTACACTCTAACTACCCATCCAGAAATATCACTGTCCTTACTTGTTCTGTAAACATCCATCCAGATTTATCACTGACCTCACTTGTACTGTAACTACCCATCCAGATGTATCACTGACCTCACTTGAACGGTATCTTCCCTTCCAGATATATCACTGACTACTCTTGTACTGTAACTATCCATCCAGATATATCACTGACCTCACTCGTACTGTAACTACCCATCCACTATTATCACTGACCTCACTTGTACTGTACATACCCATCCAGATATATCACTGACCTCACCTGTACTGTCACTCCCATTCCAGGTTTATCACTGACCTCTCTTGTACTGTAACTACCCATCCAGATATATCACTGACCTCTCGTGTACTGTAAATACCCATCCAGATATATCACTGACCTCACTTGTACTGTCACTCCCATTCCAGGTTTATCACTGACCACTCTTGTCCTGTAACTACCAATCCAGATATATCACTGACCTCTCTTGTACTGCAACTACCCATCCAGATATATCACTGACTTCACTTGGACTGGAAATATCCATCCAGATATATCACTGACCTCACTTGTACTGTAACTCCCCATTCAGCTACATCACTGTCCGCACTTGTGCTGTAACTACCCATTCAGCTGTATCACGTCACTCACTTGTACTGTTACTACCCATTTAGCTATGTCACTGACCTCACTTGCCATGGAACTACCCATCCAGATATATCACTGACCTCACTTGTACTGTAACTACCCATCCAGATATATCACAGACCTCACTTGCACTGTAACTGCCCATCCAGATATATCGATGACCTCATTAGTACTGTAACCACCCATCCTGATATATCACAAACCTCAATTGTACTGTAACTACCCATCCTGATATATCACTGACCTCTTTTCTACTGCAACGACCCATCCTGATATAGCACAGACCTCACTTGTACTGTAACTACCCATTCAGATATATCGCTTACCTCACGTTTACTGGAACGACTCATCCTATATATAACTGACCTCACTTGAACTGTAACTACCCATCCAGATATATTGCTGACCTCACTTGCACTGTAACTACCCATCCAGATGTATCACTGACCTCATTTGTACTGTAACTACCCATGCAGATATATCACTAACCTAACTTGTACTGCAACGAGCCATCAAGATATATTGAAGACGTCCCTTGTACTGGAACCTCCCATCCAGATATGTCACTGATCTCACTTGTACTGTAAACACCCACACAGATATATCACAGACCTCACTTACACTCTAACTACCCATCCAGAAATATCACTGTCCTTACTTGTTCTGTAAACATCCATCCAGATTTATCACTGACCTCACTTGTACTGTAACTACCCATCCAGATGTATCACTGACCTCACTTGAACGGTATCTACCCTTCCAGATATATCACTGACTACTCTTGTACTGTAACTATCCATCCAGATATATCACTGACCTCACTCGTACTGTAACTACCCATCCACTATTATCACTGACCTCACTTGTACTGTACATACCCATCCAGATATATCACTGACCTCACCTGTACTGTCACTCCCATTCCAGGTTTATCACTGACCTCTCTTGTACTGTAACAAGCCATCCAGATATATCACTGACCTCTATTGTACTGTAAATACCCATCCAGATATATCACTGACCTCACTTGTACTGTCACTCCCATTCCAGGTTTATCACTGACCTCTCCTGTACTGTAACTACCAATCCAGATATATCACTGACCTCTCTTGTACTGCAACTACCCATCCAGATATATCACTGACTTCACTTGGACTGGAAATATCCATCCAGATATATCACTGACCTCACTTGTACTGTAACTCCCCATTCAGCTACATCACTGTCCGCACTTGTGCTGTAACTACCCATTCAGCAGTATCACTTCACTCACTTGTACTGTTACTACCCATTCAGCTATGTCACTGACCTCACTTGCCATGGAACTACCCATCCAGATATATCACTGACCTCTCTTGTACTGCAACTACCCATCCAGATATATCACTGACCTCTCTTGTACTGTAAATACCCATCCAGATATATCACTGACCTCACTTGTACTGTCACTCCCATTCCAGGTTTATCACTGACCTCTCTTGTACTGTAACTACCCATCCAGATATATCACTGACCTCTCTTGTACTGTAAATACCCATCCAGATATATCACTGACCTCACTTGTACTGTCACTCCCATTCCAGGTTTATCACTGACCTCTCTTGTACTGTAACTACCCATCCAGATATATCACTGACCTCTCTTGTACTGTAAATACCCATCCAGATATATCACTGACCTCACTTGAACTGTAACTACCCATCGAGATATAACATTGACCTCAATTGCACAGTAACTACCCATCCAGATATATCCATGACCTCACTTGGACTGCAACCACCCATCCATATATCTCACTAACCTCACTTGTTCTGTAACCACCCATCCAGATATATCACTGACCTCATTTGTACGGCAACTATTCTTCCAGATTTATCACTGACCTCTCTTGTGCTGTAACCTCCCAGACAGATATATCACTGACTTGATATATCACTAACCTAACTTGTACTGTAATTACCCATCCAGATGAATCACTGACCTCACTTGTACTGTATCTACCCATCCACATATATCACTGACTTCACTTGTACTGTAGCTACACTTCAAGACGTTTCACGGAACTCTCTTGTACTTCACTACCCTTCCAGATATATCACTGACCTCACTTGAACGGTAACTACCCTTCCAGATATATCACTGACTACTCTTGTACTGTAACTATCCATCCAGATATATCACTGACCTCACTCGTACTGTAACTACCCATCCACTATTATCACTGACCTCACTTGTACTGTATCTACCCATCCACATATATCACTGACTTCACTTGTACTGTAGCTACCCTTCCAGACGTTTCACGGAACTCTCTTGTACTTCACTACCCTTCCAGATATATCACTGACCTCACTTGAACGGTAACTACCCATCCAGATATATCACTGACCTCACCTGTACTGTCACTCCCATTCCAGGTTTATCACTGACCTCTCTTGTACTGTAAATACCCATCCAGATATATCACTGACCTCACTTGTACTGTCACTCCCATTCCAGGTTTATCACTGACCTCTCTTGTCCTGTAACTACCCATTCAGATATGTCGCTGACCTCACTTGAACTGTAACCAGCCATCGAGATATAACATTGACCTCAATTGCACAGTAACTACCCATCCAGATATATCCATGACCTCACTTGTACTGCAACCACCCATCCATATATCTCACTAACCTCACTTGTTCTGTAACCACCCATCCAGATTTATCACTGACCTCTCTTGTGCTGTAACGTCCCATACAGATATATCACTGACGTGATATATCACTAACCTAACTTGTACTGTAATTACCCATCCAGATGTATCACTGACATCACTTGTACTGTATCTACCCATCCACATATATCACTGACTTCACTTGTACTGTAGCTACCCTTCCAGACGTTTCACTGAACTCTCTTGTACTTCACTACCCTTCCAGATATATCACTAACCTCACTTGCATGCAACCACCCATCCAAATATATCACTGACCTCACTTGTACAGGAACAACCCATGCAGATATATCACTGGCATCACTTGTACTGTTACCACCCATCCGGATATATCACTGACCTCACATGTACTGTAACTACTAATCCAGATATAACACTGACCTCACTTGTACTGTAACTACCCTTCCAAATATATCACTGACCTCTCTTGTACTGTAACTACCCACCGAGATATATCACTGACCTCACTTGCCTTGTAACTACCCTTCCAGAAATGTC
Source organism: Heterodontus francisci (assembly GCF_036365525.1). Lineage (NCBI taxonomy): Eukaryota > Metazoa > Chordata > Chondrichthyes > Heterodontiformes > Heterodontidae > Heterodontus > Heterodontus francisci. The sequence goes on from NC_090398.1 coordinate 60,854,482, forward strand.
GCTGTCCTTACTTGTACTGTAAACACCCATCCAGATATATCACTGACTCCAATTGTACTGCAACTACCCATCCAGATATATCACTGACCTCACTTGTACTATAATTACACATCCAGATATATCACAGACCTCACTTGTACTGTAACTACCCATCCAGATATATCACTGACTTCACTTGTACTGTAACTACCCATCCAGATACATCACTGACCTCACTTGTACTGTAACTACCCATCCAGATATATCACTGACCTCACATGTACTGTTACTACCCATGCAGATATATCGCTGACTTCACTTGTACTGTAACTACCCATCCAGATATAGCACTGACCTCACTTGTACTGTCACTACCCATCCACATAATCGCTGACCTCACTTGTACTGTAACCCCCCACCCAGTTATATCACTGACCACACTTTTAATGTAATTAACCATCCAGATAGATCACTGACCTCTCTTGCACTGGATCTGCCCATCCAGATATATCACGGACCACACTTGTCCTTTAACTAGCCATTCAGCTACATCACTGACCTCACTTGTACTGCAACTACCCATCCAGATATATCACTGACATCATTTGTACTGTAACTACCCATCAAGATATGTCACTGACCTCACTTGCACTTTAACTACCCATCCAAACAGATCACTGACCTCACATGCACTGTAACTACTCATCCAGAAATGTCGCTGTCCTTACTTGGACTGTAAACACCCATCCAGATATATCACTGACTTCACTTGTACTGTCACTACCCATCCAGATATATCACTGAACTCACTTGTACTGTAACTACTCATCCAGATATATCACGGACCTCACTTGTACTGTTACTACCCAGGCAGATATATCGCTGACTTCACTTGTACTGTAACTACCCATCCAGATGCAGCACTGAACTCACTTGAACTGTAACTACCCATCCAGATATATCACTGACCACACTTGTACTGTAACCACACATCCTGATATATCACTGACCTCACTTGTACTGTAACTACCCATACAGATATGTCACTGATGTCACTTGTACTGTAACTACCCATCCACATATATATCTGACCTCACATTTACCATAACTACCCATCCACATATATCGCTGACCTCACTTGTACTGTAACTCCCCACCCAGTTATATCAGTGACCACTCCTTTACTGTAATTAACCATCCAGATAGATCACTGACCTCTCTTCCACTGGAACTACCCATCCAGATATATCACGGACCTCACTTGCGCTTCAACTAGCCATTCAGCTACATCACTGAACTCACTTGTACTGGAACTAACCATCCAGATATATCACTGACATCATTTGTCCTGTAACTACCCATCAAGATATGTCACTGCCCTCACTTGCACTTTAACTACCCATCCACATATTTCACTGACCACAGATTTACCATAACTACCTATCCAGATATCTCACTGACCTCACTTGTACTGTAACTGCCCTTCGAAACAGATCACTGACCTGGCTTGCACTGTAACTACACATCCAGATATGTCGCTGTCCTTAATTGGACTGTGAACACCCATCCAAATGAATCACTGACCTCACTTGTACTGAAGCTACCCATCCAGATATATCACTGACCTCACTTGTCCTGTAACTACTCATCCGGGTACATCACTGACCTCACTTGTACTGTAACTACCCATTCAGCTTTGTCACTGACCTCACTTGGATTGTAACTACCCATCCAGAAATATCACTGACCTCACTTGTATTGTAACTTACGATCCAGATATATCACTGACCTCACTTGTAGTGTAACTACCCATCCAGATATATCACTGACCTCACTTGTACTGTAACTACCCATTCAGCGATATCACTGACTTGACTTGCACAGTAAATATCCATCCAGGTTTATCAGTGACCACACTTGTACTGTAACTAACCATTCGTCTTGATCACTGGCCTCACTTGTACAATAACCACCAATCCAGATATATCATTGACCTCACTTGTACTGTAACTACCCATCCAGATATGTCGCTGTCCTTAATTGTTCTGTGAACACCCATCCAGATGAATCACTGACCTCACTTGTACTGAAACTAGCCATCCAGATATATCACTGACCTCACTTGTACTGTAACGACTCATCCGGGTATATCACTGACCTCACTTGTACTGTAACTACCCATTCAGCTTTGTCACTGACCTCACTTGTATTGTAACTACCCATCCAGATATATCACTGACCTCACTTGTATTGTAACTTACGATCCAGATATATCACTGACCTCACTTGTAGTGTAACTACCCATCCAGATATATCACTGACCTCACTTGTCCTGTAGCTACCCATTCAGCTGTATCACTGACCGCACTTATACTGTAACTATCCATTCAGCTATATCCCTGACAGCACTTGTACTGTAACTACCCATTCAGCGATATCACTGACTTGACTTGCACAGTAAATAGCCATCTAGGTTTATCAGTGACCACACTTGTACTGTAACTAACCATTCGTCTTAATCACTGGCCTCACTTGTACTATAACCACCAATCCAGATATATCATTGACCTCACTTGTACTGTAACTACCCATCCAGATATATCACTGACCTCACTTGTAATGGAACTACCCATCCAGATATATCACTGACCTCACTTGTAATGTAACTACCCATCCTGATACATCACTGACCTCACTTGTACTGTAACTACCCATCCAGATATAAACAAAGAACAAACAAAGAACAAACAAAGATAATTACAGTACAGGAACAGGCCCTTCGGCCCTCCAAGCCTGCGCCGATCCAGATCCTCTCTCCAAATATGTCGCCTATTTTCTAAGGTTCTGTATCTCTTTTCTTCCTGCCCATTCATGTATCTGTCCAGATACATCTTTAAAGACTCCATCGTGCCCGCATCTATCATCTCCGCTGGCAATGCGTTCCAGGAGCCCACCACCCTCTGTGTAAAGAACTTTCCACGCATATCCCCCCGAAACTTTTCCCCTTTCACTTTGAACTCGTGTCCTCCAGTAATTGAAACCCCCACTCTGGGAAAAAGCCTCTTGCTATCCACCCTGTCTATACCTCTCATGATTTTGTACACCTCAATCAGGTCCTCCCTCAACCTCCGTCTTTCTAATGAAAATAATCCTATTTTTGCTCAACCTCTCTTCATAGCTAGCGCCCTCCATCCTGGTGAACCTCCTCTGCACCCTCTCCAAAGCATCCACATCCTTTTGATAATGTGGCGACCAGAACTGTATGCAGTATTCCAAATGTGGCCGAACCAAAGTCCTATACAACTGTAACATGACCTGCCAACTCTTGTACTCAATGCCCCGTCCGATGAAGGAAAGCATGCCGTATGCCTTCTTGACCACTCTATTTACCTGCGTTGCCACCTTCAGGGAACAGTGGACCTGAACACCCAAATCTCTCTGGACATCAATTTTCCCCAGGACTTTTCCATTTACTGTATAGTTCACTCTTGAATTGGATCTTCCAAAATGCATCACCTCGCATTTGCCCTGATTGAACTCCATCTGCCATTTCTCTGCCCAACTCTCTAATCTATCTATATTCTGCTGTATTCTCTGACAGTCCCCTTCACTATCTGCTACTCCACCAATCTTAGTGTCGTCTGCAAACTTGCTAATCAGTCCACCTATACTTTCCTCCAAATCATTAATGTATATCACAAACAACAGTGGTCCCAGCACGGATCCCTGTGGAACACCACTGGTCACACGTCTCCATTTTGAGAAACTCCCTTCTACTGCTACTCTCTGTCTCCTGTTGTCCAGCCAGTTCTTTATCCATCTAGCTAGTACACCTTGGACCCCAAGCGCCTTCACTTTCTCCATCAGCCTGCCATGGGGAACCTTATCAAACGCCTTACTGAAGTCCATGTATATGACATCGACAGCCCTTCCCTCATCAATCAACTTTGTCACTTCCTCAAAGAATTCTATTAAGTTGGTAAGACATGACCTTCCCTGCACAAAACCATGTTGCCTATCACTGATGAGCCCATTTTCTTCCAAATGGGAATAGATCCTATCCCTCAGTATCTTCTCCAGCAGCTTCCCTACCACTGACGTCAGGCTCACCGGTCTATAATTACCTGGATTATCCCTGCTACCCTTCTTAAACAAGGGGACAACATTAGCAATTCTCCAGTCCTCCGGGACCTCACCCGTGTTTAAGGATGCTGCAAAGATATCTGTTAAGGCCCCAGCTATTTCCTCTCTCGCTTCCCTCAGTAACCTGGGATAGATCCCATCCGGACCTGGGGACTTGTCCACCTTAATGCCCTTTAGAATACCCAACACTTCCTCCTTCCTTATGCCGACTTGACCTAGAGTAATCAAACATCTGTTCCTAACCTCAACATCCGTCATGTCCCTCTCCTCGGTGAATACCGATGCAAAGTACTCGTTTAGAATCTCACCCATTTTCTCTGTGTCCAAGCATAACATTCCTCCTTTGTCCTTTAGTGGGCCAATCCTTTCTCTAGTTACCCTCTTTCTCCTTATATATGAATAAAAGGCTTTGGCATTTTCCTTAACCCTGTTTGCTAAAGATATTTCATGACCCCTATTAGCCCTCTTAATTCCTCGTTTCAGATTGGTCCTACATTCCCGATATTCTTTCAAAGCTTCGTCTTTCATCAGCCGCCTAGACCTTATGTATGCTTCCTTTTTCCTCTTAGCTAGTCTCACAATTTCACCTGTCATCCATGGTTCCCTAATCTTGCCATTTCTATCCCTCATTTTCACAGGAACATGTCTCTCCTGCACGCTAATCAACCTCTCTTTAAAAGCCTCCCACATATCACATGTGGATTTACCTTCAAACAGCTGCTCCCAATCTACATTTCCCAGCTCCTGCCGAATTTTGGTATAGTTGGCCTTCCCCCAATTTAGCACTCTTCCTTTTGGACCACTCTCGTCTTTGTCCATGAGTATTTTAAAGCTTACGGAATTGTGATCACTATTCCCAAAGTAGTCCCCTACTGAAACTTCAACAACCTTGCCGGGCTCATTCCCCAATTCCAGGTCCAGTATGGCCCCTTGCCGAGTTGGACTATTTACATACTGCTCTAGAAAACCCTTCTGGATGCTCCTTACAAATTCTGCTCCATCTGGACCTCTAACACTAAGCGAATCCCAGTCAATGTTGCGAAAATTAAAATCTCCTATCACCACCACCCTGTTGCTCCTACATCTTTCCATAATCTGTTTCCATATTTGTACCTCTATCTGACGCTCGCTGTTGGGAGGCCTGTAGTACAGCCCCAACATTGTTACCGCACCCTTCCTATTTCTGAGTTCTGTCCATATTGCCTCACTGCTCGAGTCCTCCATAGTGCCCTCCTTCAGCACAGCTGTGAGATCCTCTTTGACCAGTAATGCAACTCCTCCACCCCTTTTACCTCCCTCTCTATCCCGCCTGAAGCATCGATATCCTGGGATATTTCGTTGCCAATCATGCCCTTCCCTCAACCAAGTCTCAGTAATAGCAATAACATCATACTCCCAGGTACTAATCCAAGCCCTAAGTTCATCTGCCTTACCTACTACACTTCTTGCATTGAAGCAAATGCACCTCAGACCACCAGTCCCTTTATATTCATCATCTGCTCCCTGCCTGCTCTTCCCCGTAGTCACACTGACTTCATTATCTAGTTCCTTACAGGCTTTTGTTACTACCTCCTTACTGTCAACTGACCTCAATTGGTTCCCATCCCCCTGCCACATTAGTTTAAACCCTCCCCAACAGCGTTAGCAAAAGCACCTCCAAGGACATTGGTTCCAGTCCGGCCCAGGTGTAGACGGTCCAATTTGTAATAGTCCCACCTCCCCCAGAACCGGTCCCAATGTCCCAAAAATCTGAACCCCTCCTTCCTGCACCATCTCTCAAGCCACGCATTCATCCTGACTATTAGAATTAGAATTAGAATTAGAATATTACAGCGCAGTACAGGCCCTTCGGCCCTCGATGTTGCGCCGATCATCTGACCTACACTATTCCATTTACATCCAGATGTCTATCCAATGACCACTTAAATGCCCTTAAAGTTGGCGAGTCTACTACTGTTGCAGGCAGGGCGTTCCACGCCCCTACTACTCTCTGCGTAAAGAAACTACCTCTGACATCTGTCCTATATCTTTCACCCCGCAATTTAAAGCTATGACCCGCGTGTTTGCCATCCTCATCCGAGGAAAAAGACTCTCACTATCCACCCTATCTAACCCTCTGATTATCTTGTATGTCTCTATTAAGTCACCTCTCCTCCTCCTTCTCTCTAACGAAAACAACCCCAAGTCCCTCAGCCTTTCCTCGGAAGACCTTCCTTCCATACCAGGCAACATCCTAGTAAATCTCCTCTGCACCCTTTCCAAAGCTTCCACATCCTTCCTATAATGCGGTGACAAGAACTGCACGCAATACTCAAGGTGCGGCCTCACCAGAGTTTTGTACAGCTGCATCATGACCTCGTGGCTCCGAAACTCGATCCCCGTCCTAATAAAGGCTAACACACCATATGCCTTCATAACAGCCCTATTAACCTGGGTAGCAACTTTCAGGGATTTATGTACCTGGATACCAAGATCTCTCTGCTCATCTACACTACCAAGAATCTTCCCATTAGCCCAGTACTCTGCATTGCTGTTACTCCTTCCAAAGTGAATCACCTCACACTTCTCCGCATTAAACTCCATTTGCCATCTCTCAGCCCAGCTCTGCAGCCTATCTATTTCCCTCTGTAGCCTACAACACCCTTCGACACTATCCACAACTCCACCGACCTTCGTGTCATCCGCAAATTTACTAACCCACCCTTCTACACCCTCATCCAGGTCGTTTATAAAAATGACAAACAGCAGTGGCCCCAAAACAGAACCTTGCGGTACACCACTAGTAACTAAACTCCAGGATGAACATTTGCCATCAACCACCACCCTCTGTCTTCTTTCAGCTAGCCAATTTCTGATCCAAAGCTCTAAGTCACCTTCAACCCCATACTTCCGTATTTCCTGCAATAGCCTACCGTGGGGAACCTTATCAGACGCCTTACTGAAATCCATATGCACCACATCCACGGCTTTACCCTCATCCACCTGTTTGGTCACCTTCTCGAAAAACTCAATAAGGTTTGTGAGGCACGACCTACCTTTCACAAAACCGTGCTGACTATCGCAAATGAACTTATTCTTTTCAAGATGATTATAAATCCTGTCTCTTATAACCTTTTCCAACATTTTACCCACAACCGAAGTAAGGCTCACAGGTCTATAATTACCAGGGCTGTCTCTACTCCCCTTCTTGAACAAGGGGACAACATTTGCTATCCTCCAGTCTTCCGGCACTACTCCTGTCGACAATGACGACATAAAGATCAACAACAACGGCTCTGCAATCTCCTCCCTGGCTTCCCAGAGAATCCTAGGATAAATCCCATCTGGCCCAGGGGACTTATCTATTTTCACTCTTTCCAAAATTGCTAACACCTCCTCCTTGTGAATCTCAATCCCATCTAGCCTAGTAGGCTGTATCTCAGTAATCTCCTCGGGAACATTTTCTTTTTCTACTGTAAATACTGACGAAAAATATTCATTTAACGCTTCCCCTATCTCCTCTGATTCCACACACATCTTCCCACGACTATCCTTGATTGGCCCTGTTCTAACTCTTATCATTCGTTTATTCCTGATATACCTATAGAAAGCCTTAGGTTTTTCTTTGATCCTATCCGCCAATGACTTCTCGTGTCCTCTCCTTGCTCTTCTTAGCCCTCCCTTTAGATCCTTCCTGGCTAGCTTGTAACTCTCAAGCGCCCTAACTGAGCCTTCACGTCTCATCCTAACATAAGCCGCCCTCTTCCTCTTGACAAGCGCTTCAACTTCTTGAGTAAACCACGGCTCCCTCGCTCGACAACTTCCTCCCTGCCTGACAGGTACATACTTATCAAGGACACGCATTAGCTGCTCCTTGAATAAGCTCCACATTTCGTTTGTGCCCATCCCCTGCAGTTTCCTTCCCCATCCTACACATCCTAAATCTTGCCTAATCGCGTCATAATTTCCTTTCCCCCAGCTATAATTCTTGCCCTGCGGTATATACCTGTCCCTGCCCATCGCTAAGGTAAACCTAACCGAATTGTGATCACTATCGCCAAAGTGCTCACCTACATCTAAATCGAACACCTGGCCGCGTTCATTACCCAGTACCAAATCCAATGTGGCATCGCCCCTGGTTGGCCTGTCCACATACTGTGTCAGAAAACCCTCCTGCACACACTGGACAAAAACTGACCCATCTAAAGTACTCGAACTATAGTATTTCCAGTCAATATTTGGAAAGTTAAAGTCCCCCATAACCAATACCCTGTTACTCTCGCTCCTGTCGAGAATCATCTTCGCTATCCTTTCCTCTACATCTCTGGAACTATTCGGAGGTCTATAGAAAACTCCCAACAGGGTGACCTCTCCTCTCCTGTTTCTAACCACGGCCCATACTACCTCAGTAGACGAGTCCTCAAACGTCCTTTCTGCCGCTGTAATACTTTCCTTGATTAACAATGCCACACCCACCCCCTCTTTTACCCTCTTCTCTGTTCTTACTGAAACATCTAAATCCCGGAACCTGCAACATCCATTCCTGCCCCTGCTCTACCCATGCCTCTGAAATGGCCACCACATCAGGATTTCATTTTTACTCTGACTATCACGTGGCACTGGTAGTAATCCTGAGCCTCTGAGGTCCTACTTTTTAACTTGGCTCCTAACTCCCTAAACTCTGCTTGTAGGACCTCATCCCGTTTTTTACCTATATCATTAGTGCCTATGTGCACAATGACAACTGGCTGTTCACCCTCCCCCTTTAGAATGTTCTGCAGCCGATCTGAGACGTCCCTGACCCGTGCACCTGGGAGGCAACATACCATTCGGGAGCCTCGTTTTCGACCACAGAACCGCCAATCTACTCCCCTTACAATCGAATCCCCTACGACTATAGCCCTTCCACTCTTTTTCCCGCCCTTCTGAACAGCAGAGCCAGCCACGGTGCCATGGACCTGGCGACTGCTGCCTTCCCCTGGTGAGCCATCTCCCTCAACAGTATCCAAAACGGTATACTTGTTTTGGAGGGAGATGACCGCAGGGGACTCCTGCGCTGCCTTCCTGCTCTTTCTCTGCCTTTTGGTCACCCATTCCCTTTCTCCCTCAGCAATCCTAATCTGCGGTGTGACCAATTTACTAAACGTGCTATCCACGACCTCCTCAGCATCGCGCATGCTCCAAAGTGAGTCCATCCGCAGCTCGAGAGCCGTCATGCGGTCTAACAAGAGCTGCAGTTGGACACACTTCCTGCACGTGAAGGAGTCAGGGTCATCAGCCATGTCCCTGAGCTCCCACATTGAGCAAGAGGAGCATGATACGGGTCTGAGATCTCCTGCCATTTTTAATCTTAAGTTTAAACATAGTTGAATGAAAAAGGAACGAAAAGTTTTTACCAATCACAATAAAACCAGAGAAATCGAAAAAGCCTAACCTTATAAACACCCCACCGAGTCCTTTTTTTTTGTTTAGAGGAGGAGGGCGGGTGGGAGACACTACAAGTGTGGTGTCTCGGGTTCAGAAACCGCCCAAATATATAGTGTTTTACTTACCCAGCAGCCCCCTGGCCTTCGCCGAAAAACAAAAGGAAATTAAATTTACTTTCAAACTGACCTTCCCAGCTGCTTACTCGCTCACACTCTGCTCCCGAAAAAGCTGCTGCAATGAAAGAAAAGTTATTTTAAACCGCCCAAATATATAGTGTTTTACTTACCCAGCAGCCGCCTGGCCTCTGCCGAAAAACAAAAGGAAATTAACTTTACTTTCAAACTAACCTTCCCAGCTGCTCACTCGCTCACACTCTGCTCCCGAAAAAGCTGCTGCAATGAAAGGAAAGTTATTTTTAACCGCCCAAATATATAGTGTTTTACTTACCCAGCAGCCCCCTGGCCTCCGCCGAAAAACAAAAGGAAATTAAATTTACTTTCAAACTGACCTTCCCAGCTGCTCACTCGCTCACACTCTGCTCCCGAAAAAGCTGCTGCACTGAAAGGAAAGTTATTTTAAACCGCCCAAATATATAGTGTTTTACTTACCCGGCAGCCCCCTGGCGTCCGCCGAAAAACAAAAGTAAATTAAATTTACTTTCAAACTGACCTTCCCAGCTGCTCACTCGCTCACACTCTGCTCCCGAAAAAGCTGCTGCACTGAAAGGAAAGTTATTTTAAACCGCCCAAATATATCGTGTTTTACTTACTCTGCAGCCCCCTGGCCTCCGCCGAAAAACAAAAGGAAATTAAATTTACTTTCAAACTGACCTTCCCAGCTGCTCACTCGCTCACACTCTGCTCCCGAAAAAGCTGCTGCAATGAAAGGAAAGTTATTTTAAACCGCCCAAATATATAGTGTTTTACTTACCCAGCAGCCCCCTGGCCTCCGCCGAAAAGCAAAAGGAAATTACATTTACTTTCAAACTGACCTTCCCAGCTGCTCACTCGCTCACACTCTGCTCCCGAAAAAGCTGCTGCACTGAAAGGAAAGTTATTTTAAACCGCCCAAATATATAGTGTTTTACTTACCCAGCAGCCCCCTGGCCTCCGCCGAAAAACAAAAGGAAATTAAATTTACTTTCAAACTGACCTTCCCAGCTGCTCACTCGCTCACACTCTGCTCCCGAAAAAGCTGCTGCAATGAAAGGAAAGTTATTTTAAACCGCCCAAATATATAGTGTTTTACTTACCCAGCAGCCCCCTGGCCTCCGCCGAAAAACAAAAGGAAATTAAATTTACTTTCAAACTGACCTTCCCAGCTGCTCACTCGCTCACACTCTGCTCCCGAAAAAGCTGCTGCACTGAAAGGAAAGTTATTTTAAACCGCCCAAATATATAGTGTTTTACTTCCCCAGCAGCCCCCTGGCCTCCGCCGAAAAACAAAAGGAAATTAAATTTACTTTCAAACTGACCTTCCCAGCTGCTCACTCGCTCACACTCTGCTCCCGAAAAATCTGCTGCACTGAAATCACAGACCTCAGTTTTACTGTAAATACCCTTGCAGATATATCACTGATGTCACTTGGACTGTAACTACCCTTCCACGTTTATCACTGACCTCAAATTTACAGTAACTACCCGTCCACATATATCGCTGACCACACTTGTACTGTAATTACCCACCCAGTTGGATCACTGACCTCACTTGTCCTATTACTGCCCATGCAGATATATCGCTGACTTCACTTGTAATGTAACTACCCATCCAAATATATCACTGACCTCACTTGTACTGTACCTACACATCCTGATATGTCACTGACCTCACTTGTACTGTAACTACCCATCTACATATATCACTGACCTAACTTGTACTGTAACCACCCATCCAGTTACATCACTGACCTCACTTGTCCTGTAACCACCCATGCAGATATATCACTGACCTCACTTGCACAGGAACTACCCATCCAGATATATCAGTGGCATCACTTTTACTGTTGCCACCCATCCAGATATATCTCTGACCTCACTTGTACTGTAACTACCCATCCAGATATATCACTGACCTCACTTGCACTGTAACTACCCATCCAGATATATCACTGACCTCACTTGTACTGTCACTACACATCCAGATATATCACTGACTTCACTTGTACTGTCACTACACATCCTGTTATATCACTGACCTCACTTTTACTGTAACTACCCATCCAGATATATCGCTGACCTCACTTGTACTGTAACTCCCCACCCAGTTGTATCACTAACCTCACTTTTAATGTAATAAATCATCCAGATAGATCACTTCTCTCTCTTGCCCATCCAGAAATATCACGGACCTCACTTGTCCTTTAAATAGTCATTCAGCTACATCACTGACCTCACTTGTACTGTAACTACTCATCCGGATATATCACTGACATCACTTATACTGTAACGACTCATCCAGATATATCACTGACATCATTTGGACTGTAACTACCCATCAAGATATGTCACTGACCTCAGTTGCACATTAACTACCCATCCACATATTTCACTGACCTCACATTTACCATAACTACCTATCCAGATATCTCACTGACCTCACTTGTACTGTAACTACCCTTCCAAACAGAGCACTGACCTCACTTGTACTGTAAATACCCATCCAGATATATCACTGACCTCACTTGTACAGGAACTACCCAAAGAGATATCACTGGCATCACTTTTACTGTTGCCACCCATCCAGATATATCTCTGACCTCACTTGTACTGTAACTACCCATCCGGATATATCACTGACCTCACTTGCACTGCAACTACCCATCCAGATATATCACTGACCTCACTTGTACTTTAACTACACATCCTGATATATCACTGACATCACTTGTACTGTAACTACACATCCTGATATATCACTGACCTCACTTGTACTGTAACTACCCATCCGGATATATCACTGACCTCACTTGCACTGTAACTACCCATCCAGATATATCACTAACCTCACTTGTACTTTAACTACGCATCCTGATATATCACTGACCTCACTTGTACTGTAACTACACATCCTGATATATCACTGACCTCACTTGTACTGTAACTACCCATCCACATAAATCACTGACCTCACATTTACAGTAACTACCCATCCACATATATCGCTGACCTCACTTGTACTGTAACTCCCCACCCAGTTATATCACTGACCACACTTTTAATGTATTTAACCATCCAGATAGATCACTTCTCTCTCTTGCACTGGAACTGCCCATCCAGAAATATCACGGACCTCACTTGTCCTTTAAATAGTCATTCAGCTACATCACTGACCTCACTTGCACTGCAACTACTCATCCAGATATATCACTGACATCACTTATACTGTGACGACCCATCCAGATATATCACTGACAACATTTCTACTGTACCTACCCATCAAGATATGTCACTGACCTCACTTGCACTTTAACTACCCATCCACATATTTCACTGACCTCACATTTACCATAACTACCTATCCCGATATCTCACCGACTTCACTTGCACTGGAACTACCCTTCCAAACAGATCACTGAACTCACTGGCACTGCAACCACCCATCCAGAAATGTCGCTGTCCTTACTTCTACTGGAAACACCCATCCAGATATATCACTGACTTCACTTGTACTGTCACTACCCATCCAGATATATCACTGAACTCACTTGTACTGTAAGTACTCATCCAGATATATCACTGACCTCACTTGTACTGTTACTACCCATGCAGATATAGCGCTGACTTCACTTGTACTGTAACTACCCATCCAGATATAGCACTGACCTCACTTGTACTGTTACTACCCATGCAGATATATCGCTGACTTCACTTGTACTGTAACTACCCATCCAGATATAGCACTGACCTCACTTGTACTGTCACTACCCAACCAGATATATCACTGACCTCACTTGTACTGTAACTGCACAACCTGATATATCACTGACCTCACTTGTACTGTAACTACCCATACAGATATATCACTGATGTCACTTGTACTGCAACTACCCATCCACATATACATCTGACCTCACATTTACCATAACTACCCATCCACATATCTCGCTGACCTCACTTGTACTGTAACTCCCCACCCAGTTATATCACTGACCACTCTTTTAATGTAATTAACCATCCAGATAGATCACTGACCTCTCGTGCACTTGAACTACCCAAGCAGATATATCACGGACCTCACTTGTGCTTTAACTAGCCATTCAGCTACATCACTGACCTCACTTGTACTGTAACTACCCATCCAGATATATCACTGGCATCATTTGTACTGTAACTACCCATCAAGATATGACACTGACCTCACTTGCACTATCACTTCCCATCGACATATTTCCCTGACCTCACATATACCATAACTACCTATCCAGATATCTCACTGAACTCACTTGTACTGTAACTACCCTTCGAAACAGATCACTGACCTCTCGTTTACTGCAACTAACCATTCATCTTGATCACTGCCCTCACTTGTACTGTAACCACCAATCCAGATATATCACTGACCTCACTTGCACTGTAACTACCCATCCAGATATATCACCGATCTCACTTGGACTGTAACCAACCATACAGATATATCACTGACCTCACTTGTACTGTAACTACCCTTCGAAACAGATCACTGACCTCACGTTTACTGCAACTAACCATTCATCTTGATCACTGCCCTCACTTGTACTGTAACCACCAATCCAGATAAATCACTGACCTCACTTGCACTGTAACTACCCATCCAGATATATCACCGATTTCACTTGTACTGTAACCAACCATACAGATATATCACTGACCTCACTTGCACTGTAACTACCCATCCAGAGAGATCACTGACCTCACTTGTACTGTAACTACACAGCCTGACATATCACTGATCTCACTTGGACTGTAACTGCGCATTCAGCTTTATCACTGACCTCATTTGTACTGTAACTACCCATCGAGATATATCACTGACCTCACTTGTTCTGTAACTACGCATTCAGCTTTATCACTGACCTCATTTGTACTGTAACTACCCATCCAGATATATCAATGACCTCACTTGTATTGTAACTTCCGATCCAGATATATAACTGACCTCACTTGTACTGTAACTACCCATTCAGCTGTGTCACTGACCGCACTTATACCGTAACTATCCATTCATCAATATCCCTGACCGCACATGTACTATAACGACTCATTCAGCGATATCACTGACTTGAGTTGGACAGTAAATACCCATCCAGGTATATCAGTGACCTCACTTGTACTTTAACTAACCATTCATCTTGATCACTGACCTCACTTGTTCTGTTACCACCAATCCAGATATATCATTGACATCACTTGTACTGTAACTACCCATCCAGATATATCACAGACCTCAGTTGTACTGTAACTACCCTTTCAGATATATCACTGATGTCACTTGTACTGTAAATACCCATCCACCTTTATCACTGGCCTCACATTTACAGTCACTACCCATCCACATATATCGCTGACCTCACTTGCACTGTCACTCCCCATCCAGTTATATCAATGACCTCACTTGTATTGTAATTTCCGATCCAGATATACAACTGACCTCACTTGTCCTGCAACTACCCATCCAGATATATCACTGACCTCACTTGTACTGTAATTACCCTTCCAGATGGATCACTGACGTCACTTGTACTATTACTACCCATCCAGATATATCATTGAACTCACTTGTACTGTAACTACCCATCCAGATATATCACTGACCTCACTTGAACTGTAACTACCCATCCAGCTATATGACTGGCCTCACTTGTATTGTAACTACCCATCCAGATATATCATTGAACTCACTTGTACTGTAACTACCCATCCAGATATATCACTGACCTCACTTGTACTGCAACTACCCATTCAGCTATATCAATGACCTCACTTGTATTGTAATTTCCGATCCAGATATACAACTGACCTCACTTGGACTGTAACTACCCATCCAGATATATCACTGACCTCACTTGTACTGTAACTACCCATTCAGATGTATCACTGTCCGCACTTATACCGTAACTATCCATTCAGCTATATCCCTGACCGCACATGTACTCTAAATACCCATCCAGCTTTATCAGTGACCTCACTTGTACTGGAACTACCCATCCAGATATATCCATGACCTCATTTGTACTGTAACCAAACATCCAGATAAATCACTGACCTCACTTGTACTGTAACTACCCATCCAGATATATCACTGACCTCACTTGTACTGTAACTACCCCTCCAGATATATCACTGACCTCACTTGTACTGGAACTACCCATCTAGAGATCTCACTGACCTCACTTGTACTGTCACGACCCACCCAGATATGTCACTGACCTCACTTGTACTTTTCCTACCCATCCAGATATATCACTGACCTCGCTTGTACTTTTACTACCCATCCAGATATATCACTGACCTCACTTGCATTGTCACTACACTTCCAGATATGTCAATGACCTCACTTGAACTGTAACTACCCACCCATATATATCACTGACCTCACTTGTACTGGAACTACCCATCCAGATATATCACTGAACTCACTTGTATTGTATCTACCCATCCAGATATATCACTAAACTCACTTCTTTTGTAACTAGGCATCAAGATATATCGAAGACCTCACCTGTACTGGAACCACGCATCCAGCTATATCAATGATCTCTACTTGGACTGCAACCAACCACACAGATATATCACTGACCTCACTTGTACAGTAACTACCATCCAGACAGATCACTGACCTCACTTGCACTGTAACTATCCATCCAGAAATATCGCTGTCCTTACTTGTCCTGTAAAAATCCATCCAGATATATCACTGACTTCACCAATACAGCCACTACCCATTCAGATATATCACTGACATCACTTGTGCTGTAACTACTCATCCAGATATATCACTGACCTCACTTGTACTATAACTACCCATCCAGATATATCACTGACCTCACTTGTACTATAACTACCCATCCAGATATATCACTGACCTCACTTGTACTATAACTACCCATCCAGATATATCACTGACCTCACTTGTACTATAACTACCCATCCAGATATATCACTGACCTCACTTGTACTATAACTACCCATCCAGATATATCACTGACCTCACTTGTACTATAACTACCCATCCAGATATATCACTGACCTCACTTGTACTATAACTACCCATCCAGATATATCACTGACCTCACTTGTACTATAACTACCCATCCAGACATATCACTGACCTCACTTGTACTGTAACTACCCATCCAGATATCTCCATGACCTCATTTGTACTGTAACCGACCATCCAGACATATCACTGACCTCACTTGTACTCTAACTACCCATCCAGATATATCAGTGACCTCACATATACTGTAACTACCCAACGAGATATTTCATGGGCCTCACTTGTACTGTAACTATCCATCCTGATAGATCAGTGACCTCACTTGAACTGTAACTTCCCATCCAGATATGTCGCTGACTTCACTTGTACTGTAACTACCCATCCAGATATATCACTGAACTCACTTGTACTGTAACTACCCGTCCGGATATATCACTGACCCTACTTGTACTGTAACTACACAGCCTGATATATCACTGATCTCTCTTTTATTGAAACTACCCATCCAGATAGATCAGGGACCTCACTTGTCCTATAACTAGCCATTCAGCTATGTCACTGACCTGACTTGTACTGTACGTACACATACAGATAGATCATTGATGTCACTTGTACTGTCACTAACCATCAACATATATATCTGACCTCACATTTACCATAACTACCCATCCACTTATATTGCTGACCTCACTTGTACTGTAACTCCCCATCCAGTTATATCACTGACCACACTTTTATTGAAACTACCCATCCAGATAGATCAGGGACCTCACTTGTCCTGTTACTAGCCATTCAGCTATATCACTGACCTGACTTGTACTGTTAGTACACGTACAGATAGATCACTGACCTCACTTGTACTATAACTACCCATCCAGATATATCACTGACCTCATTGCACTGTAACTAGCCATCCAGATATTTCACTGACCTCACTTGTACTGTTACTTCCCATCCAGATATATCACTGACCTCACTAGTCCTGTAACTACCCTTCCAGACAGATCACTGACTACACTTGCACTGTAACTACACATCCAGATATATATCACTGACCTCACTTGTCCTGTAACTACCCATCCAGATATATCACTGACATCACTTGTACTGTAACTCCTCATCCGGATATATCACTGACGTCACTTGTACTGTAACTACCCATCCAGATATATCACTGACCTCACTTGTACTTTATCTACCCATCCAGATATATCACTAACCTCACTTCTACTGTAACTAGCCATCAAGATATATCGAAGAGCTCACTTGTACTGGAACCACCCATCCAGATATATCACTGATCTCACTTTTACTGTAACCAACCATACAGATATATCGCTGACCTCACTTGTACTGTAACTACCCAGACAGATATATCACTGAACTCACTTGTACTGTAACTACCCATCCAAACAGATCAATGACCTCACTTGCACTGTAACTGCCCATCCAGAAATGTCGCTGTCCTTACTTGTACTGTAAAAACCCATTCAGATATATCACTGACATCACATGTACAGCAACTACCCATCCAGATATATCACTGACCTCACTTGTGCTGTAACTAATCATCCAGATATATCACTGACTTCACTTGTCCTGCAACTACACATCCAGATATATCGCTGACCTCACTTGTACTGTAACTACCCAGACAGATATATCACTGATGTCACTTGTACTGTAACTACTCTTCCACATATATATCAGACCTCACATTTACCATAACTATCCATCCACTTATATCACTGACCTCACTTGTACTGTAACTCCCCATCCAGTGATATCACTGACCACACTTTTACTGTAATTACCCATCCAAATAGATCACTGACCTCTCCTTTACTGGAACTACCCATCCAGATATTTCACTGTCCTCACTTGTACTGTAACTACACATCCGGATATATCACTGACTTCACTTGTACTGCAACTACCAATCCAGATATATCACTGACCTCTTTTGTACTGGAACTACCCATCCAGGTATATCGCTTACCTCACCTGTACTGTCACGACCCATCCTATATATAACTGACCTCACTTGAGCTGCAAATAGCCTTCCAGAAATATCGCTGACCTCACTTGTACTTTAAATACCCATTCAGCTGCATCAGTGACGGAACTTGGACTGTAACAACCCATTCAGCTATCCCACTGCCTGCTCTTGTACTGTACCTACCCTTTCAGCTGTACCACTGAGCTCACTTGTACTGTAACTACCCATCCAGATATATCAGTGACCTCACTTGTACTGTTAGTACCCGTTCCGGTTTATCACTGACCTCACTTGAACTGTAACTAGCCATCCTGATATATCACTGGCCTCACTTCTACTGTAACTACCAATCCTGATATATCAATGACCTCTCCTGTACTGTTACAACCCATCCAGATATTTCACTGACCTCACTTGTACTATAACTACCCATCCAGATATATCTCTAACCTCACTTGTACTGTAACTGCCCATCCAGATATATCCCTGACATTGCTTGTCCTGTAACTAACCATCCAGATATATCACTGACTTCACTTGTACTGTAACTACCCATCCAGATATATCACTGACCACACTTGCACTGTAGCTACCCATCCAGATATATCGCTCACCTCACTTGTACTGCAACTACCCATTCTGTATATAACTGACCTCACTTGAACTGTAACTACCCATCCAGATATATCGCTGACCTCCCTTGTACTGTAACAATCCATCCAGATATGCCACTGTCCTTACTTGTACTGCAAACACCCTTCCAGATATATCACTGACCTCACTTGTACTGTAACTACTCATCCAGATACATCACTGACCTCAATTCTACTGTAACTACCCATCCTGATAGATCACTGACCTCACTTGTACTGTAACTACCCAACCAGATAGATCACTGACCTCACTTGTACTGTAACTATCCATCCAGATATGTCACTGTGCTTATTTTTACTGTAAACACCCATCCAGATATATCACGAACCTCACTTGTAATGTAACTACTCATCCAGATACATCACTGACCTCTTTTGTCCTGCAACTACCCATGCAGATATATCGCTGACCTCACTTGTACTGTAACTACCCATCCAGCTATATCACTGACCTCAATTGTACTGTAACTACCCATCCTGATATGTCACTGACCTCACTTGCACTGTAGCTACCCATCCAGATATATCGCTCACCTCACTTGTACTGCAACTACCCATTCTGTATATAACTGACCTCACTTGAACTGTAACTACCCATCCAGATATATCGCTGACCTCCCTTGTACTGCAACTACCCATCCCATATATCATGGACCTCACTTGTCCTGTAACTACCCATTCAGCTATAGCACTGTCCGCTCTTGTGCTGTAACTAAACATTCAGCTTTATCACTAACCTCACTTGTACTGTAACTAACCATCCTGATGTATAACTGACCTCACTTGTACTGGAACTACCCATCCAGATATATCAAAGACCTCACTTGTACTGTAGCTACCCATCCACATATATCGATGACCTCATTTGTACTGTAACCACCCATCCATTTATATCACTGACCTCACTTGTACTGCAACTACCCATCCAGATATATCACTGACCTCACTTGTTCTGGAACTACCCATCCAGATATATCACTGACCTCACTTGTACTGTAACTACCCATCCAGATGTATGACTGACCTAATTGTTACTGTAACCACCCATCCAGATATATCACTGACCTCATGTATCCTGTTACTAACCATCCAGATGTCTCACTGACATCACTTGGACTGCAACCACCCATCCAGATATATCACTGACCACACTTGTACTGTAACTACCCATCCAGATATATCAGTGACTTCACTTGTACTGTTGGTACCCGTTCCGCTTTATCACTGACCTCACTTCTACTGTAACTACCCATCCTGATATATCACTGACCTCACTTCTCCTGTAACTGCACATCCTGATATATCACTGACCTCACTTGTACTGTAGCTACCCATCCAGATATATCGATGACCTCATTTGTACTGTAACCACCCATCCATTTATATCACTGACCTAACTTGTACTGCAACTACCGATCCAGATATATCACTGACCTCACTTGTTCTGGAACTACCCATCCAGCTATATCACTAACCTCACTTGTACTGTAACTACCCATCCAGATGTATGACTGACCTCATTGTTACTGTAACCACCCATCCAGATATATCACTGACCTCACGTATCCTGTTACTACCCATCCAGATGTATCACTGACATCACTTGGACTGCAACCACCCATCCAGATATATCACTGACCACACTTGTACTGTAACTACCCATCCTGATATATCACTGACCTCACTTGTACTGTAACTACCCATCCAGCTATATGACTGACCTCACTTGTATTGTAACTACCCATCCAGATATATCATTGAACTCTCTTGTACTGTAACTACCCATCCTGATATATCACTGACCTCACTTGTACTGGAACTGCCCATCCAGCTATATCACTGACCTTACTTTTTTTGTAACTAACCATCCAGATATATCACTGAGCTCACTTGTTCTGTAACTACACATACTGATATATCACTGACCTCAATTGTCCTATAACTACCCATCCAGATATATCACTAATCTCACTTGTACTGTAACTACCCATCCAGATATATCACTGACCTTAAATGTACTCTTTTTACCCATCCAGATATATCACTGACCTCACTTGACATGTAACAAACCATTAAGATATATCACTGACCTCTCTTGCACTGTAACTACCCATTCAGATATATCACTGATCTCACTTGTACTGTAACTACCCATCCAGATATATCACTGACCTTAAATGTACTGTTTTTACTCATCCAGATATATCACTGACCTCACTTGACCTGTAACAACCCATCAAGATATATCACTGACCTCTCTTGCACTGTAACTACCCATCCAGATATATCACTGACCTCTCTTGCACTGTAACTACCCATCTAGATTTATCTATTACTTCACTTGTACAGTAACCAACCATCCAGATAAAACACTGACCTCACTTGTTCCGTAACTAGCCATGCAGATATATCACTGAGCTCACTTGTACTCCATCTACCCATCAGGATATTTCACTGACCACGGTTCTACTGTAACTACCCATCCAGATAGATCACTGACCTCACTTGTACTGTAACAATCCATCCAGATATGCCACTGTCCTTACTTGTAATGTAAACACCCTTCCAGATACATCACTGACCTCACTTGTACTGTAACTACTCATCCAGATACATCACTGACCTTACTTGTACTGCAACTACCCATGCAGATATATCGCTGATCTCACTTGTACTGTAACTACCCATTCAGCTATATCACTGACCTCAATTGTACTGTAACTACCCTTCCAGTTAGATCACTGACCTCACTTGTACTGTAACTATCCATCCAGATATGTCACTGTGCTTATTTTTACTGTAAACACCCATCCAGATATATCACGAACCTCACTTGTAATGTAACTACCCATCCAGATATATCACTGACCTCACTTGTACCGTCCCCACTCATCCAGATATATCACTGACCTTCCTTGTACTGTAACTGTCCATGCAGATATATCATTGACCTCTCTTGCACTGTAACTACCCATCCAGATATATCACTGACCTCTCTTGCACTGTAACTACCCATCAAGACTTATCTATTACTTCACTTGTACAGTAACCAACCATCCAGATAAAACACTGACCTCACTTGTTCCGGAACTAGCCATGCAGATATATCACTGAGCACACTTGGACATCCATCTACCCATCAAGATATTTCACTGACCACGGTTCTACTGTAACTACTCATCCAGATAGATCACTGACCTCACTTGTACTGTAACAATCCATCCAGATATGCCACTGTCCTTACTTGTACTGCAAACACCCTTCCAGATATATCACTGACCTCACTTGTACTGTAACTGCTCATCCAGATACATCACTGACCTCACTTGTACTGCAACTACCCATGCAGATATATCGCTGACCTCACTTGTACTGTAACTACCCATCCAGCTATATCACTGACCTCAATTGTACTGTAACTACCCATCTTGATATATCACTGACCTCACTTGTACTGTAACTACCCATCCAGATAGATCACTGACCTCACTTGTACTGCAACTACCCATCCAGATATATCACTGACCTCACTTGTTCTGGAACTACCCATCCAGATATATCACTGACCTCACTTGTACTGTAACTACCCATCCAGATGTATGACTGACCTAATTGTTACTGTAACCACCCATCCAGATATATCACTGACCTCACGTATCCTGTTACTAACCATCCAGATGTCTCACTGACATCACTTGGACTGCAACCACCCAACCAGATATATCACTGACCACACTTGTACTGTAACTACCCATCCAGATATATCAGTGACTTCACTTGTACTGTTGGTACCCGTTCCGCTTTATCACTGACCTCACTTCTACTGTAACTACCCATCCTGATATATCACTGACCTCACTTCTACTGTAACTACCCATCCTGATATATCACTGACCTCACTTGTACTGTAGCTACCCATCCAGATATATCGATGACCTCATTTGTACTGTAACCACCCATCCATTTATATCACTGACCTCACTTGTACTGCAACTACCCATCCAGATATATCACTGACCTCACTTGTTCTGGAGCTACCCATCCAGATATATCACTGACCTCACTTGTACTGTAACTACCCATCCAGATGTATGACTGACCTCATTGTTACTGTAACCACCCATCCAGATATATCACTGACCTCACGTATCCTGTTACTACCCATCCAGATGTATCACTGACATCACTTGGACTGCAACCACCCATCCAGATATATCACTGACCACACTTGTACTGTAACTACCCATCCAGATATATCAGTGACTTCACTTGTACTGTTGGTACCCGTTCCGCTTTATCACTGACCTCGCTTCTACTGTAACTACCCATCCTGATATATCACTGACCTCACTTCTACTGTTACTACCCATCCTGATATATCACTGACCTCACTTGTACTGTAACTACCCATCCAGCTATATGACTGACCTCACTTGTATTGTAACTACCCATCCAGATATATCATTGAACTCTCTTGTACTGTAACTACCCATCCTGATATATCACTGACCTCACTTGTACTGGAACTGCCCATCCAGCTATATCACTGACCTTACTTTTTTTGTAACTAACCATCCAGATATATCACTGAGCTCACTTGTTCTGTAACTACACATACTGATATATCACTGACCTCAATTGTCCTATAACTACCCATCCAGATATATCACTAATCTCACTTGTACTGTAACTACCCATCCAGATATATCACTGACCTTAAATGTACTCTTTTTACCCATCCAGATATATCACTGACCTCACTTGACATGTAACAAACCATTAAGATATATCACTGACCTCTCTTGCACTGTAACTACCCATTCAGATATATCACTGATCTCACTTGTACTGTAACTACCCATCCAGATATATCACTGACCTTAAATGTACTGTTTTTACTCATCCAGATATATCACTGACCTCACTTGACCTGTAACAACGCATCAAGATATATCACTGACCTCTCTTGCACTGTAACTACCCATCCAGATATATCACTGACCTCTCTTGCACTGTAACTACCCATCAAGATTTATCTATTACTTCACTTGTACAGTAACCAACCATCCAGATAAAACACTGACCTCACTTGTTCCGGAACTAGCCATGCAGATATATCACTGAGCACACTTGGACATCCATCTACCCATCAAGATATTTCACTGACCACGGTTCTACTGTAACTACCCATCCAGATAGATCACTGACCTCACTTGTACTGTAACAATCCATCCAGATATGCCACTGTCCTTACTTGTACTGCAAACACCCTTCCAGATATATCACTGACCTCACTTGTACTGTAACTGCTCATCCAGATACATCACTGACCTCTCTTGTACTGCAACTACCCATGCAGATATATCGCTGACCTCACTTGTACTGTAACTACCCATCCAGCTATATCACTGACCTCAATTGTACTGTAACTACCCATCTTGATATATCACTGACCTCACTTGTACTGTAACTACCCATCCAGATAGATCACTGACCTCACTTGTACTGCAACTACCCATCCAGATATATCACTGACCTCACTTGTTCTGGAACTACCCATCCAGATATATCACTGACCTCACTTGTACTGTAACTACCCATCCAGATATATCATTGAACTCTCTTGTACTGTAACTACCCATCCTGATATATCACTGACCTCACTTGTACTGGAACTGCCCATCCAGCTATATCACTGACCTTACTTTTTTTGTAACTAACCATCCAGATATATCACTGAGCTCACTTGTTCTGTAACTACACATACTGATATATCACTGACCTCAATTGTCCTATAACTACCCATCCAGATATATCACTAATCTCACTTGTACTGTAACTACCCATCCAGATATATCACTGACCTTAAATGTACTCTTTCTACCCATCCAGATATATCACTGACCTCACTTGACATGTAACAAACCATTAAGATATATCACTGACCTCTCTTGCACTGTAACTACCCATTCAGATATGTCACTGATCTCACTTGTACTGTAACTACCTATCCAGATATATCACTGACCTTAAATGTACTGTTTTTACTCATCCAGATATATCACTGACCTCACTTGATCTGTAACAACCCATCAAGATATATCACTGACCTCTCTTGCACTGTAACTACCCATCCAGATATATCACTGACCTCTCTTGCACTGTAACTACCCATCAAGATTTATCTATTACTTCACTTGTACAGTAACCAACCATCCAGATAAAACACTGACCTCACTTGTTCCGTAACTAGCCATGCAGATATATCACTGAGCTCACTTGTACTCCATCTACCCATCAAGATATTTCACTGACCACGGTTCTACTGTAACTACCCATCCAGATAGATCACTGACCTCACTTGTACTGTAACAATCCATCCAGATATGCCACTGTCCTTACTTGTAATGTAAACACCCTTCCAGATACATCACTGACCTCACTTGTACTGTAACTACTCATCCAGATACATCACTGACCTTACTTGTACTGCAACTACCCATGCAGATATATCGCTGATCTCACTTGTACTGTAACTACCCATCCAGCTATATCACTGACCTCAATTGTACTGTAACTACCCATCCAGATAGATCACTGACCTCACTTGTACTGTAACTATCCATCCAGATATGTCACTGTGCTTATTTTTACTGTAAACACCCATCCAGATATATCACGAACCTCACTTGTAATGTAACTACCCATCCAGATATATCACTGACCTCACTTGTACCGTCACCACTCATCCAGATATATCACTGACCTTCCTTGTACTGTAACTGTCCATGCAGATATATCATTGACCTCTCTTGCACTGTAACTACCCATCCAGATATATCACTGACCTCTCTTGCACTGTAACTACCCATCAAGACTTATCTATTACTTCACTTGTACAGTAACCAACCATCCAGATAAAACACTGACCTCACTTGTTCCGGAACTAGCCATGCAGATATATCACTGAGCACACTTGGACATCCATCTACCCATCAAGATATTTCACTGACCACGGTTCTACTGTAACTACCCATCCAGATAGATCACTGACCTCACTTGTACTGTAACAATCCATCCAGATATGCCACTGTCCTTACTTGTACTGCAAACACCCTTCCAGATATATCACTGACCTCACTTGCACTGTAACTGCTCATCCAGATACATCACTGACCTCACTTGTACTGCAACTACCCATGCAGATATATCGCTGACCTCACTTGTACTGTAACTACCCATCCAGCTATATCACTGACCTCAATTGTACTGTAACTACCCATCTTGATATATCACTGACCTCACTTGTACTGTAACTACCCATCCAGATAGATCACTGACCTCACTTGTACTGTAACTATCCATCCAGATATGTCACTGTGCTTATTTTTACTGTAAACACCCATCCAGATATATCACGAACCTCACTTGTAATGTAACTACCCATCCAGATATATCACTGACCTCACTTGTACCGTCACCACTCATCCAGATATATCACTGACCTTCCTTGTACTGTAACTGTCCATGCAGATATATCATTGACCTCTGTTGTACTGGAACTACCCATCCAGATATATCACTGACCTCTCTTGCACAGTAACAACCCATCCAGATATATCACTGACCTCAATTGTACTGTAACCACCCATCCAGATAAAACACTGCAGTCACTTGTTCTGAAACTAAGTATGCAGATATATCACTGACCTCACTTGCACTCGACCTTCTCTTCCAGATATTTCACTGACCACACTTGTACTGTAAATACCCATCCAGGTAGATCACTGACCTCACTTGTACTGTAACTATCCATCCCGATATGTCGATGTCCTTACTTTTACTGTAAACACCCAACCAGATATATCACTGACAAAGACCAAAGAGCAAGGAAAATTACAGCTCATGAACAGGCCCTTCGGCCCTCCAAGCCTGCGCCGATCCAGTTCCTCAATCTAAAGGCAATCTTAACAAATTAGCCGGTATTAGAGCTCAACATTTTAACAAATCTCTTCAGAAGGTTATTAACGCCAGTGATGTTGGAGTCGGTGGAGTATTACTCCAAGATGATGATTCAGGTTTTGAAAGACCAATTTACTATTTCTCAAAAAACTAGACATACATGAAAAGCAATATTCCACGATGGAAAAAAAAGCATTAGGTCTCCTCTTAGATCTACAACATTAAAAGGTCTATGTGAATAACGACACAAAGATATTTAAATTTACACAGACTGCAATCCACTCACATTCCTGAAAAGTCAAAGTTAAAAATGTCAGACTTTTTCAATGGCGTTTACTCCTCCAACCATTCAACCTAAAAATTATACACATCGTGGAAAAAAAAACAATGCTCTGGATGATGCAGTGACCAGGATGTGAAAAACACTGTATCAACAAAAGCTTGTATCAGACTGAAGGCTGAAAGTCTGAGGAGTGTATGAAATGAATGTGTGTAGTGGTCTGACCCTATATCTTCTTTCTAAACCAAGAAACAAACAAGAATGAAAATGAAATCCAAGGTATTTCATGTTTTCCCTGTTTGGGATGGTGTTACACTCACAGGAAGTGCAGCGATGAAATTACAAAAATAAATGGATGAGTTATAAAAATTAGTAACAATTTAAAAAGGTCCAGTACCTTTTCTTTCAACAAAATGGAGGACAAAGTCACATGACAAGGTCACAGCAGATGTGACGCCACTGTTTAAAAAGGGGGGTAGACAAAAGATTGGGAATTATAGACCGGTTAGCTTAACCTCTGTAGTGGGGAAGATGCTTGAGTCCATTATCAAGGAAGAAATAGCAGGGCATCTCGATAGAAATTGTCCCGTTGGGCAGACGCAGCATGGGTTCATGAAGGGCAGCTCATGCTTGACAAATCGTTTGGAATTCTATGAAGACATTACGAGCAAGATGGACAATGGGGACCCAGTGGATGTGGTGTACCTAGATTTCCAAAAGGCCTTCGACAAGGTGCTGCACAAGAGGCTGCTGCATAAGAAAAGGATGCATGGCGTTAGGGATAAAGTATTGGCATGGATAGAGGATTGGTTGACTAACAGGAAGCAGAGAGTGGGGATAAATGAGTGCTATTCTGGCTGGCAATCAGTCACTAGTGGTGTGCCTCAGGGATCTGGGTTGGGACCGCAATTATTTACGATTTATATAGATGATTTGGAGTTGGGGACCACGTGTACGGTGTCACAGTTTGCAGATGACACTAAGATGAGTGGCAGAGCAAAGTGTGCATATGACTGTGAAACTTTGCAGAGGAACATAGATACATTGAGTGAGTGGGCAAAGGTCTGGCAGATGGAATACAATGTTAATAAATGTGAAGTCATTCATTTCGGTAGGAGTAACGGTAAAAAGGATTATTACTTGAATGGTAAAATGTTGCAGCATGCTGCTATGCAGAGGGACCTGGGTGTCCTTGTGCATGAATCGCAGAAGGTTGGTCTGCAGGTACAGCAAGTAATTAGGAAGGCAAATGGAATTTTGTCCTTCATTGCTAAAGGGATTGAGTTTAAAAGCAGAGAGGTTATGTTGCAGCTGTATAAGGTACTGGTGAGGCCGCATCTGGAGTACTGTGTGCAGCTTTGGTCTCCTTACTTGAGAAAGGATGTACTGGCACTGGAGGGGGTGCAGAGGAGGTTCACGAGGTTGATTCCGGAGTTGAGGGGGTTGGCTTATGAGGAGAGACTGAGCAGATTGCGATTATATTCATTGGAATTCAGAAGCATGTGGGGGGATCTTATAGAATCGTATAAAATTATGAAGGGAACAGATAAGATACAACTAGAGAGGATGTTTCCACTGGCAGATGAAGCGAGGACAAGAGGGCATAGCCTCAAGATTAGAGGGAGCAGATTTAGTACTGAATTGAGAAGGAACGTCTTCACCCAGAGGGTTGTAAATCTATGGAATTCCTTGTCCAGTGAAGTAGTTGACGCTACATCAGTAAACGTTTTTAAAGCTAGGGTGGACATCTTTTTGAACAATAAAGGAATTAAGGGATATGGTGAGAGAGCGGGTAAGTGGATCTGAGTCCACGAAAAGATCAGCCATGATCTTATTGAATGGCGGAGCAGGCTCGAGGGGCCGGACGGCATACCCCTGCTCCTAGTTCTTATGTTCTCTGTTCTTATGACAATACCATCTCCTGGATGAAAATGCACATCTATGTCTAATGGAACTAAAACCAATTAACACCGTCTGCATTGAAATGAGACAGCTTATCACACATGGATGTGAGTTATACACAAAACAAACTAAAACAAAAGCACTTTCAGACCCGATGAGCTGGATTTTAAGAGCCCGACACCGCTCCCAGCGGTGGCTAAAAAATATGGCGGCCCGCATGTGCGGGCGTTGCACTGCCGAGCTGCCACAATCTCCTGCATGGTGGGTCATTTAAATACTCCGGTCGGCCCGCCTGTGTAGGGGTGGGGGGTGGGGAGTGGGCTCTCCGATGCCGGCAATGGTGTCAAATGCCTGTGTCCAGGCGCTATCGCCGTTTTTAAAGGGCAACCAGTCCTGCTGGTTAATTTAAGTTTCTAAACAGATACGCCCACACCCCCTCCCCACAATGTACTGAATAAAATTCTACTACCCCTTTCCCACACCCCAATGACAATACATTTAAGTATCTGCTCCCCCCAAAACACTTACCATACAAAAGGACCTTCCCACGCAACCCCACACCACACTGACTGACTTGACAAAGTTCACTGCTCACACCTTCCCACCATCCCCTTCACTGATGACAATATTTTGACACTGTTTCCCCCCACCACTCCCCCCCAGCACACTAAAAATCTTATGTTCCCACCTTCCCCACCAGTGTCCCGCCAGCTTTTCCCAGACGGGGAAGTGAAGACACAGAAGTGCCGGCTGCTGGTCTGAAGATCACGGTGGGCCTGTAAGATGGCATTTAAGTATATTTTCATGTATTCATTTTATTCATTAACATATTTATACGAAGGTCCTTATCCCAGCAGCGGGAGTGCTGTCACTAAACCTTGCTGCCGCTAAGAGGATCAGGCCCAGCCCTCCCGGCGTCAGGTTGCGTGGCGAGCTGCTGCCAGATATATCTTCCAACTTCCTCTCCACGGAGCCCAATGTTGGGGGCCCTGTAAAATCCAGCTGTACGTCTCCAGCTGCCCTTCCCTTACCACATTAGAGTGTGAACAGCTCCCAGCTTATCAAAGTGGACAGCCATCAAAGCTATTGTACAGCCCATCACAAACTGAAACTTCAAAAGCCATATTGAATTCCAGCTTAACGTTGAGAGAGAGAGTGAGATCAGTTAAAGCGAACATGGTTGAACCCTGCTGAGACAAGTTGGCAACCAACTGCAGCAGATAACTTAAGAGACTGCCTTGTAAACAACTCCTCCACTTTTGAAAACTGAACTAAGAAATATCCGCACTCTTTTCAAATTCTACTGGACTGTCAGAAGACTTCAGCAACCCAGCAAATACAAGACACCAATAAACAGGCTTGCAACTTTAAAATTCACCTTTCGAGGGGATCCCAGAGGTTTTTCCTGAAACAGCAAACTTGTGTACTTTGATCTCTTGATGCCTCTTACCCTTTACCTTCTATCTATCTGTTCTTGAGTGTGCATGTGAGAGTGAATGTGCACGTGGGTGGTGTTTCGAACATTTCAGGTGATGATTATTCTTCAATAAATATTTAATCTTCTATTTTAAACACATGAGAAAACCAGTCACTGTAATGTGGCAAACAAAACCAAGGGGCTGAAACACTAATAACACTATCTGTGGTCAGTTTGGTGTTGAACAGTGGAAATCAGCCACGCTATTTGCCACTTGTCCATAACAAGGATGAGACTGGGGAATTAACATTGGAAAACAAGGAAATGGCAGAGACATTGAACAAGCATTTTGTATCCTGAGTATTGCCGAAAATAGAAACATGTTGTCAAAGTTTTCATCTTGCACTCATCAGGACAATCTGCAAGAATACCAATGTAAGGGAAAATAACAACTGTATACTGTATGAGAAGAGAGTGCTGATTGGTTGGTAAGTGAACATTGTGCCTGTTTCAGCTCGACAAAATAAGTGACAGCCATTCGTTGGTTCATTCCTCAGGACAATTTCTTCACAATCAGAGTCAAGCTGCCTGGTTTAAATTTCAAACAAAGCTTGGCAGTTAACTGTCAGTCACTGTAAACTGGTGCATTCACCATGGTAACACCTCTCCCAGAGTTCACTTGGATGAAGTGACCCAGTGTATTGGAGCCAAAACTTATTTTAAATAACATTACATCACCTCCTGATGACCCGCCACGATCTTTGGCCCAACAGCTGTCACTCCCGCACCTTCAGATCCCCGTTTGTGGAAACGACGCACCACGCTGGTGGGCGGGGTGGGGAGCTAAGTTTATTAGTGTCGGTGGGTGGTGTGGGGGGGGGGGGGGTGGGGTCAAATTAATGTCATGGATGGTGGGAAGGGTTGTAGTTTAAAGTTTGTGCAGTTTTGGGGGGGAGCGAAGGTCAGATGGTAAAGGTAAGTGTTTGGGGGGAGGGTCAAATAATAAATTATTATTGGGTAGGGGAGAGGCGAAAGAAATGTATTTATTTCAGTTAATTAAATCTATCTTTAAATGTTTAAATATGCGAGTAGGGCTGACAGCCCTTGAAAAAGGGCGTCAGCGCCTGCACACAGACAACTGACGCCATTGCCAGGGATGGACAGACCGCCCCCTCAACATGATTGGCTATTTAATTAACCACTTTGCTTAGTATCGCCGCGGCTCCATGACATGCGGCCCACACGGGCGAGCCTCAATTCTTTTTGCTCACCTTCAAAACAGGAAGTGGGCACATAAAATTCAGCCTACACATTACACTTGGTTGGCATCAGGAGACCAGCACAGCCTGACACACATATGTTAGTGTACTCCCATGTAAGTAGCCATTCACAAGGGCTGCAGACCCAGAAGGACAATTGTCCACCTCTGAGGAGGGGGACCAGTCAGAGGATGCACCATCACATGACTATGCTACGCCTTCCACCCACTGCAGATACTTTCTCCTCAGTGAGTAGTCACTCAGCTGTAGAATCAGGGTCACAAGCTGGTGACAGCACACACCAGAGCAGCTGGCTGAAGCAGAGACAGCCGAGGCCTCTGACAGTAGGAGGACTGTGGGTGACCAGGCCCCTGCTGAGCCTCAGGATGATGACAAGCCTCTGGTGTTAGAGGTCTAGAGAGAGATAGGGCCACATCTGGTGGAGATGCCAGAGGTCATGCCCAGCCATGAGTGGACGATGGAGGAGTCCGGCAATGCCATGACAGCTGCCATCTCTCAGGCCAATGAGTGCACCACTTCCTCCATTGAGAGGCTGGCGACCCTCATGGAGAGACAAATCCCACAGAAACACACAGATCTGCACGTCATCACCTTGGCCATGAGCTCAGTGCAGCAGTGGCAAGGCGAGTGAAGGAAAAGGAGCCCGGAGGCTTCTGCAACTCCTGGTTCTTCGCTGGTGAGCAGTGGGACTCAAAAGAGCATTCAAATGGAGGAGGAGAGGCTACCATCCAAATCTGGAGTTTCCCCTCAGGGCACTCCGATTGTGGCCAATGGCTCCTCAGCCCCACCGCCACTGAGCCCAACTCCAGCAGGCACAACATCCTGAGGAGAGACCTGCACCAGTCCAGGACACCTCCAGGCAGCCAGTGCCTTCCAGGCCTCAGGCAGACAGAGGACACCCGCCAAAATCATCAGGCCAAGGGTCATCCTGATCAGCAGCCTGTCTCCAGCCCAGCTGCTGCCACAGGCATCAAACTGTAGAAACTCTCGGAAATGGATTAAGAAGAGCACATAGCCACACTTTGGGTGTCACGGTGTAGCATATACACTTGTGATAAATAATTAAAAGATCCTTTGTTCAAATCATTCGGCTTCATTGTCTGAAAGCCATGTGCCATTCTGCTTTAATTGTGTGATACTGACCTCCCCCTTTCCCATTAGGTCTATGGCCAATGTGACCACAGCTCTAATTAACATGCCAATGTGATGAGAGCCCTCATTAACATATGGTCTCCCATGGTCACGAGCGCCCATTGCAGTCGATGACAAGAGCGAGACAACAAATGCAAGGGACATGATAGAGTTCAGGTATTAAGGTGAGCCTTTATTTCACTCTCTGAATATACAATAGGATGGCTGTAAATGAGTGGTTATGAGGTTGTCTCTTGCCTCCTTCATGCATTGCTCAATACGTCTGGCCACCTGCCTTGGTACCTGAGGATGTGCCAATTCTGTTGCAGAGTCGCTGCTGGACCTCAGAGCCCAACCTTGATGTTAGCCCAGTCTCTCTTCCATCAGTGTGAGCTAACAGACCCAACACACAGCAGCTTGACGACCCTATACTGACCCCACACACCCCAAACTCACACTTTGCCCCTTGCAGAGCCCCCAGGACCCTGGAGCCTCTTGCAAAGTCCCCAGAACCCCAGACCACCTCGCAAAACACCTGGGAGCCCGGACCCCCTTGCAGAGCCCTCGGGACCCTGGACCCCCTTGCAGAGCCCTCGGGACCCTGGACCCCCTTGCAGAGTCCTCGGGACAGTGGACCCCCTTGCAGAGTCCTCGGGACCGTGGATCCCCTTGCAGAGCCCTCGGGACCCTGGACCCCCTTGCAGAGTCCTCTGGACAGTGGACCCCCTTGCAGAGTCCTAGGGACACTGGACCCCCTTGCAGAGTCCTAGGGACCCTGGACCCCCTTGCAGAGCCCTCGGGACCCTGGACTCCCTTGCAGAGTCCTTTGGACCCTGGCCTCCTTGAAGAGCCCCCGGGACCCCGGAACCCATTGCAGAGCCCCTGGTACACCGGAGCCCATTGCAGAGCCCCCAGGAACCCGGCCCCCTTGCAGAGCCTGCAGGAATGCCACCCTACAAAGGCCTCCAAACCACCAAACCACCCTCCCTTCCCCTATGCAGTAATGCTCCAGTCTGCCTACCCATTGTGCCAATGCGCCCTCTCACCTCAGTGTCACCAGGTTTTACAGGCTGTGAATCTAGAGGCACATTAGTGCCACTCGGCCTTCATAGAATCGCTCACAGATCATTGAGTTGCTTTTAATTATATTTAAATACATGGTAATCGGTATTTCAGCAATTTAACATAGTTTCCCATCACATTGCGGCGACAATGTCGCTATTGTGCTTTCCCGCCACTGACAAAATCCGGCACCAACGTCATGACGCTGGATTTCTGGGCTGACGGTTGTGTTGTGATTCTCCGTTCCCCCTACGCCACCTTACCCACCCTCGACAGCTACATTAAATCCAGCCCTTTGTGTCCTCCTCACAACTTGCTTTCCTCCGTTTCCTTGCAAATTTGGTTGCAATACACTCTGTCCCTTCATCCAAGTCATTCATATAAATCACAAATGGTTGAGACCCAAACACTTATCCCTGTGGCACTCCACTAGTTTCTGTTTGACAACCTGAAGATCCCCATTTATCCCAACTCTCTGCTTTTTGTTAGTTAGCCAATTCTCTATCCATGCTAATCTGTTGTACCTAACACCATGAATTCTTATCTTGTGTAGTAACCTTTGAAGTGGCACCTTATCGAATGCCTTTAGGATATTCCAAATACACTACATCTACTGATTCCCCTTTATCCACCCTGCTTCAGAAATCCTCAAAGAACTTTATAAATATGTCAAGCATGATTTCTCTTTCATAAAACCGTGTTCACACTGCTTCCTTGTATTATGATTTTTTAAATATTCTGCTGCTACTTCCTTAATATAAGATTCCAATATTTTCCCAATTACAGATATTGATTTAACTGGCCCATAGTTTATGGCTTTCTGTCTCCCTATTTTCTTTAATAGAGTCATTACATTTGAGGTTTCTAATCTGCTGGCACCTTTCCAGAATCACGGGAATTTTGGAAGATTATAACCAATGCATCCACTATATCTGCAGCCACTACTTTAAGACTCCAAAATACAGGCCATCAGGTCCATGGGACTTTTGAGCCTTTAGTCCCATTAGATTTCCAAATACCTTTTCTCTAGTGACCATGATTATATTTAGTTCCTCTCTCCCTCTTGTTTCTTGATTTTGCACTATCCTACAGATGCAATTTGTATTTTCTATTGTTTAAACAGATACAAAATAGTTGTTTGACAGGACAGAACTTGAGTATTACTGAAAATAGAGACATGTTGTCGAAGCTTTTCATCTTGCACTCATCAGGACAATCTGAAAGAAAACCAATGTAAGGGAAAACAATGGCTTTATACTGTATGACAAGAGATCACTGATTGGTTGGCAAGTGAGCTCTGATTGGCAGAGTTTATGCACCAGTTTATGGTGACTGAAGGTTAACTGCCAAGTTTTGTTTGAAATTTAAACCAGACAGCTTGACTCTGATTGGTCAAGGCATTGCCCTGACAAATGAAGCAGTGAATGGCTGTCACCTTTTTTTTTAGCTGAAGCAGGCACAATATTCACTTGTGGGGGGGAGCAGATTTTTAATTTTATTGTCATTGGGGTGTGGGAAAGGGGTAGTAGAACTTTATTCAGTACATTGTGGGGGGGGGGGGGAGGGTGGGCATATCTGTTTAGAAATTTAAATTAACCGGCAGGACTGGCTGCCCTTTAAAAATGGCAATAGTGCTTGCACACAGGCAGGTGACACCATTGCCGGCATCGGAGAGCCCACCCCGCATTACACAGGTGGGCTGACCGGGGTATTTAAATGACCCACCATGCAGGCGATTGTGGCAGCTCGGCAGTGCGCCGCCCGCACATGCGGGCCGCCATATTTTTCAGCCTCCACCGGCAGCGGCGGTATGAAAGCGCCTTTGTTTTACTTTGTGTTGTGCATAACTCACAACCATGTGTGATAAACTGTCTCATTTCAATGCAGACGGGGTTAATTGGTTGTAATTCCAGTAGACATGGATGTGCATTTTCAGCCAGGAGATGGTATTGTCATGTGACTTTGTCCTCAATTTTGTTGAAAGAAAAGGTACCAGTCCTTTTAAAATTGTTCTAATTTTTAAAACTCATCCGGTTATTTTTGTAATTTCATCGCTGCACTTCCTGTGAGTGCAACACCATCCCAAACAGGGAAAACATGAAATACCTTGGATTTCATTTTCATTCTTGTTTGTTTCTTGGTTTAGAAAGAAGATATAGGGTCAGACCACGACACACATTCATTTCCTACACTCCTCAGACTTTCAGCCTTCAGTCTGATACAAGATTTTGTTGATACAGTGTTTTTCACATCCTGGTCAATGCATCATCCAGGACATTGTTTTTTTTTCCACCATGTTTTATAATTTTTAGGTTGAATGGTTGGAGGAGTAAACGCCATTGAAAAAGCCTGGCATTTTTAACTTTGAATTTTTCAGGAATGAGAGTGGGTTGTAGTCTGTGTAAATTTAAATCTCTTTGTGTCGTTGTTCACATAGACATTTTAATGTTGAAGATCTAAGAGGAGACCTAATGCTTTTTTTTTCCAAGGTGGAATATTGCTTTTCATGTTTGTCAAGTTTTTTGAGAAATAGTTAATTCGTCTTTCAAAACCTGAATCATCATCTTGGAGTAAAACTCCACCGACTCCAACATCACTGGCGTTAATAACCTTCTTAAAAGATTTGTTACAATTTGGAGCTGCTAATACCGGGTTGTTTGTTAACATTTCCAGTAACCTTTTCAATGCGAGCTGGCACTGCTCTGACCTCACCACCCTTACACTTTTCTTTCGCAGGTCTGTTAACGGAGCAGCTAGGTGCTGAAGTTGAAAAAAAATGTATGGTAGAAACCATACATTCCCAGGAAATGCATAATTCCCTCTTTGTATTTCAATAGGGAATTCCACCAGGACTGGCACTTTTGTTGCCATTGGCAACCCTTGACCTCAGCCGGTAAGGTGACCTAAATTCTTGGGCTTTGGTGTATTTACTTTTTGCCAAGTTGGCGACTAGGTGTGCATCTTAAAGAGTTCCCTTAAATGGTTTAAATGGTCTTTCCAAGTGCTGCTGAAAACTAACAAGTCATCGAGGTAAACAGCACAATTGTTTAAACCAGCTACCACCTGGTTCATTAATCTTTGGAATGTTGTATCTTTCAGACAGAATGACATTCCTTCGCACTTAAATATGCTCTTGGAGGTAGCAAAGGCTGAGATTTCCTTTGCCTGCTGGGTCATTGGAACTTGCTAATATCCTTTTAATAAATCTAATTTACTGATGTTGGTGGAATTTCCTACCTGGTCTATGCAGTCTTCGAAATGGGGGATCGGATATGAATCAGTCTTGGTAACTGCAATGACCATGCAGTAATCAATGCAGAGTCTGGATAAACCATCAGGTTTGGGATCTAATACTATAGGAGAGCTCCAGCTGCTCTGGCTGTGTTCAATTAAATCATTTACCAGCATGTACTGGACTTCCTTCCAGACCTGTGCTCGCTTATTGGGTTTCAGTCTATAGGGGTTCTGTTTTATTGGTGGGGTCTCTCTAACATCTCCATTGTGTATTGTTAAGGCTGTGCAAACTGGTTTGTCCCTGCACACTTTCTACACACTCCTTCAGTAGTGTGGTTAGATCCTGTCTTACTTGTTCAATGAGATAGTCCTCATTGTGTCTAATCTCCCTAGAATTTAAGTGTTGTACAATTTGGCAGTATGGGGTTTAATCTGAGAATTTTCAGAGTTCTCTTCCTCGTCCAGTTCATCATCACTATTGCTCTGTTCCTTTACTGCTTTTACTGCCTGGCTCACACTTACCAATCTGTCCGTTTCCCGACTGTAGTATCTTTTTAACACGTTAGTATGACACAGTTTTTGTTTTTTTTCACCTGTTCGGTGTATTAATTAAGTAGTTTACATCAGTCACCGTTCTTCTACACGATATGAGCCACTAAAACTGGCTTTTAAAGGGTCTCCCTGCAAGGGTAACAGCACCAAAACTTGGTCCCCTGGTTTAAGCTCACAGACTGCAGCTTTCTTTTCTGCCTGCCATTTCCTTTCTTTTCCTGTGAGGATTTGAGGTGTTCCTTTGCTCCGCACAGGCCTGGAAATGTCTTTCCTTGCAGGTGGCCACATAATTTAGTATCAAAGTTTCCTCCTTTGATCTCGGAATTTCTCATCGATCAATTTTGGGGGCCTCTCATCTCATGTCCAAAAAATCAATTTGATGGGAGTAAAACCTGTGGATTCATTGGCGGAATCCCTGGTAGTATGGAGCAAGAAAATACTCCTTTATCTCAGTCATAGGTGTATTCAGTACAATATGCTCAGCGCATAGTTTCTAGGGTCTGATGGTACCGTACCAGAGTCCCCTGTGATTGGTGTGATATTCTGAAGATTTCAACTGGTCAATACCAAGGCTTTGTATGAACTTCTGGAACATTCGGGACATGAAATTGGTTTCCTGCTCGACTGTATTTCGCTGGGGAGTCTGAATTGGGTGAAAAACTGGCTTAACCCCTTGACTACAGGTTTGGCAGGAATGTCAATCGTCCAGGGTGTGGTTTCTGGGAATCGGGTGGCCATATCCATGACAGTTATCGTCATTGTTTCTGGATAGGGATCCCATGCAACTGTTTCGAACTCTACTGAAAGATTCCTCGAAAGCAGAAATAGGGATCAGTGCAGCAGCTTCGATTGTAGGTTGCGGTTTCCCTACAACCTGACAGGACTGAAAGAAATTAGCCACATCTTTGTGGATTTGTGGCCAGTTAAAATGTCGGCTAATTCGGGCCTGGGTCTTTCTGATACCCACCTGCCCAGTTGTTGGCATTTCGTGGGCAATTCGCAGAATCTCTGCGATATTTCGGGGGAATTATAATTTGGTGAACTATGGTCCACACCTCCTCCGCAGGTCACTGTGGGGTCTCCACATCTTCATTAGAATTCCAATTTGAAAATAGCGACACTTGGTCAGCTTTTCTGCTTCTGCCTCAGAACAGACTATCTGTACCATCCTTTTTAAATCAGGTTATGACTGTTGGTTTCAATTAAGCAGAGTCTACTGTATACATCCCCCAAAATCTCCAAAAAATGTTTCAGCAAGCCAGACCTCTGGGCATCTGACTGATTTACTGCCTGCACTCTCTCTCAGGGAGCTTACTTGACCATGGACCTAGTTATCACGCAGGCAGGAAATATTACAGGGACTTCCTCCTGTATTTGTTCGGTCTCCTTGGCCTCATTTGAGTGTTTGAAGACCATTGCAGTTGCTACCACCTGACCTCCAAATAAATCATTGCCGAGTAGCAATCTATTCTGGCCACAGGTGGACGAGGGACCATCTCTCCGGTAACCAATCCAGAAACGAGATCGCACTACTATTGGACCCAATACTGGTGTAAAGACATGTATCTTCCTTCAATCCTTTTTACCATGAACCTTCACTTTTAGTGCGCTCTCGAGTGGGAAGGTCATTCTTTACACAGCATGAAGGATTTAGTGGTCCCTATGTCTCAAAGCAGGACAATGGGGTTGCCTGGCTCACTGGTAGGGTATGTGGACAAAGTTCATTTAAAAATAAAATCCTAATAGCCTCCAGGAATTTTCTCTATTTCTGCTGTCACTAACTTTTCAGCCAGTGGACAGGGAACCCCGCCCAACGTAAACTTGTGGCCAAAGCCTCGCGAGCTCTGCCTACCAATTTGCCTTGCAGGAGGATGGTGCTGTGTTCTTTTGGTCATTTTAGTCTATTAGCTATTTACTCAAAGGTGCTTAAATATGACTCAACCTCCTCCTCATTAAATTTTGAAACGAGCCTTGAGTATCTCATAATGTCAAAGTTTTGTTCTGAATTAGGAATACAGTTTGAAATGCTGGTGGCATTCTCACCTTGTGTCTGCATTAAACTGACCTTTAAATGTTTAACTTGAAAGTTGGGCTTGAAGCCCTTTAAAAATGGTGTTGGCTCCTGCGCAAAGGCAGCTGACGCCATTTATGGGGAGCCATGGTTTATGTCCGATGCCGATTATGGCAGAATCAATATAAAATGCATCCTGTCGAGTCCAAGGAAGGGTCACTGACCCGTAACATTAACTCGGCTTTTCTTTCCACAGATGCTGCCAGAACTGCTGAGCATTTCCATCATTTCTTGTTTTTATATCCCTGATATACTTGGATGTGTTGTTACAGTAAATGTGAGGTCAGTGATGTATCTGGATGGGTAGTTACAGTATTAGTGACGCATCTTTTTTTTTCATGGGATGTGGGCGTCACAGGCCAGCCCAGCATTTATTGCCCATACCTAATTGCCCTTGAACTGAGTGGCTTGCTAGTCCATTTCAAGGGCATTTAAGAGTTCACCATATTGCTGAGGATCTGGAGTCATATGTAGGCCAGACCAGGTAAGGACAGCAAATATACTTTCCTGAAGGGGACATTAGTGAACCAAATGGGTGTTTACAACAATCAACAATGGTTTCAAGACCATCATTAGACTAGCTTTAAATCCCGCTTCGTGCTGTGGTGGGATTCGAAACCGTGTTTCCAAAGCAATCCCTGGATTTCTGGGTTATTAGTCTCTGGACAATACCAGTAAACCACCGCTTCCCCATTCCATCTGGATGAGTAGTTATAGTATAACTGTGTGAAAGACTGGAGACAGGTCGAGCACACGAAGAGGTATTAGTTTGCCTTTGTCACAGTTACACAGGATGTCATTTGTGACTTTTATAAGAGCCAGATTGCGACTGTGGTTGGACGGAACCTGATTGGAGGGATTCAAATATTGGCAAGCATGGATTTGTGAGATGGCAATACCTTCAAGGATTTTAGAGAGGAAACCAAGGTTATAGTTAGGATGATGCCAAGGACAGAGGGATCAAGGTTCATTTTATTGAGGAAAGGCCTGGTGATGGAACATTTTATGGGAGTGAGTGACAGAAACTGAGAAGAGAGAACTGTTATCAGCTAACATGGGAACCAAGAAGGGACTCGGCCCCACTCATCCAAGCAGCCACCAAGCTGAGGCACAGGGGCTGTTGGCTTCTGTGCAGTCGGAGGCTAGAAACACTGGGAACTGCCGCTGGCTGCTCTCAGTTGATTAGTTTATGAATTAATTGAATAATTGATGTAACTGGATATTTCACCACGTTCTTGACCTGCTGTCTGAACTTGGACTGAGTCACCCCACAAATAAATGTGTTTGTGCAGCAAAATAGAATCTGTAGCATGAATCCGACTTGTCCAAGAATATACAAAGGATCAGTGTAATCCTCGAGATATATCCCTGCAATATCACAAGTTATAAAATATGCAACCCATGTCAACCACAGAAGTATGAAGTTGCCGGATATGGTGAAGAGTAAAATCACAGACTTCCTTCTGCTCTCCATCTCTGGATCACTGCGATTCTCTCCCTTGCTCTGACCCCTCAGTCTCTTAGGACTCGTCTGGTCACTAAAATGTGTCTGACTGTCAGAGCGTTGAGCAACAGAATTAAAGCAAATGGGAGCAATGGGGTTAAAACCAGATCAAAACTGTCAAATGTT
This sequence comes from Heterodontus francisci, assembly GCF_036365525.1. Taxonomy (NCBI): domain Eukaryota; kingdom Metazoa; phylum Chordata; class Chondrichthyes; order Heterodontiformes; family Heterodontidae; genus Heterodontus; species Heterodontus francisci. The sequence continues at coordinate 60,896,377 of NC_090398.1, forward strand.
ATCCATCCGGTTTCAGTAAAATAGTTTGGCTGTATATAACAGAACCATGGTACATTGTCGATTATCTCTCCAGGTTCAATTGTAAAGTAGAGGGGGATGTTTTTTAAACAGAGCAGAATGCAGGTTGTTGCTCGAACCACAGCTGCAGTTTTCTCGGTGCAATATTTAGTTTTCAGCTTCTGGCAACAAATGGCCACAAATCGATCAAAGGAGAAAGTGACGGTGAACCAAACAGAACAACGTGCGGCTGCACGAAGCAGGACAATGACAACACTACACATAGGGGTGATGTTCAGGAAAGATCCTGGGAAAAAATAATAATTGATCCGCCACAGTACGACCTCAATGATAATGACCAGTAGATCCGCCGTTGCCATGGCCCCCAGGTAGTGAATGGTGCAGGTGGAAAGTCCGCACTTTCCCTGAGACAGGATCACAATCGCCAGTAAATTAACTGTAAGAGAGAGAAGGGAAAAGAGACTGGAAATTACTGATCAAACATTCTCTGTGTCTGGGCCAAGAGTGCAAGGACTCGATTTTAACACCAAAACTGCGTGGTTGGGATCGAGCCAGTGTTTCAAACTTCAAAATCTCAATCACAAACTCAACAAACCTCCATACTGTGCACTTTCAGTTTCAACAGAGGAGGGACGGGAGGGGAGCACCAATCGCACCCAGGAGTGGGGTCCGCATGTTAAATATTATAAAGAGGTTTCAAGCATCTGATTTAACCTGATTTACAGATTTACCATTGAAGGAGCAGGTTTCTCCATCAGACACTACCCTCCGCACAAAGACATTTCGAATTGACAATCACCTCCCCATTCCCGGGATTGGAATCCCTCTGTGACCTGAGGTGAATGGAAACCCCGGATCAACACATCCACTATTGGGTCATTGAACCAACCTCTACCCTGCCCGGGATGTGCACCATCCGAGCATCTGGGATTGAACTCTCCTGGGATTGGACATCCCCAGCAGACTGGCATCACTCTGTCAGGATAGGGGAACATCCAGGGGTTGGGGATTGGACAGCCCCCGACTGGACAACTCCCCTCATGATCATGGTTCGGACATACGTTATCCTGTGGCCTTCTCCGTTGTCCACCTCCCTTGACTGGAAGCCAAGCCTGCCTATCAGGCTTACTTCCAAGCAGGGAACCTGCCAAGGACCAAAGACACACATTAAAATATCATAGCATGCTGAAAATCTGTCCTCACTCCCTCCCACCGATCAACATATCTGCTGCTGTTAATATCCAGCTCTATGTATTTGAGTGCAATCAAAATACTGAACTTACTTTAATTCTGATAAAAGCAGTGAACAGGCAGCATCTGTGGAGAGAACAACAAAGTTAATGGCCAGAATTTCACGAGGATGTGGTGGCCCTGCCCACCGGCTGGAAAGCCGGGCACGAGGCTGTCTCCACCGGGCCTGGAAGCCACGACTATACTTTGTGTGACTCAGGTAATTAATTACCTGCAGTCCGGGTCTCTGTCCCTGTGAGGAAGGATGTTCCACCTCCAAGAGTTGCCGCCCAATCGAAGGAGAGAGAGGTCAGAGCGGTATGTAGAATTAAAGGGGAAAGTGACCGGAGTCTCAGGGTCCTGTTTTTAGACTGAAAGGGAATGTTCAGCAAAGAAATCACTCGATCTGCATTCCGTTATTTCCAAGGTACAGGAGACTGCATGGTGAGCAGTGAATACAGTAACTACACTGGAAGAGGTACACAAGTAAATCTCTATTCCACCTGGATGGAGTATTTGGGCCCTGGGCAGTGGGAAGGAAGGAAGTGAAAGGCCAGATGTTGTTTCTACTGTGCTTGTGTAGGAAGGTGCTGGGCGGGGGATGGAAACAGGATGTTAGGGGTGACAGAAGTGTGAACCAATGTGTTACAAGGGGTGGGGGGACAGGAGTGGATGGGAAGATGTGTTTGATAATAAAAGCAAAATACTGCGGAGCTGGAAATCTGAAATGAAAACAGAAAGTGCTGGTAATACTCAGCAGGTCCAGCAGCATCTGTAGAGAGAGAAGCAGCGTGAACATTTCAGGTCTGTGACCTTTCATCAGAACGGATGTGTTTGGTGTTGGTTTTAGTTGGACATGGTGGAAATGGCGGAGGATGATGTCTTGCATATTGAGGTGGTTGGAGTGGAAGCTGAGAAGAAAGGGAGATTGGAATAGAGTCCAAGAGGAAATGGGACGGTGTCAACTTTAGTCAAGCTGGCTGTGAGAGTTGATGGGATTATAGGAGATATTGGTGCACAGCCAATCCCCTGAAATGGAGATTGAGAAGTCGAGGGAGGGAAAAGTCAAAGATGGACCATGTAAAGGCGAGGGAGGGACGGAAATTAGAAGCAAGTTCAATTTTATTTCCAGTTCAAGGTAAAAGAATGTACTGGAAAAAGAGGTGAAAAAGGGAACCTGAGTAATTCAGAGCAGGTGAGGGAGGGAGGAGTTCAAGTGGAATGACAAGTGAATGGAGCCAACCTAATACATTCCAAATGTGGCCCTCTGAATGTACCATGGGAGACGGTCGAGGGAAATTGGCTGAGAAATGACCTGCTGCTGTGGGTCAGGAAAGATCCCGTCTGCTGTGAGTTGAAGGACAGCTCGAGTTGACTGGACTTTGTAGCAGAGAGAGGTGGAGTGACATGGACAGAAATATAAATGGACATCTGGAGAGCAGCTCTGACCTCAGAAAGCAGCAAGACACATGGATTATGGGATAGCAGGATCAGAACGGAGCAGTAGGTGAGGCTGAAGCAGTGAAATAAATATGAGAGGGGAAGAAATAATTGAAAGAATTTGTCAAACAACTCCAAGAGATTTAAGGTAGAAAGCGGAAGATAACTGATAAAGTAATCAAATGGGCATAGGCTTATGGGGCTATAGATGTACAAATGATATAAATTAGGTTAACAAGACCATGGAAATGCGATCAAAGCACAGGGGATCCTTTCCAGAGGAAGAGAAATACAAGCAGTAAGGACTTTTCTCTAGATAAAAGAAGGTTGAGGGGTGACTTAATAGAGGTGGCACAGTGGTGCAGTGGTTAGCACCGCAACCTCAGAGCTCCAGCGACCTGGGTTCAATTCCAGGTACTGCCTGCGTGGAGTTTGCAAGTTCTCCCTGTGTCTGCTTGGGTTTCTTTCGGGTGCTCCAGTTTCCTCCCACAGCCAAAAGACTTGCAGGTTGATAGGTTAATTGGCCATTATAAATTGCCCCGAGTGGTGGTAGGGGAATACAGGAACAGGTGGGGATGTGGTAGGAATATAGAATTGGTGCAGGGTTAGTATAAATGGGTGGTTGATAGTCGGCACAGACTCGGTGGGCCGAAGGGTCTGTTTCAGTGCTGTGTAACTAAACTAAGTAGATAAGCACTTTGAGGCCATTAAAATGCAAGTTACCTTTGGCAGAGGACACGTGGAGATGGTATTGTTGTGACTGAGGCAGGAGGAGTGCACTGTTCACTCTAGCTCCTCTTCTCCAGGGGTCACAACACATATTTACATGTTTTCCCACTTAGTTAAATAGACAATCATTGACTCTATTTTTATCCCAGAATAAAATGTTTCTTTAATAAAGAACAAAATTATCAGTTTATTACAAGACAAACCTTAACCAATAATGAAGGAAAGCATAAATACACAGATTGAAATTTTAAATTTCACTTTTCACCTTATTCCCCCTTGCATTCACAAACACGTACATTGGTTAACTGGAAAAATAAAGGGATTTTTTTAGAGCTCTATTTCAGACGCAAAAAACTCCAAGTACATGTAGACGGGTCACTGGGATCTTTTAGAACCGATCCTTTCAGGCACCATTGAGAATTAATTTAGCAGGCTTTTCTTCAAAGACAGGAGATTCGATGAGTTGACACAATGGGCTTCTCAGGGTCTTTTAGAGAGGTGCTAGAAAGCTGAGCTTTGTTGTGGTCTTCTCTCCTTCCTTGGAAATTCTCTTCTATCCTTGGAGGTTCTCTCCCTTTTTATACAGTTCAACTCGAATTCAAAACAATTCAAAAGTGAAACCTGCAACCTTTTGACCTCCATCAATCTTGACCTGTCACTTCTTTGTAAATAACATCTCCAAGTTTCCAAAGTTCTCTGTTGTTTATTAAATTGTAAGTCAGGTGGTTTCCTGGAAAGGCGTGATTTCCTCACAAGACTTCTCAGTGCCCCTTTTAAAAAATCATTTCCAAGGACTGTTTTTTTAAAGACAAGTGGCTTTTCCATGACCCCTTTGTAAATCCCAACCTTTATCATTTCTTCAATATTTCAAAAATGATTCCTCAAAAAATATATTTAACAAAACATAGAGGCACGTTTGTAACAATATTGCCACTTGTGAGGAGTCCAAACCTGGTGGTCATCAGGATAGTCAGTAATAAATCCAAGAAGGAATTCAGCAGAGTCTTCTTTACTCAGAGAGTGGTAAGAATCTGGAACTTGCTACCACATGGAGTAGTTGAGGTGAATAGCATTTAAGGGGGATCTAGAAAAGTACATTAGGGAGAAAGGCCTTGAAGGACGTGCTGATAGAGTTAGATAGACTGGGATGGGGAGAGGCTGAAGCATAAAGACAGACATAAACCAGTTGAGTGGAATAACCAGTTTCTGTGCTGCAATGTTGATGTAATTCTCTGTAAGTTGATTAGAAATCGCATTCATCAATTTATTAATAATAATACAGATTTTGGATTTTATTATTTATTGAAGCAGTGCATTATTTCTTCTTTTGCTTTGGCCTCCTTATCTCAAGAGACAATGGGCAAGCGCCTGGGTGTGGTCAGTGGTGTGTGGAGCAGCGCCTGGAGTGGCTATAAAGGCCAATTCTAGAGTGACAGGCGTTCATTATTAACAGTTTACTAACGTAAATATTTACTGTAGCCGGACTGATCTATGTTTTTTTTATTTTTTATTTATTTATTTAGAGATCCCGCACTGAAACAGGCCCTTAGGCCTACCGAGCCTGTGCCGACCATCAACCACCCATCAAAACTAAGCCGACACTAATCCCATATTCCTACCACATCCACATCTTCCCTGTATTCCCCGATCACCTACAAACACTAGGGGCAATTTACCTATCAACCTGCAAGTCTTCTTTGGCTGTGGGAGGAAACCGGAGTACCCGGCAAAAACCCACGCAGTCACAGGGAGAACTTGCAAACTCCGCACAAGCAGTACCCAGAATTGAACCCGGGTCGCTGGAGCTGTGAGGCTGCGGTGCTAACCACTGCGCCGCCCATATCTGCATCAACCCCTCATTTGTGAAGACAGTAAAGCATTAATTAAGGAACAGAACAACGTCTTCCACCCCAATACAAAGTTTACAATTTTGGTCTTTTATGTGCCCTACTCTTTGCTCAGTTGCCTCTTTTTGTAATGTATTGATGCAACTTCTTTGGATCCATTCTTATTTTGCTTGCCATGTTCTTTCAGGCTGTTTCTGAGCTCTTCACCACTGCTCCCAAATGCCTCCAGTTCAGTCAAAATGCAAATTGGCAGAAGTGGGATTCGAACCCACGCTTCCAGATAATACTGCGATATAAACACAACACCTTAGACTTATCGGCCACCCAGACAGCTGCAAATTTGAAATGTATGTTCTCAGTATTATGGATGGAAGTTTGGCTAGCTAACAGGAAACAGAGAGTAGTCATAAATGGGTCATTTTCTGGTTGGCAAGATGTAACGAGTGGTGTGCCACAGGGATCTGTGCTGGCGCCTCAACTTTTTACAATTTATGTAAATGACTTAGATGAAGGGACCGAAGGTACGGTTGCTAAGTTTGCTGATGACACAAAGATAGGTAGGAAAGTAACTTGTGAAGAGGACACAAGGGGACTACAAAGGGGTATGGATAGGTTATGTGTGTGGGCAAAGACCTGGCAAATGGAGTATAATATGGGAAAGTGGGAAATTGTCCACTTTGGCAGGAAGAATCAAAAAGAAGCCTTGGTGTAATTGTCCTTAGATCACTGAAGGCAACGGCACAAGTGGATAAGGTGGTTCGGAAGGCATATGGGATACTTGCCTTTATGAGCTGAGGCATAGAGTATAAGAGCAGGGAGGTTATGATGGAGCTGTATAAAATGCTAGTTAGGCCACAGCTGGAGTACTGTGTACAGCTCTGGGCACCACACTATAGGAAGGATGTGATTGCCCTGGAGAGGGTGCAGAGGAGATTCACCTGGATGTTGCCTGGGCTGGAGCATTTCAGCTATGAAGAGAAACTGGATAGGTGAGGGTTGCTTTCCTTAGAGCAGAGAAGGCTGAGGGGGGACCTGATTGAGGTATACAAAATTATGTGTGGCATTGATAGGTTAGATAGGAAGAAACTTTTTACCTTAGCAGAGGGGTCAATAACCAGGGGTCATAGATTTATGGTAAGGGGCAGGAGGTTTAGAGGGGATTTGAGGGGAAAACATTTCATCCAGATGGTGGTTGGAATCTGAAACACACTTGCTGAAGGGGTGGCAGAGGCAGAAACCATCAAAACCTTTAAGAAGTATTTAGATGAGCACTTGAAATGGCATAGCATACAAGGCGATGTGCCAAGTGATGGCAAATGGCATTAGAATAGTTTGGTGCTTGATGGACAGCACGGACAGGATGGGCCAAAGGGCCTATCGCTGTGCTGTATAACTCTATGACTCTATCTGAATGGTGAGAGATTTCAGAGCTCTGAGATGCAGAGGGATCTTGGTGCCCGAGTGCATGAATCGCAAAAGGTCAGTATGCAGGTACAGCACTTAATTAGGAATGCTGATCGAATGTTATCGTTCATCACGAGGGAATTGAATACAAAGGTAAGGAGAATATGCTTCAGCTATATAGTGCATTGGTGAGACCACATCTGGATAAAATCCCATGGGATCCAGGGCAATGCAGCAAGGTGGCTACAAAATTAAGTCAGTGGCAGGAAACAAAGGGTAATTGTTGATGGCTGTTTTAGTGACTGGAGGACTGTTTCCAGTGGCATTCCACAGAGCTCAGTACTGGGTCCCTTGCTTTTTGTGGTGTATATTAATGAGTCGGATGTAAGTGTAGGGGGCAGGATCAAGAAGTTTGCGGACAACACAAAGATTGGCCATGTGGTAGATAGCGAGGAGGACAGCTGGAGGCTGCAGAAAGATATTGATGGTCTGGTGAGATGGTCCGAAAAGTGACTAGGTTATCGGAGGTAGGTGGAAATGTGGATTAACCAGTTCAACCATGAACCTATTGAATGGCGGGGCAGGCTCGAAGGGACGAGTGGCCTACTCCCGCTCCGAATTCGTATGTTCATATGTTCATATTAGGTGTCTCTCCTCACAGGAACACACCTCATTGAGCTAAGGTTGGAGATCACTGCAGGTTACATTTGTGACAACTAGTTAATCAAACCTTAATCAATTAAAAAATTCGAATAGCCACTAACCACAGCCCAAAATTCATCCTGTGTAACAGCAAGATAACAAAATTCAACACCCATGATCCACAGATTCCCAGGACTGTTGGAGGGGGGAAGGGGATTAATCAACACCAGACTCTGTTTACAGTCACTATACTCATATATCCAGAGGATTAGAAGATTGTAACAGTGCTGTGCTGCTATTTACCTGTCAGTAAATAGTGAACATCTGATTCAATTGGTGCATTTCAATAGGGAACAGAGCAATATCAATGCATTTCACTTCATACACTTATCGCACAACATTTTCAACCAACAACAAAAATCCTCTTGTCACCAATCACACTCATAAAACACAGAGGCAGCTCCATGGAGTGGAGTACAATGATACAGTGACAGATACTCCCAGTAACACCTGGCTGCTGGGTTCAGGTGTTCCACTCCGGTTAGTGACACACACTCAGAGCAATTCTCCAGTGACAGATACTCCCAGTAATACATGGTCACTGGGATCAGGTGCTCCACTCTGGTTAGTGACACACTTTCAGTACAATACTACAGTGACAGATACTCCCAGTAACACATGGTCACTGGGTTCAGGTGTTCCACTCCGGTTAGTGACACACACTCAGAACAATTCTACAGTGACAGATACTCCCAGTAATACATGGTCACTGGGTTCAGGTATTCCACTCCAGTTAGTGACCCACACTCAGTACAATTATACAGTGACAGATACTCCCAGTAACACATGGTCACTGTTTTCAGGTGTTCCACTCCAGTTAGTGACACACACTCAGAACAATTCTACAGTGACCGATACTCCCAGTAACACATGGTCACTAGCTTCAGGTGTTCCACTCCGGTTAGTGACCCACACTCAGTACAATTCTACAGTGACAGGTATTCCCAGTAATACATGGTCACTGGGATCAGGTGCTCCACTCTGGTTAGTGACACACATTCAGTACAATACTACAGTGACAGATACTCCCAGTAACACATGGTTACTGGGTTCACGTGTTCCACTCCGGTTAGTGACACACACTCAGAACAATTCTACAGTGACAGATACTCCCAGTAATACATGGTCACTGGGATCAGGTGTACCACCCCAATTAGTGATAAGCACTCAGTACAATTCTGCATTGACAGATCCTCCCAGTAATACATGGTCACTGGGATCAGGTGTTCCACTCCGGTTAGTGACACACATTCAGTACAATACTACAGTGACAGATACTCCCAGTAACACATGGTCACTGGGATCAGGTGTTCCACTCCGGTTCGTGACACACATTCAGTACAATTCTACAGTGACAGGTATTCCCAGTAATACATGGTCCCGAGGATCAGGTGTTCCACTCCGGTTAGTGACACACATTCAGTACAATTCTACAGTGACAGGTATTCCCAGTAATACATGGTCCCGAGGATCAGGTGTTCCACTCCGGTTAGTGACACACATTCAGTACAATTCTGCAGTGACAGATACTCCCAGTAATACATGGTCCCGAGGATCAGGTGTTCCACTCTGATTAGTGACGCTCACTCAGTACAATTCTACAGTGACAGAGACTCCCAGGAATATCTTGTTCAGAAATTTGCTTGCGCAGAGGTATTATTAAACAATACACAATATTCGAATAAAGACAATAACTTGACAATACTGCATGACTGTGAGCTACAAACCGAGGCTTTATTTCAGTTGAGGCAGAGATCATTCAAGAGATTTGACTGATCAGTTGTCTGGAGAACAATTACCAGTAGACCAACATGTAACGTTATCAGTCACAGAGCAAAACCAGAGACCAGCTCACACACAGATTTACACAACTTCAATGATGATAGTCACCTACCAGGAAAACCAATGATGGCAAGGATCACCAAGTATATTTTCTGGATACTGCTAATTGGTTGATGCATTTTTTTGTGTCAGGTGATCTGTCACCTTCGTGCGACAGGCAACCTCTCTGTATTAAACTTTGAGACAACATAGTCCCAAAGCCTTTAATTTATACTTTGCGGGAACTCCACTGGGATATTGATGTTGCAACCTTGGTCAAATTACATAATTTAAATTTTAAACAAACAGATTACGACAGAAGAGTTAAGTAGTTAAGTCCCTGTTGTGATGGAATATATTTAGCACTGAAATTGAATTCAAACAACCCAAAGACTGGGTGGTTCTGATCACATGAATTAATTCCTGATAATTAGAAGCTGTAATCTCCCAACAATGCTGATGTTCCTTGAAACATCATCATATATTTGTATATTTCTAATATCGATTCGGTGATGGTTTTCACTCTGCTGTGGTTGTTCAGTAATTCAATTCCTAATGTTAGTGTGTCCTCTCAGGGCTGCTGCTACACTGTATTCTGGTATGTGACTGCTCACCTTAACTGTGACCATTCAGTTAAATAATCTAAGCAGGAAATTGTGCAATTGGATCCTGAAACTAATACAGCCCTGTTAACTCATAAAGGCCCTCAACCTAATACAGCCCCGCAAACTAAAACAGTCCCTTAAACTAATACAGCCCCTCAAACTAATGCAGCCCCGCAAACTAATACAGCCCCACAAACTAATACAGCCCCTTAAACCAATACAGCCCCGCAAACTGATACAGTCACTCAAACTAATACAGCCCCGCAAACTAGGACAGTCACTCAAACTAATACAGCACCTCAAACTAATACAGACCCACAAACTAATCCAGCCCCTTAAACTAATACAGCCTCGCAAACTAATACAGTCACTCAAACTAATACAGCCCCGCAAACGAATACAGCCCCTTAAACTAATACAGACCCTCAAACTAATACAGCCCCTCAGGCTAATACAGTTCTTCAAACTAATATTGAGCCTCAAACTAATACATCACCTCAAATTAATGCAAGTGTCAAATACTCAAACTAATATTGTCCCAGAAACTAATTGTCACTCAAATTATTACAGTTCATTAAACTAACACACGCTCTGAAGCTAATTTTTTTTTATTCTTTCATGGGATGTGGGTGTCACTGGCAAGGCCACCATGTGTTGCCCCTCTCTAATGGCCCCTAACAATCGAGTGACTTGCTAGGCCATTTCAGAGGCAGTTAAGATTCAATGACATTGCTGTGGGTCAGAAGTCATATGTAGGTCAGACCACATAAGGATGGCAGATTTCCTTCCCGAAAGGACATTAGTGAACCAGATGGGTTTTTACAACAATTGGTAATAGCTGCATGGCACCATTACTGAGATTAGCTTTCAATTCCAGACATCTTTATTAATTTATTGAATTTAAACTCTACCAGCAGGGATTTGTGCCCATGTCTCGAGGGCGTTAGAGTCTAGGCCTCTGGATTACAAGCTCACTGACATTACCATTACACCACCACCTTCCCGAACACAGACCCTCAAACTAATACAGACCCTCAAACTAATACATACCCTCAAACTAATACATCACCTCAAATTAATGCAAGTGTCAAATCCTCAAACTTATACAGTACCTCAAACTAATAGAGTCCCTCAAACCATTAATCACTCGAACTTATACAGCCCTGAAACTATTATCTTTCCTCAAGTTAACACGGCACTTCAAATTAATTCAGCCCTTCAAACTAACACAGCATGTCAAACTAAGGTAACACCTCAAACTAATACAGTCCCTCAATCTAATACAGACACGCAAACTAATACAGACCCTCAAACTAACACATCACCTCAAATTAATGCAAGTGTCAAATCCTCAAACTAATACAGTCCCTCAAACTATTAATCACTCTAACATATGCAGCCCTGAAACTATTCTCTTTCCTCACGTTAACACAGCACTTCAAATTAATTCAGCCCTTCAAACGAATACAGCGTGTCAAACTAAGATAACACCTCAAACTAAGACAGTCCCTCAAATTAATTCAGCCCTTCAAACTAATACAGCGTGGCAAACTAATACATCACCTAAAACTAATACAGTCCCTCAAATTAATACAGCCCCTTAAACTAATACAGCGTGGCAAACTAATACATCACCTAAAATTAATACAGCCCCTCAAACGAATACAGTCCCTCAAACTAATACAGCCCCTCAAACGTGTACAGTACCTCAGACTATTACAGTCCCTCAAACTAATAAAGCCCCTCATGCTAATACACCTCCTCAGACTGATACAGTCCCTCAAACTAATACAGACCCTCAAACTAATACAGACCCTGAAAATCATACAGACCTTCAAACTAATACAGCCTCTTACACTAATACCTCAAAATATAACTGTACCTAAAACATATGTATCTATTCACCTAAATATAATGTATTAAACTAATACAATTTCTCAACAAATACAGCAGCTCAAACTTTATTGTAAAAATAAATTCTACATTTGAGATGGTGGCTGTGGTTTGCCTGGAGAGAGAAAAGACCCCTGGAGAGAAATAGAGTCAGGAAAAGAGAAGTTGCTGCTCTCTGTGGAGAAAGGCTCCTTTTCTGAGAGGAAGCGTACAATTCAAAAGGTAGCAAATTCCTATTGCCTCCAATCTCTGACAAATCTCTGCCTCAGGGTTGATTCCTGTTGCCTCTTATGTTTTAGGAGATTCTGAAAGCTCAAGAAAGCTTCTATTGCTAGACTGCTATTTCAAAACTCAAGTAGACCTGTTGCTGCACCCTTTGCTGAAAGATCTGAGTGACGCCTGCTACAGAAGAAGTGCCATGAGCACCTACCCATCACAGATTGTTCGTTAACCATGTCCAGAGAGACTTCGAGTGACATCTGACCAATTAACGCATCACCGATTCAAAATATCCTACCAGATCGTAACACCCCAGTTATTTTATTATTCCAATGAAACAGTTGTAAAGAGCAAAGCACTTTTTCCCCGGGTAACCAGTTTTTGAATATATGTGTGTGTGCATGAGGGTTAGTAAGAATAAGGAGTTATAAAATCTTTTCGTATTTAGATTTATCTCATTGTTGTTTAAAACTTATTTTATTAATAAATAGTTAATTTTGTTGTTGTTTAAAGAAACCTGGTTTGATATGATTTATTCTGGGTGACATGTAAAGTGTTTAATTTGGCAACTTGACTTGGTGGGAAGCTTGACTAATATGCTATGACCTGTGGAGTAGTGGGACTGAATTAACAGTGCATTACTCCCACCTTGGGTGTAACACCATCATCAATTCGCATGGAGTTAAATAATTTTGAAATGGTGTCGAATAATAACTTAAAAGTGCTAATTGAAGATCTTAATTCTTTTTTAATAACGCTTTCATAGTCCTTACACCTTTCTCTGTTTCATCATTAGCCTGAATGTACCTAGAAAAAACTGTGGTCTGAAGAAAGCCAAATGCTTCTGTAAATTCTCTGAAGCATTAATTCAAAAATTGCGGCCCAATTATCAGACATTACAATATCTGGAATTCCTTGTGTAGCAAAGATTTCTCTCAAGGATGTGATTACAGCTTCTGAACTTTGACCTTGTAGTTGTTTAACTTCAATCCACCTTGAATAATCATCGACTACAATGAAGAACATTTTATTTCTATGGTCAAAAAGATCCATTCCTAGATGTTCCCATGGTCTAGACGGAAAGGATGATGACATGAAAGATTCCTTTGTCTCATGACGATTCATAGCAAACCTGATACACCTCGATATCATCTCTTCAATTTCTTTCGATATCCAAGGCCACTACGCTGACTGTTTTGCCCTGGCTCTACAACTTGCTATTCCCAAATATCCTTGGTGTAATCTCTTCAAGATCTCTAACCTTAGTAACCGAGGGATAACTCATTTCTAATCGTAGATCAATAAATCATCAACAATGCACTGATGATCCCTTTGTTCATAATACTGCCTTAGAACTGGGTTATGTGGCATGTGCGCTGACCATCCGTGCAAACAATATTCTCTGATTACTGCACATACTTCATCTGCTTTCAGAGCATTCTGATTTCATTCAATTTCTGAGCTGTAGCAGGTAAAGTTGCTGTTGTTGTCAGAGCAAATACTTCTACTTCATCAAGAAATAAAATATCGCCTTCTTCATATCCTGCTGATGAAATACGTGATAAAGCATCTGCTGTGATTTGCTGTTCCCTGGAATGTATTCGGTTCTTGCATCAAATCTCATCAATCTTAAACTCTGCTAGCTCTTTTGTGTTTATGAGAGTAACTAATTGTTTATGATTAGTTTCAATTTTAAATTGAAGACCTAGCACTTAGTCAGAATATTTCTCACATGCCCAAGTTGCTGCCAACACGTCCTTTTCTATGACTGCTCTGTTTCTGTTAATGAACGAGATGCAAAATATACAGGTCTGCATCTCCCATCTCTCTCTGCAGCTGAAATTAGACTGCTCCTAATCCAGTTGATGGCACATCCACTGTTATGATGGTTGATAACTTTGGGTCATAATGTACTAACACTTCTGAAGAATCTAGCATCTTCTCGATTTTCTCAAAGGATTCTTGTTGGGTTTGTCTCCAACACCAAACATTGTCATTTTTAACAACGGCTGTAATGGCTCATTGATCACGGCTAAATTTGGTAGAAATTTCCCTATTTGATTGACCATTCCCATAACCCTTTGTTACTCTGTCATGTTTTTGGGCTCTGGAAAGACTTTTATCACTTTTTCTTTTTGTGGATCTGCTCTGATACCTGATCTATCAATGATATGTCCTAGAAATCTCACCATTTGCTGTTTAAAGACACATTTCTCATTCACTGTGAGACCTGCTTCCTCCAGTCTCTGCAGTATTGCTCTCACTCTCATATTGTGTTCCTGTTGATTGGCCCCAATGATCAACACATCATCCACTTGGCAGATTCCCATCAAATCCTTCCAGGATTCTCGACATCGTCCTTTTAAAGATCTCCGGTGCTGATGTAATTCTGAATAGTAATCTGTTAAAACAGAATCTTCCAAATGGTTTTATATAAATCATCCGGACTGTTAATTCCTCATCCAATTGTAATTGTCAAAATCTGCTGTCAGCATTTCGTTTTTAAGTTTTTCTAGGAGTGGATATGGAACTTTCCGAGGTGTATACAAACATACAGGTTCTGCATTGTTCCTCAGAGTGATATGCTATGATGATTTTAGTTTTCCTAATCCTTTGGATAATTTAGGGAATCAGAACTAAAATTTCTTGGCTTGTTCCTCTGTTCCTTTAAGCTCGTTCACTCTGCAAATTAGCTGTAGATCTCTGAAAGCCTTCCTGCTTAGGAGTTAACAACTCTGATTCTTGATTAGAGATAAGGGGCTGGATTATACGTCGAGCAAATGGGAACTGGCCAAAGACGTAAAAGTCAGTGGTGAACCCGCTTCCGCCTAGCCTGGGGATCCATCCCGCATTTTATGGGTCCCAAAGCTTTCAGTGTTCCGAGGCGGGACTTCCACCTGCTTCAAGGAGGAAGTCCCGCCTCATTGAGCTGCTGGCCAATCATTGGGCCAGCAGCTCTTAGTCCCAGCAGCGTCACCGGGATTGGTGGCCACTGCTGGGACTGCAGCCCAGCCAAGGACGTTGTTCCAGGGGTGCAGGTAAGTTTGGTTTGCCTCGCTGGGGGTCATTTGTAGCGAAGGGGGGCATGTTGCATTCTGTAGGTGGTTGGGGCAGCGGGGCTGACCCTCAATCAGGCACCCAGAGCCCATTTATCAGGGCCAACCCCTGGGGTACTGAGAGGCCACCGGTTTTCACTGGCCGGCCTTTCCCGGCTCCAGGCCGCCCACTTGCCACAGGTAAAATCCCCGTGGAGGCTGAAAAAGGCCCTTAAGTGGCCGTTAGTTGACAAATACCCATATTTCGCACCCTCCACCTGCCTACGTAAAGTGGGGCAGAGGCGGGAGTGGGTCGGGAAGGACTCCCGGAGACTCCCGCTCCATTTTACGCCATGCCCTCCCCACCCACCCCCCCCCCGCCACCCCCGCCACCATCCGATTTGCTGTGGTGGCATAAAATTCCGGCCAAGGTCTCAGGAATTTCTTTTCCACAGTGAAACAGAATCATTTTCAACTCTGCTATTGCCTTGATTACGATCGCGGCAGGAACAACGTCCTGTCAATTCAGTCCCATCACTCCACAGGTCACAGCATATTCTTCAGCGTAACTGGAAAACAGTCAAATTAAACACTTTCGTAATCTCCGGATAAAGCACACGAAACCAGGTATCTTTAGACAACAACAAATTAACAATTTATTAAAAAACTAAATCTTAATCACTACCAAGATAAACCTATGTCTAAAGACCTTATAACGTCTTATTTTAATCTAACTCCCCCATTCACACACATACACTCAAAAATAACAGTAGTTAACCGGTTTTAAAAATTAGTGATTTTAAAAATTAGCTGCTTCTTAAGAATAAGTAAATAAGCACGTCTTTGTAGTTTATGTTCCTGATGATTGGGGTATTCTAATGTGGAAATAGTTAAATGCTACTCAAAGGCATCACGTTGATTCGATGCAGTAGTCGATTCTTAGTCGGCATTCATCTCTTCAGCTGCAGTAGGTGTCAACAGTTCCTTCAGCTATGCAAACAGTTTCTTGAAAAAAGGCTTTTCTTCTTTAGGCAATTAATTCGGCCTATAGCTCCCTGTAAAATATTTGCTGAAAGAAAAATGACAGCTTTCTTCTTTCAGTAGCATGCTTCGTTACAGAGTCTCTCAAAACTAATTGGTTCAGACCATGTTTGGCCAGTCTCAAACACAGTCAAAGCGAAACACCACACCATGTGATCTCTCTCTTTCCTGCTGTCGCCCAGGTAACAAAAATGCAACTGCTGGCACACTGTGCCTTAGAAATTCCAGAACTTTCTCTACCTTAAAGGTGCACTATTTTTAATAGAGTCTTAAAGGCACTCACTGTTTTAATCTGAGGAGAAAACAGATACAAGTCTGTGATACCTTGAACTCGATACCTCCAGGCCATACTATTTTTTACCTGATGGAATAAGACTTTTCTTCTTCAGCTTTGATTCTGTGCTTGCCAGTACTGGAACTGCTGCACCAGTGCCCAGTTTGAATGTTGTCTTGTTGCCTTCCACTGCTGTCCAGCAATTTTCATTTGCTCCTTGGATATCCCCCAGAATTGGGTATTTCAACGCATTGTATATCCTGTACTTTGTTAATTTCTTTATTTTCTTTGAATTTCCCTTTAATATTTTGCATCACTTTTTTTACTGCAGCATACTAGTTGAACATTCCTCTTTTGTACATAAAAAACACCCCAATTTCCTGACTGGGCAATTCTCCTGTCGATGCCTCACTCGGCTGTACCTACTGCAGTGAGACACTGCTGCCTCTAGATGCTCTTCCTGCCTTTCCTGTCTTTCACTGCCATTTTTTACTTTTGCTTTCTTTAAGTATTCAATTGAGTCTGCTACTTTCGAGACTCCCTCTCCCCTCGAATAATTTATTGGTTATTTTTTCTAACCTCTGCTTGCCTACTCAATTGAATTGCTTTCATTCACATCTGATCATCCCTCGACTGCAGATGATCCGAGAGGGCGTCGTCTACTACTGTGACCACAAGCCTGTCTCTAATCAGCTCTTCCCCTAAACTGGCATATTCACAGCCTTCAGTCAGTTTCTCTAAATCATTCATAAATGAATCAATGCTCTCCCCTCTCTGCTGAGTACGTTTATTGAATTTGGTGTGCTATACGATTATGTTTACATTCTAGTTGTCTCAAGTGCCTTAATGACTTCTGCATATGTGGTCTTCCCTTCATCGATGCCTTGAGTAATGATGTTGCACACTCCCCTATTGCATACAATAACGTACCGACCTGCTCCATGTCTGGCTTCTACTCGAGACATGATGCAGTATGATACCTTGCAAACCTCCATAACCATTCTGGCCACGCCTCGGCTTGATTCTGTCCAGCTACTTTTTTAAGTTCTCTGGTAAGGGCAGTGATTTTTCCATCTTTTCTTCAGTTTATCGTTGCCACTATATAATATTCTGATAACTAGAAGGCTTAACACAGAATATCTTGGAGTCTGACAAAGCAGGAGTTTATTTACACACGTATTGCATCTTTAGCTTCCACTGACAGTCTACATGAGGTTTTGTACAATTTTCATTGCATCACTTCCTGTGAGTATGCTGACAGACTATTTACATATCTGCCCAGTAACAGCTACTGATCAATGCTCACTATCATATCACAGCTGCCATATTGTATTTTTTCTTTCTAGACTGATACAAACAAAGCTGAAGGGCAGACATAAATGTTTAGAACACAGCGCTTTAATGCAGACTTACTATTGCTGCACCTTACTGGTGCTAATTGACTGTGCAGGAGAACTGAATCATGTGATGTTGCATCACTTCCTGTGATGACATACATATTAGCAGAAGCATATTTTTAAACGATTATATTCAACACACTAATAAATCCACTGTCACAACAGTATTTTGTCAATACTGCTGAAAATAGAGACCTGTTGTCGAAGCTTTTCGTCTTGCACTCATCAGGTCAACCGCAAGAATGCCAATTTAAGAGAAAACAACAACTTTATACTTTATGCGATGTTGTTTGACCTTACATTGGTATTCAGGCGCTTTGTCCTGATGAGTGCAAGATGAAAAGCTTCGACAACATGTCTCTATTTTCAGCAATACTCAAGTTCTGTACTACCAAATGACTATTAGTATTGTATTAGTTTGAGAGACTGTATTGGTTTGAGGTGATGTGTTAGTTGGAGGTGCTGTATTGAGTGAGAGGCTGTATTAGTTTGAGGTACTGTATTCAATTAAATTGATATATCAGTTTTAGGAATAGTTACATTTTGAGGTACCCAATTAGTGGACTGCTGGGTGGAGCACTAAAGAGAACTGTACTCCAGGGAAAATGCTATCACTGAGACCGTCCTCAATGCAGCCCAGTCTCTGCCAGTCATGGATGAGCTCGACGTACAGCCAACAAAATCGGAACTCAGTGATGCCATTGATTCTCTAGCCAGGGGAAAAGGCCCTGGGAAGTATGGCATTACCCCTGAAATAATCAAGAGTGCCAAGCCTGCTATACTTTCAGCACTCGACGAACAGCTTTGCCTGTGCTGGGACGAGGGAGCAGTACACAGGACATGCACGATGTTAATATCATCACCCTCTAAAAGACCAAGGGTGACCACGGTGACTGCAACAACTACCGTGGAATCTCCCTGCTCAGCATAGTGAGGAAAGTCTTCGCTCGAGTCGCTTTAAGCAGGCTGCAGAAGCTGGCTGAGCGTGTCGACCCTGAGGCACGGTGTGGCTTTCGAGCAGAGAGATCGACCATTGACATGCTGTTCTCCCTTTGTCAGCTGCAGGAGAAATGCCGCGAACAACAGACGCCCCTCTACGTTGCTTTCATTGATCTCACCAAAGACTTTGACCTCGTCAGCAGACGTGGTTTCTTCAGACTACTAGAAAAGATCGGATGTCCACCAAAGCTACTAAGTAGCATCACCTCATTCCATGACAATATGAAAGGCACAATTCAACATAGCGGCACCTCATCAGACCCCTTTCCTATCCTGAGTGGTGTGAAACAGGGCTGTGTTCTCGCACATACACTGTTTGGGATCTTCTTCTCCCTGCTGCTCTAACATGTGTTCAAGTCTTCAGAAGAAGGAATTTTCCTTCACACAAGATCAGGTGGCAGGTTGTTCAACCTTGCCCGTCCAAGATCGATGAAAGTCCTCTTCAGGGAACTCCTCTTTGCTGACGATACTGCATTAACATCTCACACTGAAGAGTGTCTGCAGAGACTCATCGACAGGATTGCAGCTGCCTGCAATGAATTTGGCCTAACTATCAGCCTCAAGAAAACGAACATTATGGGACAGGATATCAGAAATGCTCCATCCATCAATATTGGTGACTACGCTCTGGAAGTGGTTCAAGGGTTCACCTACCTAGGCTCAACTATCACCAGTAACCTGTCTCTCGATGCAGAAATCAACAAGTGCATGGGAAAGGCTTCCACTGCTATGCCCAGACTGGCCAAGAGAGTGTGCGAAAATGGTGCACTGACACGGAACACAAAAGTCCGAGTGTATCAGCCTGTGTCCTCAGTGCCTTGCTCTGCGGCAGCGAGGCCTGGACAATGTAGGTCAGCCAAGAGCGACTTCTCTATTCATTCCACCTTCACTGCCTCCGGAGAATTCTTGACATCAGGTGGCAGGACTGTATCTCCAACACATAAGTCCTCGAGGCAGCCAGCATCCCGAGCATATACACCCTACAGAGCCAGCGGTGCTTGAGATGGTTTGGCCATGTGAGCCGCATGGAAGATGGCAGGATCCCCAAGGGCACATTGTACAGCGAGCTCGTCACTGGTATCAGACCCACCGACCATCCATGTCTCCGCTTCAAAGACGCCTGCAAACGCGACATGAAGTCCTGTGACATTGATCACAGGTCGTGGGAGTCAGTTGCCAGTGATCGCCAGAGATGGCGGGCAGCCATAAAGGCAGGGCGTAAGTATGGCGAGTCGAAGACACTTCGCAGTTGGCAGGAAAAAAGACAGAAGTGCAAGGGGAGAGCCAACTGTGAAACAGCCCTGACAATCAATTTTATCTGCAGCACCTGTGGAAGTCTGTCACTCCAGAATTGGCCTTTATCGTCACTACAGGCACTGCATCACAAACCACTGAGCACCTCCAGGTGCTTGCCCATTGTCTCTCGAGACAAGGAGGCCAAAGAAGAAGAGGAAGATTAGTTTGAGAGGCTGGATTTGTTTGAGTGACTGTATTAGTTTGAAATGCAGTATTTATTGAGTGGTTGCATTAGTTTAATGCAGTATATTCAAGTGAATTGATGCATAAGTTTTAGGTATAGTTATGCTTTAAGTTATTAGCTTAAGAAGCGATATTAGTTTGAGGGTCTGTATGATTTTCAGGGTCTGTATTCGTTTGAGCAGCTGTATTAGTGTGAGAAGATGCATTAGTTTGAGAGACAATGTTAATTTGAGGGAGTGTATTAGCTTGAGGTGTTGTATTAGATTGACATGCCGTATTAGTTTGAAGGGCTGAATTCATTTGAAGTGTTGCACTTGTTTGAGAAACAGGACTAGCTTCAGGGCTGCATAAGTTTGAGGGACTGTATTAGTTTGATGGGCTGTATTAAGATTAGGACCTGTATTGCATTGAGGAGCTGTATTAGTTTTAGTGGCTTTATCAATTTATGGGACTGAATAATTTGAGGGACTTACAGTTTTATATTATTTTAATTTTACTTTGTATACAGCCAATTTCTAGATTGGAGGTCACATATCACACTGTTCCAGTCTCAAACTTCAATTAAGTCAATGAGAAACTAGTTTGAGGGGCTGTAGTAGTTTGAGATGCTTTATTAGTTTAAGGGACTGCATTAATTTGAGTGAAGGTATGAGTTTCTGGGACATTTTAGTTTGAGGGGCTGTATTATTACAGGGCTGTTTTCGTTTGAGGTGCAGCATTAGTTGAGGCTGTTATTAGTTTGAGAGGCTGTATGAATTGGGGGGGCTGTATCAGTTTCAGGCTTCATATGCACAATTTCCTTTCTTTACTTATTTTACTGAATGGTCACAGTTAAGGTCAGCAGCCACATCCCAGAAAACAGTATTGCAGCAGCCCTGAGAGGACACACTAACATTAGGAATTTAATTACTGAACCATCACAGCAGATTGAAAGCCATCACTGATTCAACATGAGAAATATAGAAATGTGTGATGATGTTTCAAGGAACATCAGCATTGTTGGGAGATTACAGCTTCTAATTATCAGGAGTTAATTCATGTGATCAGAACCACCCAGTCTTTGGTTTGTTCAAATTCAATCTCAGCACCAAATATATTCCATCACAACAGGGACTTAACTCTTCTGTCGTAATCTGTTTGTTTAAAATTTAAATTATATAATTTGACCAATGTTGCAACATCAATGTCCCTGTGGAGTTCTGGCAAAGTATAAATTAAAGGCTGTGGGGCTGTATTGTCTCAGAGTTTAATACAGAGAGATTACCTGCAGCACGAAGGTGACAGATCACCTGACACAGAAAATGCATCAACCAATTAACAGTATCCAGAAAATATGCGTTGTGATCCTTGCCATCATTGGTGTTCCTGGTAAGTGACTATAACCATTGACGTTGTGTAAATCTGTGT
Source organism: Heterodontus francisci (assembly GCF_036365525.1). Lineage (NCBI taxonomy): Eukaryota > Metazoa > Chordata > Chondrichthyes > Heterodontiformes > Heterodontidae > Heterodontus > Heterodontus francisci. The sequence goes on from NC_090398.1 coordinate 60,917,917, forward strand.
GTGAGCTGCTCTGTGGTTTTGGTCTGTGACTGATGCGGTTACATGTTGGTCTACTGGTAATAGTTATACAGATATCTGATCAGTCAAATCTTTTGAATTATCGTTGCCTCAACTGAAATAAAGCCCTGAATTTTACGCCACCCAACGAGCCAGATGGTTGCGGGGGTTGGGGGTGGGGTGTCGTAAAACGGAGCGGGATGCTCCGGGAGGCTTTCCGACCCGCTCCCACTTTCGCTCTCCTTTACATAGGGCGGGGTGGGGGCGGGAGGGAAAGCTGCCACTTAACAGCCACTTAAGGACATTCACCTGCCTCCACGTGGATTCTATGCCTGGCAAGCAGGCGTCCTGGAGCTGGGGAAAGCTGTCTGGGAAAAGCGGCTTCTCAGTTCCCCGGGGGTGGGCCCTGATAATGGGGCACAGGGTGCTCGATGGAAATCCGCCCCCACTTCCCCAACCATTCCCAGGACCCAACACGCCGCCTTTCCCCCCAAACGACCATCCTTGCCATGCCAGAGCCCGACAGATTAACCCCAACGAGGCAACCAAAACTCATCTGAAATCCCGTCTTCATGTCTTCCTCTCTGGTCGGCTTGGTTGCAGTCCCAGCAGTGGCGACCGCTCCGGGTGGCGTGGATGGGACTTCGAGCTGCTGACCCACTGATTGGCTGGCACCCTCAAGCGGGTGGAAGTCCCACCTAGCAACAATTAAAGCCTGGGGACCCCTAAAATGCGGGATGGAACCCCAGGTTAGGCAGAAGTGGGTTCGCCACTGGCTTTAACGTTGGTGGCCAGCTCCCGTCCGCCCAACGTAAAATCCAGACCAATGCCTCGGTTTGTGGCTCACCGTCTTGCTGCATTATCAAGTTATTCATCGAATATTTTGTACTGTTGAATAAGACCTCAGCAAAAGCAAATTTCTGAGGGAATTATTTCTGTGAGTATCTGTCAAAGTAGAATTGTACTGAGTGTGAGTCACGAACCAGAGTGGAACACCTTATCCCAGTGGCCATGTATTCGTTTAGTTTCGTTTGGACATACAGCACCGAAACAGGCCCTTCGGCCCACCGAGTTTGTGACAACCATCAACCATCCATCTATACTAATCCTACACTAATTCCATATTCCTACCACATCCCCATCTGTCCCGATATTTCCCTACCACCTACCTATACTAGGGGCAATTGCTAATGGCCAATTTACCTATCAACCTGCAAGTCTTTGGCATGTGGGAGGAAACCGGATCACCCGGAGGAAACCCACGCAGACACAGAGAGAACTTGCAAACTCCACGCAGGCAGTACCCAGAATTGAACCCGGGTTGCTGGAGCTGTGAGGCTGCGGTGATAACCACTGCGCCACTGTGTCCACTATTCCTGGGAGTAGCTGTCACTGTAAAATTGTACTGAGTGTGGGTCACTAACTGGAGTGGAACACCTGATCCCAGTGAACATGTATTACTGGGAGTATCTCTCACTGTAGAATTGTACTGAGTGTTTGTCACCAACTGGAGTGGTAAACATGATCCTAGTGACCATGTATTACTGGGAGTATCTCTCACTGTAGAATTGTACTGAGTGTGTGTCACTAACCAGAGTGGAATACCTGATCCCAGTGCTCATGTATTACTGGGAATATCTGTCACTATAGAAATGTACTGAGTGTGGGTCACTAACCAGAGTGGGGCATGCTAGTTCTAATTTGAAAACCTTTCTTTCAGGTTACTGATCTCTCCACTCCATGGAGCTGCCTCCATGTTTTCTGAATGTAATTGGTGACAAGGGGATGATTTTTGTTGTTGGTTGAAGATGTTGTGTGATAAATGCATGAAGTGAAATGCATTGATGTTGCTCTGTTTCCTATTGAACTGCACCAATTGAATCAGATGTTAACTATTTACTGACAGGTAAACAGCAGCACAGCACTGTTACAATATTCTAATCATCTGGATAATGACGTATTCTTACTCTGAGTGTAGTGACTGTAAAGACCGTCTGGTGCTGATTAATCCCCTTCCTGCCAGCGCAGTTCTGGGAATCATGGGTGTTGAATTTTGTTATCTTGCTCTTACACAGGATGAATGTTGGGTCGTGATTATTCCAATTCTGTAATTGATGAAGGTTTGATGAACCAGTTTATTATCTCTGATTCAGAGTCTGTACACAGGTAACCTGCAGTGATCTCTGCTCTTAGCTCAGTGACATGTATCCTTGTAACTGAGGAGATACATTTCAGATTTTCATAAAACAGATCAGTCCAGCTGCAGTAAATAATAACATTCGCAAACTGTTAATAATGAAATAAATAGTGCACTGCTTCAATAAATAAAGCACTTCAATATCTGTAATATTATTAATGAATTGATGAATGTGATTCTCATCAACTTACATAGAATTACATCAATATTACAGCACAGAATCTGGCTATTCCACTCAACTGGTTTATGTCTTTATGCTCTGTACAAGCCTCTCCCCATCCCAGCCTATCTAACCCTATCAGCATATCCATCCAGCCCTTTCTCACTCATGTACATTTCTACTTTCCTTTAAATGTTATTCATCTCAACTACTCCATGTGGTAGCAAGATCCACGTTCTCACCACTCTCTGAGTAAAGAAGTGTCTCCTGAATTCGATCATGGATTTATTCCTGAATATCCTGTATTGATAAACACCAGATTGAACAACCTGACACGTGGCAATATCATCTCCACTGTACTCTGCCAAATCTATTTATCATTTTTTCTATTTATTTATCTATCAATTTCTTTTTGTGGTATACATTAATGGTTTGGACTTAAATATAAGATGCATGATCGGGACATTTGCTCATGACGCAAAAATTGGCCGTGTAATTGATAGCGAAGAGGATCGCTGTAGACTCCAGAATGATATGAATGGTTTGGTTGAGTGGGCAGAAAAGCAGCAAATGGAATTCAATCCGGAGAAGTGTGAGGTAATGCACTTGTGGAATGCAAAGAAAGCAAGGGAATACACAAAAAACAGGAGGAATTGGGAGGGGTAGAAGAAGTGAGAGACCTTGGAGTGCATGTCCACATGTCCCTGAAAGTGGCAGGACAGGTAGGTAGAGTGAAGAAGAAGGCATATTGAATGCTTTCCTTTATTGGCCGAGATATAGAATGCAAAATCAGGGATGTTATGCAGGAATTGTATAAAATGCTGGTTCATCCACAGTTGGAGTATTGCGTACAGTTCTGGTCACCATATTACAGGAAGGACACAGTTGCGCTGGAGAGAGTGCAAAGGAGATTTACAAGATTGTTGCCAGAGCTTGAAAGTTACAGCTATGAGGAAAGATTGGAGCAACTAGGGTTGTTTTCCTCAGAACAGAGGAGGCTGAGGGGTGACTTAATTGAGTTGTACAGAATTATGAGGGGCCTAGATAGATTAGACAGGAATAACCTGTTTCCCCTAGCAGAGAGATCAATTACCAAGGGGCACAGATTTAAGGTGATTGGTAGAAGAATTCGAGGGGACATGAGGAAAAACTGTTTCACCCAGAGGGTGATGGGTGTCTGGAATTCATTGCCAGGAATGGTGGGGGAGGCAGAAACCCTCAATTCTTTTAAAGGTACCTGGACATGCACCTGAAGTGTTGTAACCTGCAAGGCTTTGGACCAAGTTCTGGAAGGTGGAATTAGAATGGGCAGCTAGTTTTTGACCAGCACAGACATGAAGGGCTGAATGGTCTTCCGTCTGTGCTGTAATTTTTCTATGGTTCCATGGTTCTATTTTAACAGCCTCTATTCGGTCACCACTCAGCCTTCTCGTATCTAGAGAAAACTCCTTTCTGCTTGTATTTCCCTTCCTCTGGAAATGATCCCCTGTGCTTTGATCACATTTCCATGGTCTTGTTAACCTTTGATTCTAATTTAAATCATGTATGAATCTGTAGCCCTGGAATTGTTTGCCCCATTGATTACTTGATCAATTATCTGCCCCCTTTCTGCCTTAAATCTTTTGGAGTTGTTTGATGAATTCTTTCAGTTATTTCTTGGCAGTTAGTTCTTTCCTCTCCTTTAACCCTTTAACTCACAGCAGACAAGATTTTTACTGAAATAAAAACAAGAAATGCTGGAGATACTCAGCAGGTTGGCAGCATCTATGGAGAGAGAAGCAGAGTTAACGTTTCAGGTCAGTGACCCTTCTTCAGAACTGGCAAATATTAGAAATGTGAAAGGTTATAAGCAAGTAAAGCGGGGGTGGGGCAAGAGATAACAAAGGAGAAGGTGTAGATAGGACAAAGTCACAGAATAGTTGACCAGAAGGTCGTGGATCAAAGGCAAACAATATGTTAATGGTGTGTTGAAAGACAATATATTAGTACAGGTAGAGTGTTAATGGACTGAAATTGAACAGCCGCAAGTACAAACATGAAAAGAAAAACCAGTGGGTAAGCAAACTGAACAAACTAAGATGAAATAAAATAAAATAAACACAAAAAATATATATATAAAAAAAGGAAAAAGAAGAAAATAACTAAAAATTAAAATAAAATGGGGGGCCCGTCATGCTCTGAAATTATTGAAATCAATGTTCAGTCCGGCAGGCTGTTGTGTACCTAATCGGTAAATGAAATGCTGTTCCTTGAGCTTGTGTTGATGTTCACTGGAACACTGCAGCAATCCCAGGACAGAGATGTGAGCATGAGAGCAGGGGGAGTGTTGAAATGGCTCGCAACCGGAAGCTCGGGGTCCTGCTTGCGGACTGAGCGGACTGATCTTTCCTGACTCAGAGCAGTAAGTCATTTCCCAGCCAAAAGATACATCCGTGGCTCACTCAAGAAGTTAAGGAGAGTGTTGGACAAAAAGAAAAGGCTTACAATGTTGCAAAAATTAGAAGCAAGTCTGAAAATTGGGTGTGTTTTAGAAACCAGCAAAGGGCAACCAAAAAGTTGGGAGAAAGGGAAAAAATAGATTATGAGAGTAAACTAGGCCGCAACATTAAAACAGATTGTCAGAGCTTTAATAATTACAAAAAAGGAAGACAGTAGCAAAAGTAGATGTTGGTCCCTTAGAGGCAGAGACAGGAGAAATCATCATAGGGAATGAGGAAATGGTTGAGGCATTGAACAAATATTTTGTGTCTGTCTTCACAGTGTGACACAAATTCCATACTAGAAATAGGCAGTAACCTGGGGGCAAAAAAGTGTGAGGAAATTGAGGAAATTGATATCAGCTGAGAAAATGTATTGGAAAAACTTGAGGACTAAAATCGGACAAGTTCCTGTGACCAGAGGGCCTACACCCTAGGGTTCTAAATGAGTTAGCTGCAGAGATAGTGGATGCACTCACAATGATTTTCCAAAATGTTCCCGTCAGATTGGAAGTTGGCAAATATTACACCGCTATAGAAGAAAGGAGGGAGAGAGCAAACAGGGAACTACAGGCCAGTTAGTCACAGCTTCACAGAATCGCTAAAGTGCAGAAGGAGACCATTCGGCCCATCATGTCCACAACGGCTCTCTAAAAGAGCAATTCCCTCAATTCCATTCCCTGCCTTCTCCCATAACCCTGCACATTCTCCATTTGCATATAACTGTCTAATTCCCTTTCGAATGCTTCAATTGAACCTGCCTCCACCACGTTCTCAGGCAGCACATTCCAGACCTTAACCACTTGGTGCGTGAAAATGTTTTTCCTCATGTCTCTCTTACCACATATTTTAAATCTGTGCCCTCTCCTTTTCAATCCTGTTCAGATCCCTCATGATTTTGAATACCTCTATCAAATCACCTTGCAGCCTTCTCTTCTCCAAGGAAAACAGTCCGAACATCTCCAATCTATCTTCATAACTGAAATTCCTCATCCGTGGAACCATTCTCGTGAATCCGATCTGTACTCTCTCTAATATCCTCCTGTCTTTCCTCAAGTGCAGCACACAGAATTGAATATGATACTCCAGCTGAGGCCGAACTAGTGCCTTATACAAGGTCAGCATAACTTCCTTGCTCTTGTGCTCCATGCCCCGATTAATAAAGCCCAGGATACTGTATGCTTTATTAACAGCGCTCTCAACCTGTTTTGCCCACCTTCGATGACTTGTGCACATATATACCTGGGTCACTCTGCTCCTGAACCACAGCCTAACATCAGCTGGAAAACTTTATTAAAAAGGCCTTAACAATGCACTTGGTAAAGAACAGTATGATTAGAACAAGGCATCATGTTTTTACTAAAGGGAAATCCTGTTTGACAAATGTATTAGAAACTTTTGAGGATGTAACTAGTCGGGCAGATAAAGGGGAACGAGGAGATATAGGATTTTCAAAAGACATTCAAAAACGTGCCACATAAAAGATTAATGGGCAAGATAAGGGCTCATGGAGTTGGGGGTAATATATTAGCATGGATAGAGGATTGGTTAACAGACAGGAGACAGAGAGTGGGCATAAATGGGGCATTTTCATGTTGGCAGGCAGTGAATAGTGGGGTACTGCAAGTGCTGGGGCCTCAGCTATTTACACTCTATATTAATAACTTGGATGAAGAGACAGAGAGTAATGTATCTAGGTTTGCTGATGATGCAAAGCTCGGTAGAAAGGTAAGCTGCAGGGTGAACATAGAGGGGCTGCAAAGAGATATAGACATGTTAAGTGTGCAGGCAACAAGATGGCAAATGGAGTATAATGTAGGGAAGTGTGAAGTTATTCAGTTTGGTCATAAAAATAGAAAAGCAGAATATTTTTTCAAAGGTGTGAAACTGCTCAGTGTTGATATTCAGAGAGACTTGGGTATACTCGTAGAAGGAATGCACAAAGTCAACATGCAGGTGCAGCAGGCGATTAGGAAGGCAAATGGCATGTTGCCCTTTATTGCAAGGGGATTGGATTACAGGAATAATGAAGTCTTACTAAAATTATACAGGACATTGGTGAGGCTGCAACTGAAATACTGTGTGAAGTTTTGGTCTCCACTTTTAACACTTGCACTGGAGGTGTTGCAGCTAAGATTTACTCAATTCGTCCCTGCAATGAGGGTGTTGTCCTATGATGAGAAGCAGAGTAAATTGGGCCTGTATTCTCTGGAGTTTAGAAGAATGAGAGGCGATCTGATTGAGACATATTAGATTCTGAAAGGGCTTGATAGGGTAGAAGCTGAAAGATTGTTTCCGCTGTTCAGGGAATCTAAAACACAGGGGCACAGTGTCAGGATAAGGGGTCAATCATTCAGGTTTAAGATGAGGAGAAATTGCTTCACTCAAAGGGTTGTGAATTTTTGGAATTCTCTACCCCAGAGGGTTGTTGCTGCTTCATCATTGAATACATTTAAGGCTGGGTTAGAGAGATTTTTAGTCTTGCAGGAAATCAAGAGATATGGGGCGTGAGCAGGAAAGTGGAATTGAAGCCCAAGATCAGGCAGGATCGTATTGAATGGCATAGCAGGCTCGATGGGCCAAATGGTCTGTTCTTGCTCCTATTTCTTAATCCCTCGATTGTCTCCCATGGGTACATTCAGAGGGTCCCATCTGGAATTTATTAGTTTCACTTCGGTAGCTTGTCATTCCCACTGGAACTCCTCTCTCCCTCACCCGCTCTGAAGTACTCATGTTACCTCTTTCACCTCCGTTTTAGGTACATTTTTCTCCCTGAACTGGAAAAAAATTAACTTTGCTTCAACTTTTTGCCCCTCCCTCACCTTCTCATGGTCCACCTCTGACTGTTACATTCCCTCCCTCGACTTCTCTATCTCCATTTCAGGGGATTGGCTGTCCACCAATATCGATTATAATCCCACCACCTCTCACAGCCAGCTTGACTGAACTTGCTCCAATCCTATTTCCTGTAGGACTCTATTACATTCTCCCCTTCTTCTCACCTTCCTCTCCAACTGCCTTCACATGGAACACATCATTCTCCACCATTTCCACCATGTCCAGCTAAAACCAACATCAAATACATCTTCCCATTCACTCCTGTCCCCTCACCCCTTGTCACACACTGGCTCACACTTCTGTCACCCCCAACATCCTGTTTCCCTCCTCCGCCCAGCACCTTCCTATACAAGCACAGTCGAAACAATATCTGCCCTTTCACTTCCTTCCTACCAACTGTCCAGGGCCCAAACACTCAATCCAGGTGAAACAGAGATTTACTTGTGTACTTCTTCCAGTGTAGTTACTGTATTCACTGCCCACCATGCAGTCTCCTGCACCTTGGAAATGACGGAATGCGGATTGAGTGATTGCTTTGCTCAACATTTCCTTTCAGTCTAAAAACAGGACCCTGAGCCTCCGGTCACTTTCCCCTTTAATTCAACATCCCGCTCTGACCTCTCTCTCCTCTGGGCAACAACCTTTGGAAATGGGACATCTTTCCTCACAGGGACAGAGACCCCAACTGCAAGCATGCAAAATACAGTCGTGGCTTCCAGGGCCAAGTGAGACAGGCTTGTTCCCGGCTTTCCAGCCAGTGGGCTGGGTCACCACATCCTTTTGAAATTCTGTCCCTGTACTCTGTTTCTCCACAGATGCTGCCTGTTCATTGCTTTTATCAGATTTGAAGCAAGCTCAGTATGTTGATTACACTCAAATACCTAGAGCTGGATATTAACAGCAGCAGATATGTAGGTAGGTGGGAGAGAGTGAGGACAGAATTTCAGCATGCGATGATGTTTTAATGTGTGTCGTTTGTCCTTGGCAGGTTCTCCATTCAGAGGTAAGCCTGATAGGCAGGCTTGGCTTCCGGTCACGCAAGGTTGACAGTGGAGAAGGCCGCAGGACAAAGTATGTCCGAACCATGATCATGAGGGGAGTTGTCCATCGGGGACTGTCCAATCCCCAACCCCTGGATGTTCTCCTATCCTGACAGAGTGATCCCAGTCTGCTGGGGATGTCCAATCCCAGCAGAGTCCAATCCCAGATGCTCGGGTGGTGCACATCCCGGGCAGGGTGGAGGTTGGTTCAACCCTTGGGATGTATTATCCATGAAGCAATAGTGGATGTGTCGATCCGGGCTTTCCATTCACCTCAGATCACAAAGGGATTCCAATCCTGGGAATGGGGAGGTGACTGTCAATTCAGAATGTCTTTGTGCGGCGGGTAGTGTGTGATGGAGAAACCTGCTCCGTCAATGGTAAACCTGTAAAGCAGGTTAAATCAGAGGCTTGAAACCTCATTATAATAATTAACATGCTGACCCGCCTCCTGGGTGCGATTCGTGCTCCTCTCCTGTCCCTCCTCTGTTAAACCTGAAAGTGTGCAGTTTGGAGGCAGGTTGAGTTCGTGGTTGAAGTTTTTAAGTTTTAAACACTGGCTCAATACCAACCCACCCTGTTTTGGTGTTAAAATCGAGACCTTACTCTCTGGGTTCTGACATGTAGAATGTTTGATCAGTAATTTCCAGCCTCTTTTCCCTTCTCTCTCTTACAGTTAATTTACTGGGGATTGTGATCCTGTCCCGGGGAAAGTGCGGACTCTCCACCTGCATGACTCGATAGCTGGTGGCCATGGCAATGGCGGATCTACTGGGCATTTTCACTGAGGGCGTACTTTGGCGAATCAATTATTATTTTTTTCCAGGATCTTTCGTGATCATCACCCCTGTGTGCAGTGTTATCATTGTCCTGCTTCGTACAGCCGCAGTCTGTTCTGTCTGGTTCACCGTCACTTTCTCCTTTGATCGATTAGTAGCCATTTTTTGCCAGAAACTGAAAACTAAATATTGCACTGAGAAAACTGCAGCTCTGGTTTTCGCAACAACCTGCATTCTGCTCTGTTTAAAAAACATCCCATTCTGCTTTATCTATGAACCTGGAGAGATAATCGACAATGTACCATGGTTTTGTTATATAAAGCCAAGCAATTTTACTGAGGCCGGAAGGCTAGGATTTGACTGGTTTGATCTGGTTTTCACCCCATTGCTTCCATTCGCTTTTATTCTGTTGCCCAACGCTCTGACAATTAGATACATTTTAGTGACCAGTCGATTCCGCAAGGGACTGAGGGGTCAGAGCAAGGGAGAGAATCGCACTGACCCAGAGATGGAGAGCAGAAGTAAGTCTGTGATTTTACTCTTCACCATATCCGGCAGCTTCATACTTCTGTGGTTGACATATGTTATATATTTCATAACATGTTACATTGCAGGATTATATCTCGAGGATTACTCTGATCCTTTCCCTATATTTGGACAATTCAGATGCATGCTACAGATTCTAAGTTGCTGCACAAACACATTTATTTATGGGCTGACTCAGTCCAAGTTCAGAGAGCAGGTCAAGAACGATGTGAAATATCCAGTTACAACAATTATTCAATTAATTCATAAACTAAACAAATGAGAGCGGCCCAGAGGCGGTTCCCAGTGTTTCTCATCTATTAATGCACAGAAGCCGACAGCCGCTGTGCCACAGCTTGGTGGCTGCTCGGATGGACGGGGCCAATCCCTTCTTGATTCCCATGTTAGCTGATACCAGTTCTCTCTTCTCAGGTACTGTCACTCTCTCCCATAAAATCTTCCATCACCAATCCTTTCCTCAATAAAACAAACCTTGATCCTTCTGTCCTTGACATCACACGAACGACAATCTTTGCTTCCTCTCTAAAATACTTGAAGGTATTGCCATCTCACAAATCCATGATGTCAATATTTGAATCCCTCTAATCAAGTTCTGTCCTACCACAGTCGCAATCTGGCACTTATAAAAGTCACAAATGACATCCTTCGTAACTGTGATGAAGGCAAAGTAATACCTCCTCATGTGCTCAACATGTCTCCAGTCATTCACATAGTTATACTATAACTATCCATCCAGATATATCACTGACCTCGCACGTACTATAACTACGCAGTCAGATATATCACTGACCTCACTGGTACTGTAACTACCCATCCAGATATATCACTGACCTCACTTGTACTGTAACTACCCATCCAGCTTTATCACTGACCTCACTTGTACTGTAACTACGCATGAAGATATATCACTGACCTCACTTGTACTGTCACTACCCATCCAGATATATCACTGACCTCACATTTATTGTCACTGCCAAACATGTATATCACTGACCTCATTTGTGATTTATATAACCTTCCAGTTATATCATTAACCTTATTTGTACTGCCACTGCCCATTCAGGTACAACAATGGTGCTCTTTTCTCCAAGGGCTTCACCTCAGATAGAGAACTCTATAATTTACAATTCCTTACATTTCACAGATGCTGGGTACCACCAACCAATATAAATGACAAATTCAGCATTTCTACAGATTTGTCTGTTAATTTAATTCAATACAGAACATGTAACTTATTTTAGATTAATCCAAAGTTGAGAAACCATGAAGTTGATGAGAAGGATGCACCATCCATATGAATTGGATTCATATCCAATCCCCCGTATCGAAGACTGCATAGACCAGGTAGGAAATTCCACCTACATCAGTAAAATAGATTTATTAAAAGGATACTGGCAAGTTCCAATGACCCAGCAGGCAAAGGAAATCTCAGCCTTTGCCACTCCCAATGAGATATTTCAGTTCAAAGTAATGTCCTTCCATCTGAAAAATGCCCCAGCCACATTCCAAAGATTAATGAACCAGGTGGTAGCTGGTTTAAACAATTGTGTTGTTTACTCGATGACTTGTTAGTTTTCAGCAACTCCTGGGAAGACCATTTAAATCATTTAAGGGAACACTTTAACGGGCACACCTAGTGGTCAACTTGGCAAAAAGCGAAATTGCCAAAGCCTAAGTAACCTATTTAGGTCATATTGTCGGCCAAGATTGAGTGTTGCCAAGGACGGAAAAAGTGCAAACCCTGGTAGAATACCCTATTCCAAAATCAAAGAGGGAAGTATGCATTTCCTGAGAATGTATGGGTTCTACTGTACATTTCTTTCCAACTTATAAATAAAATAATTTTTTTAAAAATGAAGAAAAAACTTAAGCACCTAGTTGCTCCGTTAACAGACCTGCGAAAGCGTAAGGGTGGTGACGTCAGAGCATTGAAAAAGTTGAAGGCAATCTTAACAAATGAGCCAGTATTAGGGCTCCAAATTTTAACAAATCTTTTAACAAGTTTATTGACGCCAGTGATGTTGGAGTCGGTGGAGTTTTACTCCAAGATAATGATTCAGGTTTTGAAAGACCAATTAACGAGTTCTCAAAAAACTAAACAAACATGGAAATAATTTTATGGTAGAACCCACACATTCCCAGGAAATGCATGATTCCCTCTTTGCTTTTGGAATAGGGAATTCTACCAGGGCTTGCACTTTTGTTGCCATTGGCAACACTTGACTTCGGCTGACAATGTGAACTAAATACTTTGGCTTTGGTGAACTTGCTTTTTGCCAAGTATTAAAGTGTTCCCTTAAATGTTTTAAATGGTCTTCCCAAGTGTTGCTGAAAACTAACAAGTCATCGAGGTAAACACAGTTGTTGAAACCAGCTGCCACCTGGTTCATTAATCTTTGGAATGTGGCTGGGGCATTTTTCAGACGGAATGATATTACTTCGCACTGAAATATACCATCGGAGGTGACAAAGGCTGAGATTTCCTTTGCTTGCTGGGTCATTGGAACTTGCCAGCATACTATTAATGAATCTATTTTAATGATGCAGGTGGAATTTCCTACCTGGTCTATGCAGTCTTCGAAATGGAGATTGGCCATGAATCAGTCTTGGTAACTGCATTGACCTTGCAGTAATCAATGCAGAGTCTGGATAAACCATCAGGTTTGGGATCTAATACCATAGGAGAACTCCAGCTGCTCTGGCTGTATTCAATTAAATCATTTTCCAGCATGGACTGGACTTCCTCCCACACCTGTGCTCGCTTATTGGGGTTCAGTCTATAGGGGTTCTGTTTTATTGGTGGTGTCTCTCTTACATCGACATTGTGTATTGTTAAGGCTGTGCAAACTGATTTGTCCCTACACACTTTCTTGAACTCTTTCAGTAGTGTGGTTAGATCCTGTCTTTGTTGTTCAATGAGATCGTCCGCATTGTGTCTAATCTCCCGAGAATTTCAGCGTTTTACAATTTGGCAGTCGGGGGTTTAATTTGAGAATTTTCAGGGTTCTCTTGCTCGTTATGTTCATCATCACTATTGCTCTGTTTCTTTACTGCTTTTACTGCCTTGCTCACACTTACCGATCTGTCCGTTTCCCGACTGCAGTATCTTTTAAACACGGTAGTATGTCACATTCTTTGTTTTTTCTTCCTGTTCGGTGTATTAATTAAGTAGCTTACATCAGTCACCTTTCTCCTACACTATATGAGCCATGAAACCTGGTTTTTCAAGGTACTTCCTGCAAGGGTAACAGCACCAGAACTTGGTCCCCTGGTTTAAACTCACAGACTGCAGCTTTCTTATCTGCCTGCAATTTCATTTTTTTTTCCTGTGGGGATTTACGGTGTTCCTTTGCTCTGCACACGCCTGGAAATGTGTTACCTTGCAGGTGGCCACATCATTTGGTATCAAAGTTTCCTTCTTTGATCTCGGAATTTCTCATCGCTCAATTTTAGGGGCCTCTCATCTCATGTCCAAAAAATCAGTTTGATGGGAGTAAAACCTGTGGATTCATTGGCAGAATCCCTGGTAGCATGGAGCAAGAAAATACTCCTTTATCTCAGTCATAGGTGTATTCAGTAAAATATGCTCAGAGCATAGTTTCTCGGGTCTGATGGTACCGTACCTGAGTCCCCTGTGATTGAGGTGATATGCTGAAGATTTCAACTGGTCAATACCAAGGCTTTGTATGAACTTCTGGAACATTCGGGTCATGAAATTGGTTTCCTGATCGGACTGTATTTCGCTGGGGAGTCTGTATCGGGTGAAAAACTGGCTTAACCCCTTGACTACAGGTTTGGCAGGAATGTCAAGCCTCAAGGGCGTGGCTTCTGGGAATCGGGTGGCCATATCCATGACAGTTATAGGCATTGATAACCTGTATTGGTTCTGGATAGGGAACCCATGCAATTGATTAGAACTCTACTGAAAGGTTCCTCGAAAGCTGAAATAGGGATCAGTGGAGCAGCTTAGATTGCAGGTTGTGGTTTCCCTAAAACCTGACAGGACTGAAAAAATTTAGCCACATCTTTGTGGATTTGTGGCCAGTTAAAGTGTTGGCTAATTCGGGCCTGAGTCTTTCTGATACCCACCTGCCCAGTTGTAGGAATTTCATGGGCAATTCGCAGAATCTCTGCGATATTTAGGGGGAATTATAATTTGGTGAACGATGGTCCACACCTCCTCCGCAGGTCACTGTGGGGTCTCCACTTCTTCATTAGAATTCCAATTTCAAAATAGCTACACTTGGTCAGCTTCTCTGCTTCTGCCTCAGAATAGACTATCTGTACCATCCTTTTTAAATCAGCTTCTGACTGTTTGTTTCAATTAAGCAGAGTCTACTGTATACATCCCCCAAAATCTCCAAAAAAAATTTCAGCAAGCCAGACCTCTGGGCATCTGACTGATTTACTGCCTGCACTCTCTTTCGGGGAGCTTGCTTGACCACGGACCTAGTTATCACGCAGGCAGGAAATATTACAGGGACTTCCTCCTGTATTTGTTCGGTCTCCTTGGCATCATTTGATTGGTCGAAGACCATTGCAGTTGCTACCACCTGATCGCCAAACATAGTATAGCCGAGTATCAAGTCTATTCTGGCCACAGGTAGACTAGGGGCAATCCCTGCAGTAACTAATCCAGAAACGAGGTCGCACTACAATTAGACCCAATACAGGTGTAAAGACATGTATCTTCCTTCAATTCCTTTTTACCAAGAACCTTCACTTTTAGTGAGCTCTCAAGTGGGAAGCTCATTCTTTACCCAGCATGAAGGATTTAGAGGCCCCTGTGTCTCAAAGCAGGACAATGGGGTTGCCTGGCTCACTGGTAGGGTATGTGGACAACTTTCCTTTTAAAACAAAATCCTAATAGCCTCCAGGAATTTTCTCTATTTCTGCTGTCACGAACTTTTCAGCCAGTGGACGGGGAACCCCGCCCAACGTAAAATTCCGGCCAAAGCCTTGCGAGCTCTGCCTACCAATTTGCTTTGCAGGAGGATGGTCCTCCGTTCCTTTCGTCATTTTAGTCTATTAGCTATTTACTCAAAGGTGATTAAAAATGACTCAACCTCCTCTCATTAAATTTTGACACTACCCTTGAGTATCTCATAATGTCAAAGTTTTGTTCTGAGTTAGGAATACAGTTTGAAATGCTGGTGGCATTCTCACCTTGTGTCTGCAACCTTTCTAAATCAACCTGCTTTTCCACTTCCTCTCTTTCCTTCTGCAATTATATTTCCTCTTTTCAACTGAAACTCTCCTCTGTTTCTGTCTGCAATTGCAATTACTGTTTTTTTCAACTGAACTCGCATCTCCTCTCTTTTTATTTGCAACTGAATTTCATCTCTTTCCTTCTGAATTCTGGCTCAGGTTATTTTCTCTGACTCAGATAAGATTTTTAATTCTTCTGATCCGGGGTAAGTTTATGTTACTCATGTTCCAGCCCCTGTGTTTTGTTTGCTAAACAAACAGGCAATGACAGGTTTTCTCACAGGTTTAAAAAAGATTAAATATTTAATAAACTATAATCATCACCCAAAATAGAAGGCAAAGGATAAGAGGCATTAAGAGTTCAAAGTGCAAACATTTGCTGTTTCAGGAAAAACGTGTCGAATGCTTTCAGAAGGTGAGTTTTAAATATGCAGGCCTATTTGCTGGTTGTCTTGCATTTACAGGGTTGCTGATGTCTTCTGGCAATCCACCTCAGTTTGAAGAGAATGCTGATATTTCCTGCTTCAGTTTTCACAGGTGGAGGAGTTTTTAAAAAGTTTTTCTCTGTTGCAGTTGGTTGCCAACTTGACTCAGCAGGGTTCAACCATGGTATTTGGAACTAATCTCTCTCAGTCTCTCTCTCTCTCTGTCTCTCTCTCTGTCTCTCTCTAAGACTTGTGCTGGAATTCAAGATGGCTTTCGATGTTGATTATGTGTCTGAAGATCTCAGACTGATTTTGCTGATTGATGTTCTGAACTGGAAAATCCTTTTTGTTCTCCAAAATGATTACCTTTAAAGGATAAACTCAAGAAGTATTAGTTTCACTCATGTAACGTTAGGCTTCAGTTCCCGACAAGCTGTACAATAGCTTTGATGGCTGTTCACACTCTACTATTGCAGTTAGAGATGCAGGACTGAATTTTACGACACCCCTCGACTTCAGGGGGTGTGGTGGGGGGGGGGGGTGGGTGCAGAAAATGCCTCTGCAAAGGCCTGACACGGGCCTCGACACCGGAAAGCACTGCCCTGATAATGTCGATGGCGGTGAGGCCTCGTGGTGGCTCCCCTCTGCTCAGCGACGGGAGCTCCATTTAAATATTTAAATTTATTGAACTAAACAAATTGATTACCTACCAGCTGACGCTATCGGACCCGGAGTGATATTGGTGCTGGAGTACGGCACTCCCGCTCCTTCGGATACCCGTCCAGGGAACAGTCGTGGGGAGGGGGGAGCAGGTATGGTTTCCAGTGTGGGGAGGGCTGGGGAGTGGGGTCAAACGCTCTGATTGGTGTAGAGGATTGTGGGAAGGGGCAAATTTTAAATTTTATGAACTTTGTGGGGGGCGGGGAAGGTCAGGAGGTCAGGGTAACTGTTTTGGGGAGGGAGAGTCATGAATTGCATGGTTATTGGGGGGGAGGTGCAATTTGAATGGATTTAAATTTTTACATTAAACTTACCTTTAAATATTTAACTTGAAAGTTGGGCTTGAAGACCTTTAAAAATGGTGTCAGCGCCTGCGCAAAGGCACTGATGCCATTGATGGGGAGCCATGGTTTATGTCTGATGCCGATTCTGGCAGAAGCAATATAAAATGCAGCCTGTAGAGTCTGTAATCCCAGTGTTTTAGCTTATTTTGTGTCTAGCTCACATCCATGTGTGATAAGCTGTTCGTTTCAATGCAGACAGGGTTAATTAGCTTTCGTTCCAGTCGACAATGATGTGTATTTCAGTGCAGGAGATGGGAATGTCATGTGACCTTGTCCTCCATTTTGTTGAAAGTAAAGTTTCCAGCCCTTTTCAAAATGTTCTAATTTTTTTTTATAACTCATCAGTTTATTTTTTTAATTTCATCATTGCATTTCCCCATGAGCGTGACATCCTCTAAGGGACCAACATGTACTTTAGCTACTCCTTTCCTTTTTATATATATTTGTGGAACCTTTCATTGCCTGTTTTTACATTTCTTGTTAGTTTACTCTAATACTCTAAGTTCTTTCTCTTTAATATTTCCTCAGCCATCCTTTGTTGGCTTCTAAAGTCTACCCAATCATCTGGTCTACCACTAATCTCCACAGCATTCCTTTTAATTTGATATGATCCTTAACTTCCTTAGTTAGCCAAGGATGGTGCATCCTTCTCATTAAATTCATGGCTCCTCACCTTTCGATTAATCTAAAATAAGTTACAAGATCTGTATTGTATTAAATGAACTGATAAATCTGTAGAAATGCTGAACTTCTCATTCATAGTGGGTGGTGGTACACAGCATCTGTGAGATGTAAGGAATTGTAAACGAGAGAGTCCCCTGTCTGAGGCGGAGCCCTTGGGCAACAGAGCACCAGTGTTGTAGCTGGATGGGCAGTGGCAGTACAAATAAGGTTAATGATATATCTGGAATGGTAGATAAAGGACAGGTGAGGTCAGTAATATATATAGTTGGCAGTTTCAGTAAATGTGAGGTCAGTGATGTATCTGTATGGGTAGTTACAGTACAAGTGAGGTCCGTGATATATCTGAAATAAAATCAAAATATTGTGGATGCTGGAAATCTGAAATAAAAACAAGAAATGCTGGAAATACTCAGCAGGTCTGGCAGCATCTGTGGGAAGAGAAGCAGAGTTAACGTTTCGGGTCAGTGACCCTTCTTCGGAACAGTTCCAAAGAAGAGTCACTGACCCGAAACATTAACTCTGCTGCTCTTTCCACTGCCAGACCTGCTGAGTATTTCCAGCTTTTATATCTGTGAAATATCTGGATGGGTAGTTGCAGTAAATGTGAGGTCAGTGATACATCTGGATGGGTAGTTACTGTACAAGTGAGGCCAGTGATGCATCTTTTTTTAATTATTCTTTCATGGGACGTGGGCATCACAGGCCAGGCCAGCATTTATTGCCCTTGAACTGAGTGGCTTGCTGGGCTATTTCAAGGGCATGTAAGAGTCAACCACATTGCTGAGGATCTGGAGTCACATGTCAGCCAGACCAGGTAAGGGCAGCAGATGTCCTTCCTGAAAAGACATTAGTCGACCAGATGGATTTTTACAACAATCGACAATGGTTTCAAGGCCATCATTAACTTTAAATTCCAGATTTATCAACTGAATTCAAATTGCATTTGTTGTTGTAGTGGGATTCGAACCCATGCCCCCAAAGCAGTACCTGGTTTTCTGGGTTATTAATTCAATACCAACACCAGTACGCCACCGCTTTCCCATTCCATTTGACTGCGTAGTTATAGTATAACTGTGTGAAAGACTGGAGACAGGTTGAGCACATGAGGCGGTATTAGTTTGCCTTTGTCACAGTTACATTGGATGTCATTTGTGACTTTTATAAGAGCCAGATTGCGACTGTGGTAGGATGGAACTTGATTGGAGGGATTCAAATATTGGCAAGCATGGAGTTAGGAGATGGCAATACCTTCAAGGATTTTAGAGAGGAAACCAAAGTTATAGTTAGGATGATGCCAAGAACAGAGGGATCAAGCTTAATTTTATTGAGGAAAGCCGTGGTGATGGAAGATTTTATGGGAGTGAGTGACAAAAGCTGAGAAGAGTGAACTGTTATCAGCTAACATGGGAACCAAGAAGGGACTCGGCCCCACCCATCCGAGCATCCACCAACCTGAAGCACAGGGGCTGTTGGCTTCTGTGCATTCGAAGACTAGAAACACTGGGAACTGCCTCTGGGCTGCTCTCAGTTGTTTAGTTTATAAATTAATTGAATAATTGATGTAACTGGATATTTCACCACATTCTTGAGCTGCTCTCTGAACTTGGACTGAGTCACCCATAAATAAATGTGTTTGTGCAGCACATTAGAATCTGTAGCATGAATCCGACTTGTCCAAGAATATACAAAGATCAGTGTAATCCTCGAGATCTTTCCCTGCAATATTTCAAGTTAGAAATTAACAACCCATGTCAACCACAGAAGTATGAAGCTGCCGGATATGGTGAAGAGTAAAATCACAGACTTCCTTCTGCTCTCCATCTCTGGGTCACTGCGATTCTCTCCCTTGCTCTGACCCCTCAGTCCCTTGCGGACTCGACTGGTCACTAAAATATGTCTGACTGTCAGAGCATTAAGCATCAAAATTAAAGCGAATGGAAGCAATGGGGTTAAAACCAGATCAAAACTGTCAAATGCTAACCAACCGGCTTCAGAAAATAGCTTGGCTTTGTATAACAGAACCATGGCACATTGTCGATTATCTCTCCAGGTTCAATTGTAAAGTAGAATGGGATGTTTTTTAAACAGAGCAGAATGCAGGTTGTTGGTAAAACCACAGCTGCAGTTTTCTCGGTGCAATATTTGGTTTTCAGCTTCTGAAAACAAATGGCCACAAATCGATCAAAGGAGAAAGTGACGGTGAACCAGACAGAACAATGTGCGGCTGTACGAAGCAGGACACGGATAACACTACAAACAGGGGTGATGTTCAGGAAAGATCCTGGGAAAAAATAATAATTGATCCGCCACAGTACGACCTCAATGATAATGACCAGTAGATCCGCCGTTGCCATGGCCACCAGGTAGTGAGTGGTGCAGGTGGAGAGTCCGCACTTTTCCTGAGACAGGATCTCAATCGCTAGTAAATTAACTGTAAGAGAGAGAAGGGAAAAGAGACTGGAAATTACTGATCAAACATTCTCTGTGTCTGGGCCAAGAGTGTAAGGACTCGATTTTAACACCAAAACTGGGTGGGTAGGTATTGAGCCAGTGCTTAAAACTTATAAACTTCAACCACGAACTCAACCCACCTCCAAACTGTGCACTTTCAGGTTTAACAGAGGAGGGACAGGAGAGGAGCACCAACTGCACCCAGGAGGCGAGTCAGCATGTTATATATTATAATGAGGTTCCAAGCCTCTGGTTTAACCTGATTTACAGGTTTACCATTGACGGTGCAGGTTTCTCCATCAGATACTACCCTCCGCACACAGACACTCCGAATTGACAATCACCTCCCCATTCATGGATCAGACACCCCAAGGGTTGAACCAACCTCCACCCTGCCCGGGATGTGCACCATCCGAGCATCTGGGATTGGAGTCTTCTGGGATTGGACATCACCAGCAGAATGGGATCACTCTGTCAGGATAGGAGAACATCCAGGGGTTGGGGATTGGACAGCCCCTGATTGGACATCTCCCCTCGGGATCATGGTTAGGACATACTTTGTCCTACAGCCTTCTCCACTGTCCACCTCACGTGACTGGAAGCCAAGCCTGCCTATCAGGTTTACTTCCAAATGGAGAACCTGCCAAGGACAAAAGACGCACATTAAAACATCATAGCATGCTGAAACTCTATCCTCACTCTCTCCCACCTACCTACATATCTGCTGCTGTTAATATGCAGCTCTATGCATTTGAGTGAAATCAAAACATTGAACTTACTTTAAATCTGATAGAAGCAGTGAACAGGCAGCATCTGTGGAGAGAACAACAAAGTTAACGGCCAGAAGTTCATGAGGATGTGGTGGCCCCACCCACCGGCTGGAAAGTCTCCACCGGGGCCTGGAAGCCACGACTGTACTTTGTGTGACTCAGGTAATTAATTACCTGCAGTCGGGTTCTCTGTCCCTGTGAGGAAGCATGTCCCACCTTCAAGAATTGCCACCCAATCAGAGGAGAGAGAGGTCAGAACGGGATGTAGAATTAAAGGGAAAAGTGACCAGAGGCTCAGGGTCCTGTTTTCAGACTGAAAGGAAATGTTCAGCAAAGAAATCACTCAATCTGCATTACGTCATTTCCAAGGTACAGGAGACTGCATGGTGGGCAGTGAATACAGTAACTACACTGGAAGAAGTACACAAGTAAATCTCTGTTCCACCTGCATGGAGTGTTTCGGCCCTGGACAGTGGGAAGGAAGGAAATGAAAGGCCAGATGTTGTATCTACTGTAGTTGTGTTGGAAGGTGCTGGGCGGGGGAGGGAAACAGGATGTTGGGGGTGACAGAAGTGTGAACCAGTGTGTTACAAGGGGTGGGGGGACAGGAGTGGATAGGAAGATATGTTTGATAATAAAAGCAAAACACTGAGGATGCTGGAAATCTGAAATGAAAACAGAAAGTGCTGGAAATACTCAGCAGGTCCTGCAGCATCTGTAGAGAGAGAAGCAGCGTTAACATTTCAGGTCTGTGACCTTTCATCAGAACGGATGTGTTTGGTGTTGGTTTTAGCTGGACATGGTGGAAATGGCGGAGGATGATGTCTTGCATATTGAGGTGGTTGGAGTGGAAGCTGAGAAGAAAGGGAGATTGGAATAGAGTCCAAGAGGAAATGGGACGGGGTCAACTTTAGTCAAGCTGGCTGAGAGAGTTGATGGGATTATAGTAGATATTGGTGCACAGCCAATCCCCTGATTGGGAGATAGAGAAGTCGAGGGAGGGAAGAGTCAGAGATGGACCATGTAAAGGTGAGGGAGGGACGGAAATTAGAAGTTCGATTTTTTTTCTAGTTCAAGGTGAAAGAATGTACCAGAAAAAGAGGTGAAAAAGGGAACCTGAGTAATTCAGAGCAGGTGAGTGTGCGATGAGTTCCAGCGGGAATGACATGCGAACGGAGCCAAACTAATAATTTCCAAATGTGGCCCTCTGAATATACCATGGGAGACGGTCGAGGGAAATTGGCTGTGAAACGACCTACTTCTGTGAGTCAGGAAAGATCCCGTCTGTTGTCAGTTAAAGGACAGGTCGGGTTTAATGGACTTTGTAGCAGAGAGGGGCAGAGTGACATGGACAGAAATATAAATGGACATCTGGAGAGCAGCTCTGATCTCAGAAGGAAGAAAGACACATGTGTGATGGGAAAGTAGGATCAGAACGGAGCAGTTGATAAGGCTGAAGTAATGAAATAAATATGAGGGGAGAAGAAATAATTGAAATAATTCATCAAACAACTCCAAGAGATTTAAGGTAGAAAAGGGAGAAGATAATTGATAAAGTAATCAAAGGGGCAAAGGCTTCCGGGGCGATAGATGCACAAATGAAATAAATTAGGTTAACAAGACCATGGGAATGCGATCAAAGCACAGGGGATCAATTCCAGAGGAAGAGAAATACCAGCAGCAATGACTTTTCTCTGGATAAATGAAGGTTGAGGCGTGACTTAATAGCGGCCATTACAATGCAAATTACATTTGGCAGAGAATACTTGGAGATGATATTGTTGTGACCGAGGCAGGAGGAGTGCACTGTTTATTCCAGCTCCACTTCTCCAGGGGTCACAACACATTTACATTTTTTCCCACTTAATGATGCAGACAATCATTGACTATTTTTATCCCAGAATAAAATGTTTCTTTCGGAAAGAACAAAATTTCAGTTTATTACAAGACAAGTCTTAACCAATAATGAGGTAAAGCATAAATACACAGATTGAAATTTTACATTTCACTCTTTACCTTATTCCTCCTTGCAGTCACACACACGTACATCAGTTAACTGGAAAAATAAAGGGATTTTTGTTTTTAGAGCTTTATTACAGACACAAAAAACTCCAAGTACATGTAGCCGGGTCACTGGGATAGAAAAAACAACAAAGAAAATTACATCACAGGAACAGGCCCTTCGGCCCTCCAAGCCTCCGCGGATACAAATCCTCTACCTAAACCTGTCGCCTATTTTCTCAGTGTCTGTATCTCTTTACTTCCTGCCCTTTCATGTATCTGTCTTGATACATCTGAAAAGACGCTATCGTGCCAGCGTCTACCACCTCCACTGGCAATGCATTCCAGGCACCCACCACCCTCTGTGTAAAGGACTTTCCACGCATATACCCCTAAACTTTTCCCCTTTCACTTTGAACTCGTGTCCCCTTGTAATTGAATCCACCACTCTGGGAAAAAGCTTCTTGCTATCCACCCTGTCTATACCTCTCATGATTTTGTACACCTCAATCAGGTCCCCCCTCAACCTCCGTCTTTCGAATGAAAATAATCCTAATCTACTCAACCTCTCTTCATAGCTAGCGCCCTCCATACCAGGCAACATCCTGGTGAACCTCCTCAGCACCCTCTCCAAAGCATCCACATCCTTTTGGTAATGTGGCGACCAGAACTGCACGCAGTATTCCAAATGTGGCCGAACCAAAGTCTTATACAACTGTTACATGACCTGCCAACTCTTGTACTCAATACCCCGTCCGATGAAGGAAAGCATGCCGTATGCCTTCTTGACCACTCTATTGACCTGCGTTGCCACCTTCAGGGAACAATGGACCTGAACACACACATCTCTCTGGACATCAATTTTCCCCAGGACATTCCCATTTATTGTATAGTTCACTCTTGAATTGGATCTTCCAAAATGCATCACCTCGCATTTGCCCTGATTGAACTCCATCTGCCATTTCTCTGCCCAAATCTCCAGTCTATCTATATTCTGCTGTATTTTCTGACAGTCCCCTTCACTATCTGCTAGTCCACCAATCTTGGTGTCGTCTGCAAACTTGCTAATCAGACCACCTATACTTTCCTCCAAATCATTTATGTATGTCACAAACAGTGGTCCCAGCACGGATCCCTGTGGAACACCACTGGTCACACGTCTCCATTTTGAGAAACTCCCTTCCACTGCTACTCTCTGTCTCCTGTTGCCCAGCCAGTTCTTTCTCCATCTAGCGAGTACACCTTGGACCCCATGCGCCTTCACGTTCTCCATCAGCCTACCATGGAAAACTTTATCAAACGCCTTACTGAAGTCCATGTATACGACATCTACAGCCCTTCCCTCATAAATCGACTTTGTCACTTCCTCAAAGAATTCTAGTAAGTTGGTAAGACATGACCTTCCCTGCACAAAACCACGTTTCCTATCACTGATAAGCCCATTTTCTTCCAAATGGGAATATATCTTATCCCTCAGTATCTTCTCCAGCAGCTTCCCTACCACTGACGTCAGGCTGACCGGTCTATAATTACCTGGATTATCCCTGCTACCCTTCTTAAACAAGGGGACAACATTAGCAATTATCCAGTCCTCCGGGACCTCACCCGTGTTTAAGGATGCTGCAAAGATATCTGTTAAGGCCCCAGATATTTCCTCTCTCGCTTCCCACAGTTACCTGGGATAGATCCCATCCGGACCTGGGGACTTGTCCACCTTAATGCCTTTTAGAATACCCAACACTTCCTCCCTCCTTATGCCGATTAGACCTAGAGTAATCAAACATCTGTCCCTAACCTCAGCATCCGTCATGTCCCTCTCCTCGGTGAATACCGATGCAAAGTACTCGTTTAGAATCTCACCCATATTCTCTGACTCCACGCATTAATTTCCTCCTTTGTCCTTGATTGGGTCAATCCTTTCTCTAGTTACCCTCTTGCTCCTTTTATATGAATAAAAGGCTTTGGGATTTTCCTTAACCCTGTTTGCTAAAGATATTTCATGACCCCTTTTAGCCTGACATTCTTTCAAAGCTTTGTCTTTCTTCAGCCGCCTAGACCTTATGTATGCTTCCTTTTTCCTCTTCGCTCGTCTCACAATTTCACCTGTCATCCATGGTTCCCTAATCTTGCCACTTCAACCCCTCATTTTCACAGGGACATGTCTCTCCTGCACGCCAATCAACCTCTCTTTCAAAGCCTCCCACATATCAAATGTGGATTTACCTTCAAACAGCTGCTCCCAATCTACATTCCCCAGCTCCTGCCGAATTTGATATAGTTGGCCTTCCCCCAATTTAGCACTCTTCCTTTAGGACCACTCTCATCTTTGTCCATGAGTATTCTGAAACTTACGGAATTGTGATCACTATTCCTAATGTAGTCCCCTACTGAAATGTCAACCACCTGGCCCGGCTCATTCCCCAACACCAGGTCCAGTATGGCCCCTTCCCGAGTAGAACTATTTACATACTGCTCGAGAAAACCCTCCTGGATGATCCTTCCTAATTCTGCTCCATCCAGAACTCGAACACTAAGTGAATCCCAGTCAATGTTGGGAAAATTAAAATCTCCTCTCACCACCACCCTGTTGCTCCTACATCTTTCCATAATCTGTTTACATATTTGTACCTCTATCTCACGCTCGCTGTTGGGAGGCCTGTAGTACAGACCCAACATTGTTACCGCACCGTTCCTATTTCTGAGTTCTGTCCATATTACCTCACAGCTCGAGTCCTCCATAGTGCCTTCCTTCAGCACAGCTGTGATATCCTCTTTGACCAGTAATGCAACACCTCCACCCCTTTTACCTCCCTCTCTATCCCGCCTGAAGCATTGATATCCTGGGATATTTAGTTCCCAATCATGCCCTTCCCTTAACCAAGTCTCAGTAATAGCAATAACATCATACTCCCATGTACTAATCCATGCCCTAGGTTCATCTGCCATACCTACTACACTTCTTGCATTAAAACAAATACACCTCAGAACACCAGTCCCTTTGCTTTCATCATCTGGTCCCTGCCTACTCTTTCCCTTAGTCACGCTGACTTCATTATCTAGATCCTTACAGGCTTTAGTTACTACCTCCTTACTCTCCACGGACCTCATTTGGTTCCCATCCCCCTGCCACATTAGTTTAAACCCTCCCCAACAGCGTTAGCAAAAGCACCCCCCAGGACATTGGTTCCAGTCCGGCCCAGGTGTAGACCTTCCAATTTGTAATAGTCCCACCTCCCCCAGAACCGGTCCCAATGTCCCAAAAATCTGAACCCCTCCCTCCTGCACCATCTCTCAAGCCACGCATTCATCCTGACTATTCTTTCATTTCTACTCTGACTATCACGTGGCACTGGTAGCAATCCTGAGATTACTATCGCTGAGGTCCTACTTTTTAACTTGGCTCCTAACTCCCTAAATTCTGCTTGTAGGACCTCATCCCGTTTTTACCTATATCATTGGTGCCTATGTGCACAACGACAACTGGCTGTTTACCCTCCCCCTTCAGAATGTTCTGCAGCCGATCTGAGACATCCCTGACCCGTGCACCTGGGAGGCAACATACCATTCGGCAGTCTACTTATCGACCACAGAACCGCCTATCTACTCCCCTTACAATCGAATCCCCTATGACTATAGCCCTTCCACTCTTTTTCCCACCCTTCTGAACAGCAGAGCCAGCCACGGTGCCATGAACCTGGCTACTGCTGCCTTCCCCTGGTGAGACATTTCCCCCAACAGTATCCAAAACGGTATACCTGTTGTGGAGGGAGATGACCGAAGGGGACACCTGCGCTGCCTTCCTGCTCTTTCTCTGCCTTTTGGTCACCCATTCCCTTTCTCCCTCAGCAATCCTAATCTGCGGTGTGACCAATTCGCTAAACGTGCTATCCACTACCTCCTCAGCATCGCGGATGCTCCAAAGTGAGTCCATCCGCAGCTCCAGAGCCGTCATGCGGTCTAACAAGAGCTGCAGCTGGACACACTTACTGCACGTGAAGGAGTCAGGGACATCAGCCATGTCCCTGCGCTCCCACATTGAGCAAGAGGATCATGTCACGGGTCTGAGATCTCCTGCCATTTTTATTCTTAAGCTTAAACTTAGTTAAATGATAAAGGAACGAAAAGTTTTAACCAATCACACGTTAAAATAAAGAGAAATTAAAAAATCCTTACCTTAACTACACACTACCGAGTCCTTTTTTTTGGTTAGAGGAGGAGGGCGCGCGGGTGACACTCCAGGTGTAGTGTCTCGGGTTCAGAAACGGCCCAAATACATAGGGTTTTACTTACACAGCAGCCCCCTGGTCTCCGCCGATAACAAAAAGAAATTAAGTTTACTTTAAACTGATCTTCCCAGCTGCTCACTTGCTCGCACTCTCTACTCCCGAAAAAGCTGCAGCAATGAAAGGCTGGTTATTGTAAACGGCCCAAATACATAGGGCTTTACTTCCCCAGCAGCCCCCTGGTCTCCGCTGATAACAAAAAGAAATTAAGTTTACTTTAAACTGACATTCCCAGCTGCTCACTCGCTCGCACTCACTGCTCCCGAAAAAGCTGCTGCAATGAAAGGCAGGTTATTTTAAACGGCCCAAATATATAGGGTTTTACTTACCCAGCAGCCCCCTGGTCTCCGCCTAAAACAAAAAGAAATTAAGTTTACTTTAAACTGACCTTCCCAGCTGCTCACTCGCTCGCACTCTCTGCTCCCGAAAAAGCTGCTGCAATGAAAGGCAGGTTATTTTAAACGGCCCACGTATATAGCGTTTTAATTACCTAGCAGCCCCCTGGTCTCCGCCGATAACAAAAAGAAATTAAGTTAACTTTAAACTGACCTTCCCAGCTGCTCACTCGCTCGCACTCACTGCTCCCGACAAAGCTGCCGCAATGAAATGCAAGTTATTTTAAACGGTTCAAATATATAGGGTTTTACTCACCCAGCAGCCCTCTTCTCTCCAACGAAAACAAAAAGAAATTAAGTTTACTTTAAACTGACCTTCCCAGCTGCTCACTCGCTCGCACTCTCTGCTCCCGAAAAAGCTGCTGCAATGAAAGTCAAGTTATTTTAAACGGCCCAAATATATAGTGTTTTACTTACCCAGCAGCCCCCTGGTCTCTGCCGAAAACAAAAAGAAATTAAGTTTGCTTTAAACTGACCTTCCCAGCTCCTCACTCGCTCGCACTCTCTGCTCCCGAAAAAGCTGCTGCAATGAAAGTCAAGTTATTTTAAACGGCCCAAATATATAGTGTTTTACTTACCCAGCAGCCCCCTGGTCTCTGGCTAAAACAAAAAGAAATTCAGTTTACTTTAAACTGACCTTCCCAGCTGCTCACTCGCTCGCTCTCTGTGCTCCCGAAAAAGCTGCTACAATGAAAGTCAAGTTATTTTAAACGGCCCAAATATATACGGTTTTACTTACCCAGCAGTCCCTGGTCTCCGCCGATAACAAAAAGGAATTAAGTTTACTTTAAACTGACCTTCCCAGCTGCTCACTCGCTCGCACACTCTGCTCCCGAAAAAGCTTCTGCAATGAAAGGCAAGTTATTTTAAACGGCCCAAATATATAGGGTTTTAATTAACCCAGCAGCCCCCTGGTCTCCGCCCAAAACAAAAAGAAATTATGTTTTCTTTAAACTGACCTTCCCAGCGGCTCACTCGCTCGCACTCTCTGCTCCCGAAAAAGCTCCTACAATGAAAGTCAAGTTATTGTAAATGGCCCAAATATATAGGGTTTTACTTACCCAGCAGCCCCCTGGTCTCCACCGAAAACAAAAAGAAATTAAGTTTACTTTAAACTTACCTTCCCAGCTGCTCACTCGCTCGTACTCTCTGGTCCCGGAAAAGCTGCTGCAATGAAAGGTAGGTTATTTTAAAAAGCCCAAATATATAGGGATTTACTTTCCCAGCAGCCCCCTTGTCTCTGCCTGAAACAAAAAGAAATTAAGTTTACTTTCAACTGACCTTCCCAGCTGCTCACTCGCTCGCAATCTCTGCTCCAGAAAAAGCTGCTGCTATGAAAGGCATGTTATTTTAAACGGCCTAAATACATAGGGTTTTACTTACCCAGCAGCCCCCTGGTCTCCGCCTAAAACAAAAAGAAATTAAGTTGAACTTAAACTGACCTTCCCAGCTGCTCACTCGCTCGCACTCTCTGCTCCCGAAAAAGCTTCTGCAATGAAAGGCAAGTTATTTTAAACGGCCCAAATATATAGGGTTTTAATTAACCCAGCAGCCCCCTGGTCTCCGCCCAAAACAAAAAGAAATTATGTTTTCTTTAAACTGACCTTCCCAGCGGCTCACTCGCTCGCACTCTCTGCTCCCGAAAAAGCTCCTACAATGAAAGTCAAGTTATTGTAAATGGCCCAAATATATAGGGTTTTACTTACCCAGCAGCCCCCTGGTCTCCACCGAAAACAAAAAGAAATTAAGTTTACTTTAAACTTACCTTCCCAGCTGCTCACTCGCTCGTACTCTCTGGTCCCGGAAAAGCTGCTGCAATGAAAGGTAGGTTATTTTAAAAAGCCCAAATATATAGGGATTTACTTTCCCAGCAGCCCCCTTGTCTCTGCCTGAAACAAAAAGAAATTAAGTTTACTTTCAACTGACCTTCCCAGCTGCTCACTCGCTCGCAATCTCTGCTCCAGAAAAAGCTGCTGCTATGAAAGGCATGTTATTTTAAACGGCCTAAATACATAGGGTTTTACTTACCCAGCAGCCCCCTGGTCTCCGCCTAAAACAAAAAGAAATTAAGTTGAACTTAAACTGACCTTCCCAGCTGCTCACTCGCTCGCACTCTCTGCTCCCGAAAAAGCTGCTGCAATGAAAGTCAAGTTATTTTAAACGGCCCAAATATATAGGGTTTTACTTACCCAGCAGCCCCCTGGTCTGCGCCAAAAACAAAAAGAAATTAAGTTTACTTGAAACTGACCTTCCCAGCTGCTCACTCGCTCGCACTCTCTGCTCCCGAAAAAGCTGCTGCAATGAAAGGCAGGTTATTTTAAACGGCCCACGTATATAGGGTTTAAATTACCCAGCAGCCCCCTGGTCTCCGCCGATAACAAAAAGAAATTAAGTTTACTTTAAACTGACCTTCCCAGCTGCTCACTCGCTCGCACTCTCTGCTCCCGAAAAAGCTGCTGCAATGAAAGTCAAGTTATTTTAAACGTCCCAAATATAGAGGGTTTTACTTACCCAGCAGCCCCCTGGTCTCCGCCGATAACAAAAAGAAATTAAGTTTACTTTAAACTGACCTCCCCAGCTGCTCACTCGCTCGCACTCTCTGATACCGAAACAGCTGCTGCAATGAAAGGCAAGTTATTTTAAACGGCCCAAATATATAGGGTTTTACTTACCCAGCAGCCCCCTGGTCTCCGCACAAAACAAAAAGATATTAAGTTTACTTCAAACTGACCTTCCCAGCTGCTCACTCGCTCGCACTCTCTGCTCCCGAAAAAGCTGCTGCAATGAAATGCAATTTATTTTAAACGGCCCAAATATATAGGGTTTTACTTACCCAGCAGCCCCCTGGTCTCCGCCGATAACAAAAAGAAATTAAGTTTACTTTAAACTGACCTTCCCAGCTGCTCACTCGCTCGCACTCTCTGCTCCCGAAAAAGCTGCTGCAATGAAAGACAGGTTATTTTAAATGGCCCACGTATATAGGGTTTTAATTACCCAGCAGCCCCCTGGTCTCCGCCGATAACAAAAATAAATTAAGTTTACTTTAAACTGACCTTCCCAGCTGCTCACTCGCTCGCACTCTCTGCTCCCGAAAAAGCTGCTGCAATGAAAGGCAGGTTATGTTAAACGGCCCAAATATATAGGGTTTTACTTACCCAGCAGCCCCCTGGTCTCCGCCTAAAACAAAAAGAAATTAAGTTTACTTTAAACTGACCTTCCCAGCTGCTCATTCGCTCGCACTCTCTGCTCCCGAAAAAGCTGCTGCAATGAAAGGCAGGTTATTTTAAACGGCCCAAATATATAGGGTTTTACTTACCCAGCAGCCCCATGGACTCCGCCTGAAACTAAAAGAAATTAAGTTTACTTTAAACTGATCTTCCCAGCTGCTCACTCGCTCGCACTCTCTGCTCGCGATAAAGCAGCGGCAAAGAAAGGCAATTTATTTTAAACGGCCCAAATATATAGGGTTTTACTTACCCAGCAGCCCCCTGGTCTCCGCCGACAACAAAAAGAAATTAAGTTTACTTTAGACTGACCTTCCCAGCTGCTCATTCGCTCGCACTCTCTGCTCCCGAAAAAGCTGCTGCAATGAAAGACAGGTTATTTTAAAAGGCCCACGTATATAGGGTTTTAATTACCCAGCAGCCCCCTGCTCTCCGCCGATAACAAAAAGAAATTAAGTTTACTTTAAACTGACCTTCCCAGCTGCTCACTCGCTCACACTCTCTGCTCCCGAAAAAGCTGCTGCAATGAAAGGCAGGTTATTTTAAACGGCCCACGTATATAGGGTTTTAATTACCCAGCAGCCCCCTGGTCTCCGCCGATAACAAAAAGAAATTAAGTTTACTTTAAACTGACCTTCCCAGCTGCTCACTCGCTCGCACTCTCTGCTCCCGAAAAAGCTGCTGCAATGAAAGGCAGGTTATTTTAAACGGCGAAATATATAGGGTTTTACTTACCCAGCAGGCCCATCGACTCCGCCTAAAGCAAAAAGAAATTAAGTTTACTTTAAACTGACCTTCCCAGCTGCTCACTCGCTCGCACTCTCTGCTCCCGAAAAAGCTGCTGCAATGAAAGGCAGGTTATTTTAAACGGCCCAAAAATATAGGGTTTTACTTACCCAGCAGCCCCCTGGTCTCCGCATAAAACAAAAAGATATTAAGTTTACTTTAAACTGACCTTCCCAGCTGCTCACTCGCTCGCACTCTCTGCTCCCGGAAAAGCTGCTGCAATGAAAGACAGGTTATTTTAAACGGCCCACGTATATAGGGTTTTACTTACCCAGCAGCCCCCTGGTCTCCGCCGATAACAAAAAGAAATTAAGTTTACTTTTAACTGACCTTCCCAGCTGCTCACTCGCTCGCACTCTCTGCTCCCGAAAAAGCTGCTGCAATGAAAGGCAGGTTATTTTAAACGGCCCAAATATATAGGGTTTTACTTACCCAGCAGCCCCCTGGTCTCCACCTAAAACAAAAAGAAATTAAGTTTACTTTAAACTGACCTTCACAGCTGCTCACTCGCTCGCACTCTCTGCTCCCGAAAAAGCTGCTGCAATGAAAGGCATGTTACTTTAAACGGCCCAAATATATAGGGTTTTACTTACCCAGCAGCCCCCTGGTCTCCGCTGATAACAAAAAGAAATTAAGTTTACTTTAAACTGACCTTCCCAGCTGCTCACTCGCTCGCACTCTCTGCTCCCGAAAAAGCTGCTGCAATGAAAGGCAGGTTATTTTAAACGGTCCAAATATATAGGGTTTTACTTTGCCAGCAGCCCCCTGGTCTCCGCCTAAAACAAAAAGAAATTAAGTTTACTTTAAACTGACCTTCCCAGCTGCTCACTCGCTCGCACTCTCTGCTCCCGAAAAAGCTGCTGCAATGAAAGGCAGGTTATTTTAAACGGCCCAAATATATCGGGTTTTACTTACCCAGCAGCCCCATGGACTCCGCCTGAAACTAAAAGAAATTAAGTTTACTTTCAACTGACCTTCCCAGCTGCTCACTCGCTCGCACTCTCTGCTCCGGAAAAAGCTGCTGCAATGAAAGGCAGGTTATTTTAAAAGGCCTAAATATAGAGGGTTTTACTTACCAAGCAGCCCCCTGGTCTCCGCCGATAACAAAAAGAAATTAAGTTTACTTTAATCTGACCATCCCAGCTGCTCACTCGCTCGCACTCGCTTATCCCGAAAAAGCTGCAGCAATGAAAGGCAAGTTATTTTAAACGGCCCAAATATAGAAGGGTTTTACTTACCCAGCACCCCCCTGGTCTCCACCCAAAACAAAAAGACATTACGTTTACTTTAAATTGACCTTCCCAGCTGCTCACCCGCTCGCACTCTCTGCTCCCGAAAAGCTGCTGCAATGAAAGGCAAGTTATTTTAAACGGCCCAAATATATAGGGTTTTACTGACCCAGAAGCCCCCTGGTCTCCGCCTAAAACAAAAAGAAATTAAGTTTACTTTAAACTGTCCTTCCCAGCTGCTCACTCGCTCGCACTCTCTGCTCCCGAAAATGCTGCTGCAATGAAAGAACAGTTCCTTTCAGGCACCATTGAGAATTAATTTAGCACGCTTTTGTTCAAAGACAGGAGATGAGATGAGTTGACACAGTGGACTTCTGAGAGTCTTTTAGAGATGTGCCAGAAAGCTGAGCTTGGTTGTGGTCTTCGCTCCTTCCTTGTAAGATCTCTTCCCTCCTTGGAAGTTCTCTCCCTTTTTATACTGTTCAACCCGAATTCAAAACAATTCAAAAGTGAAACCTGCAACCTTTTGACCTCCATCAATCTTGACCTGTCACTTCTTTGTATGTAATATCTCCAGATGTTCAAAGTTCTCTGTTGTTTATTAAACTGGAAGTCTGGTGGTTTCCCGGAAAGTCTTGTTGTTGTTGTTGGAAGTCAAGTGGTTTCCCGGAAAGGCTTGATTTCCTCACAAGACTTCTCAGTGTCCCTTACAAAAAACATTTCCAGGGACTGTTTTTTCAAAGACAAGTTGCCTTTATATGACACTCTTTGAAAACCCCGAAGTTTAACATTTCTTCAATCTTTCAAAAATAATTCCTCAAAAAATATATTTAACAAAACACAGAGGCACTTTTGTAACAGTGTTGCCACTTGTGAGGAGTCCAAAGCTGGTGTTCATCAGGATAGTCAGTAATAAATCCAAGAAGGAATTCAGGAGAGACTTCTTTACTCAGAGAGTGGTGAGAATGTGCAACTTGCGACCACATGGAGTAGTTGAGGTGAATAGCATTTAAGGGGGATCTAGAAAAGTACATGAGGGAGAAAGGCCTTGAAGGACGTGCTGATAGAGTTAGATAGACTGGGATGGGGAGAGGCTGAAGCATTAAGACAGACATAAACCAGTTGAGTAGTATAACCAGTTTCTGTGCTGTAATGTTGATGTAATTCTCTGCAAGTTGATGAAAATCACATTCATCAATTTATTAATAATAATACAGATATTGAAGTGTATTATTTATTGAAGCAGTGCATTATTTATTTCATTATTAACAGTTTACTAACATAATTATTTACTGCAGCCGGACTGATCTATGTTTTATGAAAATCTGAAATGTCTGTTCTCAGTATTATGGACAGAAGATTGGCTAGCTGACAGGAAGCAGAGAGCAGGCATAAATGGGTCATTTTTTGGTTGGCAAGATGTAAAGAGTGGTGTGCCACAGGGATCTGTGCTGGTGCCTCAACT
Organism: Heterodontus francisci; assembly: GCF_036365525.1. Lineage (NCBI taxonomy): Eukaryota > Metazoa > Chordata > Chondrichthyes > Heterodontiformes > Heterodontidae > Heterodontus > Heterodontus francisci. The sequence continues at coordinate 60,951,936 of NC_090398.1, forward strand.
TTTTGTAATTTTTATAAGTGACTTAAATGAAGGGACCGAAGGTATGTTTGCTAAATTTGCTGATGACACAAAGATAGGTAGGGAAGTAACTTGTGAAGTGGACAAAAGGAGGCTACAAAGGGATATGGAAAGGTTATGTGTGTGGGCAAAAACCTAGCAAATGGAATATAATGTGGGAAAGTGTGAAATTGTCCACTTTGGCAGGAAGAATACAAAATAAGCCTTGGTGTACTTGTCAATAGATCACTGATGGCAGCAGCACAGGTGGATAAGATGGTTAGGAAGGCATATGGGATACTTATCTTTATGAACCGAGGCTTGGAGTATAAGAGCAGGGAGGTTATGACGGAGCTGTATAAAATGCTAGTTAGGCCACAGCGGGAGTACTGTGTACAGTTCTGGGCACCAAACTATAGGAAGGATGTGATTGCACTGGAGAGGGTTCAGAAGATATTCACCAGGATGTTGCCTGGGCTGGAGCATTTCAGCTATGAAGTGAAACTGGATAGCTGAGGGTTGCTTTCCGTTGAGCAGTGAAGGCTGAGGGGGGACCTGATTGAGGTATACAGAATTATGAGGGGCATTGATAGGTTTGATAGGAAGACACATTTTCCCTTCGCAGAGGGGTCAATAAACAGGGAGCATAGATTTAAGGTAAGGGGCAGAAGGTTTAGAGGCGATTTGAGGAAAAAAACTTCATCCAGAAGGCGGTTGGAATCTGGAGCATACTCGCTGAAGGGGTGGTAGCGGCAGAAACCCTCAAAACATTTAAGAAGTATGTCGGTGAGCACTTGAAATGACATAGCATAGAAGGCTACATGCCAAGTGCTGGAAAATGGGATTAGAATAGATAGGTGCTTGATGGACAGCACGGACAAGATGGGCCGAAGGGCCTGTCGCTGTGCCGTACAACTCTATGAGTCCATCTAAATGGTGAGAGATTGCAGAGCTCCGAGATGCAGAGGGATCTGGGTGTCCGAGTGCATGAATCGCAAAAGGTCAGTATGCACTTAATTTGGAATGCTAATCGAATGTTATCGTTTATGACGAGAGAATTGAATACAAAAGTAAGGAGATTATGCTTTAGCTATATAGTGCATTGGTGAGACCACATCTGGATAAACTCCCATGGAATCCAGGGCAATGCAGCAAGGTGGATACAAAATTGGCTCAGTGGCAGGAAGAAAAGGGTAATTGTTGACTGGTTTTAGTGACTGGAGGGCTATTTTCAGTGGCATTCCGCAGAGCTCGGTACTGGCTTTTTGTGGTGTATATTAATGAGTTGGATGTAAATGTCGGGGGCATGATCAAGAAGTTTGGAGCGGCACAGTGGCGCAGTGGTTAGCACCGCAGCCTCACAGCTCCAGGGACCCGGGTTCGATTCTGGGTACTGCCTGTGCGGAGTTTGCAAGTTCTCCCTGTGTCTGCGTGGGTTTCCTCTGGGTGCTCCGGTTTCCTCCCACATGCCAAAGACTTGCAGGTTGATAGGTTAATTGGCCATTATAAATTGCCCCCAGTATAGGGAGGTTGTAGGGAAATATATAGGGACAGGTGGGGATGTGATAGGAATATGGGATTAGTGTAGGATTAGTATAAATGGGTGGTTGATGGTCGGCACAGACTCGTTGGGCCGAAGGGCCTGTTTCAGTGCTGTATCTCTCAACAAAGATTGACCGTGTGGTAGATAGCGAGGAGGATAGCTGTAGGCTGCAGAAAGATATTGATGATCTGGTCAGAGGGTCAGAAAAGTGGCAAGGTTATCGGGGGTGTAGGTGGAAATGTGGAGTAATCAGTTCAACCATGAACTTATTGAATGGCGAGGCAGGCTCGAAGGGCCGAGTTGCCTACTCCTGCTCCTAATTCGGATGTTCGTATTAGGTGACTCTCCTCACAGGGACACACATCACTGAGCTAATGGTAGAGATCACTGCAGGTTACATGTGTGAGAACAAAAAACCACAGATTAAAAACTGGTTAATCAAACCTTAATCAATTACAAAATTGGAATAGTCACTAAACACCGCCCAACATTCATCCTGTGTAACAGCACGATAACAAAATTCAACACCCATGAACCACAGATTCCCAGGACTGTTGGATGGGGGAAGGGGATTAATCAGCACCAGACAGCGTTTACAGTCAGTATACTCAGAGTAAGAATAAGTCATTATCCGGTGGATCAGAATATTGTAACAGTGCTGTCCTGCAGTTTACCTGTCAGCAAATAGTCAATATCTGATTCAATTGGTGCAGTTCAACAGGAAACAGAGCATCATCAAAACATTTCACTTCATACACTTATCACACAACATCTTCAACCAACAACAAAGATCATCCTCTTGTCACCAATTACATTCAGAAAACACGGAGGCAGCTACGTGGAGTGGAGAGATCAGTAACCTGAAAGAAAAATTTCACAGTAGTATCAGTTTGTTCCACGCAAGTTAGTGACACAAACTCAGTACAATTTTACAGTGACAGATACTCCCAGAAATACATGGTCACTGGGATCAGGCGTTCCACTCCAGTTAGTGACATACACTCAGTACAATTTTACAGTGACAGATACTCCCAGTAATACATGGTCACTGGGATCAGGCGTTCCACTCCAGTTAGTGACATACACTCAGTACAATTTTACAGTGACAGATACTCCCAGTAATACATGGTCACTGGGATCAGGTGATCCACTCCAGTTAGTGACATACATTCAGTACAATTCTACAGTGACAGATACTCCCAGTAATACATGGTCACTTGGATCAGGTGTTCCACTCCAGTTAGTGACACACATTCAGTACAATTTTACAGTGACAGATGCTCCCAGTAATACATGGTCACTGGGATCAGGTGATCCACTCCAGTTAGTGACATACATTCAGTACAATTCTACAGTGACAGATACTCCCAGTAATACATGGTCACTTGGATCAGGTGTTCCACTCCAGTTAGTGACACACATTCAGTACAACTCTACAGTGAAAGATACTCCCAGTAATATCTTGTTCAGAAATGTGCTTGCACTGAAGTCTTATTAAACAATACACAATATTCGAATAAAGGCAATAACTTGATAATACAGCATGACTGTGAGCTGCAAACCGAGGCGTTATTTCAGTTGAGGCAGCGATAATTCAAGAGATTTGACTGATCAGTTGTCTGTATAACAATTACAAGTAGACCAACATGCAGTGTTATCAGTCACAGAACAAAACCAGAGACCAGCTCACACACAGATTTACACATCTTCAATGGTTATAGTCACTTACCAGGAACACCAATGATGGCAAGGATTACAAAGTATATTTTCTGGATTCTGTTCATTGGTTGATGCATTTTCTGTGTCAGGTGATCTGTCACCCTCATGCTGCAGGCAATCTCTCTGTAATGAACTCTGAGACAGTACAGTCCCAGTGTATTTAATTTATACTTTGCGGGAACTCCACGGGGACATTGATGTTGCAACCTTGGTCAAATTATATAATTTAAATTTTAAACAAACAGATTACGACAGAAGAGTTAAGTCCCTGTTGTAATGGGATATATTTAGCGCTGAGATTGAATTCTAACAACACGAAGACTGGATGGTTCTGAACACATGAATTAACTCCTGATAATTAGAAGCTGTAATCTCCCAACAATGCTGATATTCCTTGAAACACCATCACCCATTTCTGTATTTCTCATATTGATTCAGTGATGGTTTTCATTCTGCTGTGGTTGTTCAGTAATTAAATTCCGAATGTTAGTGTGTCCTCTCAGGGCTGCTGCCATACTGTATTCTGGGATGTGACTGCTCATCTTAACTGTGACCATTCATTTAAATAATTAAAGAAAGGATATTGTGCATATGGATCCTGAAACTAATTCAGTCCCGCAAACTAATACAGCCCCTTCAACTAATACAGACCCTTAAACTAATATAGCCCCTTAAACTAATAGAGACCCGCAAACTAATACAGCCCCTCAAACTAATCCAGTCACTCAAACTAATACAGTCACTCAAACTAATACAGACCCTCAAACGAATACAGTCACTCAAACTAATACAGTCCCTCAAACTAATAGAGCCCCGCAAACTAATACAGCCCATCAAACGAATCTTCTTTGGCTTCTTATCTCGAGAGACAATGGATAAGCGCCTGGAGGTGGTCAGTGGTTTGTGAAGCAGCGCCTGGAGTGGCTATAAAGGCCAATTCTAGAGTGACAGGCTCTTCCACTAGTGCTGCAGAGAAATCTGTTTGTCGGGGCTATTACACAGTTGGCTCTCCCCTTGCGCCTCTATCTTTTTTCCTGCCAAGTACTAATTCTCTTCAACTCACTCCACTTTAGCCCCGTCTTTATGGATGCTCGCCAGTCTGGCGAACGCTGGCAACTGACTCCCACGACGTGTGATCAATGTCACAGGATTTCATGTCGCGTTTGCAGACGTCTTTAAAGCGGAGACATGGACGGCCGGTGGGTCTGATACCAGTGGCGAGCTCGCTGTACAATGTGTCTTTGGGGAGCCTGCCATCTTCCATGCGGCTCACATGGGCAAGCCATCTCAAGCGCCGCTGACTCAGTAGTGTGTATAAGCTGGGGATGTTGGCCGCCTCGAGGACTTCTGTGTTGGAGATACGGTCCTGCCACCTGATGCCAAGTATTCTCCGGAGGCAGAGAAGATGGAATGAATTGAGACGTCGCTCTTGGCTGACATACGTTGTCTAGGCCTCGTTTCCTGAAACTAATACAGCCCCGCAAACTAATACAGTCCCTCAAACTAATGCTGCACCACAAACTAATACAGTCACTCAAACTAATACAGTCCGTCAAACTAATACAGTCCCTCAAACTAATACTGCCCTGCAAACTAATACAGTCCCTCAAACTAATACAGTCCCACAAACTAATACAGCACCACAAACAAATACAGCCCCGCAAACTAATACAGCCCCTTAAACTAATGCAGCACCACAAACTAATACAGTCACTCAAACTAATACAGCTCCTCAGACTAATACAGTCACTCACACTAATATGGGTCCCTCAAACTAATACAGACCCTCAACTAATACAGCCCCTCAAACGAGTACAGCCCCTCAAACTATTATAGTCCCTCAACTATACAGCCCCTCAGACGAGTACAGGATCTCAGACTAATACAGTCCCTCAAACTAATAAAGCCCCTCAAGCTAATACACCTCCTCAGACTAATACAGCCCCTCAAACTAATACAGCCCCTCAAACTAATACAGCCCCTCAGACTAATACGATCCCTCAAACCAACATAGTCTCTCACATTAATACAGCTCTTCAAACTAATACAGACCCTCAAACTAATACAGACTCTGAAAATCATACAGACCTTCAAACTAATACAGCCTCTTAAACTAATACCTCGAAGTATAACTGTACCTAAAACATATATATCAATTCACTGAAATATACTGTATTAAACTAATACAATCTCTCAACAAATACAGCATCTCAAACTTTCTTGTAAAAATAAATTCTACATTTGAGATGGTGGCTGTGATCTGCCTGGAGAGAGAAAAGACCCCTGGAGAGGAAAGGAGTCAGGAAAAGAGGAGTTGCTGCTCTCTGTGGTGAAAGGCTCCTTTGCTGAGAGGAAGCCTACAATTTAAAAGGGAGCAAATTCCTATTGCCTCCAGTCTCTTGAAAAATCTCTGCCTCAGGTTTGATTCCTGTTGCCTCTTATGTTTTGGGAGATTCTGAAAGCTCAAGAAAGCTTCTATTGCTGGACTGCTATTTCAAAACACAAGTAGACCTGTTGCTGCACCCTTTGCTGAAAGATCTGAGTGACGCCTGCTACACAAGAAGTGCCATGAGCACCTACCCATCACAGATTGTTCATCAACCTTGCCTGGAGAGACTTCGAGTGGCATCCGACCAATCAATGCTGGGGCATCTCCGACCCGAAATATCCTACCAGAACGTAACACCCCAGTTATTTTATTACTCCTAAGAAACAGTTGTAAAGAGCAAAGCCCTTTTTCCCCGATTAACCAATTTTTGAATGTATGTGTATGTGCATGAGGGTTAGTAAGAATAAGGTGTTATAAAATCTTTTCGTTTATAGATTTATCTCATTATTGTTTAAAACTTAGTTTATTAATAAATAGTTAATTTTGTTGTTGTTTAAAGAAGCCTTGTTTGGTATGCTTTATTTTGGGGGACAAGTAAAGTGCTTGATTTGGCTACTGTCCCAGAGGTGGGAAACTTTACGAATATGCTATGACCTGTGGAGTAGTGGGACTGAATTAACAGTGCATTACTCCAACCTTGGGTGTAACACCATCAACAATTTGCACGGAGTTAAATCATTCTGAAGTGGTGTTGATCAATAACTTAGAAGTGCTAATTGAAGATCTTAATTCTTTTTGAATAACGCTTTCACAGACCTTGCATGTCTCTGTGATTCACCATCAGCCTGAGGGTACCGAGGAAAAACATTGATATGAATAAAGCCTAATGCTTCTGTAAACTCTCTGAAGCATTCATTCGAAAATTGCAGCCAAATTGTCGGATATTACAGTATCTGGAATTCCATGTGCAGCAAAGATTTCTCACAAGGATGTGATTACAGCTTTGAACTTTGACCTTGTACTTGTTTAACTTCAATCCACCTTGAATAATCATCGACTACTATTAGGTACATTTTATTTCTATGGTCAAAAAGATCCATTCCCAGCTGTTCCCATGGTCTGGACGGAAAGTGCTTCCTTTGTCTCATGACGATTGATAGCAAACCTGATACACCTTGATATCATCTCTTCCATTTCTTTCCATATACCAGGCCACTATCCTGTTGATACCACTGACTGTCTTGCCCTGGCTCAACAATTTGTTATTCCCAACTATCCTTGGTGTAATCTCTTCAAGAGCTCTAACCTTAGTATCCTAGGGATAACAAATCTCTAATCGTAGATCAATAAATCATCAACAATGCACAGATGATCCCTTTGCTCATAATACTGCCTTAGAACTGGGTTATGTGGCATGTACGCTGACCATCCATGCAAACAATATTCTCTGATTGCTGCACATACTTCATCTGCTTTTTGAGCATTTCTGATCTCGCTCAGTTTCTGAGCTGTAGCAGGTAAAGTTGCTGTTGTTGTCAGAGCAAATATTTCTCACATGCCCAAGTTGCTGCCAACACTTCCTTTTCTATGACTGTTCTGTTTATGTTAATGAACGAGATGCAAAATATACAGGTCTGCATCTCCTTTCTATCTCTGCAGCTGAAATCAGACTGCTCCTAATCCAGTTGATGGCACATCCACTGCTATGATGGTTGATAACTTTGGGTCATAATGTACTAACACTTCTGAGGAAACTAGCATCTTCTCGATTTTCTCAAAGGATTCTTGTTGGGTTTCTCTCCAACACCAAACATTGTCATTTTTTAACAACTGCTGTAATGGCTCATTGATCACGGCTAAATTTGGTAGAAATTTCCCTATTTGATTGACCATTCTCATAAACCTTTGTAACTCTGTAATTTTGTTGGGTTCTGGAAAGTCTTTTATCACTTTTGTCTTTTGTGGATCTGCTCTGATGCCTGATCCATCAATGATATGTCCTAGAAATCTCATCATTTGCTGTTTAAAGACACATTTCTCATTCAATGTGAGACCTGCTTCCTCCAGTCTCTGCAGTACTGCTCTCACTCTCGTATTGTGTTCCTGTTGATTGGCTCCATGGATCAACACATCGTCCATGTAGCAGATTCCCATATAATCCTTCCAGGATTCGCGACATCGTCCTTTTAAAGATCTCCGGTGCTGATGTAATTCTGAATAGTAATCTGTTAAAACAGAATCTTCCAAATGGTGTTATAAAAATCATCTGGAATGTTGATTCCTCATCCAATTGTCATTGTCAAAATCTGCTGTCAGCATTTCTTTTTTAAGTTTTTCTAGGAGTGGATATGGAGCTTTCCTCGGTGTATACAAACATAGGCTCTGCATTCTTTCTCAGAGTGATGTGCGATGATGGTTTTAGTTTTCCCAATCCTTTGGATAATTTAGGGAATCAGAACTAAAATGTGTTGGCTGTTCCTCTGTTCCTTTAAGCTCTTTCACTCTACAAATTATCTGTAAGTCTATGCAAGCCTTCCTGCTTAGGAGTTAACAGCTCTGATTCTTGATTATATATATGGGGCTGGATTTTACGTCGGGCAGATGGGAACTGTCCACTGATGTAAAAGTCAGTGGTGAACCTGCTTCCGCCTAGCCTGGGGATCCATCCCGCATTTTATGGCTCCCCAAGCTTTCGGTGTTCCGAGGCGGGACTTCCACCTGCTTGAGGGAGGAAGTCCTGCCTCATTGAGCTGCTGGCCAATAGTTAACCGGTTTTAAAAAGTGGTGATTTTAAAAATTAGCTGCTTCTTAAAAATAAGTAAATAAGTATGTCTTTGTAGGTTATGTTCCTGATGGTTGGGGTATTCTGATGTGGAAATCGTCAAAGGCTACTCAAAGGCTTCATGTGGATTCGATGCAGTAGTCGATTCTTAACAGGTATTCATCTCTTCAGCTGCAGTAGGCATCAACAGTTCCTTCAGCTATACAAATGGTTTCTTAGAAAAAGGCTTTTCTTCTTTTGGCAATTAATTCAGCCCATAGCTCCCTGTAGAATTTTTGCAGAAAGAAAAATGACAGCTTTCTTCTTTCAGTAGCATGCTTCGTTACAGAGTCTCTGAAAACTAACTGGTTCAGATCTGGTTTTGCCAGTCTCAAACACAGTCAAAGCGAAACACCACACCATGTGACCTATCTCCTGCTGTCGCCTAGTTAACAAAAATGCAGCTGCTGGCACACTGTGCCTTAGAAATTCCAGAACTTTCTCTTCCTGAAAGGTGCACTGTTTTTAATAGAGTCTTAAAGGCACTCACTGTTTTAATCTGTGGAGAAAAAAAATACAAGTCTGTGATACCTTCAGCTCAATACCTCCAGGCCATACTATTTTTTACCTGATGGGATAAGACTTTTCTTCTTCAGCTATGATTCTGTGTTTGCCAGTACTGGAACTGTTGCCCCAGTGCCCAGTTTGAATGTTGTCTTGCTGCCTTCCACAAGAATTTCTGCCGTCCAGCAATTTTCATTTGCTCCTTGGATATCCCCTAGAAATGGGTATTTCAGTGCATTGTATATCCTGTACTTTGTTAATTTCTTTATTTTCTTTGGGTTTCCCTTTAATATTTTGCATCACTTTTTTTTACTGCAGCATACCAGTTGAACATGCCCCTTTTTTTACATTAACAAATACTCTACTTCTCTGGCTGGGCAATTCGTCTGTCGGTGCCTCACTCGGCCGTACCTACTGCAGTGAGACACTGCTGCCTCTAGATGCTCTTCCTGCCTTTCCTGTCTTTCACTGCCATTTTTCACTTTTGCTTTCTTTAAGTATTCAATTGAGTCTGCTACTTTCGAGACACCCTCTCCCCTTGAATAACTTATTGGTTAAATTTTCTAACCTCTGCTTGCCTACTCAATTGAATTGCTTTGATTCACATAAGATCATCCCTCGACGGCAGGTGATCCGAGAGGTCGTCGTCTGCTACTGTAACCACAAGCCTGTCTCTAATCAGCTCTTCCCCGAAACTGGCATATTCACAGTCTTCAGTCAGTTTCTCTAAATCATTCATAAATGAATCAATGCTCTCCCCTCTCTGCTGAGTACGTTTATTGAATTTGGCGTGCTACACGATTATGTTTACATTCTAGTTGTCTCAAGTGCCTTAATGACTTCTGCAAGGGAAAACAACAACTTTATACTTTATGCATTGTTAGAACATAGAACATAAAACAGTACAGCACAGTACAGGCCCTTCGGCCCACGATGTTGTGCCGAAACTTTCACCTTACAATGGTATTCTTGCGGATTGTCCTTAATGACTTCTGCAAGGGGAAACAGCAACTTGATACTTTATGCATTGTTATTTGACCTTACATTGGTATTCTTTCGGCTGTCCTTAATGACATCTGCAAGGGAAAACAACAACTTTATACTTTATGCATTGTTGTTGGACCTTGCATTGGTATTCTTGCGGATTGGCTTGATGAGTGCAAGATGAAAAGCTTCGACAACATGTCTCTTTTTCAGCAATACTCAAGTTCTGTACTACCTATTAGTATTTTATTCGTTTGAGAGACTGTAGTTGTTTGAGGTGATGTATTAGTTGAAGGTGCTGTATTGATTGAGAGGCTGTATTAGTTTGAGGTACTGTATTCAATTAAATTGATATATCAGTTTTGGGAATAGTTATATTTTGAGGTACCCTATTAGTTTGGGAAGCTGCATTTGTTTGAGGGACTGTATTAGTTTGAAATGCTGTATTTACTGAGCAGTTGCATTAGTTTAATGCAGTATATTCAAGTGAATTGATGTATAAGTTTAGGTATAGTTATGTTTTGAGTTATTAGTTTAAGAGGCTATATTAGTTTGAGGGTCTGTATGATTTTCAGGGTCTGTATTACTTTGAGCAGCTGTATTAGTGTGAGGAGGTGCATTAGTTTGAGAGACAATGTTAATTTGAGGGAGTATATTAGTTTGAGGTGTTGTATTTGTGTGACATGCCGTATTAGTTTGAAGGGCTGAATTAATTTGAAGTGTTGCACTAGTTTGAGGAACAGGACTAGATTCAGAGCTGTATAAGTTTGAGGGAATGTATTAGTTTGATGGGCTGTATTAAGATTAGGAAAGTATTGCATTGAGGGGCTGTATTAGTTTTAGTGGCTTTATCAATTTATGGGACTGCATAATTTGAGGGACTTATAGTTTTACAATATTTTAATTTTACTTAGTATGAAGGCAATTGCTAGATTGGAGGTCACATATCACATTTAGTTGTCAGCTCTTCCAATCTCAAACTTCAATTACGTCAATGAGAAACTAGTTTGAGGGGCTGTATTAGTTTGAGAAGCTTTATTAATTTAAGGGATGCATTAACTTGAGTGACTATATTAGTTTCTGGGACATTTTAGTTTGAGGGGCTGTATTATTACAGGGGCTGTTTTCATTTGAGGTTTTCATTATGAGGTATTAGTTGAGGCTATTATTAGTTTGAGGGGCTGCATGAATTTGTGAGGCTGTCTCAGTTTCAGGCTTCATATGCACAATGTCCTTCCTTAATTATTTAACTGAATGGTCACAGAGAAAGTGAGCAGTCACATCCTAGAATACAGTGGCAGCCCTGAGAGGACACACTAACATTATGAATTTAATTACTGAACAATCACAGCAGATTGAAAGCCATCACTGAATCAATATGTGAAATATAGAAATGTGTGACGGTGTTTCAAGGAACATCAGCATTGTTGGGAGAATACAGCTTCTATTATCAGGAGTTAATTCATGTGATCAGATCCACCCAGTCTTTGGGTTGTTCGAATTCAATCTCAGTGCTAAATATATTCCATTACAACAGGGACTTAACTCTTCTGTCGTAATCTGTTTGTTTAAAATTTAAATTGTACAATTTGACCAAGGTTGCAACATCAATGTCCCTGTGGAGTTCCCACAAGGTATCAATTAAAGGCTCTGGGACTGTATTGTTTCAGAGTTTAATACAGAGAGATTGCCTGCAGCACGAAGGTGACAGATCACCTGACACAGAAAATGCATCAACCAATTAACAGTATCCAGAAAATATACTTTGTGACCTTGCCATCATTGGTGTTCCTGGTAAGTGGCTATAATCATTGAAGTCGTGCAAATCTGTGTGTGAGCTGCTCTGTGGTTTTGGTCTGTGATTGATACCGTTACATGTTGGTCTACTGGTAATTGTTATACAGACACCTGATCAGTCAAATCTCTTGAATTATCGCTGCCTCAACTGAAATAAAGGCCGGAATTTTACGCCACCCCAACAAGCCAGATGAGACGCAGAGCGGGGTGGAGGCGGGAGGGAAAGTTGCCACTTAACAGCCACTTAAAGGCCTTCACCTGCCTCCACGTGGATTTTATGCCTCGTAAGCAGGCATCCTGGAGCCGGGGAAAGCTGTCTGGGAAAAGCAGGCAGCTTCTCTGTGCCCCGGGGGTGGGCCCTGATAATCGGGCACAGGGTGTCCGATGGAAGGCCGCCCCCACTTCCCCAACCATGCCCAGGACCCAACACGCCCCCTTTGCCCCCAAACGACCACCATTGCCATGCCAGACCGCAACAGATTACTCCCAGTGAGGCAACCAAAACTCACCTGAAATCCCGTCTTCATGTCTTCCTCTGCGGTCGGCTGGGCTGCAGTCCCAGCAGTAACTACCGCTCCGGGTTGCGTTGCTGGGACTACCAGCTGCTGGCCCGCTGATTGGCTGGCACCCTCAAGCGGGTGGAAGTCCCACCTTGGAACAATTAAAGCCTGGGGACCCGTAAAATGCTGGATGGAACCCCAGGAAAGGCAGAAGTGGTTTCGTCACTGGCTTTAATGTTGGTGGCCAGCTCCCGTCCGGCCAACGGAAAATCCAGGCCAAAGCCTCGGTTTGTAGCTCACAGTCTTGCTGTATTATCAAGTTATTAATCGAATAACACCTCAGCAAAAGCAAATTTCTGAGGGAAGTATTACTGGGAGTATCTATCACTGTATTATTGTACTGAGTGTGAGTCACTAACCAGAGTGAAACACCTGATCCCAGTGACCATGTATTACTGGGAGTATCTGTCACTGTAGGATTGTGGAGTGTGTGTCACTAACCTGACTGGAGCACCTGATCCCAGTGACCATGTATTACTGGGCGTATCTGTCACTGTAGAATTGTACTGAGTGTTTGTCACTAACTGGAGTGGAGCATCTGATCCCAATGACCATGTATTACAGGGAGTATCTGTCACTATATTATTGTACTGAGTGTGGGTCTCTAACCAGAGCGGGACAGCTGGTTCGACTTAAAAACCAATCTTTCAGCTGACTGATCTCTCCACTCCACGGAACTGCCTTTTTTTTTTCTGAATGTAATTGGTGACAAAGAGGATGATTTTTGTTGTTGGTTGAAGATGTTGTGTGATAAGTGTATGAAGTGAAATGCATTGATGTTGCTCTGTTTCCTATTGAACTGCACCAATTGAATCAGATGTTAACTATTTACTGACAGGTAAACAGCAGCACAGCACTGTTACAATATTCTAATCCTCTGGATAATGACTTATTCTTACTCTGAATATAGTGACTGTAAACACTGTCTGGTGCTGATTAATCCCCTTCCGGTCAGCGCAGTCCTGGCAATCTGTGGATCATGGGTGCTTAATTTTGTTATCTTGCTGTTCGACAGATTGAATGTTGGGTAGTGATTATTCCAATTCTGTAATTGATTAAGGTTTGATGAACCAGTTTTTATCTATGATTTGGAGTCTGGACACATGTAACCTGCAGTGTTCTCTGCTCTTCGCTCAGTGATGTGTGTCCCTGTAACTGAGGACATACATTTCAGATTTTCATAAAACAGATCAGTCCATCTGCAGTAAATAATAACATTAGCAAACTGTTAATAATGAAATAAATAGTGCACTGCTTCAATAAATAAAGCACTTCAATATCTGTAATATTATTAATGAATTGATGAATGTGATTTATAATCAACTTATGGAGAATTACATCAATATTACAGCACAGAAACTGGCTATTCCACTCAACTGGTTTATGTCTTTTTGCTCTGTACAAGCCTCTCCCCATCCCAGCCTATCTAACCCTATCAGTATATTCTTCCAGCCCTTTCACTCATTTACTTTTCTAGATCCCCCTGAAATGCTATTCATCTCAACTACTCCATGTGGTAGCAAGTTCCACATTCTCACCATTCTCTGAGTAAAGAAGTGTCTCCTGAATTCCTTCTTGGATTTATTACTGAATATCCTGTATTGATAAACACCAGATTGAACAACCTCACACGTGGCAATATCATCTCCACTATACTGTGCCAAATCTATTCATCATTTTATCTCTTTATTTATCTATCAATTTCTTTTTGTGGTATACATTAATGATTTGGACTTAAATGTAAGATGCATGATTGGGAAATTTGCTGATGACACAAAAATTGGCCGTGTAATTGATAGTGAAGAGGATAGCTGCAGACTTCAGAATGATCTGAATGGTTTGATTGAGTCGGCGGCTAAGTGGCAAATGGAATTCTATCTGGAGAAGTGTTAGGTAATGGTTTTGGGGAGGGCAAACAAAGCAAGGGAATACACAATAAACGGACGGATATTGAGAGGGGTAGAAGAAATTAGAGACCTTGGAGTACATGTCCACAGGTCCCTGAACGTGGCAGGACAGGGAGATAAAATGGTGAAGAAGGCATATGGAATGCTTTCCTTTATTGGCAGAGATATAGAATACAAAATCAGGGATATAATGCTGGAATTGTACAAAATGCTGGTTCATCCACAGTTGCAGTATTGCGTACAGTTCTGGTCACCATATTACAGGAAAGACATAGTTGTTCTGGAAAGAGTGCAAAGGAGATTTACAAGAATGTTGCCACAGGGCTTGAAAGTTACAGCTATGAGGAAAGATTGGAGCAGCTAGGGTTGTTTTCCTTAAAACAGAGGAGGCTGAAGGGTGACTTAATTGAGGTGTACAAAATTATAAGGGGCCTAGATAGAGTAGACAGGAAGAACCTATTTCCCCTAGCAGAGCGGTCAATTAACATGGGGCACAGATTTAAGGTGATTGGTAAAAGGATTAGAGGGGACATGATGAAAACCCTTTCACCCAGAGGGTGGTGGATGTCTGGAATTCACTGCCAGGAATGGTGGGGGAGGCAGAGAAGCTCAATTGTTTTCAAAGGACATGCACTTGAAGTGTTGTAACCAGCAGGACTATGGACCAGTTGCTGGAAGGTGGAATTACATTGGGCGGCTAGTGTTTGCCCAGCACAGACATGATGGGCTGAATGGCCTCCTTCTGTGCTGTAATTTTTCTCATGTTCTTTGGTTCTATTTTAACAGCCTCTATTCGGTCACCACTCTGCCTTTTCTTATCTAGCGAAAAGTCCGTTTTACTTGTATTTCTCTTCCTCTGGAAATGATCCCCTGTGCTTTGATCACATTTCCATGGTCTTGTTAACCTTTGATTCTAATTTAAATCATTTATGAATCTGTAGCCCCGGAATGTTTTGCCCCTTTGATTACTTGATCAATTATCTGCCCCATTTTTGCCTTAAATCTCTTGGAGTTGTTTGATCAATTATTTAAGTTATTTCTTGGCAATTCGTTTTTTCCCTCTCCTTGAACCCTTTAACTCACATCAGACAGGATCTTTCCTGACCCAGAGCAGTAGGTCATTTCCCAGCCAAAAGATACATCGTGGCTCACTCAAGAAGTTAAGGAGAGGATTAGATTAAAAGAAAAGGCTTACAATGTTGCAAAAATTGGTAGCAAGTCTAAGGATTGGGAGTGTTTTAGAAACCAGCAAAGGGCCACCAAAATGTTGAGAGAAAGGGAAAAAATAGACAATGAGAGTAAACTAGTCAGTAATATAAAAACAGATTGTAAGAGCTTTTTAAGTACAATAAAAGGAAGAGAGGTTTCCACCAACAGCCAAAGACTAGCAGGTTGATAGGTAAATTGGCTGTTATAAAGTGCCCCTGGTCTTGGTAGGTGGTAGGGGATTTGAGGGAAGGTGGGGATGTGGTAGGAATATGGGATTAATGCAGGATGAGTATAAATGGGTCGGCACAGACTCGGTAGGCCGAAGGGCCTGTTTCAGTGCTGCATCTCTAAATAAATAAATAAGTAAAGTAGATGTTGGTCCCTTAGAGGCAGAGGCAAGAGAAATCATCATAGGGAATGAGGAAATGGTTGAGGCATTGAACAAATATTTTGTGTCTGTCTTCACAGTATGACACAAATTCCATACTAGAAATAGGCAGCAATCTAGGGGGTGAAAAAGAGTGAGAAAATTGATATCAGCTGAGAAGAAGTATTGGAAAAACTTGAGGGACTAAAATCGGACAAGTCCCCGTGACCAGAGGGCCGACACCCTAGGGTTATAAATGAGATAGCTGCAGAGATAGTGGATTCATTCACGATGCTTTTCCAAAATGGTCCCGTCAGATTGGAAGTTGGCAAATATTACATCGCTATTCAAGAAATAAGGGAGAGAGCAAACAGGGAACTACAGGCCCGTTAGTCACCGATTCACAGAATCGTTACAGTGTAGAAGGATGCCATTCGGCCCATCATGTCCACACCGGCTCGCTGAAAGAGCAATTCCCTCAATTCCATTCCCTGCCTCCTCCCCATAATGCTGCACATTCTTCCTTTTCATATAACTGTCCAATTCCCTTTTGAATGCTTCAATTGAACCTGCCTCCACCACGTTCTCAGACAGCACATTCCAGACCTTAACCACGCGGTGCGTGAAAATGTTTTTCCTCATGTCAATTTTGCTTCTCTTACCAAATATTTTAAATCTGTGCCCTTTCCTTTTCAATCCTTTCACAAGTGTGAACACTTTGTCTCAATCTACTCTGTCTTGCTCCCTCATGATTTTGAATACCTCTATCAAATCACCTCGCAGCCTTCTCTTCTCCAAGGAAAACAGTCATCACTGAAATTCCTCATCCGTGGAACCATTCTTGTGAATCCTTTCTGTACTCTCTCCAATACCCTCATGTCTTTCCTCAAGTGCAGCATACAGAATTGGACACAATACTCCAGCTGAGGCCTCATAACTTCCTTGCTCTTGTACTCTATGCCCCGATTAATAAAGCCCAGGATGCTGTATGCTTTATTAACAGCGCTCTCAACCTGTCCTGCCCACTTTCAATGACTTGTGCACATAACCACCTCGGTCCCTCTGCTCCTGAACCACAGCCTAACATCAGCTGGAAACCTCTATTGAAAAGGTCTTAACAATGCACTTGGAAAAGAACAGTATGATTAGAACAAGGCAGCATGATATTACTAAAGGGAAATCCTGTTTGACAAACGTATGAGAAACGTTTGAGGATGTAACTAGCAGGGCAGATAAAGGGGAACCAGTGGATGTAGTATACCTGGATTTCCAAAAGACATTCGATAACGTGCCACATAGAAGATTAATAGGCAAGATAAGGGCTCATGGAGTTGGGGGTAATATATTCGCATGGATAGAGGATTGGTTAACAGACAGGAGACAGAGAGTGGGCATAAATGAGGCATTTCCATGTTGTCAGTGGGGTACTGCAAGTGCTGGGGACTCAGCTATTTACACTCTATATTAATAACTTGGATGAAGAGACAGAGAGCAATGTATCTAAGTTTGCTGATGATACAAAGCTCGGTAGAAAGGTAAGCTGCAGCGTGGACATAGAGAGGCTGCAAAGAGATATAGACATGTTAAGTGTGCAGGCAACAAGATGGCAAATGGAGTATAATGTAGGGAAGTGAGAAGTTATTCAGTTTGGTCATAAAAATAGAAAAGCAGAATATTTTTTCAAAGGTGTGCAACTGCTAATTGTTGATATTCAGAGAGACTTGGGTATACTCGAACAAGAAATGCACAAAGTGAACATGCAGGTGCAGCAAGCGATTAGGAAGGCAAATGGCATGTTGGCCTTAATTGCAAGGGGATTGGATTACAGTAATAAAGAAGTCTTACTAAAATTGTACAGGGCTTTGGTGAGTCTGCACCTGAAATACTGTGTGCAGTTTTGGTCTCCACATTTCACAAAGGATATATTTGCACTGGATGTGGTGCAGCTAAGATTTACTAAATTAGTCCCTGCAATGAGGGGGTTGTCCGATGATGAGAGGCTGAGTAAATTGGGCATGTATTCCCTGGAGTTTAGAAGAATGAGGGGCGATCTGATTGAGACATATTAGATTCTGAAAGGGCTTGATAGGGTAGCAGCTGAGAGATTGTTTCCGCTGTTCAGGGAATCTAAAACACGGGGGCACAGTCTCAGGATAAAGGGGTCAATCATTCAGGTTTAAGATGAGGAGAAATTACTTCACTCAATGTGTTGTGAATTTTTGGAACCCTCTACCCCAGAGGGTTGTTGATGCTTCATCATTGAATACATTTAAGGCTGGGACAGAGAGATTTTTTGGTCTTGCAGGAAATCAAGAGATATGGGGCGTAGCAGGAAAGTGGAATTGAAGCCCAAGATCAGGCAGGATCGTATTGAATGGCAGAGAAGTCTCGATGGGCCAAATGGTCTTTCCTTGCTCCTATTTCTCCATCCTTCAACTGTCGCCCAGGGTGCATTCAGAGGGTCCCATTGGAATGTATTAGTTTCACTTCGGTAGCTTGTCATTCCCACAGGAACTCCTCTCTCCCTCACCCGCTCTGAAGTACTCAGGTTACCTCTTTCACCTCATTTTTAGGTACATTTTTCTCCCTGAACTGGGAAAAAAATAACTTTGCTTCACATTTTTGCCCCTCCCTCATCTTCTCATAGTCCACCTTTGACAGTTCCTTTCCCTCGCTCGACTTCTCTATCTCCATTTCAGGGGATTGGCTGTCCACCAATATCTACTATAATCCCACCACCTCTCACAGCTAGCTTGACTAAACCTGCTCCCATCCCATTTCCTGTAGGATTCTATTCCATTCTTCCCTTCTTCTCACCTTC
This sequence comes from Heterodontus francisci, assembly GCF_036365525.1. Classification (NCBI taxonomy): domain Eukaryota; kingdom Metazoa; phylum Chordata; class Chondrichthyes; order Heterodontiformes; family Heterodontidae; genus Heterodontus; species Heterodontus francisci. The sequence continues at coordinate 60,970,494 of NC_090398.1, forward strand.
CACTCCAACTACCTTCACATGCAACACATCATTCTCCCCCATTTCCACAATGTCCAGCTAAAAACAACATCAAACACATCTTCCCATCCACTCCTGTCCCCCTGCCCCTTGGGACACACTGGTTAACACTTCTGTCACCCCCAACATCCTGTTATGCTCCCCCGCCCATCACATTCCTACACAAGCACAGTCGATACAACATCTGCCCTTTCATTTCCTTCCTTCCCACTGTCCAGGGCCCAAACACTCCATCCAGGTGAAACAGAGATTTACTTGTGTACTTCTTCCAGTGTAGTTACTGTATTCACTGCCCACCATGCAGTCTCCTGCACCTTGGAAATTACGGAATGCAGACTGAGTGATTGCTTTGCTGCACAATTCCTTTCAGTCCAAAAACAGGACCCTGAGCCTCTGGTCACTTTTCCCTTTAATTCTACATCCCGCTCTGACCTCTCTCTCCTCTGATTGGGCGGCAACTCTTGGAGGTGGGACATCCTTCCGCACAGGGACAGAGTTCCCGACTGCAGGTATTTAATTACCTGAGCCACGCAAAGTACAGTCGTGGCTTCCAGGGCCCGGTGGAGACAGGCTCCTGCCCGGCTTTCCAGCCGGTGGGCAGGGCGACCACATCTTCGTGAAATTCTGGCCATTAACTCTGTTTCTGTCTCCACAGATGCTGCCTGTTCACTGCTTTTGTCTGATTTAAAGCAAGCTCAGTATTTTGATTTCACTCAAATACATAGTGCTGGATATTAACAGCAGCAGATATGTAGGTAGGTGGGACAGAGTTAGGACAGAGTTTCAGCATGCTATGATGTTTTAATGTGGGCCTTTTGTCCTTGGCAGGTTCTCCATTTGGATGTAAGCCTGATAGGCAGGCTTGGCTTCCAGTCTCGCGAGGTGGACAGTGGAGAAGGCCGGAGGACAAGGTCTGTCCTAACCATGATCACGAGGGGAGTTGTCCATCGGGGACTGTCCAATTCCCATCCCCTGGATGTTCTCCTATACTGATGGAGTGATCCCAGTCCGCAGGGGATGTCCAATCCCAGGAGATTCCAATCCCAGATGCTTGGATAGTGCACATTCCGGGCAGGGTGGAGGTTGGTTCAACCCTTGGGGTGTCTGATCCATGACCCAATAGTGGAGGTGTCGATCGGGGTTTCCATTCACCTCAGATCACAGACGGATTCCAATCACGGTAATGGGGAGGTGATTGTCAATTCGGAGTGTCTTTGTGCGGAGGGTAGTGTCTGATGGAGAAACCTGCTCCGTCTGTGGTTAACCTGTAAAGCAGTTCAAATAAGAGGCTTGAAACCACATTATAATATTTAACATGCTGACCCCACTCCTGGGTGCGATTTGTTCTCCTCTCCTGTCCCTCCTCTGTTAAACCTGGATGTGCACAGTTTGGAGGTGGGTTGAGTTCGTGATTGAGATTTTTAAGTTTTAAACACTGGTTCAATACCAACCCACCCAGTTTTGGTGATAAATTCGAGCCCTCACTCTCTGGGCTCGGACACGGAGAATGTTTGATCAGTAATTTCCAGTCTCTTTTCCATTCTCTCTCTTGCAGTTAATTTGCTGGCGATTGTGATCCTGTCCCGGGGAAAGTGCGGACTCTCCACCTGCACCACTCGCTACCTGGTCGCCATGGCAACGGTGGATCTACTGATCATTATCACTGATGTCATACTTTGGCGGATCAATTATTATTATTTCCCAGAATCTTTCCTGAACATCACCCCTGTGTGTAGTGTTATTTATGTCCTACTTTGTGCAGCCACAGACTGTTCTGTCTGGTTCACTGTCACTTTCTCCTTTGATCGATTCGTGGCCATTTGTTGCCAGAAGCTGAAAACTAAATATTGCACCGAGAAAACTGCAGCTGTGGTTCCAGTAACAACCTGCATTTTACTCTGTTTACAAAACATCCCCTTCTACTTTACAATTGAACCTGGAGAGTTCATTGAAAATGTACCATGGTTCTGTTATATAAAGCCAAGCTATTATACCGAGCCCAGATGGGTGGGGTTTGACAGTTTTGATCTGCTTTTAACCCCATTACTCCCATTCACTTTAATTCTGTTGCTCAACACTCTGACAGTCAGACACAGTTTAGTGTCCAGTCGGGTCCGTAAGGGACTGAGGGGTCAGAGCAAGGGAGAGAATCGCAGTGACCCAGAGATGGAGAGCAGAAGGAAGTCTGTGATTTTACTCTTCACCATATCGGGCAGCTTCATACTTCTGTGGTTGACATATGTTATATATTTTATAACTTGTTATATTGCAGGGACATTTCTCGAGGATTACACTGATCCTTTCTATATACTTGGACAATTCGGATTCATGCTACAGATTCTAAGTTGCTGCACAAATACATTTATTTATGGGGCAACACAGTCCAAGTTCAGAGAGCAGGTCAAGAACGCGGTAAAATATCCAGTTACATCAATTATTCAATTAATTAATAAACTAAACAACTGAGAGCAGCCCAGATGTGGGTCCCTATGTTTCAGCTTGGTGGCTGCTCAGATGGACGGGGCCAAGTCCCTTCCTGATCCCCATGTTAGCTGATAACAGTTCACTCTCCTCAGATTCTGTCACCCTCTCCCAGAAAATCTTCCATCATCACTTCTTTCCTCAATAAAACAATCCTGGACCCTCTACATTACCCTCACTACCACCTCTGGTTCCTCTCTAAAATCCTGGAAGATATTGCGATCTCACAAATCCATGCTTGTTATTCCTGGACACCAATATTTGAATCCCTCCTATCAGGTTCTGTCCTGCCACAGTCACAAAACAGCTCTTATAAAAGTCACAAATGTCAACGTTTGTAACCGTGTTCTTGACCGTCTACAGCCTTTGACTCTCTCTACACATACAGATATATCACTGACCTCACTTGTACTGTCACTACTCATACAGATATATCACTGACCTCACTTGTGCTGTCACTACTCATACGGATATATCACTGACCTTACTTGTACTGTCACTACCCATACAGATATATCCCTGGCCTCACTTGTACTGTCACCACCCGTACAGATATATCACTGACCTCATATTTACTGTAACGACTGTCCATATATATTACTGACCTCACTTGTCATTTATCTACCCTTCCAGATATATTACTGACCTTATTTGTACTACCACTGCCCATCCAGATACAACACTTCTCCTCCATTGCCCTACGGCTCCGCCTCAGAAGACTCTCTCTCATTTACAATTCCTTACATCTCATAGCTGCTGGGTACCATCACCCAATATAGGTGACAAGTTCAGCATTTCCACAGATTTATCTATTAATTTAATTCAATACAGTGCATGTAACCTATTTTAGATTAATCCAAAGGTGAAGTTAATGAGAAGGATGCACCATCCGTGGCTAACTAAGGAAGTTAATGATCATATCAAATTAAAAGAAATGCTGTGAAGATTAGTTCTGGGCCAGAAGATTGGGACAATTTTAGAAACCGACAAAGGATGGCTGAGGAAATAATAAAGAGGGAGAACTTAGAGTATTAGAGTAAACTAGCAAGAAATATAAAAACAGATAATAAAAGCTTCTGCAAATATATATAAAAAGGAAAAGAGTAGCTAAAGTAATTGTTGGTCCCTTAGAGGATGTCGCACTCATGGGAAGTACAGCCATGAAATTACAAAAATAAACTGACGATATATAAAAAATAGAACATTTTCGAAAGGACTGGTATCATTGTTTTCAACAACATGCAGGACAAAGGCACATGACATTACCATCTCCTGCACTAAAATATACATCCTTGTCTCGTAGAACCAAAACCAATTAACCCTGTCTGCATTGAAATGAGACAGTTTATCACACATCGATGTGCGCTACACTCAAAACAAGCACAAATAAAGGGATTCACTGATTCAGGACACAGACCTGCAAGTTAACTCTATTACTCTCTCCACAGATGCTGCCAGACTTGCTGATTTTCCCCAGCACTTTCTGCTTTTCTGCCACGTACTTACTCTGCTTTGTCCCAGTGTCCTGTGAAGTTGAGATCCTCTTCTTCCATTCAAGTGTAACATTTGTTCTTGGAGGCTTGCTGCATCTGTGTCAAAAATCTTACTTTTGCACATACCAGAAAGTGAGGCTGAATTGTATTATAAAAGGCAAATATACTCTCAAAAATAAAAGCATCATTTGATAATATGTACATACTATGGGCTTTTAATTCCTTGAATGTGAAAAGCTGCAGATCAATATGCATTTGGCATCTCCATTCATTTCGAAGCTAACTGTTCTGTGACAAGACATGTAACTGGAATTGAAACTATTTTTTAAAGATCCAGGAAATAATGTATCTCTTCTAGCTACACTGCCAACCTGAAATATGACACCAATAATTATGATCAGCTGCTGCAGAAGCAAAGTGTACGTGAACATGTCACAGAGGGGCGTGACAGGGTATCTCCATGGTTCAGCGATGCCTCCCTGCTCACTCTCCTCCAGGCTGTGTGAACAACGCCGGAGGTCCTTTCCCCCAGTGATGGTAAGAAGAGGCCCTCCCGCCTGACCAAGGCAGTCTGGCAGGAGGTGGCAGAGGAGGTAGGTAGCTGTGTATCAAAGGGTCTAATGCCGGAAGAGGATGTACTATCATTCACCCAGCCAGCCGGGGCCCTCCAGGCCTTGTGCACACAGAGGACAATCGCCAATGTCATCCACAGCCAAAGGTCAATCTGATCAGAAGTCTTCCTCTAGTCAGGCTGCTAGTGCAGAAGTGGCACCGAGAAGGAGCACCCACAAGTATTTCTAATAACCACCCTGACACAAATGGGTTCACATGGGTGACACAACACTGTGAAAAGTTCAATCTCTAAATCTTCTTCACTAAGATGTGTCTTGTTTTTACTGTGTGAATGAATTGTGTCAGCATGTCCCGATCCTGTCTCCTACCATTACATCATTGGCCTTTCAGAACTGCCAATGTATGGAATAACATCATTGCCAGGTCAGTATTGCTCACGTGCATCTCCATGGATGCAGTAACATGGACAATGGCTCAGTCTGCTGCTGACAGTAATGGTGGATGCAAAGATGTTGCAGATGCAGACTGCTGCACAACAGGTGAACGAGGGTGCTGTGTGTCTTGCAGAGTACATGGTGATTCCTACGGCATGGAGGACCTTTGATCAATAAAGCATTGCTGTGCATCCCTGGCTCGCTGCTTGACCTGCATGCGGTGCCTGGATGTTCTCTGTCTTCCCATGCACCTTTCCTGCTGTAAGTCCTCAGAGTCCTCATCGTCCGAGGATGAGTCCTGCTCACGTCTCTCCTCATCCTGCAAGGCCTCCCCTTATTGAGTGCGTAGTCGTGCAGAGCACAGCAAACAGAAACAAGACAAGATACTCTTTCCTGCTCGTATTGCAGGAAACCACCCGATCGAGGCAGGCAGCGGAAGTACATTTTCAGCATGTCGAACGCCTGCTCATTGGTGGCTCCTGTCGCTCCGTGGCTGACGTTGTATCTCTCCTCTGCAGCAGTGGTGGGGTTTCTCACTGGTGTCAGGAACCATCAGTGCAAGGGGTAGCCCTTGGCTCCAATAAGCCACCCCTCCATCTGATCCAGTTCAGTGAACAGCAGTACCAGCTGGGACTGGTGCAGGATGAAGGTGTCATGGCAGCTGCCTGGCAAGCGGACATAGATTTGCATAAAGCGGTTACGATGATCACATTCCAGCTGTATGTTGAGTGAGCGGAAGCCTGTATGGTTTACTTATGCAGCCGGTCGCCTGGTGGGAGCCTTGATCACCTCATGGGGTAATCTATGACCCCTTACACCTGTGGGAATCCTGCGATGGAGCTGAGGCTAATGGCCCTCTGGGCCTGGCTCTCAGGGTCCGTCATGAACGGACATAGTCACCTGCCCTCCGTTACAGGGCATCGGTGACCTCCCTCATGCAGCAGTGGACTGCTGACTGTGTGACCCCACAAAGGTCTCTGGTGGGCCCCTGAAATGACGCAGAGGCGTAAAAGTTAAGAGCTGGTGTCACTTTGATGGACACAGGTCTCGGATGTCCACTGAATCCCAGGTCATCGTTCAGCAGGGCACCGAGATGTGTCACCGCCTCTCTCGTCATCCAAAGTCATCTCTGACACTGGCGTTCTGACATCTGCAGGTATGTCATCCGGGACCTGCAGATACGTGGTATCTGTCATGGTGAGCTCACATTGGGGGCAGCTGCTGACGACCGGGGGCTTCTACGTGGGCTGCACCTGCCTGCTGGATTTGGCTGTGGTGCATATGGATCCTCACTAGAAGTGGATCAAATAATATAGGATGAAGCATGTCCATCTCCAAGTTACAATTAAACTCGGTTCCTTCACTTCTTTGACGGTTCAGAACAGGTCAGAGATTGATGTTGATTGGTACATCAGGTACTTTCATGGATCAACTATGTGGGGTGGCATTTCATTGCCCGTCTTAATTCTCACTGAGAGTGGCACAGCATGATCACATTCAGATTGTAACAGCTGCATCGATTGCCCCACCAGCCTGATAACCTTCACATCTACCATTTCTGGCACCCTCCCAACACACAGGGTGACAACACTGCCAATGCTCCATCACTCACACAAACAAACAATGGAGCAGAGCGACCACTGTTTATGGAGGGCGGGTATACCGTACCTCTCTTCATGCCTGTCGATTTCTGCCCCCTGTATTCCCATCCCCCTCTTACAATTCCCTTCAAGTTTGCAGAGTTAAAACCCCTGTTACACAACTCCCCACCACCCTTCATGTCTGCTGAGCTGTGCCCCCAGCAATACCATGCCATCACCTCCCTTCATGTCGACTGAGCTGTGCCCACAGTAATACCATCCCACCACCTCCTTTCATGTCTGCTGAACTGTGCCCCCAGTAATTCCATCCCACCACCTCCCTACATGTCGACTGAGCTGTGCCACCAGTAATAAAAACCCCCACCTCCCTTCATGTCGACTGAGCTGTGACCCCAGTAATACCACCCCACCTCCCTTCATGTAGACATATGTGTGCCCCCAGAAATAACATTCTTCCACCTCCCTTCATGCCTGCAGAGCTGTGCCCCCAGCAATACCATGCCATCACCTCCCTTCATGTCGACTGAGCTGTGCCCACAGTAATACCATCCCACCACCTCCCTTCATGTCTGCTGAGCTGTGCCCCCAGTACTACTATCCCTCACCTCCCTTCATACCTGCAGAGCCGATCCCCCAGTAATACCACCACCACCTCCCATCATGCCTGCAGAGCTGTGCCCCCAGTAATACTATCCCCCCACCTCCCTTCATGCCTGCAGAGCTGTGCCCCCAGTTATGTCACCACCACATCCCATCATGCCTGCAGAGCTGTGCCCTCAGCAATACTATCCCTCCACCTCCCTTCATGACTGCTGAGCTGTGCACCCAGTAATACCACACCAACCTCCCTTCATTCCTGCTGACCTGTGCCCCCAGTAATTCCACCCCCACCTCCCTTCATTCCTGCTGACCTGTGCCACCAGTAATACCACCCCGCACCTCCCTTCATTCCAGCTGACCTGTGCCCCCAGTAATACAACCCCCCACCTCCCTTCATGCCTGCAGAGCTGTGCCCCCAGTAAAACCAGCCCCCACCTCCCTTCATGTCTGCTGAGCTGTACCCGCAGTAATACAAGCCCCCACCTCCCTTCAAGCCTGCAGAGCTATGTCCCCAGTCATGCCACCTACCACCTCCCTTCATGTCTGCTGAGATGTGCCGCCAGTAATACCAACCCCCGAACTCCCTTCATGTCTGCTGAGCTGTGCCCCCAGTAATAGAACCCCCACCTCCCTTCATGTCGACTGAGCTGTGCCCCCAGTACTACCATCCTACCACCTCCCTTCATTCCTGCTGAGCTGTGCCCCCAGTAATACCACCAACCACCTCCCTTCATGCCTGCAGAGCTGTTCCCCCAGTAATACCACCCCCACCTCCCTTCATGCCTGCAGAGCTGTGCCCCCAGTAATACTATCCCCCACCTCCCTTCATGCCTGCAGAGCTGATCCCCCAGTAATACCACCACCACCTCCCATCATGCCTGCAGAGCTGTGAGCCCAGTAATACGATCCCCCCACCTCCCTTCATGCCTGCAGAGCTGTGCCCCCAGTAATGCCACCACCACCTCCCATCATGGCTGCAGAGCTGTGCCCGCAGCAATACTGTCCCTCCACCCCACTTCATGTCTGCTGAGCTGTGCCCCCAGTAATACCACCACCACCTCCCTTCATGTCTGCAGAGCTGTGCCCCCAGTAATACCACCACCACCTCCCATCATGCCTTCAGAGCTGTGCCACCAGCAATACTATCCCTCCACCTCCCTTCCTGTCTGCTGAGCTGTTCCCTCAGTAATAACACCACCTCCTCCCATCATGCCTGCAAAGCTGTGCCCCCATTAATACTATCCCTCACCTCCATTCATGTCTGCTGAGCTGTGCCCCCAGTAATACCACCAAAACCACCCATCATGCCTGCAGTGCTGTGCCCCCAGTAATACCACCCCACCTCCTTTCATTCCTGCTGAGCTGTGTCCCCAGTAATGCCACCCCACACCTCCCTTCATTCCTGCTGACCTGTGCCCCCAGTAATGCCACCCCTCAACTCCCTTCATTCCTGCTGAGCTGTGTTCCCAGTAATACCACTCCGCACCTCCCTTCATTCCTGCTGACCTGTGCCCCCAGTAATACCACCCCCCACCTCCCTTCATGTCTGCTGAGCTGTGCCCCCAGTAATACCACCACTCACCTCCCTTCAAGCCTGCAGAGCTGTGTCCCCAGTCATACCATCCCCCGACCTTCCTTCATGTCTGCTGAGCTGTGCCCCCAGTAATACCAACCCACACCTCCCTTCATGTCGACTGAACTGTGCCCCCAGTAATACCATCCTACCACCTCCCTTCATTCCTGCTGAGCTGTGCCCCCAGTAATACCACCCCCACCTCCCTTCATGTCTGCTGAGCTGTGCTCTCAGTAATACAACCCCCCCACCTCCCTTTATGTCGACTGACCTGTGCCCCCAGTAATACCACCCACCATCTCCCTTCATGCCTGCAGAGCTGTGCCCCCAGTAATACCACCCCACCTCCCTTCATGCCTGCAGAGCTGTGCCCCCAGTAATACTATCACCCTGCCTCCCTTCATGTCTGCTGAGCTGTGACCCAGTAATACCACCCACCACCTCCCTTCTTGTCTGCTGAGCTGTGCCCCCAGTAATACCACCCCCCACCTCCCTTCATTCCTGCTGAGCTGTGCCCCCAATAATACCACCCCCACCTCCCTTCATGCCTGCTGACCTGTGCCCCCAGTAATACCATACCCCACCACCCTTCATGTCTGTTGAGCTGTGCCCCCAGTAATACCACCCCCACCTCCCTTCATTCCTGCTGAGCTGTGCCCCTAGTAATACCACCCCACCTCCCTTCATGCCTGCTGAGCTGTGCCCCCATTAATACCACCCCCCACCTCCCTTCATGCATGCTGAGCTGTGCCCCCAGTAATACCACACCCCACCTCCCTTCATGTCTGCTGAGCTGTGCCCCCAGTAATACCACCCCCACCTCCCTTCCTGCCTACAGAGCTGTGCCCCCAGTAATACATTCCCCCCACCTCCCTTCATGTCTGCAGAGCTTTGTCCCCCGTAATACCACCCCCGGCTTCCCTACATTTCTGCTGAGCTGTGCCCCCAGTAATACCACACACCCAGCTCCCTTCATGAACAAAGAACAAAGATAATTACAGCACAGGAACAGGCCCTTCGGCCCTCCAAGCCTGCGCCGATCCAGATTCTCTCTCTAAACATGTCGCCTATTTTCTAAGGTTCTGTATCTCTTTTCTTCCTGCCCATTCATGTATCTGTCTAGATACATCTTAAAAGACTCCATCGTGCCCGCATCTACCACCTCCGCTGGCAATGCGTTCCAGGTGCCCACCACCCTCTGCGTAAAGAACATTCCTCGCATATCCCCCCTAAACTTTTCCCCTTTCACTTTGAACTCGTGTCCTCTAGTAATTGAAACCCCCACTCTGGGAAAAAGCCTCTTGCTATCCACCCTGTCTATACCTCTCATGATGTTGTACACCTCAATCAGGTCCCCCCTCAACCTCCGTCTTTCTAATGAAAATAATCCTAATCTACTCAACCTCTCTTCATAGCTAGCGCCCTCCATACCAGGCAGCATCCTGGTGAACCTCCTCTGCACCCTCTCCAAAGCATCCACATTTTGTTAATGTGGCGACCAGAACTGCACGCAGTATTGCAAATGTGGCCGAACCAAAGTCTTATACAACTGTAACATGACCTGCCAACTCTTGTACTCAATGCCCCGTCCGATGAAGGAAAGCATGCCGTATGCCTTCTTGACCACTCTATTTACCTGCGTTGCCACCTTCAGGGAACAGTGGACCTGAACACCGAAATCTCTCTGGACATCAATTTTCCCCAGGACTTTTCCATTTACTGTATAGTTCACTCTTGAATTGGATCTTCCAAAATGCATCACCTCGCATTTGCCCTGATTGAACTCCATCTGCCATTTCTCTGCCCAACTCTCTAATCTATCTATATTCTGCTGTATTCTCTGACAGTCCCCTTCACTATCTGCTACTCCACCAATCTTAGTGTCGTCTGCAAACTTGCTAATCAGTCCACCTATACTTTCCTCCAAATCATTAATGTATATCACAAACAACAGTGGTCCCAGCACGGATCCCTGTGGAACACCACTGGTCACACGTCTCCATTTTGAGAAACTCCCTTCTTCTGCTACTCTCTGTCTCCTGTTGCCCAGCCAGTTCTTTATCCATCTAGCTAGTACACCTTGGACCCCAAGCGCCTTCACTTTCTCCATCAGCCTGCCATGGGGAACCTTATCAAACGCCTTACTGAAGTCCATGTATATGACATCGACAGCCCTTCCCTCATCAATCAACTTTGTCACTTCCTCAAAGAATTCTATTAAGTTGGTAAGACATGACCTTCCCTGCACAAAACCATGTTGCCTATCACTGATGAGCCCATTTTCTTCCAAATGGGAATAGATCCTATCCCTCAGTATCTTCTCCAGCAGCTTCCCTACCACTGACGTCAGGCTCACCGGTCTATAATTACCTGGATTATCCCTGCTACCCTTCTTAAACAAGGGGACAACATTAGCAATTCTCCAGTCCTCCGGGACCTCACCCGTGTTTAAGGATGCTGCAAAGATATCTGTTAAGGCCCCAGCTATTTCCTCTCTCGCTTCCCTCAGTAACCTGGGATAGATCCCATCCGGACCTGGGGACTTGTCCACCTTAATGCCCTTTAGAATACCCAACACTTCCTCCCTCCTTATGCCGACTTGACCTAGAGTAATCAAACATCTGTTCCTAACCTCAACATCCGTCATGTCCCTCTCCTCGGTGAATACCGATGCAAAGTACTCGTTTAGAATCTCACCCATTTTCTCTGAGTCCAAGCATAACATTCCTCCTTTGTCCTTTAGTGGGCCAATCCTTTCTCTAGTTACCCTCTTTCTCCTTATATATGAATAAAAGGCTTTGGGATTTTCCTTAACCCTGTTTGCTAAAGATATTTCATGACCCCTTTTAGCCCTCTTAATTCCTCGTTTCAGATTGGTCCTACATTCCCGATATTCTTTCAAAGCTTCGTCTTTCATCAGCCGCCTAGACCTGATGTATGCTTCCTTTTTCCTCTTAGCTAGTCTCACAATTTCACCTGTCATCCACGGTTCCCTAATCTTGCCATTTCTATCCCTCATTTTCACAGGAACATGTCTCTCCTGCACGCTAATCAACCTCTCTTTAAAAGCCTCCCACATATCACATGTGGATTTACCTTCAAACAGCTGCTCCCAATCTAAATTTCCCAGCTCCTGCCGAACTTTGGTATAGTTGGCCTTCTCCCAATTTAGCACTCTTCCTTTAGGACCACTCTTGTCTTTGTCCATGAGTATTTTAAAGCTTACGGAATTGTGATCACTATTCCCAAAGTAGTCCCCTACAGAAACTTCAACAACCTGGCCGGGCTCATTCCCCAACACCAGGTCCAGTATGGCCCCTTCCCGAGTTGGACTATTTACATACTGCTCTAGAAAACCCTCCTGGATGCTCCTTACAAATTCTGCTCCATCTGGACCTCTAACACTAAGCGAATCCCAGTCAATGTTGGGAAAATTAAAATCTCCTATCACCACCACCCTGTTGCTCCTACATCTTTCCATAATCTGTTTACATATTTGTACCTCTATCTCACGCTCGCTGTTGGGAGGCCTGTAGTACAGCCCCAACATTGTTACCGCACCCTTCCTATTTCTGAGTTCTGTCCATATTGCCTCACTGCTCGAGTCCTCCATAGTGCCCTCCTTCAGCACAGCTGTGATATCCTCTTTCACCAGTAATGCAACTCCTCCACCCCTTTTTCCTCCCTCTCTATCCCGCTTGAAGCATCGATATCGTGGGATATTTAGTTGCCAATCATGCCCTTCCCTCAACCAAGTCTCAGTAATAGCAATAACATCATACTCCCAGGTACTAATCCAAGCCCTAAGTTCATCTGCCTTACCTGCTACGCTTCTTGCATTAAAACAAATGCACCTCAGACCACCAGTCCCTTTATATTCATCATCTGCTCCCTGCCTGCTCTTCCCCTTAGTCACACTGACTTCATTATCTAGTTCCTTACAGGCTTTTGTTACTACCTCCTTACTCTCAACTGACCTCAAATTGGTTTCCATCCCCCTGCCACATTAGTTTAAACCCTCCCCAACAGCGTTAGCAAAAGCACCTCCAAGGACATTGGTTCCAGTCCGGCCCAGGTGTAGACCGTCCAATTTGTAATAGTCCCACCTCCCCCAGAACCGGTCCCAATGTCCCAAAAATCTGAACCCCTCCTTCCTGCACCATCTCTCAAGCCACGCATTCATCCTGACTGTTCTTTCATTTTTACTCTGACTATCACGTGGCACTGGTAGTAATCCTGAGATTACTCCCTCTGAGGTCCTACTTTTTAACTTGGCTTCTAACTCCCTAAACTCTGCTTGTAGGACCTCATCCCGTTTTTTACCTATATCATTAGTGCCTATGTGCACAATGACAACTGGCTGTTCACCTTCCCCCTTTAGAATGTTCTGCAGCCGATCTGAGACATCCCTGACCCGTGCACCTGGGAGGCAACATACCATTCGGGAGCCTCGTTTTCGACCACAGAACCGCCTATCTACTCCCCTTACAATCGAATCCCCGACGACTATAGCCCTTCCACTCTTTTTCCCGCCCTTCTGAACAGCAGAGCCAGCCACGGTGCCATGGACCTGGCTACTGCTGCCTTCCCCTGGTGAGCCATCTCCCTCAACAGTATCCAAAACGGTATACTTGTTTTGGAGGGAGATGACCGCAGGGGACTCCTGCGCTGCATTCCTGCTCTTTCTCTGCCTTTTGGTCACCCATTCCCCTTCTCCCTCAGCAATCCTAATCTGCGGTGTGACCAATTCACTAAACGTGCTATCCACGACCTCCTCAGCATCGCACATGCTCCAAGGTGAGTCCATCCGCAGCTCGAGAGCCGTTATGCGGTCTAACAAGAGCTGCAGTTGGACACACTTCCTGCACGTGAAGAAGTCAGGGACATCGGCCATGTCCCTGAGCTCCCACATTGAGCAAGAGGAGCATGACACGGGTCTGAGATCTCCTGCCATTTTTAATCTTAAGCTTAACTTAGTTAAATGAAAAAGGAACGAAAAGTTTTTACCAATCACAATAAAACCAGAGAAATCGAAAAAGCCCTACCTTATAAACACCCCACCGAGTCCTTTTTTTTGGTTAGAGGAGGAGGGCGGGTGGGAGACACGACAGGTGTGGTGTCTCGGGTTCAGAAACCGCCCAAATATATAGTGTTTTACTTACCCAGCAGACCTCTGGCCTCCACCGATAAACAAAAGGAAATTAAATTTACTTTCAAACTGACCTTCCCAGCTGCTCACTCGCTCACACTCTGCTCCCGAAAAAGCTTCCCAGCTGCTCACTCGCTCACACTCTGCTCCCGAAAAAGCTGCTGCAATGTCTGCTGAGCTGTGCCTCCAGTAATACCGCCCCCCCACCTCTATTTTATGACTGCTGAGCTGTGCCCCCAGTAATAACATCCTCCTCTCCAATCTGCGTTCAACTGTGCAGAGTTGAGACCCCGGTATATCCAGACTTACCTGCACTGTGTCCGATGACTCCTCCTTCTGCTGTCTTGCCGCCTTTTCTTAGTCGTGAATGGGACAGGCACGTGACAGCCACCCGCTCACCAAAAAATGTGGAACTATGAAGTGAGAGGCAGTGGGATGCATAATCAGACAAGGTAAATAGTGCTTTACATATGTTAATTGGGATGCCACTGACAAGCTGCGCCGGGAAGGGGTGGTGATGAACGGCACCGAGGTCCCGTCACCACCAGTAAAATGGGGTGGGACCTACACTGTGTCACGGATTGTGACGGGCCTCTCCCGGACGTATTTTCCAGACCCCCACCCACCACCCCCGCCCTCGCCATGACCCCCGATGTCGGAGAGCTGGTAAAATTCAGCCCAGAATGTTTCAGCAGCTCATGAAAGTATCCCTGGAGCAGATTAAACAGCAGTCCCTGTGTTTCAATGAGAATTTCTGATCTGAAATGAAGAAAAACAGAAAATACTGATAATACCCAACAGATCTGTCCATCACAGGACTGATACAAGATCATTTCTCAATCCAAACAGTGAGAGATCCAAACACTGAGACAGAATATTAACTGAGAGAGAGATGTCATGCCTCACAAGCCTTATTGAATTCTTTGATGATGTGACAAAACACATTGATGAAGGAAGAGCAGTGGATGTGGTGGATATGGATTTTAACAAGGCGTTTGATAAGGTTCCCCATAGTAGGCTCATTCAGAAAGTAAGGAGGCATGGGATTCAGGGAAAGTTGGCTGTCTGGATACAAAATTTGCTGGCCCATAGAAGACAGAGGGTGGTAGTAGATGGAAAGTATTCAGCATGGAGCTCGGTGACCAGTGGTGTTCCACAAGGATCTGTTCTGGGACCTCTGCTCTTTGTGATTTTTATAAATGACTTGGATGAGGAAGTGGAAGGCTGGGTTAGCAGGTTTGCCGGTAACACGAAGGTTGCTGGAGTTGTGATAGTGTGGAAGGCTGTTGTAGGTTGCAACGGGACATTGAGAGGATGCAGAGCTGGGCTGAGAAGGGGCAGATGGAGATCAACCTGGAAAAGTGTGAAGTGATTCATTTTGGAAGGTCGAATTTGAATGCGGAATACAGGCTTAAAGACAGGATTCTTGGTATTGTGGAGGAACAGAGGGATCTTGGGGTCCATGTCCATAGATCGCTCAAAGTTGCCACCCAAGTGGATAGGGTTGTTAAGAAGGCGTATGGTATGTTGGAGTAACAGGGGGATTGTGTTTAAGAGCCGCGAGGTTATGCTGCAGCTCGATAAGGCCCTGGTTCGACCACACTTGGAATATTGTGTTCAGTTCTGTTCGCCTCATTATAGGAGGGTGCAGAGGAGATTTACCAGGATGCTGCCTGGACTGGAGGGCATGTCCTACGAAGAAAGATTGAGGGTGCTAGGGATTTTCTCATTGGAGCGAAGAAGGATGAGAGGTGACTTGATAGAGGGGTACAAGATGATGTGAGGGATAGATAGAGTGGATAGTCAGAGATTTTTCCCAGGGTGGAAAGGGCTATCACCAGGGGGCATAATTTTAAGGTGATTGGAGGAAGGTTTCGGGGAGATGTCAGAGGTAGGTTCTTTGCACAGAGAGTGGTGGGTGCGTGGAATGCGCTGCCAGCGGTGGTAGTAGAAGCAGATACATTAGGGGCATTTAAGCGACTCTTGGATAGGTACACAGTAGAATGAAGGGTAGGTAGTTACTTCGATCTTGAGTAGGTTAAAGGTTTGGCACAACATTGTGGGCCGAAGGGCCTGTACTGTGCTGTACTGTTCTCGGTTCTATGTTCTATAACAGGTTAACTGCATTCTAATTCCACTCCCCTGGTTATTGTTAACAAAAACACGATGGAATTGGATCAACAGACAAACTTTTCAGGATTTAAGTTCCCAAATACTGATTGAAGAATGGACAGCTGGTAAAATGTGGGAAATGCCGGAGAGACAGGATTCTCTAAGTCTCTGCAGCAGTTCCTGGTAACTGAGCCATGGGTACGATTCTAGTTTAGAATTGGAGATTGTTAACAGTGAGAGAAAAATGGTCTCAAAAAAGGACGGGACCTCGTTTCAGCTCCCTCCAGATTTAGTTTTTCTTTATGAAGAGGGGTTGAGGAATTAACTCGACCAGACAACGTGTATGGACTTGGTGTTAATCTTAAAATGTGTTTGGTCCAGAATTAGGAAGATTGGGATCTTGGAACAGAAGTAGACTATTTTTCCCTTAAGCCTGTTTTGCCATTTAATGAGCTCCTGACTGGTCTGTATTTTAACTCCATCCACCCACCTTGGTTCCCAGTCAAAGTATAAGGTGGTGGATGCGGTGCTTGATCAAGCAGGTTGTCTTGTCCTGGATGGTGTTGAACTTCTTGGATGTTGTTGGGGCTGCACTCATCCAGGCAAGTGGAGAGTATTCCGTCATACATCTGAATTGCACCTTGTAGATGGTGGACAGGCTTTGGGAGACAGGACGTGAGTTACTCTCCGCTGAATTCCCAGCATCTGACCTGCTCTTGTAGCCACAGTATTTATTGGCTGGTATAGTTAAACTTCTGGTCAATGGTATGGCCCAGGATGTTGATGGTGGGGGATTCAGTGATGGCAATGCCAGGCGGAATGTCTGAATGTCTGAATGTCAGGCGGAAATAGTTAGATTCTCTTTTGTTGGAGAGTGTCATTGGCTGGTTGTGTGACGTGAACGTTACTTGTCACTTATCACTCAACCTGATTGTTGTCCAGGTTTTTCTGCATGTGGACATGGACTGCTTCAGTATCTGACAAGTTGTGAATGATACTGAACACTATGCAATCATCAGCGCGCTTTCAGACCTAATAATGGAGTTAATGTCACTGATGAAGCAGTTGAAGATGTTTGTTGCCTAGGACACGACACTGAGGAACTCCTACAACAATTCCCTCAGGCTTAAATGTTTGGTTTCCAACAACCACCGCAATCTTCCATTGCGTTAGGTATGATTGCAATCTGTGGAGAGTTTTCCCCCGAATCCCACTGACTTCAATTTTGCTCGGGTTCCTTGAGTGCAGTGCGGCCTGTGTCACAGATGTGAGCTTTTCTCTGAGGAAATGATAGGAGGTCGTGACCAAACACCAACCTGATTGGTGAATGATGGATTGAACTAAATAAAGGAAAGAAGAAATTCTACTGGTTCCTTTTAGGGAATTTTTGCTACATTGTAAAAACATCCCAAAGTTATTCCCCTGCTGTCCTGGCAGTATATTCACGTAAATCTATTTTCTCCAGCTATCGCATCACAGTATTGCTCATGTACCTTTCGAGATCTGTGCAATGGAACACTCAGGTAACTTCACACGATTATTTTCTTTCTCTACCTTCTTTAATGCTTTTCCCTGAAGGGTGAGATCAGCTCACTGAGAACAGGCCCTTCCTGCTGTGTATGGTGCTCAGTGCCTCACCAAATGAGAATAACGAACATGCCACAGGCCATGGAGCCTCGGCCCATCCTCCCCTGACTGTGGTTCAATGCCACCCGGCTCAGATCAGCTAATTCAGCACAAGCTGGGCATGGAACCTGGATCTTTCCTGCTCTGGGGGATCCGTACCATACCAGATGTGATGAATTAACATACCACAGGCCGGGGATGGAACCTGGAGCTTTCCTGCTCTGGGAGCTCCGTACCATACCAGGTGTGATGAAGTAACATACCACGGACCAGGGATGGAGCCTGGGATTTCCTGTTTTTTAGTGGAACAAACATCATCAGGCTCAGAAAGGAGCCTGGGCTCTTTCTGTTCTGTGTGGCTCCAGTTTTCTTTAATAAGCAACAAAATTATCAGTTTATTATAAACCAAGACATAACCAGTAATGAAGCAAAGTAGTAACACACAGATTGAAATAAACAAGTTCCCTTTTTAACTTAGCCCGTCACACACACACGCACACACACACACACACACACACACACACACACACACATGCACCGGTTAACCAAAAAATAAAGAGATTTACTCTTTAGAGCTCTACAGCAAAATGAAAAACAGACAAAAAGAATACTTTGGCGAGATACTTGTCTATTCTTGGAGAAAAAAGAGAAGAGATGGAAAGAGGTCAGATGTGCTTTGTTTTGGTTTGGTGTCCCAAATACACATATGTGGCTGTCACTGGGATCTTCCTAAAACAGTTCTTGTCCGACGACATTTAAGATCAGCTTGGGCAAGCTTTCCAGGAAAAGTGCAACAACAAGGGTTTCAGGCAGTTTCTTACACTTGTTTCTCAGAGCTTCTCAAAGAAATGGAAATCTGGCAGGCTTTTCAAAGAGCTGGAAAAGGCTGAGTTTGGACTCATCCTTGGCAGGTTGAGCCTTTATCGTCTTTTCAAACCATTCTCAATATTTCGACTGCTCTTCAAATGTGAAACCAAAAGCATCTCAGGAGTGAAGCCTCCTGATCACTATAAATTGTGACCTGTCACTTCTCTGTAAACATCTTTCCCCAAGTAAAAAAAAAACTCTGCTGGGTAATTCTCTGAAAACAGGTGCTGTCCAGTAACTTGTTTACAAGCTCAATCCAAAAGACGTTCCACCGACCTCTTGAAAAGAAAACAAAGTTCCAGCATCTATGGAAACTTTTCTCAGTTTAAAAAAAATATCCTCGTAAATTAAAAAAAGGAAGCACTCAAACAATATCTTCTCTATTCATGCTATTCTCTGTCTCCTTCTGCCCTTTTATTCTCCTTGTTTGTCTTTCTATGATTCTGTGGACATAAAGTTTCTACAACTCCCTCTGACCGAGAAGAGAATCAAACCAAGATTCAGGGTGTTATAAATACCAGACCAAACCAACTGAATAAGCCTGTCATTTACTCTCTTTTTCACATCAGATTCTCCTCACTCTTTATGAATTTCCAGCCTGGTCTGTTCCTCTGACCATCATTCCTGGAATTGTATCGACCGTGGCCAAGTCGCTGCCCCTCACTCTCACCATCACTCCACCCCTTCAACCACTTCTAATTCTCTCTGTTGAACAGCACCTCACATCTGCTCCTCCGCTCCTTTAATATAAGAGGAAAACATTCTGAACCAGGCATTTCCAGACAGTGAATGTTTCATTAAGGCAAAGTTAAGAGTAGTTTGATTCGCTTTAAACACAGGGAGAGCAGCTCTTCTTGTTCAGTATAAGGTGGGTTTCATTATCTTATGCTTGAGACAATTTTCATCGGGTTCATGGACATATCCTTCCTTCATTCCTTCTCCCACATTGCTTCTCTGTTTCTCAATCATTCTTTATTCCTTATAATCCAGAAAGGATTAGGAATCAGAGCTCACCCTCACTGTTAACCTGTTTGATCAAAGAAATAACTCAATAAATTACACTGTCGAAAACAGAAAAAGCTGACTCAGTGTTGGATACAGAGAAAAATACACTGCAGTTCGAAATTCATTTACAGAGCAGGACAGGCCCAGGCTCCAGCCCCAGCCTGTGCTGTGTCAGCCTCTGTTCGTGTTCCTGGCCTGTGTTGAGTTAATTGATCCCACCCAGACCCACACGGAACGGAATGGGCCCACGTTTCTCCCTCAGTCTGAGGCATATTAGTTCATCTCACAAGCTGCAGGACAGGAAAATCCTAGGCCCCAACACCAGCCTGTGGGATATTACTTCATCACACTCAGTATGGTACAGTCTCTGGGACTTTGTATGTGCTGACTGTGTCTGGTTAATTTGTTTGAATTCTTTCATTTTTTTAATTCATTCACGGGATGTGGGCGTCGCTGGCCAGGCCAGCATTTGCTGCCCATCGCTAATTGCCCTTGACAAGCTGGTTGTGAGCTGCCTTCTTGAACCGCTGCAGTCCATGTGGGGTAGGTACACCCACAGTGCTGTTAGGAAGGGAGTTCATGGATTTTGACCCAACAACAGTGAAGGAACGGCGGTATAGTTCCAAGTCAGGATGGTGTGTGACTTGGAGGGGAAATTGCAGGTGGTGGTGTTCCCATGTATTTGCTGCCCTTGTCCTTCTAGTTGGTAGAAATCGCGGGTGTGGAAGGTGCTGTCTAAGGAGCCTTGGTGCAATGCTGCAGTGCATCTTGTAGATGGTACACACTGCTTCCACTGTACGCCGGTGGTGGAGGGAGTGAATGTTTGTAGATGGTGTGCCATTTAAGTGGGCTGCTTTGTCCTGGATGATGTTGAGCTTCTTGAGTGTTGTTCTATCTGCACCCATCAAGGCAATGTGGAGAGTATTCCATCACACTCCTGACTTGTGCCTTGTATCTACAGGGTGGACAGGCTTTGGGGTGTCAGGAGGTGAGTTACTCGCCTCAGGATTCCTAGCCTCTGATCTGCTCTTGTCGCCACATTATTTATATGGTTACTCCAGATCAGTTTCTGGTCAATGGTAACCCCTAGGATGTTGATAGTGGGGGATTCAGCGATGGTAATGCCGTTGAATGTCAAGGGGAGGAAGGAAGGAAGGAATTCTTCTGCTGAGGACCTTTCAGATCTGTGTCGGTGCTCCCTGGGATTGTGTAAGAGTTGTCTATTTCTATCGAGGTGTATCTGTGTCTGTGTAGGAGCTCCCTGGGTCTGTGACAGAACAGGATTTGTCTGTGCATTAATGTTTGGACCTGTGTCGTAGATCTTTTGTTTGTGTAAGAGCTGTCCAGGTCAGTATACGACCTGTCTGTGTCTCTGCAGAAGCTTCCTGGTTCTGTGTAAGCTCCCTTTCTCTAAGTACATGCTATCTGGATCTATGTAGAAACTGCAGACATTTAAGGAGATATTTCATAATTCTCAACAGAGATTATTCCATTGCGTAAGAAAGACTCTACCAGAAGGCGGCACCATCCGTAGCGAACTAACAATGTTCAGGGTAGTATCAGATTAAAGAAAAGGTGTACAATGCTGCAAAGATTAATGGAAGGCCAAAAGATTGGTAACATTTTAGAAACCAGCAAAGGATGACGAAAAAAAAGAGAGAAATTGGAGTATGAGAGAAAATTAGAAAGAAATATTAAAACAGACAGTAAAAGTGTCACAAATAAATAAAAAAGAGAAGAGTAGCTAAAGTCAGCATTGGTCAGGGTGAGAGTGGGGAATTATTAATGGGAAACATGGAAATGGCAGAGGATTTGAACAAGTATTTTGCATCATCTTCATAGTAGAAGACACTAATAGCAGACAATCAGAAGGCAAAAGGTAGGGAACTTAAAACAATCACAATCACCAGAGAAAAGGTAATGGGAATACCAATGGGACTAAAGGTGGAAATGTTCCCTGGACCTATTGCCGTGCATCCAAGGGTCTTAAAGGAAGTGGTTGCTGAGATAGTGGATGCATTGGTTACAATCTTCCCAAATTCCCTAGATTGTGGACAAGTCCCAGCAGTTTGGAAAACTGCAAATGCAAAACCTCCGTTCAAGAAAGGAGGGAGACAGAAAGCGGGAGACTATAGGCCAGTTAGCCTTACGTCTGTCATTGGGAAAATGCGAGAATCATCTGTCGTCTGTCCCGGTGTGATCAACATACCGCGAGTCAGCACTCCCATGCCTTCGGATCCCCGTCTGGGGAAATGAGGTGGACCACTGGTTGGAGGGGTGAGGAGGAACGTTTCTCACTGCGGGAAGTGGGGGGGGAACAGGGTCAGAGAAACATCATTGGTGCAGGGAATGGATTTTAGGTTAAGATTTATGTACTTTGGAGGTGGGTAGAAGGTCAGGTGTCAAGGTAAGTGTTTGCGGGGGGAGGGGGGAGAGGCTATTTAAATAAACCTCTGTGCTTAGGATTGCAATGGCTCTGCAACATGCTGCCCCTCACACGGTCGGGCCGCCATTGTTTTTGGCAGCGGGGGTAAAAATTTCAGCCCAAAGGAATATAAATAGATTAAATGAGTGGGAAAGAATTTGGCCGATGGAGTATAATGTGGGAAAATGTGAGGTTGTCCACTTTGACAGGAAGAACAGAAAATCAGATTATTATTTAAGCAGAGAGAGACTGCAGAATACTGTGGTCCAGAGGGATCTGGGAGCCTTTGTACATGGATCACAAAAGTCAGCATGCAGGTAGAGCAAGTAATTAGCAGGGCAAATGGAATGTTGGCTTTTATTGCAAGAGGGGTGGAGTATAATCGAATGGAAGTCTCGCTACAACCATACAGGGCATTGGTGAGACTGCACCTACAATACTGTATACAGTTTTGGTCACCTTATATAAGGAGGGACATACTTACATTGAAAGAGTTCAGAGAAGCCGGTGACTTCAACTGCATCATCAATGCGGCTGGACGATTTGGAAGTGACGAAAGAAAACTGGACGCTACGTCCAGATTCCTAATGCAAACAGTTAAAGATGCCAAACTGCACGACGTCTTCCGCAAACCTGCAGACGGAGCGCAGCGCAGATACACATGGTCAAGATCGGATGGGTCTGCCCGTTCCAGGATTGACTTCCTGTTTGTGTCCCGTCCCGTCACGGTCGGATCCACCGACGTCAAGCCGGTGTTCGTCTACGACCACTGCCTCTTACTGGCCGACTGTCACTTACAGGACGACCAGCGGGTTGGCAGAGGGACAAGGAAGCTCAATGCTACACTGCTGACCCCAGAGAACGTTGAGGAACTGAAAAGGGATTACAAAGGTTGGAGGACCGGGAAACCCCTCTTTGAGTCTCCAGTTCACTGGTTGGAAGCGATTAAGGAGAACATCAAGCGGTTCTTCATCCACTTCCTGACTCTCCAAAGCCTGTCCGCAATCTACAAGGCACAAGTCAGGAGTGTGATGGAATACTCTTCTCTTTTCCTGGATGGGCTCAGCTCCAACAACACTCAAGAAGCTCGACACCATCCAGGACTTGGAACTATATCGCCGTTCCTTCACTGTCGCTGGGTCAAAATCCTGGAACTCCCTTCCTAACAGCACTGTGGGTGTACCAACCCCACATGGACTGCAGCGGTACAAGAAGGCAGCTCACCACCACCTTCTCAAGGGCAATTAGGGATGGGCAATAAATGCCGGCCTGGCCAGCGACGCCCACATTCCGTGAATGAATAATAAAAAACAAAAAAGAAAGGTATTCAGAGGGCGAGAGAGACAGAGGGAAATGTCCCGACTCCAGAAAATTATGCAAAATCTGCTCCGGTTGCAGTCAATGGGGGTCGAGGTCAAGGAGGACCTCCAAGATGTGAAGAGCCAGCAGGCCTCGCTCTTTGCCAAGGATGCCTCCAAGATCATCTTCCAGTCCAGAGACCGCTCCACCGAGCAGGACGAGACGTGCTGACCTTACTTCTTCCAAAACGTACACAGCGAGAGCTCTGTTATTCGCAGCCTGAAGGAAGAAGATGGCTCGGTAACGTCTTCACAGTCCGACATACTAAGAATCAGCAAATACTTTTATGCTGGGCTGTATGACGCGAAGCCCACAGACAGCAGAGCCTCCCAGTCCTTCCTGTCATCTACACAGAGGTCTTAGATGACAGCAGGAGGGATAGAGTGGACAAGCCGCTAACTCTGGACGAGCAGTCAAAGGCCGTCGAGTCTTTCGAGATGAGTAAAACTCCCGGAAGCGACGGCTTACCGGTCGGGTTGTACTCGGCCCTGTGGGACTGGGTCGGCCCAGACCTGCTGGAAGTATACGAGAGTATGCTCCTGGCCGGCAGCATGTCAGAATCCATGAGGAAAGGCATCATCACCCTCATCTACAAGCGGAAGGGGGTGAGGGCGGAAATCAGAAATTGGCGGCCCATCTCACTGCTTAATGTTGACTACAAGATTCTGTCCAAAGTCATAGCCAGTCGAGTCAAGTGTGCTCTGGAGTTGGTGATCCACCCCGATCAGACCTGCACTGTACCCGGCAGGAAGATCTCTGATAGTCTCGTGCTACTCAGGGATACAAAGAACAAAGAAGAACAAAGATAATTACAGCACAGGAACAGGCCCTTCGGCCCTCCAAGCCTGCGCCGATCCAGAGCCTCTCTCTAAACATGTCGCCTATTTTCTCAGCTTCTGTATCTCTTTTCTTCCTGCCCATTCATGTATCTGTCTAGATACATCTTAAAAGACTCCATCGTGCCCGCATCTACCACCTCCGCTGGCAATGCGTTCCAGGTGCCCACCACCCTCTGCGTAAAGAACTTTCCACGCATATCACCCCTAAACTTTTCCCCTTTCACTTTGAACTCGTGTCCTCTAGTAATTGAAACCCCCACTCTGGGAAAAAGCTTCTTGCTATCCACCCTGTCTATACCTCTCATGATTTTGTACACAATACGATCGCCTATGTATGGGACAGGAAGGTGGACACTTGCCTCATCAGCCTGGACAAGGAGAAGGCTTTTGACAGGATATCGCACACCTACATGATGGACGTGCTTTCCAAAATGGGGTTTGGGGAGGGTATCTGCAATTGGATCCATCTGCTCTGCCCAAACATCAGTAGCGCAGTCTCAATCAATGGGTGGGAATCAGAAAGTGTCCCGATCCAAACTGGAGTCAGACAGGGCTGTCCTCTCTCCCCGGTCTTGTTTGTTTGCTGTATTGAACCCTTTGCTGAGTCTATTAGGAAGGATGCGAGCATAAGAGGGGTGACAATCCCAGGCCGCGGAGGCACTCAGGTTAAAACCTCCCTGTACATGGATGACGTCGCCGTCTTCTGCTCGGATCTGCTGTCCGTGAGCAGAGTGATGAGCATCAGCGACCAGTTCGAACTGGCCTCGAGAGCCAATGTTAACCACGGCAAGAGCGAGGCCATGTTCTTTTGGTACTGGGCTGACCGATCCTTTGTCCCCTTCACCGTCAGGTCAGATTACCTGAAGGTGCTGGGGATATGGTTCGGAAGGGCCGGGGCGTGCACCAAAACCTGGGAGGAGCGACTAGCCAAGTAACAACAAAAGTTGGGCATGTGGGGGCAGCGATCTCTCTCCATTGTGGGTAAGAACCTGGTCATCAGGTGCAATGCGTTCACGTTGTTGCTGTACGTGGTGCAGGTCTGGCCCATAACCCACTCCTGCGCTGTGGCGGTCACCCGAGCCATTTTCCGCTGCATCTGGGGATCTAAAATGGACTGGGTCTGGAGGGACGCGATGTTCAAATCTCTGGATAAGGGTAGGAAAAATGTACCCAACGTGGCCCTCATCCTGATGACCACCTTCGTGTGCGGCTGCATCAAGCTGTGTGTCGACCTCCAGTACGCAAACTCCAAGTGTCACTACGTGATGTGGTTCTATCTGTCCCCGGTGTTGCGAAGGATGGGCCTGGTCACATTGCCGCGGAACGCTCCATGCAGTTGGGCCGTGCCGTACCACCTATCCTTCGTGGAGCAGTTTCTGCGGGAAAACACCTTCGCCCAACAGTCCATCAGGCAGTGGTCTGCACGGAACGTCCTCAAGGCCCTACGGGAAAAGGAGACGGGGGATCCTGTCGGATGGTTCAACGAGCAGACCGCCAAAGTCATTTGGTGGAATGCCTCATCACCAGAACTTTCAAAGAAGCACCAAGACGTAACTTGGCTGGTGGTGAGAAGGGCCCTCCCTGCCAGATCCTTCCTGCACACCCGAAGTCTCGCCCCCTCAGCACAAGGTCCCAGCGGTGGCTGTGGTGGGGGAGAGACAGTTGCCCAACTCCACCTGGAATGTGTCTTCGCAAAGCAGATGTGGAAAGAGATTCAGTGGTTTTTGTCGAGGTTCATCCCAAGCAGCTCAATAACACAGGAGTCTGTGCTCTCTGGGATGCACACCGAGACAAACATCAACTGCTGCTTGAGGACTATCAATTCGGTGAAAGATGCCCTTTGGTCTGCCCGAAACCTGCTGGTCATCCAGCGCAAAGAGTTGTCCACGACCGAATGTTGCAGACTGGCACATTCCAAAGTCCAGGACTACGTGCTGAGGGACTCCCTAAAGCTTGGGGCAACCGCAGCAAAGGCTCCATGGGGAAAGACCACTGTGTAAGGTACCCCCCACCAAGCTGAACTGAGGGGCTGGATCCATGGGAAACCCCTTGAACAGTATCGGGAAATATGTGTGTGCTGTAAATGTAAAAATGTAATTGGCATGACAAATGTGAAATGGAAGAGTTGTGAGGCAACTCATGATTGTCTCGAAGGAAACTGATCACCTTTGCACTGTTCGTATTTTTTGACTTGATGCTGTTTTAAACTGTTTGGGAATGTAATTTTTACAGATTTTTATGAATAAAGTATATTATGGAAATGAAAAAAAAAGTTCCGGGAAGCCAGTGTACACCATAAACTGAGCATGTGGGGGCAGCAATCTCACTCCATTGTGGGTAAGAACCTGGTCATCAGGTGCGAGGTGCTCACGTTGTTGCTGTACGTGGCGCAGGTCTGGGCCATACCCCACTCCTGCGCTGTGGCGGTCACCCGCGCCATTTTCTGCATTATCTGGAGGTCTAAAATGGACCAGGTCCGGAGGGACATGATGTTGAAACCTCTGGATAAGGGCGGGAAGAATGTACCCAACGTGGCCCTCATCCTGATGACTCCCTTCGTGTGCGGCTGCATCAAGCTGTGTGTAGACCTCCAGTACGCAAACACCAAGTGTCACTACGTGCTGAGGTTCTATCTGTCCCCATTGTTGTGAAGATTGGGCCGGGTCACATTGCCGCGGAACACTCCATGCAGTTGGACTGTGCCGTACCACCTATCCTTCATGGGAATGTTTCTGTGGGAAAACACCTTTGACCACCAATCCGTCAGGCAGTGGCCTGCACAAAATGTCCTCAAGGCCCTACGGGAAAAGGAGATGGTGGATCGGGTCGGATGGTTCCCCAAGCAGACTGCCAAAGTCATTTAGCAAAATGCCTCATCACCAAAACTCTCAAACAAGCACCAAGATGTAACTTGGCTGATGGTGAGAAGAGCCCTCTCTGTCAGATTCCTCTTGCATGCACGGAGTCTCACCCCCTCCACACAATGCCCTCACATTGGCTGCAGTGGGGAAGAGACAGTTGCCCACGTACTTCTGGAATGTGTCTTCGCAAAGCAGTTGTGAAAAGAGATGCAGCGGTTCCTCCCAAGCAGCTTTGTAGCACAGGAGTCTGTACTCTACGGCTGTTCCCAGGGACGCACACCGAGATAAACATCAACTGCTGCTGGAGGGCTATCAATTCAGTGAAAGACACTCTTTGGTCTGCACGAAACCTGCTGGTCTTCCAGCACAAAGAGTTGTCCACGACCGAGTGTTGCAGACTGGCACATTCCAAGGTCCAGGACTACGTGCTGAGTGATGCACTAAAGCTTGGGGCAGCCACAGCAAAGGCTCAATGGGGAAAGACCACTGTGTAAGATCCTCCCGCCATAGTGAACTGAGGGGCTGGACCCATGGGAAACCCCTTGAGCTGTATACACCAAATATGGGTTTGCTGTGAAACGTACATGGCATGTAAAATGGAATGGAAGGGTTGTGATGCAACTCAGTCCTGGTTTGAAAAAACTGATTTCTTTTCCACCTTTTGGAATGTCAACTTGGTGCTGTTTTGAACTGTTTTGTAATGCATTTTTATTTCCAGATTTTAATGAATAAAGCATATTTTTGGGGGGAAAATATTTCAGAAAAGGTTCATTGGGCTGATTCCTAGGATGAGGGGTTTGTCTTATGAGGAACGGTTGAGCAGGTTTGGGCCTATACTCATTGGAGTTTAGAAGAATGAGAGGTGATCTTATTGAAACATATGTCCTGAAGTGGCTTGACAGGGGAGATGCTGAGAGGATGTTTCCTCTCATGGGGGAATGTAGAAATAGGGTACACAGTTTCACATTAAAGTGATTCCAATTGAAGACGGTGATGAGGAGGAATTTCTTCTCTCAGAAGGTCATTAGTGTTTGGAATTCTCTTTCCCAGCGAGCAGTGGAGGCTGGGTCAATAAATATATTCAAGGCTGAGTAAGACAGATTTTTGATTGACAAGGGAACCAAGGGTTATTGGGGAAGGAAAGTGGAGTAAAGACCACGATAAGATCAGCCATGATTTTATTGAATGGTGGAACAGGCTCAAGGGGCTGAATGGCCTACTGCTGTTCCTACTTCTTATGTTCTTATACCTACACAGACAATCCTTTTTCACAGCTACTCTAAAACGAATGATATTTTAATGACTCTTTCACGCAATCCTCTCCGACTGAAACATACTTCATTCACCTGACTTCATTCTCCAAATCTAGATCCAGTACCATCTCCTTCCCCATTGGATTGGAAACATACTGATTCAGAAAGTTCTCTTACACACATTCCAGGAATTCTTCTCACTCTTTGGTCTTCACACAGTTATTTTCCCAGCCTGCATTCGGATAATTGAAATCCCCATTAGCATTACTCAGAGGTTCTTGCATCTTTCGACAATTTGCCTGCAAATTTGCTCCTCTGTCCACTTCCTACTATTTAGTGGCCTGGATATACACTGAGCAGTGGAATAACTCCTCTGTTGCTGCATTATTCTAAACAAATAGATTCTACCTTTCAACCCTCAAGTACAGTATCTCTTCCTAGTGCTGTTACAGTATCTTTGATCAATACAGCTGCACCCACACAATCCTCTGCCTATTTTTTTCTCTATCTTTCTTGAATACATCGCAGCCAGGAATATTAATTTCCCATTCCTCCCCTTGTTTGATCCATGTCTCCGTTATTGCCACTGGATCACAATTCCATGTGGCTGTTTGTGCCTGCAGCTCGCCAATCCTATTTACCATGCTGCAAGCATTTACAAACATGCACTCTAAACCTATCTCAATCTGCCTTGCATTTGTCTCTTGTTTGAGTCTTGTATTTCTGAACTATTCTTTATTCCAATGCTGTTTGTTTCTCTCAGTCCTCAGTGCACCTTGTATCTATTCTCTAATGCTTCATCCTTGTGCCCCTCCTCCAGCCAAATTAGTATAAATCCTTTCACAAAGCATTAGTTAAAGTGACAGCGAGGACATTTGTCCTGTCCATCTTGTGCAGGTCACATCAACACCAGAAGTGGTGACAAGGCTCCTGGAAGCTGTAGCCCTGACTCATTCACCATTTCTCCAGCCATGCATTAAACTGTATTATTCTACTATTCCTATTCTCACTAATACACGTTGGAGTAATCCAAATATTATAACCTTTGTGGTCTTCCTCTTTAACTTCCTTCCGAGCTCCTAAATCTCAACCCTTTTCTTACCCATGTCATTGGTTCCAAAATAGACCACGACTTCTGACTGTTCATCTTCCCTGTTGAATATATTTTGAAGCCTGAAAACTCGTTTCAGAATGTCACACTTGGTCCCACTGCCATGCGGCCAGGGTGGGAGGGGGGTGGGGAGAAGCTGCACCGAGGTCCCCACACTGCTGGTAATATGCAGCGGGCCTTTCCCGACTTCGGGGGCCGAGGCGGGGCTCTTCCCGCAGAATTGGATGGCCCCTCCTGCCGCGACCCATGACATCGAGAGGCTGTTCAAATTCAGCCCAATATTTTCAGCTGCAATGGCGGTTCATGCTGCCCTCTTCTGGTCATTGGCTGATTTACATGCAAAGTTTCCGGAAAATGAATGTAATGTGGGTATATTGGCAGGACAGGGGAGAATCATTTTGAGATGTTTTCAGGAAAATGCAGAGCAGCAGGACTAATTGGAGAACACTGCCACAGATACAGCACTGGCATGATGGGCCGAATGGACTCTTTGTTCACTATTCTATTATTCTATGAACTTTTCCCATCCTAATTTCAGATTTTCTACAACTGCAGCATTTGGCTTTGTAAAACTCTGGTGTTTAGACTTTTCCCAGAACTGCAAAAAGTACCTTGTGACAATATAAACTGTCAGTGTGTGCATGTGGGTATCACATTTATATACGAAATTATGTTTCTAATCTACATCATGTTA
The DNA here is from genome assembly GCF_036365525.1 of Heterodontus francisci. Classification (NCBI taxonomy): domain Eukaryota; kingdom Metazoa; phylum Chordata; class Chondrichthyes; order Heterodontiformes; family Heterodontidae; genus Heterodontus; species Heterodontus francisci. Next base: position 61,000,568 of record NC_090398.1, read on the forward strand.
TACATATCAATGATTGAAACTGTGATCCTGCAAATGATGAGTTTTGCTAATCATTCATTAGCTGTGGACAACGTTTACAAAGCCAACATTTACTGCCCATCCTGACTTGCCCTTGAGCTGCTGGTGCTGAACCGGCTTCCTGAACAGCTGCAGCCCGTGTGGATTTGCAGTTTTTCTTGTCGTTGTTCATTTGAAACAGATGAACGGTATGCTCGGGCATTTAAGAGGGCAGTAAAGAGTTAACTACATTGCTGTGAGTTTGAAGTCACAGATGGACCAGACCAGGTGAGGACAGCAGATTTCCTGTCCAAACAACATCAGTGAACCAATAATCCAGTTGTTTCATTGTCACCGTAACTGATACAAGCTATTTATTACTGATGTATTTCTTTAACTGAACTTAAATTCTGCAACTGTGATGATGGGATTTGAAATCACTGTCACCAGATTATTGATGGGATTTGAAATCACTGTCACCAGATTATTGTTGATATTTGAAATGACTGTCACCAGATTATTGCTGGGATTTGAAATGACTGTCACCAGATTATTGCTGGGATTTGAAATCACTGTCACCAGATTATTAGTCCAGGCCTCTGGATTACTAATGCAGTAAATCTAACCACTATTTTACTGTAGCTGGGGATGCATCAATGGGTTCATTATGAATAAATGTGTGTGTCTATGTGTGTGCTTTTGGAATATATTTGTGTGTATCTTTGTGTATAAATGTACTTAGCTGTTATTAATAAATAAGACAGAAATAAATAAACCGATAATTTTTTTGAATAAGACAATTCAACCTGAATAAATAATACAAATTCATGCAAATAGGCATGTAAGCAGTATTTAACACAAGAAATCAAAAATGTTCGTCTTTAACATGGATAAGAGGAAGAGCAAATGTAACAGAGCTTGAAGATGATAAACTCATCGAATCAGTGACTGGTTACAGCACATAAGGAGGCCATTCAGCCCATCATGTCAATGCTAGTTCTCTGCAAGAGACACTCACCTGGTCCCACTCCCCTGCCTTTTCTCCATTGCCCTGCAAATTTTTCTCCTCAGATAATTATCCAATTCTCTTTTGAAGGCCTCGATTGAACCTGCCTCCGTCGCACCCTCAGGCAGTGCACTCCAGATCCTAACCACTCGCTGCTTAAAATAGTTTTTCCTCATGTTGCCATTGATTCTTTAGCCAATCATTTTATATCAGTGTCCTCTGGTTGTAGATCCTTCCAACAATGGGAATAGTTTCTCGCTATCTACTCTGTACAGACACAAGAACACAAGAATATCAGTAGTATGACAAATGGTCCATCTTCCTGCTGATTTTCTACTGCCTCACCTCAATAAAAACAATAACAATCATCTCCTTGGTTTCATGGTTTATTTAATGAATTTGCACTTCTGACACAGTGTGAATCCACAGACGTCATCTGATAAGGTCCATCCACTGCCCTGTGACATGGTGTAGCTGGCTCTATTCTGTCAATGAAAGTAATTCGCATTGGCATGACATACTATGTTGCTTGCTTGCTAGCTAATGCATTTGTGCTGCTCTCCATTGATGTTTGTATGCTACTTTATTTATAGGGGGAAATATGTTTTAAATCAGCCTGTGTATTGAAGGCATCAGATTGGCTATACAATTTATATACAGATTAATTGCCCCCATGTCTGTGCCTGAGTCAATAATTTTGTCAAATGTCCATGGTGCAACATCAACATGTCAGTGCCTATCCCTGCACAGATAAGAGGGGCTCCCTCTTCATTTAGTGTTGGGGGAGGGGGAATGGCTTTCCCAGAAGACATAAATCTCAAAGAACACATCCATTCGGAGTTTTGACTGAACTGAACTGCACAGAAAGTTGTGAGATAACTATCCAGTTCCTTTTCCCACTCTTTTGGGGCTTGAGAAAAAAATGTTCTTTAAAACAAAGAAAGAAATGCACTGGACACATTCAACTGGAGAAACGGGATCAAAATTCTTTGCCGCTGCTTGTTGTTCCACCTCCCCTAAAGGTTTAATGGGTGTATGTGGCGTGGCAATGGAATGATGGAAACTCGGAAACCCCAAGGTAGATTTGCCCAGATTTGTGCTGAGCTGAGGTACCACATTTAGCTTCAGTGTCCTTAGTTTAAGAATGGGAAAATGTAGCCAGGATTCCTCCTCCTTATAGCAATTCAGTGACTTGCTGTCAATTACACAGGAATGGACCTTAGGCAAGGGATAGATTAAGCTCAACTTGTGATGTGCTCCACAGTCAAGCAGCCTGTCAACAATGGCTCTCTCAGCTCACGCATGAAGAATGTTCTAGAGGGCCACCAGAACCCATGGATCATAATCCCAGTGAGGACTCAACAACCAGACGAGGAGAAAAAGTTAAAAAAAAACAATGATTGGATAAAGTAATTGAAATGCTATTTGTAAAGTTATATATAATGCAATTGTTCATGCTGCTACAAAACAACATGATGTGGGTTTGAACCCGTAAGTACCCAGCAGTAATATTCTCCATCCACAGACTAGGAGGCTCCTCAGTGAAAGTGAAATTGGAGTGTCAGCCTTGGATATGAAGGCTAGTGCCAATTATTTCAGCAAACCAAGACACACAGGTTCAACTGGTAGAAAGCAAAATTAGGACTGATGTCAGGAAGTTCCGGACACAAATAGTGATCGCCGTGTGGAAAAGACTTCCAGATAGGGCAGTGAAGATAAAAAAGCTTGGCAACATTGAAGAAACAGTTGGAGAGTGGGGGAGTGAGGGATGCAGCTCTTTCTGCATCAATGAGCTTGAATAGGCCAGATGGCATTCCTCAGAATCCCAATGCTTATAACCTGTAAGGCTGAATTGCGACATGTCTGGGGATAGGTTATCTGTTTGCTTTGTAGCCTGAGTGAAGTGTGTTGCATCGGCAAACCAACCAATGGAAAAGAGATAACTAACCTGCATGAGACTCCCTCTCATGCAGAGTGACAAGGTTACGATAAGCATGGTGAGGACACAGAACTGCGAGCTCAAGGTGAAGCTAACAGATCTTCAAAATAGATTTGTCAAACTGTATGTATTTCACATCACCTCTTTGTAAAAACCAAGATCTTATTCACAAATGCGTTTCAGTATCTATTTCACTAATCCTCACATCAACTGGATCCATTATTAAGCCCTTGTGCTCAAAATCCTGAAATACCCTCTTACATTTTGGGTGCATTTAGACTGCATTTTCGATCAGTGTGAAGAGGTTTCAACTTTGCACTGACACTTTTATTGTGTTCACTCAGAGGTAACGTAATATCCATCTTCGAAAAGGGTGACAGAACTAATCTGAATAATTGCAGCCCAGTTAATGTAACATCTATGTTAGTTGAGTTGACTATGTTCAAGACTGCGATTGGTAGAGTTTTGGACACTAATGGAAACAAGGGAAATGGGGATAGGGTGGGAAATGATCTTATTGTATGGTGGAGAGGCTCGAGGGGCCGTACAATCTCCACCCACTCCTATTTCCTATTTTCTAGGTCAATGTTCAGAATCTTTAAAGATGAAATTACGCAATATCCAAGTGAGAAATTAATTAGAAGCAGAAACACTGGTTTCATAAAGGAAAATCGTGCTCGACAAAACCCAATAGAGTTCTTTTGAAGTGACAGATAATGGTGGACGTGCGTGCAGGGACATTCGGAACGCCTTGGAAAAATTAGAGAGGACACCATTGGAGAAGATTAACACTTTTGGAATAAGGGGAAGGGGATGAAATTGGATTAAAAACTGGTTCTGAAGGAAGGCAGAGGAGGAGTTAAGGGCAGTTTCTCCGAGGGGATGGAAGTGGGTCGCAGTGCCCCACACGGTTCTGTTCTAGTGCTGCTAATTTGTAGTGTGTAAGGTCACTTGTGCACTTGGCGAGGAGTGAATTATGGTGCAGGGCATGGGGAAGGTGCAAAAAGGCCATCTTTAAGAAAAGCAGTCTGTCTGGCTTCAATGGTCCGGGCGGAAACATTTGTGATATCATGCAGTCACATTGACTCTCTCGTATGCATGGGTTTGGCCTGTGTTGACACCCCAAGCAAAAAGGGAATAATATTTTTCTACAGAATGTAAAATTTGTTTTGATTTAGGTTGAGTTGAAGAATGACGGTTTTTATACCATTGAGAAACCGGTTCGTGCAAACTGCTTGTTTCTCCTATGGAGTTTGTTGAACCCAGACTGAGGCACAACATTTCAATAAACCGAAACATTCTCAGCACAGTAACTTTTTATTCATGTGATTGTGTTTTTTACTCCCCAGATCTAGAAGACAGCAGCTTGACAGATGATATTGAGTCTTCAAGCACTTCACTGAGCTGCTGTGCTTACAGCAGAGGCTGTGCAGCAAAAGCAGGCTTGTCTTCCGAAGACTGCACTACTGAACAGTTGGCTGGGGCGGCACAGTGGCGCAGTGGTTAGCACCGCAGCCTCACAGCTCAACGGGCCCGGGTTCGAGTTCGAGTACTGCCTGTGTGGAGTTTGTAAGTTCTCCCTGTGTCTGCGTGGGTTTTCTAAGGCTGCTCCAGTATCCTCCCACATGCCAAAGACTGGCAGGTTGTTAGGTAAATTGGCCATTATAAATTGTCACTAGTATAGGTAGGTGGTAGGGAAATATAAAGACAGGTGGGGATGTGGTAGGAATATGGGATTAGCGTGGGATTAGTATAAATGATTAGTATAAATGGGTGGTTGATGTTCGGCACAGACTCTGTGGGCCGAAGGGCCTGTTTCAATGCTGTATCTCTAATCATAATCTAATCGAAATAAACAGACCATACAACTTACCGAAGCAATCAAGAACCCACAGGCCAAACAGAACTCGTCCCTGACCTTTTGTAAATGTGTTCCCTTTCTCTACAAGCATGAAAAAACATGAGGTAATCACGATTAGAGCTGTCCGACAATCTGATCCATTCAAGCACGGGGAATATGATTTTTTTGGGGGGTGGGAGATGGTTGTAAATAGTTCAGGATCGAAAGGCTAAGTGTGTTGATGAGCAACATTGTGGTAGAACGCGAGGAATTTTGAGGCCAGAGAAGCTTTGGTTCCACAAAACACCAGCGTTAATCTAGCATGACCTCGAATAATGTCTTATCAAAAAGATGACTCTAATTTATAACCCAGTTCCTTTAACTTCTGTAAACAGCTGCTTTGAAACTGTTTACATGCATAATCACTTATATTGTGGATTTTTAAAAACCCAATGTAATAAGTTCCTCGACTTCCCAGAGATTTAAGTAATTATAATTCTCAAATGACATTAGTCGGATTGTCCCAATCAGGAGCCATTTGACCTGTCTGCTTCTGTAGACTAATTACACTCTATCCTCAAGGCTCAATGGGAACTCAGTGCATTTGTGCAAAAACCAGACAGGGAATTGTGAAAATATACTAAACCTGTGTTTTGTAAGCTGCTGAAAACAAATTGCACTTTTTAATTCAGAAATGCATTTTGTCGAGTTCCCCCAATGGCCTGGTGGTAAAGTCACTGCCATTCACCTGATATTCAACCATATGAACCAGAGGATCTCAGGCTTGATTCCCACTCTTGGCTGAGTTAGCTAATTTCAACTAGACACGCTGTCGGGGCTGCTGCAGTTACCTCAGTCACCACTTGATCCATGTAGGTTTGGTGCTCCGAAGTCGGAGATGATAAAGGGGGTGCGGAAGGGAACGGTGGCGTCATTCCCTGTCCCTGTTAAAGTTTTGGAGCTGGGGGATCCTCCAAACACAACCAGGTTTCATCAATGTCTGTCTCCGCTGGGCAAGCTAATATTGTCACTTGCTGTCCTTCCATCCTTTTTTCAACCACTCACAATCACTCTGGTGAGCAGATTGTTGAGGTATTTGCTGTTTGCTTCTCTCATTGCAGTGTGTCAGGGGCCTGGAGACCATGACCTTTGGATATGTTGGATAGTTTTGGAGGGTGCTGGACTCAATCATTATCCTGTTGAGGAATAAGTAGAACCAAGAGATGCAAACACTTGGGGTGATGTTATACCTGTCGAAGAACATGATTCAGTCTAGAGCAAACACTAATCCACCCTTTGTCGATGCAATCCTCAGCAGAATTCAGTCACTCTTTGAGGGAAGGTGTGAGAAAGTACAGGTGGAAATGTTCCATGTGTTGGGAAACTTGACCAAGTGGAATCTGAGGGTGACGATCTTTCTTCTAACAACAGGTCCATTCCAACCTGGTTCACTTATTGTTGCACCTGGATGGAAAGAGTGAGGAGATCATCAGATCTTGTCGGTCAACACTGTGGATGATCTTGGCACTTACTGGATCTACCGAGGCTTCCTCATTGATATCTAAAGGAGTCCAATGGGAGTTAAATGGATTTCCTCAGATACCTATCACAGCAGTTAGTTTAAGATGCTTCGAAACCTGTGAAGCTTTTATCAGCTCTCCAAGGAAGACAGTCACAGTGACTGTCTGACAGTGTTGGATCCTAAGGATGTGAGAAGCCAGCTGCTCCACAATACCAGGCAGACTTGGAACAGCATATTCCACCATTACTCTGGTCAGCAGAACAACCCCCTTGTTGAATTTGCAGAGGTTCATCATCTGTTCCCATCCTCCATTTCTTTCCATGTATTCAGCTCCATCTCTGTCATTGTCTGATTCAAAGGGATCTTTAGTGTCTCCACACTATTGACACACAAATCCCTACTTATAGATGTTTGAAATTTAGCTGTGAATTCTCTCTGCTGTGATTCACTCTCAGAAACAAAACCATTGATCAGTGAAAGATCAATTCCTATACCATGGATTGTGAGTTATTCTTCAATAATGAGCAGGAGCAGCTCCGAGAACACGCAGTGACCTTTTCAACATAACTCCTGCAGCAGCTGGAACGTGTCTGACTTTCTCGGTGGGTTACCTGGTGGACGAGCTGTATAATGAACTGCTGCTGTCCCCCACCAGAATGAAACCTAAAGACACAGACCCCGATCCTGCTCCACCTCCTCCTCTTCAGAACAACAAACTGATCATTCTTTCAACATGACCTACACATTTGTAAATGTATGAATTGTAATTAAATAAATACACTGTTGTATTATTTTAACTATTGGTGAATCTTCAAACCCATTCAGGGAGGCAGTATTCCTGACACAGAGCAGCAGTGAGCAGGAGGAACTGGGGATAACATTGAGGAGAAATCTGTCTCTCCCCCGGGGGTGACAGAAGCAGGAGGTCTCAGCTGAGGATTCCAAGAGCAAGATCTCCGAGGCCTCGGCTGGTAAAGATCAATGATTGATGAGCATTGGTCTCACACACAGGCTGTGGAGACAGTCTCTTCTCTCCTGGTGCAGATGACGGGACAATTGGAGGAGTCCAGAACTCACACCGACAACACAATGAGGGAGGCAACACATGAAGTGAGGAAGACCCTGGGCACTGGCCGTCCGTGAGATCAATGTAGCTGCCAACCAGACTTTAGGAGGAGGGTAGAAGAGCTCTGGTCACCTCTGCAGTGACAACAGTTACTGCTTCCATCGCTGGCATTCTGACAACGTAGCCTTGACTGCTCAGAAACTGCAGTTTCATCATCATTGCCATAACTCCTGGTATATCCGTAATCCAGAATCAGTCCACTATGTTAAAAGCAAAATACTGACCCGAAACGTTAACTCTGCTTCTTTTTTCACAGATACTGCCAGACCTGCTGTGTGGTTCCAACATTTCTTGTTTTTATTTCAGTCCACTATGTGTTCACATTTAGCCATTTGATTCTGGTGGGTGCACTGTCTCAAAATGATCAGACTTACAGAGGCTCAGAGAGGGAAATCATGGCAGAAATCCCGGTGGTCACTTCTGGTGTGGAGTTTTCCTGAGGGGCCATGTCCCACTTCACTTGCCAGAACAGCTCCCAGAAGTGGGTGGTTTTCGGAAGGAAATACCAGGTGGTGATTTTGGGATACGGGTGCTGTGATAATAAGACTCGCCTGTTTGAAATCTGGTTTTCACACAACATTCTGATGACCATAATTTGAAATTGCCAGGAGGCATGAAAACAGAAAGCTGCAGTTCATCACTCGAGTGCTGATTCGAAGCAATTTCCTGGAGCAGTATAAGTGGATTCCACATGCACATTTCCACTGAAAGTGTGAAGTGTGCTGTCTGACACACAGCAGCATGTTTCAGGATCACTCAGGGACTGAGGGAACGAAGGCACAGGTTCACAGATACAGTACTGGATGTCTTGATGGAGGAGTTCCAAAGTAGGAGGAATGTCCTGTACTTACAGAGGAGAAGGAGTCCACCTCCCTCTCCTGTCCTTCTCTCCTGCCGCAGCTGGTGCTGCTCAGCCTGGCCTCGTGTCCTCCTCCCATTCCTCCCGCAGACCGAGCAAGATGTCAATGACCAAACGCTCCCTTTCTCCTGCTGATTCCTATAAAGTTTCCAATCAGGTGGAGTAACACAGCACTTACTCTTTATAGGTGAAATCCTCAGAGTTTTTCCGGAGTAAATGCTGACAGAGTGTTGGTGAAGTCTTGACAAAGTTTCCCAGAAAGTCTCCCAACGTGTTTCAAATGTCCTCTTCAAACCTCCAGCAGTAAGTGAACAGTAAAAGGTGATTAATCTTTAAATAGCACTTGAAATCCTCAGCGATGACTTGTTTACTCCTGTCACTGTCAGGAGACGGTGTGAGTTCAAGAGCCAGCCACCAAAATGCTGTGCTGAGCAAGATGTCGATGACTGAACACTCCCTTTGTCCTGATAACTCTGATAGGGAGGGGTCGACCCAACTCACAATCTCACTGATTTCACACAAATCATAAACTGCAGGACTGTCTGTGAAATTAACCTCCAATGTAGCATTCAAAATAAAATATGAATTCATAATTTAATAGTTTGTTTTAAAACTCCTCTGTGGTCACTGTGATACAAAAACACTTCACTTCCTTCATGTGATGATGTGATCTTCCAAAAGGAAATTGAAACAGTCCTCGTTCAGGAGTGAGAATTCTTCTGGTCACTGGCTGCAGAGTTAAAGGTGCCAACAATAGCTTCCTCTCTTGCGGATTTCCACTGCAATCACAGTTTCATAGAACAAGGAAAGTGTTTCCCAGCATATATCAGCAGTATGGAATTCTGTTGTGTATACAGGAAAGGGAGGTGGGAACAGGACAGGCACATGGGATTAGGACGACTGCTCATGTGGAGGATGATCACCAGTAATCTATCAGAGATCAGATTACACAAGAGAGACTCCAAAAGAGAAACTGGTGTTGAATTAGTGAGCCTTGCTTTGTGGAATGCTTTGGTGTTTGATGAGAATGTTGAACCAGTGAAATGTTGCAGCTGTGGGATGACAGTTACCTAAATAGATATTATAATATTTATTGCAACATTAAGGTACCATGTGTACTGAGTGTAACAACGTTAGCAGCATCCAATCATACAGCTGTGAAATATCTGCAAATGTTGCTATTTATGTCGTGCCACAAATTGAAAAGTGTTTAATTTCTCTGCGATTTAAGTAGACATCTAGTCACTGGACCCAGAACCCTGAAGTGGAAGAAAATCATTCTCGTTCCCGAGGGACTGCCGAAGAAGAAGAAGAAGAAGAAGACGAATGGAATAAAGTAACACCCTGACAGTTCATTAATTGTCTGTATGGAACCTTGCAGAATTTGGAAGACAGGCAGAAAAGTCAAAGTCACTGTCTTGGTCCCAAGTCGTCCACTCTTCCAATATTGCATATTTACATCTCTATAAAGGAGATGGCTTTTTGGTAAATGAGCACAATTCCTGCTGTGTATTTGTGTGAGGTCCTGGGTTCAAATCATACATAAGCCCTCATTTCGCCAGAAACATTAGAACTTGTAAGTGAAGTATTTAATACTTTTTCCCATGCGAATTGTGAAATTTACAATAGTCTGCTACAAAAGAGGTTGAACCTCTGTTGAAAAAGGGAGCGAAGGAAAGACGAGTAATTACAGGCCAGTCAGACTAACCTCAGTCATGGCCCAATAACTGGAACCTATTCTGAGAGACAGAATAAACTGTCAGTTCGAAAAGCACAGGGTAATCAAAGATAGTCAGCATGGATTTTTAAGCGAAGATCTTGTTTGACCAACCTGATGGAATTTTTTGAAGATGTAACGAGGAAGATAAATGAAGTTAGTGCAGCTGACGTGTCCTACATGAATGTTCGGAAGGCATTTGGCAAGGTCCCACATGGCAGACTGGTTAAAAAAATAAAAACCCATGGGATCCAGGGAAATGCAGTAAGGTGGATACAAAATTAGCTCAGTGGCAGGAAACAAAGGGTAATTGTTGACGGGTGTTTTAGCGACTGGAGGGCTGTTTCCAGTGGTGTTCTGTAGGGCTCAGTAGCAGGTCCCCTGCTTTTGGTGGTACATATTAGCGATTTGGAAGTCAATGTAGGGGGCATGATCAAGACCTTTGCAGACGACACAAAGATTGGCCATGAGGTAGATAATGAGGAGGATAGCTGTAGGCTGCAGGAAGATATTGATGGTTTGGCCAGGTGGGCAGAAAAGTGGCAAATGGAATTCAACCTGGAGAAGTGTGAGGTGATGCATTTGGGGAGGTCAAACAAGGCAAAAGAATACACGATACTGAGAAGCATAGAGGAAGTGAGAGACCTTGGATTGAATGTCCACAGATCCCTGAAGATGGCAGGACAGGTCGATAAGGTGGTTAAGAAGGCAGATGGAAATCTTTCCTTTGTTAGCCGAGGTATAGAATACAAGAGCAGCGAGCTTATGCTGCAACTGTATAACTCATTGGTTAGGCTACAACTTGAGTTCTGTGTGCAGTTCTGGACACCTCATTACAGAAAGGATGCAATTGCACTAGAGAAGATACAGAGGAGAGTTACAAGGATGTTGCCAGGACTGGAAAAATGCAGCTATGAGGAAAGACTGGATAGGCTGGGGCTGTTCTCCTTGGAACAGAGAAGGCTGAGAGGAGACCTGGTTGAAATGTTAAAAGTTTTGAGCGGTCTAAATAGAGTGGAAGTGCAAGGTTTATTCACCTTAGCAGAGAGGTCAGTGACGAGGGGGCATAGATTTAAAGTGATTGGTAGACAAATTAGAGGGGAGACGAGGAAAAACCTTTTCACCCAGAGGATGGTGTGGGTGTGGAACTCACTGCCTGAAAGGGTGGTTGAGACAGGAACCATCAACTCATCCAAAAGGAGTCTGGATAATCACCTCAAGTGCCGTAATCTGCAGGGCAACGGACCAAATGCTGGAAGGTGGGATTAGAACAGGTGGATCGTTTTTCGGCCGGCACAGACATGATGGGCCAAGTGGCCTCTTTCTGTGCATTAAACTTTCTATGATTCTGTGATTCTTAACTCTCTCCAGCATCTCGCTTATTGATTTTCTTGGTTTTCTTGTTTTTCACTTTGTCGATGTGACTTGGATCTTGGAATACAGAGTCGAATTTCAAAATATGCCGATGACACCAAACTTGGAGGAGTGGCAAACAGTGAGGATGATTTGAACTGCCTGCAACAGGACAGTGATAGGCTAGCAGAATGGGCAGACAGGTGGCAGATGGAATTTAATAGTGACAAGTGTGAGGTGATGTATTTTGGCATAAGGAATAGGGAGAGGCAATATATACTTAATGGTACACTTCTGAAGAGCGTGCTGGAATAGAGGGATTTGGGGCGCATGTGCATCAATCTTTGAAGGTGGCAAGACATATTGCGAAAGTGGTTAGCAAAGCAAATGGGATCTTTGGCTTTATAAATAGAGGCATTGAGTACAAAGCAGGGAAGTTATGCTGAACCATAATAACGCTCCGGTTAGGCCCCAGTTGGAGTGTTGCTTCCAGTTTTGCTTCCCACACTTAAGAAAGAATGTGAGGGTCCTTGAGAGGATGCAGAGGAAATTCACCAGAATGGATCCAGGGTTGGAGGATTTTAGTTACAAGGTTAGGTTGGAAAAGCTCGGGCTGTTGTGCCTGTATCAAAGGAGAGTGAGGGGAGAATTGATAGATGTGTTTTAGGCTATAACAGTTTTAAATAAGTTGGCAAGGAAACATTGTTCCCGTTAACTATTGGTACAAGGACTAGGGGACACAGACTGAAGGTTTTGGACAGGAGATACAGGGGGAATGTGTGGAAGAACTTTTTTACACAGTGCTTGGTGATGATCTGTAACTCGCTGCCCACGAGGGCGGTGGAAATGGAGACAATCGAGGATTACAAAAGGAATTTGGATGGGCACTTGAAGGAAATAATTTTACAGGGCTATGGGGATCGAGCAGACAAGTAATAACTCGTCTTCACTCCAAGTATTTCTAAATCCCACACATTCAATATAATGTGAACAATTATTTCCTGTTGTTTCTTTCTCAGATTTGTAAACTTCACTGCATTGGACTGAAGTGACATCTGCTGGCAAGAAACAAGAACTGCCGTGATGAGATCAGCCATGATTGCATTGAATGGCAGAGCAGGCTCGAGGGGATGAATTGCCGACTCCTGTTTCTAGTTCTTATGTTCATAGATTCATACAGCACAGAAGGAGGCCATTCGTCCCTATGTGCCTCTGCTGACTCTCTAACAAAAAGATGCAATTAGTCCAACCCCCTGCCTATTTCCACATAATCCTGGAGAATTTCACTTTGAAATCTTTGTCCAATTCCTTTATGAAAGTTATAATTGAATCTGTTTCCACCACCCTGTCAGGCAATTCATTACAAATCCGAATCATTTACTGGGTAAAAAGATCTCTCCTCACCTCCCCTTGACATTTTTGGCCAATTTTTTAAAATCTGTGTCCTCTGGTTACTGACCCCGAGGACAGTGGAAACAGTTTCTCCCTCTCTACCCTATGAAAATCGTTCATAATTATGAACACCTCAATTAAATCTTCCCTTAACCTTCTTTACTCTGAAGAGAACAATCCCAGCTTGTCCAGCCTGTCCAGAGAACCGACACCCGCATCTCTGGGATCATTCTAGTAAATCTCCTCTGCTCTGTCTCAGAAGCTTTGATGTCCTTTCTAAAGCCTGGTGCTCAGAACTGGACACATTGCTCGAGTTGAGATCGAGCCAGCGACGCCCACATCCCAGGAACGAATAAAAAAACGCTCCATAACCAGTCCCCAATTCTTAAGTATTTATAGACACTCCCTGCCCAGTCCCCAATTCTTATCCATTTACAGACGCTTCCTGACCAGTACCCAAATCCTATTCATTTAGAGATGCTCCCTGCCCAGTCCCCAATTCTTATCCATCGGCAGACGCTCCCTGACCAGTACCCAAATCTTATTCATTTAGAGATGCTCCCAGACCGGTACCCAAATTTTATTCATTTAGAGACGCTCCCTGCCCAGTAACCAATTCTTATCCATTTACAGATGCTCCCTGACCAGTACCCAAATTTTATTCATTTAGAGACGCTCCCTGCACAGTCCCCAATTCTTATCCATTTATAGACGCTCCCTGACCAGTACCCAAATTTTATTCATTTAGAGACGCTCCCTGTCCAGTCTCCAATTCTTCTCCATCTCCAGACGCTCCCTGCCCATGCCCCAATTCTTATCCATTTTTGACGCGGTTTCGGGTAGCCTCACCGGGAAAAGCTTCACCGCCGCCATCCGCAGGGATACAGATGGGATTGTTCCATCTTATTGTGGCCCTGAGGCCCTGCTGCAGCTGTGTGAGCCCGCAAAGGGCGCGGTCTTCTCGCACTTTGTGAATATCCCGCTCCAACTCCAAACCCGCAGCTCCAGCTGCTGACAGAGGTGTCTCTACTGTGACTACGCGCCCCGCTCCTGCAACAAAATAGGACGGATTCTAGGCCGCTGAGCATTCTGGGTACCACACCTGTCATTAATGCTATTCTTTCAGCTGATAGGTGTTATTACGTACATTTCATGTCCTGGTACCGTTGTGAGTGTTTTCTTTTGTACCTGTCAATGCCTGGGAGGATAGAGTCAGCTTCACTTTGTAGCCATGAGTTTCTGGTGTGAGAAATTGGTGCTTAACTCAGTATATTTCAGGTTTTGGTCTGTGACTGTGGGTATTATTCAGTACCTGTTTGTTTCTGCTATTGCTCTGTGAGTTTCTCCACATATCTTACAGCAACTTGTATGTGTGCATCAGACTTTGTCTATATCTATCAGTTTCTGAGAAGTGAGAAAGGGTTTGATTCTATCCCTATCAGTTTCTGTTACATGCATGTGTCTTTAATCTGCACCTCCTCTGGGTGTGTCTTCTTCTCTGTACTTGTCGGTGAGTATGTGTTTTTCTTTGTATCTCTTAGTCTTTGAAGTGTGAGCCTGGGTTTGTACATAATTTCCTTTGTACCTTGGAGTTGGGATATGAAAGAAATATTTTTACACGTTCCCTGCCAACTGCTGCTACGTGACTGTGGGTTTCACACTGTAACTGTCAATTTCTTGTCTGGTAATGCGAAGTTTGCAGTGTACCTGTCAGTTTCTAGTCTAGGACTGAGTTGGTTTTACTCTGTCCCTAGCATTCGCTGGTATGTTAGTGTGGGGTTTATATTGTACCTGTCAGTTTCTTGTATGTGAGTGTTGATTTCACTCTGAAAAGAATCATAGATCATAGAATAGTTACAGAACAAAAGGAAACCATTCAGCTCATTGTGCTTGTGCTGCTTCTCTGCACGAGCAACTCAGCTCATGCCACAGACTCATGTATTCCATGAAAACATGCAATGTTTTTCACTTCAGATAATTATCTTATACCATTTTGAAAGCCATGGTTGAATCAGCCTCCATCACACTCTCAAGCAGTGCATATCAGACCTTAACCACTCGCTGTGCAAAAGAAGTTTTTCCTCACGTTGCCTTTGGTTCTTTTGCCATTCACCTTAAATCGGTGTCCTCTGGTTACAGAGCCGTGAATAATATTCCCCATTGCTTTCTCTGCACTGATGGATTGTGAAGCAGGAGACAGCCAGAATTCCCACTGAGCCGCACTGACCCCGAGCTGGGAATGAAATGAGATGAAGTTCAATCTTTTCCAGCGAGATGCTGCAGAGAGATAAGAGTCCCGAATCAAAGTGAGACTTTCTCATACTTTTGCTGAATTTCATTTCAAACACTCCTTGTACTCTCTGCTAATGAAGCCTTAAGAAAGGGAAAAACAAAATGGCACTCCAACTCACCACCCTGAAATTAAAAGTTTAAAGTTCGACTGACTGAACTGTCACTTCTACTCGGTCTCTTATTGGATGGTTGCAACTGTATTCTTCAACGCAGGGGTGGCATTCAAATCCTCCCATGGGTCCACATGTCAGACTGAGCTCCATGTTGTAGACTCAAGCAAAGGAAATCTGTTCAGTTCCAAAACTATCAGTGAGTTGAAGCTCATTACGATCATCATCATCAGAGGTCAGAACTACCTGGTGAAAGAAAACACCCTGAAGAAGGATCCACAATTATTCAAAGGCATCAACAAAGTGAAAAACAAGAAAATCAATGAGTCAATGCAAGCTAAACAACAGAAATAGGAAAGGTTTCCTTTCCATACCAGTACCCAGTTCTGTTGTTTTTTGGAGCCAGGCTTCAGTTAAAGTTACAACTTTATATTCCCACTTGGCTCTCTGTACATTTCATTCATTCCAATTTTGTCGACAAGCTCTTTGAATCCAACTCTCTGGTCCTCAAGCAGGCTCCATATGGAAATCAATTCCGCCTTCTGCACGGCTGAAACCAATCGATGACCTGAAACAAAAAATGCCGACAAAGAAGGGCTTGTCCAGGATTTGAACGCAGGATCTCTCACACATTAATTAATCACTCACCCTAAGCAAGAATCATAACCCTAGATCAACATGCCACTGATATCAAAACTTCCTTTTAGCTCCTGTGGAATTTCACTGGCAGCCAAAGCCGATCATCCATTTTTTTCAGAGCAAAGCAACATCCTGCAAATTCTGAAATAAAAACAGAAAGTGCTGGAAATGTTCAGAAACTCTGTCAGCATCTTTGGAGAGAGAAACAGAGTTAACCTTTCAGGGCCTTTCCCTTTTGTTTGAGCCATCCTTTCCGATTGCTTCTGTCCACCCAATCTCACTTTCTATTCTCTCCAGATTCCACACTCTCACTCCCTAAATACATTTTTCATGAATTCCTCATATCTTTTATTAATGACAATTTTATATTTCTTGCCTTTGCTTTGGACACCACCAATAGTGGAATCATGTCTCCATCAACCCAATCAAACCCATTCACTATTTCCTCACATTGCAATGTTTCTTTCACCCTGACAGACTTTGGAGTTACTGCCACTTGATTGCAGTTTTTGCTTCCTGCCAGTAGAAGTCACCTCACTCCAGCGCAGTGAAGGTTACACATCAGAGAGCACACAACAAGAAGTAATTGTTCAAGTGACAGTGAACAGGTCCCTCTATTCCTGCACACTCTTTAGATCTGTGCCATTAAGTATATATTGCCTCTCCCTATTCCTTCTGCTAAAATGCATCACCTCACACTAGTCACTATTAAATTCCATCTGCACCTGTCTGCCCGTTCTGCTAGCCTATCACTGTCTTGTTGCAGGCGGTTCATTTCATCCTCACTGTTTGCCACTTCTCCAAGTTTGGTGTTTTCGGCTTATTTTGAGATTCTACTCTATTTTCAACGATCCAAGTCATTTATCTGTAGCAAATAAAAAGCAGTGGTTCCAGCAGTGACCATTGGGGAACAGCACTGTCGACAACCTTCCAGTCTGAGAAAGACCCATTTATTACTACTTGCTGTTTTCTGTCCTTAAGTCAAATTTCTATCCAATTGGACACTGACCCTCCTATTACATAAACCTCAATTTTGTTAATCACCCTTTTATGTGTATTTTCTTAAAATCCACATCAACAACATCCACTGCATGCCCTTCATATACCTTCTCTGATTGTTCATCAGAACATGCAGCTAGATTAGTCAAGAATGAACTCCCATTTATAAATCCATGCTCACTCTCCTTAATTAACTCAAACCTCTCCAAGTGACTGTTGATTTTTTCCCTGATTATTCTTTCGAAAAACCTTACCCACCACTGCTGTTAATCTAACTGGCCTGTAGTTAACCGGACTGTCCTTACACCCTTTCTGGAATAAGGGTGTCACATTTGCCACTGTTTCATCCTCTGACACCTCACCCGTATCCAGGGAAGATTGGAAGATTATAGCAAGCCCTTCTGTTATCTGCATCCACATTTCCTTTCGCAATCTGGGGTGAAAGCCATCCGGACGAGGTAATTTATCTTCCTGAAGCATAACCAGCCTTTTCAGTACCTACCTCTCTCAATTTGTACCCTCTCCATTGCCTCTACACTCTCCACTTCTACTGATATTTTGTCAAATTCCACTTCTTTAGTGATCACTGATACAAGGTACTCATTAACTAGATTAACATTGCCCTGCAGCTCTAAGTATATAGTACCGTCTTTGTCCCTAATGGGGCCCACTTCACCGCTTACTACCTGCTTATTATTTATATACTGCTTGAAGATTTTTGGGTTCCCTTTCATGTTGACTGCCATTCTATTCTCGTAGAGATAGAGAATAAGCTAAATATAGAAGATATAAATATTTCCCATCCTTGGGTGAGGTGGAATTTTTTTATGCTGTGAGTGGTAATGTCCTGACCCACGAGTGTGGTGGAAGCAGAGACAATCAATGATTTGAAAAGAAAATTGGATGGATACTTGAAGGAAAGAAACTTGCAGGAGGAAAGGGATCGAGCAGGTGAGTGGAACTGAGTAGCTGGCTCCGATAATTGCTGCAGTCACTTCGATCCCCCTTAATTTTGTACAAGGTGACAATGTTTGTATCACGCATGTTTTGAGCCCTTGTTGAACTGGACTATGGTGGGCTCACTGTCCAGTTCCTCCATGACAGGGAAGTCTGGAATGGCACTGAGAGCTACTTCAATGACAATGTTCTCCGTTATGTAGAGTTCAAGGTAAGGCTCCACTCACCTTTCCATCTGCTTGTTAGGTTCAGTGATGATCACCCCTGTCTTTGTCTTCAAAAGGTGCTGATTTAGTTACTACTGGGCCCATTGCTTTCTTAATTCCTTCATACATCCCTATAGCATCCCCGGATTCAGCAGCAGATTGTATGCTGTTGCAGAGTTTTAACCAGTATTGATTAGTGCAGTGCCGAGCAGTCTGCAGAGACTTGTTTCTGGCAGCTCTGAGTGCATCTAGATGTTGTTTGCTGGGGACTTGTTTGTAGTTCATGAGGCTCGCCTCTTAGTTGCTGTAACTGACTCCATTTCAGTCCAATAAGCCTCAAACCAGTCAGCATTCCTCCCATCTCTTTTCCCATGCACAGTGAGTGCAGAGTTATAGATGGTGGTGTGCAGATGATTCCACTTTGACACTGCACTGAGGCCTTGAGCATTGTTGTCTGAAAGAGCCTGATCGAGGATGTTGAGGAACTCTTGGGTCTTTTCTGGGCCAGTGGTTCGGCAAGTGTTGATCAGAAGATGACCTTTCCTCATGGATGGATGAAGCTTCCTTGGCTGAAGCCTGAACTTGCTACACACCAGGGAGTGGTCAGTGTCACAGTCAGCGCTGAAGTAGCTGTGAGTGAAGAGGACACTGCTGAGGGTGGTATGTCTGGTGATGATAAGGTGTAGCTGGTGCCAATGGCATGATCTCGGATGTCTCCAGGACACCTTGTGGCACAACTTGACCTGGAAGTAGCTGTTCATCACACAGAATCCATGGTGACCGCATAGCTCCAGCAAACTCTGTCCATTTTCGTTCATCTTGCCAATTCCCTTGTGCTGTATGCACATTGGCAAAGCTGTGTAGTCAGTACCCAAGCTTGTGTTGAAGTCTCCTAGACGGTACAGTCCCTCAGTGCTTGGAATTCTACTGATGGCAGTGTCAAGTGTCACATAGAATTGATCCTTGACATCTGGGGTGGAGGTGAGTGTCGGGACATAGATGCACATGAGATTAACTGGGCCCACGCTTGTTGACAAGTGAACAGTAAGAGGTCTCTCTGAGCCTACTGTGGGTGGTTCACTCATCTCAAGTGGCGTGTATTTTACTGTGAAACCCTCTCCATGTTCACGAGTTACCTCTTGGGCTTTCCCCTGCCAGAAGAAGGTGTAGTGTTTCTCTTTGAGGGATCCACTTTGAACGAGTCTAGTTTCTTGCAGCACAGCAATGTCCACATTGAGCCTTGTGAGTTCCTTGTCGATCACAGCTGTCTTGTGTGTGTCATCAATCTGCAGAAGGTTGTCGGTAAGGCCAGGACACATGGTCCTTCCATTCCAGCTTGTGATGCAAAGGAATGGTGTCTTCTTTGTTCAGTTTGTTTTTCTTGGTGCATAGATTATCAATCCGCCTGTTGAGAGATGACTCTCTAAGCTCCAAGCACCCATTGAAGCAAGCAGGTCGTGGCTTCACAGCACCTAACTGATTGGGGGCTGCCCAGCCTGGACTGAAAAGTAGCTATCCAATGAGACATTCAGAGCTCATCGCTGTCCGAAGTAACCCCTGGCGCTGAATGAGAGATTTTAATCAGTAACTGTTTATAACCGGGTTGTGCTAATGTTTAACCACGAAGCTGGAGTGTCCTCTCCAGGGCACAGGCCTGGAAAAGTAGTATGGAGACCCTGAGCATCAGGACCCCTTCTCAGCATTGCTCGTGTTGTCCAAAGGAAAGGAAAAACCAGTACTCTTCGTTACCCGCTCTGCTGTAGGAGTTGTTGAAAAACTGCCTGATAAGTAACAGGTAACCGCCTCCAGGACTCCATTCCGGATTTACTGTCCAGGTTTACTCCCTCAGCCTTCTTATTTATTTATTTAGAGATACAATACTGAAACAGGCCCTTCCAGCCCACCGAGTCTGTGCCGACCATCAACCACCCATTTATACTAATCCTACATTAAACCATCTTCCTACCACATCCCCTCAATTCCCCTCCCACCTACCAACACGAGGGCAATTTACAATGGCCAATTTACCTATCAACCTGCAAGTCTTTGGCTGTGGGAGGAAACCGGAGCACCCGGCAGAAACCCACGCAGTCACAGGGAGAACTTGTAAACTCTGCACAGGCAGTACCCAGAATCGAACGCGGGTCACTGGAGGTGTGAGGCTGCGGTGCTAACCACTGCGCCACTGTGTCTTCTCGAGCCACCCATCGAGAAGTGAGACTTTTTGCTCAGAGATGGGGCTCTGTTTCTTGGCATCAGGATGGAAACACACACCAGTGGGCCTGTATGACATGCACAAGGAAATCACACGCTGCCAGATCCCTGGGACAGCTCAGAGTCAGACACTGAACAGATTGCAACCCACAAGGACATCACAACCTTCCCGCTCTCTGGGACAGGTCAGTGTGATACATAAAACAAACAGCAACCCACAGGGACCTCATAAATGCCACGTCCCTGTGACAGATCAAGGGCAGACACTGCAGATATTGCAACCACAGGAACATCACAAATTGCCCCCTCCCTTGGACAGCTCGGGGTCTGACATTGAACATATTGCAACATCAAGGACATTACTGTATTATTCCCTCCATTCTGAAAAACAAGCATTCACCCTACTTTTTACCCCGCAGCCAATTTTGGATCCATACTGTCACTGCCCCTTTAATCTCATCTGCTTGAATTTTGTTAACAAGTCATAGAGAGATGCCAAACTGAAACAGGTCATCCGGGCCACTGAGTCTGTGCTGACCAACCACCACCCATTTATAGCAATCGTACACCAATCCCATATTCCCTACCACATCCCCACCATTCTCTTACCTACACTGGGAGCAATTTGCAACAGCCAATTTACTTATCAACCTGCAGTCTTTGCTTGTGGGAGGAAACGGAGCACACAGCAGAAACACACACAGTCACAGGGAGAACTTGCAAACTCTGCACAGGCAGTACCCAGAACTGAACCTGGGTTGCGAAAGCTTTGAGGTTGCAGTGCTAACCACTGCGCCTTTTTGCTGCCCCACGTCTAGTTTATGGTACCTTTTCAAACACAATTTTGATGCCCAGACACGTACCATCAACCTCACCACCCTGGTCAACTCTCTCTGAAACTTCATCAAAGAAATTAATTCATTAATTATTTCAGACACAATCTTCTGTTAACCAATCTGTACTGGCTGTCATTTATTAGCCCATGTTCTACCAACTGACAGTTAATTTCCTCCTGGATAATTCTCTCTAAAAGTTTCTCCACCACCGATATTCGACTAATTGGTCTGTAGTTCCTGGGTTTATCTCTCTTTTTAAACAGGGCTGTAATATTCGCAACCGTTGCAGACTTATCTTTTAATTCCGGAAAGTCTATTGCAGACAATCACTTTGGGCATGACTTTAACCAATTAAAGCAACAGGATTCTTGATTAATAAGTCCAGAACTTTTATTGAGAGTAAAATAGTACTTAATAATTGAAAGTAAAATTATACTTAACAAACTTGGGGAATATAACTTTACAGCTCCAGCAGGTGTGCGGACTGGTCGAGCTTGGTCTCAGAGTGTCACAGTCCTCTTTGTCCAGCCTAGATCCCTCATCAGGAGGAGAACTTGGTTGATGATCTGAGCCTTTACCCCTGAGGTCTTCTAGTGTTCCTGCACACTGAAACATTACAAGCTCCCGACGTTTAACCCCTGGATGGCCATCACACCACCATGTAAAATAATAATTGGTCCTAGCTGTTGCAAAGTACATTTAATTAGTTCTTAATAATGTCTTCCATTAACAGCCACCTGTCCTCAGAATCTCAGACATGAGTACAATGGAGTGGTTTCACACTGTCTCCCAATCTGATTTGAAACAAGTTTCCTGTTCATTAAATCTCGACGTTTGAAGGTCACGATGTACCATACCATGGGTTTTATCAGGGGCCCTTTAAAGGTCCATTGTTTGAACACATTTAGCTGAAACTGCCCTTTCCCACAAAGACACAGAAACTCACAGTAATTAGATTGAACAAACATTAAATGAAAACCCATTCTCTCTAAAATGTGTATTGATTCATTAATTATAACTCAATCAAGGTTCATTACTTTTACAATCATCTGTTTCAGGATGGGTCGCCACTCATTAATTATACAGGATATAAACGTTAGTACTGAACACAAAATGGCTCCTTTGGTCATGTGTTCATTATAAAATGGCTATCGTAACGTTGTTAGTTATGACAATGGATACATTATAAAAATGGTCAAGTTAAACTGAGATCGAACTACCCAAGCTTACCTACATCCTCCAGTCCTCTGGCATCATTCCCATATTCAAGAAGGATTGAAAGATTGAGGTTCGAGTCTCCGCTATTTCCACCATTACTTCCCTCAGCAACCCAGGATGCAGCCCATCCAGACTGGGTGACCTTTCGACTGTGAGCGCTGCTAACCTTGTAATTGTCTCCTCTTTATCTATTTTCATCCCCTCCAAATTCTCCACTTCCTCCTCCTTTACTGTGACATTTGCAGCATCCGTTTGTTTTGTGATGACAGATGAAATGTACTTAATTAGTAACTCAGCCACACCCTCTGCCGCCACAGGATCTCCTAATTGACCCACCCTTTCATTGACTGTCCATATGTTGGTAAAAGACTTCAGTGTTCCCAGTTATGTGACCTGCTAATCTTTTCTCATACATCTTGATGATCTATTTTCCTTTTTCAGCTCTCCTCTGCACTTTCTGTATTCTGCTTGTTTCTCTACTGCATATGAGTCCTCACATGATTTCTCAGTGAATGCTTTTTGAACTATTTTGTTGAAGGATTGAGTTTTGTAAATTTCTCCCGAGCTCCCCTCATGGTCAGGCAGAAAGTTTAATTGCTGTGTTTTCAAACAGCAACAGCTTTATTTGAAAAGCCATTTTGACAGGATTCTGGGTTTTAATACAGTCACAAATCTGGTTCTGATGTCTTGTGGCTCCAGCTGTCACATGACCTGTCAGAGGATGACCTCATAATTGACTCAGTCATGGAGCTGTGGGTTGATGTTTAAATTGTTTCAAAATAATTTTCCAGAAGGACAATCAAAATGAATCGATATATAAAAAGTAGATTTTATGAGTTTGTGCTCCCAGTGGAAAGTCCTGCAGAGTCTGCTCGTTTTCATATCCCTAATTCCCCACAGGAAGCTCTGTGCTCGGAGTCTGTATTCCTTACATCAACATTGTACATAATCATTTCATGGGAGACCCCAGTGTGAATTGTAGACAAGTTGGTCAGTTTTAACTTTCAAAGTAACACAGAAGCAAAATACTGCTGATACTGGAAATCTGAAATAAAAACAGAAAATGCTGGAAATACTCAGCAGGTCTGACAGCATCTGTGGAGAGAGAAACAGAGTTAACGTTTCAGATCTGTGACCTTTCATCAGAACTGGGCTGAAATGGTCTGAGGGACTGAGATGGTGGAATCAATTTCAGGGTCAAAGACATTGTACTTGCTAAGGATGGGAAGATGGAGATTATTAAGTACAGTGCAAAAATATAGATGCTTTTACATTATTTTAAACAAAATTGATTTAAAGTTTGTGCTCATGAATCCTATCTTTTGATCACAATGACACTGATAACAATGGAAAAAGCAAGATTTGCATTTCACGACCACAGGACGTTGCAAAGCCTTTTCCAGACAATGAAAGAAGGACTTTTCAGGTGTAGTCACTCAACAGTACAATAGAGTACCCTACAATAAAGATGTATAAGATTCCCACCACACAACTGCCAGACAATGACCATCCCAAACAAGAGAGAATCTAACCATCTCCCTTTGACATACAATGGCATTACCATCGCTGAATCCCCCACTCTCAACAACCTGGGGGTTACCATTGAGCAGAAACTGAACTGCAGTAGCCATACAAATATTATGGCTACAAGAGCAGGTCAGAGACTAGGAATCCTGCGGCAAGTAACTCACCTCCTGACTCCCCAAAGCCTGTCCACAAGTCAGGGGAGTGATGGAATACTCTCCATTTGTCCGGCTGGGTGCTGCTCCAACAATACTCAAGAAACTCAACAGGACAAAGCAGCCCGCTTGATTGGCACCCCATGTACAACATTCATGCCCTCCATCACTGGCACACAGTGGCAGCAGTGTGTACCATCCACAAGATGCACTGCAGCAATGTGCCAAGGCTCCTTCGACAGCACCTTCCTAACCCGCGACCTTTATCACCTAGAAGGACGAGGGCAGCAGATGCATGGGAACACCACAACCTGCAAGTTCCCCTCCAAGCCACACACCATCCTGAATTGTAACTGTATCACCGTTCCTTCACTGTTGCTGGGTCAAAATACTGGTACTCTCTTCATAACAGCAGCACATGGACTTCAGTGGTTCAAGAAGGCAGCTCAGCACCACCTTTTCAAGGCAATTAGGGATGGATAATAAATGCTGGCCTAGCCAGCGACACCCACCTCCCATGAATGAATTTAAAAAATGATAATATCCTGTAATCCTCCAAAGTAGAAAATACAGATGGAAATGAAAAATAATAAAACACAGTCAGCATGGATTTCGCAAAGAAAGACTTGATTAACCTTATCTTTGGAAAATCAACAGCAAGAGTAATATAGCAGATGTAGATGAGTTTAAGTTAATAAAGCCTCATCCGTTTATGTGCTTGAACCAACAAATTGTGGGTTAAAAACCAGCACACTAACTGACCGAGCTGCATGTTATGCTTTCTAAATTACCCTAAAGTAGGGTGTTAATGAGTTAAATCTTCAGGTTGCTGCAACCAGAATAGCCATTGTCCACTATCAGTTTTACTGTTATAAATAAAGGATGGAACACTCATTGTGAATCTATAGAAACAGTCTGGTCCTGCACACTGCAGACACATCCACGTCATCACCAACCAGCTCTCCTATAATTGGTGCAGTTATTTGACTTTGCCCCATTAGCTCCATGGAATTACTTTTAAAAGATTTTGAATTACAAGCAGTTTTGTTAATGTTCAGCCTTTGAGAAGAAATCATTTCCTGGCCACAGTGGAGAGAGCATTAAAAATAAAACAGTAGACTACCCGGTAACACAGAGAAAGCTGATCAGCTAATCTATAATTACTTACATTTCTTATTTTTGCTCTTGCTATTCGGTTTTTCATCATTTTCAGTTCCTGAGTGTGGATATTATTGTGATTAAATGTGAAAAGATGCACTGTGTCTCAGCCCCGGTATATTGGCTCTTTCTCTGTACAGTGCTGTATACACTCAGTTACTGACAGTGTCTCTCCCTGCCTCAACTTTCCAGCCCTCACAGTGCAGAAAGCGCTGCTCAGAATTACACATTCTGACTGTTTGCAGTTGATTAGTGAGAGATTATTAACGTATCTTCCTGCAGCCTTGCCTCGGTTAATAACAGCAGATCGAAGTCACATTTCAGATGTAGAAACAGATGCATCAACTATTCACTCTTTCCCAGAGTGAGTGAGGCCGGGACAAGCAGCAACATTCCGGCACGACACTCTGCAATTACCCAGCACCAGCGGAAAGCAGTGAATACAGATTCAATCAGTGGGTTAATGTCCATTACAGTGATGCAAGATTCCACGGCCCAGCACAAACATCCCCATACACCGAGAACATGTTCAGGGAAACCCGGGGGAATTAATATCGCAGTCACTGAGCATTCCAACAACATTGAACAACTTCCTGAACTGAGTGAACCTTTCAAAGTACAGATGTGATGACGAGGTCAAAAAGGTCTGAACAGTTGAGGTGACTGAGCGGTTTCAGCTTCTCTGTTCAGGTTCCACCTTTCACCGGAGGCCTGTGTTTAAATCCCACTTCTGACAACTTGATTTTCAGTTACTTTGCAGAGCTTCCTTGAATGTTTGAGGTGGAGTAAATACTGAGGAACTGTTTCTAACTGCTGAACGGTCAAGAACCGAAGATTACAGATTTAACGTGACTCACAAAACCAGAAGGAACATGAGGAAAACATTCCTTTCTGCAACATGTGGTTAGGATTTCAGTTATGTGGATAGATTGGAGAAGCTGGGGTTGTTCTCCTTCGAGAGGAGATTTGATAGAGATGTTCACAATCATGAGGGGTCGTGACAGACCTGATAGAGAGAAACTGTTGGGAGAAAGATTGAGACTCAGGTAAAAGCTGTGGCTCAGTTGGTCACACTCACCTCTAAATCACAAGCTTCTGGGTTCAGATTTCACAGCTGACACTCCAGTGCAGCACTGGGGGTGTTGAAGGAGCTGCCTTTCAGGTGTGATGTTAAACCAAGACCTGGTCTGCATGTTTGGGTGAATGTAAAAGATCCCATGCTGCAATTTCAAACAAGTGAAAAGCAAGTATTTTATTTTTATTTAGAGATACAGCACTGAAACATGCACTTCGGCCCACCTCGTCTGTGCCGACCAACAACCACCCACTTATGCTGATTCGACAGTAATCACATATTCTCTACCTGCACTCGGGGCAATTTACAACAGCCAATTTACCTATCACCTGCAAGGGAGGAAACCGGAGCACACGGCAAAAACACACACGGTCACAGGGAGAACTAGCAAACTCCGCACAGGCAGTACCCAGAGTCAAATCTGGGTCGCTGGAATTATCAGGTTACAGTGCTAAACACTGCACCACTGTGCCACCCCTGGTGTTATGATCAATATTTGCCCCTCAATCAGATCAGTTGGACATTATCACATTGCTGTTTGTGAATATAAGCTGCTGCATTTCTCACATTACAACAGTGATTACACTTCAAAAGTATTTAATTGTCCACAAAGTGCTTTGATATATCCAGTGGTCTTGAAAGGTGCTATATAAATGCAAGTCTTTTCTTTCTTTATCACAACACATTGCAGTGTAAAAAATGGTTCTTCATGTCACTTCTGGTTCTTCTGCCAATCACCTGATATCTGTGTCCTCTGCTTACTGACCCTTTTAACACTGGAAACAGTTTCTCCGTATTTAAACTATTGAAAATCTCCATGATTTTGAACAAATATGTCAAATCTCTTCTGAATTTTCTCTGCTGCAAGGAGAACAACCCAAGCTTCTCCAATCTCTCCACATAACTGAAATGCCTCACCCTGCTACTATTGTGGCAAATCTCTTTTTAATTCTTGCATGGGATGTGTGGCATTGCTGACACAATGTGATTCCTGTCAATGCAGCGGCCCGCTGACATCATCGGACTGTGCCAAGCTGTGCATAGGCACAGCTACATCTTGCCAGGGTTAAGTGGCACATGCGCAGGATGATGTCATTGCGCAGCGGCAACGTCATTGCATATCCGCACCTGGTCCATCTTCGCACATGTGCGCGAAAGCATCATCGGGTATCCAGCCCCTCACTCAGCTAGAGGAAGCGGCTGAATATGAGACTTCGAGGCTGGAGCTCTCCCCCCTCGGCATTTCGCTCCAGGTATAGACGCTTCCTCCCCTCAGCCGCTCGCTCTACACCTCGAAGCTCCCCTGGACAATTATTCCCCGCTCTCGTCATCCAGCTCTTTGGCCGCTTGCTCTCTGCCCCCCAACCCCCGCTCCATCCGCTTGCCCTCGGCCGTGCCACCTCCCTCCACTAGGCCCCTCACTACTCGCTCCTACGTCACACATTGCAACCCACCTTCCTTCTTCGGGCGGCGCGTGGAGACTGGACAAAAGTGGGAGCAAGTAGCCGAGAGAAGGGAAGCAGCGTGGCCTGGAGCTAGCGGCTTGAGGGAAGGGGGTGGGGAGTGATCGAATGACCGGAGAATGGGGCGACGTGATCGGGAGACAATCGGCCAGGGAAGTAGGGGGGTGGGGTGAGGAGCGAGGTCTGGAGCAAGCGACTGTGGAGGGTGGAAGCAGCCGGTGCGAAGGAGGGGAGAAAGCGAGTTGTGCCACCTGGTGGTTGCGTTGTCAGAAAACGCATCCTTTATTGTCCATCCTTAATTGCCCTTGAGAAGGTGGTGGTGAGCCGCATTTTTGGAGCTGCTCCAGACCTTGTGTTGTACGTAAACCCACATGCTGTTAGGAAGTGAGTTCCAAGATTTTGATCCAGTGACAGTGAAGGAATGGTGATATAGTTCCCAGTCAGGACAGTGTGCAACTTGGATGGGAGCTTGCAGATGGTGGTGTTCCCATTCATCCCATGTCCTTCTAGGTGGTCGAGGTTAGGGGTTTGGAAGGTGCTGTTGAAGGAGGCTTGATGAGTTGCTGCAGTGCATCTTGTAGATGGTACACACTGCTGCCACTGTTCATTGGTGGTGCAGGAAGTGAATATTTAAAGTAGTGGATGGAATGCTGATCAAGTGATCTGCTTCGTCCTGGATGGTGTTGAGTTTCTTTGGTGTTTTTGGAGCTCCACTCAACCAGGCAAGTGGGGAGTATTGCATCACACTCCTGACTTGTGCCTTGTAGATGGTGGACAGGAGGTGAGTTACTTGCAGCAGAATTCCCAGCCTCTGACCTGCTTTAGTAGCTATGGCATTTATATGACTGATCCAATTCAGTTTCCGCTCATTGGTAACCCCCCGGATGTTGATAGTGAAGGATTCAGCAATGGTAATGTCATTGACTGTCAAGGGGAGATGGTTAGATTCACTCTTGTTGGAAATGGTCATTGCCTGGCAGTTTTGTGGCGTGCATGTTACTTGCCACTTATCAGTCCAAGCCCAATCTTGCCCAGGTCTCTCTACATGTGGACATGGACTGCTTCAGTATCTGAGGAGTTATTAATGCAACTGAACATTTTGCAATCATCAGTGAACATTTCCACCTCTGACCTTATGATTGAAGGAAGTTTATTGATGAAGCAACTGAAAATGGTTGGGGCCTCGGACACTACCCGGAGCGATATCTGGTACTGAAATGAGTGGCCACCAACAACCAGCACCATATTCCTTTGCGCAAGGTATGACTCCAACCAGTGGAGATTTTTCTCCTTGATTTCCATTGACTTCAATTTTGCAAGGGCACCTTGATGCCCTTGGCAAGAGCAGTCACTGTCACCTCACCTCACCTCCTGAATTCAGCTCTTCTGTCCATATTTGGGCCAAGGCCATAATGAGGTCAGGAACTAAGTGGCCCTGGCGGAACCCAAAATGAGCAGTGGTGAGTCGGTTATTGCTGTGTAAGTGCTGCTTGATAGCACTGTCAACGACACCTTCCATCTCTTTACTGATGATCAAGAGGAGGCTGATGGGGCAGGAATTCATCGGGTTGGATTTGTCCTGCCTTTTGCATACAGAACATACCTCGGCAATTTTCCACATTGCTGGGTAGATGCCAGTGTTGCAGCTTGGCGGGCGGAGTGGCTAGTTCTGGAGCACAAGTCTTCAGCACTGCAGCCAGGATGTTGTCAGTATCCAGTGCCTTCAGCCATTTCTTGAGATCATGCAGAGTGAAGTGGATTAGCTGAAGATTGGCATCTGTGATGCTGGGGATGTCAGGAGGAGGCCGAGATGGATCATCTATTTGGCACTTCTGGCTGAAGATGGTTGCAAATGATTCAACCTTGTATTTTGCACTGATATGCTGGTCTCCCCGATCATTAAGGATGGGGATATTTGTGGAGCCTCGTCCTCCTGTTAATTGTTTAATTATCCACCACCATTGAGGACTGGATGTGGCGGGACAGCAGAGCTTTGATCTGATCTGTTGGTTGTGTCTATTGGCTCTGTCTATTGCATGCTGCTTCCGCTATATGACATGCAAGTAGTCCTGTGTTGTAGCTTCACTAATTTTTAGGTCTGCTTGGTGCTGCTTCTGACATGCCCTCCTGCACACTTCATTGAACCAGTATTGCGCCCTTGGCTTGGTGGTAATGGTCGAGTGAGGGATATGCCAGGCCATGAGGTAACATATTGTGTTTAAATACAATTCTGCTGCTGCTGATGGCCCACAGTGCCTCATGGATGCCCAGTTTTGAGCTGCCAGATCTGTTCATTTCTTCCCTCAGATATAATTGAAAAAAAATTCTGAAGAAATGCATGAAGTAAATGTAAAGGAGAGAGAAATAAATACTGACAAAATAGATGGCAGCATTTGGAAGGTAAAAAGATTTCAGTTTTATTATTGATGGGTGAGAGGCATATATCACACTTTGGGGCTTCTGGAAGTGGATTTACTGATAATCTGGGGAATTAATGGGAAGCTGCTTCATGGTTGGTGGAACCAGTTCCCGCCCTTGGAGTGGAGCCAACAGCTGCATCCGTCCAATAACAGACAGAGTAGAAGTACTGTATCAGGCCTTGTTAGCTCAGTTGGTAGAGCATGAGACTTTTAATCTCAGGGTCTTCGATTTGAGACCCTTGTTGTGTGGTTGCTCTTCCCTTTTTCAGTCTTCAGCAGCAGAGAGTTCAAGGAGTGTTTGAAATTAAATTCAACGACATCACCAGATTTCAACTACTCCCCCCCGCCCCCTCCCAGTGTAGTTGACATGACCCTCAACCTCTGCCTTCCCCCTTCCCTTCCCTCCCAGAACTGCGACAGGGATCCCCTTGTCCTCACTTTCCACCCCACCTGCCACCACATCCAAAGGATCATCCTCCACCATTTCCGCCACCTCCAGCGTGATGCCACCACCAAACGCATCCTCCCCTCCCCTGTCAACATTCTGAAGGGATTGTTCCCTCCGCGACACCCTGGTCCACTCCTCGATTACCCCCAATACGTCGTCCCCTTCCCAGGGCACCTTCCCATGCAACAGCAGGAGATATAATACCTGCCCTTTTCCCTCCTCTCTGCTCATTATCCAAAGCCCCAAACATCCTTTCAGGTGAAGCAGCGATTTACTTGTACTTCTTTCAATTATGTATACTGTATTCACTGCTCACAATGCGGTCTCCTCTAAACTGAGGAGACCAAACGCAGATTCGGTGGAACACCTCTGCTTAGGCCGAAAGCATGATCCTGAGCTTCTGGTTGCTTGCCATTTCAACACTGCCCCCTGCTCTCATGTCAACATTTCTGACTTCTGCCTGCACCAGTGTTCCAGTGAACATCAACCCAAGCGCGAGGAGCAGCACCCGATCTTTTGATTCGGCACTCTGCAGACTTGGAGATTGAACATTGTGTTCAATAACATCAGACCATGACTGGTGCCAGGCAACCACAAGCATTAACAGCCTTTGTACCAGGACAGCTTTGTTATTTAATCTCTCCTGCCCTCTGCCCTATTAAACACCTTCCCCTTTGTTCTCTCCCACATGCCCCTCCCCTTCACTTGTTTAAAAACTAATTCTTTTCTAACCTGTGTCAGTTCTGATGAAAGGTCACAGACCAGAAACGTTAACTCTGTTTCTCTCACCACAGATGCTGCCAGAGCTATCGAGTATTTCCAGCACTTTTTGTTATAATTTCAGATTTCCAGCATCTGCACTGTTTCGCTTTTATTGTGTCAGAAAGTCTTTCCTTGATTCAGGACTCTTACCTCTCTCCAGAATCTCGCTGCTAAAGATTGAACTTTATCTCATTTCACTCACAGCTCAGGGTGAGTGCGGCACTGTGGGACTTCTGGCTGTCTCTCACTTCACAATCCATCAGTACTGAGAAAACAATGGGGAATATTACTCACATGTTGTGCTCTGTAACTTTTTACAAACACTTTAATGTATATATTGTCTTCCAAAGCAGTGACAGAATGGTGGCTTTAGTGTGTTGTTGAAATAGCTTTGTTGATTTCGTGCTGTACTAACAGTTAAACAGTTCTTGGTTCAATCCCAGGTTTTGGCACTTTCAACCTCTCCTGTGTCTTTTTCTTTGGCTCCAATTGTCAAGCTGCATGATTTACTCTGAAATTAGCACCAGAGAACCAAGGCAGCAGCGAGCATGAGGAGCTGAAATTAGCACAGATCAAATCCACTCAATATTTCTGACTGAAGATGGTTGCAAATGCTTCAGCTTCATCTTTTGCACTGACGTGCTCAGCACCACCATCATTGAGGATGTGAATGTTTTTGGAGCCTCCTCATCTTGTTAGTTATTTAATTATCCACCACCATTCACGACTGGATGTGGCAGGACTGTGGAGCTGTGATCAGATCCTGAGGGAGATATCCGTGCGTGGAGTGGCGGGATGTATGGAGAGTGATCCTGAAGAGGGTGTCCGAGCCTGGAGTGGATGTTTTCCATGGAGTTAAAGCAGTCGGCCATTCAGCCCCAGTGTTTTTTAAAAGGTTATCATAACTTATTTGCATTTACTATATACCTCTATTAATAAAGCCAAGTGTCCTGTTTGCTCTTAGCAACCTTTTCAAACCTTAATCAAAAAAGATTGGTGTACATTGTCTCATTCTTCCTCCCAAACTGGATCACTTCACAATTCTCTGTGTAAAATTTTATCTGTTGTGTGAAAGCCCATTTTACCAGTGTGTTTAAGTTCCTCTGAATTGTGTTACTGTCACTGGCACAGGACGAAATTCACGAACATTCTTTGATGCTATCTCCGTGGAAAGAGCAATCTTACACACTAGCTCAAATTGGGATTTTGTGTGTTTGGTATCTTTCCTCATCCACCAATATAAGCACAAATCTGTCTCATAATGTAAGGTCTAAGAATGTGCCAATGTTGCAATGTGGCGATAAATTCTTCAGTGTCACAATGTACTCACCAACTGTTTCACGACTTTTCTGATTTCTGGATCCAAGTTTGTAGCTTTCTGCGATCTCTAGTGGCATAGGGTTGAACCTCACTTCAGCGAAGAAACGGAAAATTATGATTTAAAGATTACACTGTCAATCATTCATGACTCTGTCTTCTCCTGAACTTCGAGTTCAAATTTGTTTGTGCAGTTGAGTCACACGTTAAGACAGCACAGTCTTTGTCTTTGTGAAGGAAGTGATTTAGGAATGGCTCTTTTAAACTGTCCCTTCTTGCACAGAAATTCAGTGCAAATACACGATCACTCACAATTTCCTTGAGAGAAATTTGTTCACAATCGCATTCGGCACGGAAACTGCCTCAGCATTAATCTCACTGAAGCAGAATGTGACCGTGTTGCATGTTTCAGAATGTTGTAGCCGTTATTTGTCGCTTTTAACCGAGACTGGGACACAGGGCAAGGTTCATCCGAGGTTGGAATATATTATCTTTCAGGAGCAAGAAAAATCAACAGGAACCAAATAAGAAAACCCAGTCTCCAGATTTGAGAATCTGTGGATCCGCTTTGGGAAAGTGAATCAGTGCAGAATGAAGGGTGAACTGTCCAGAAGAGATGAAGACACAGCTCAGTCAACACGTTCCCCTGGTTTATGATGCTGGAACATTCCTCACACAGAAATGATTCAACCCAATGACAAACATTCTTACAGCTGATAATTTATGCTACTGATTTAAGGACTGTCTCATGTGGTTACCGAGTGACGACGAGAAGGGGTCAAACTTTGTTCTATTCAATCTAGCTGTGATGAAGTTTGTATTTTTCTACCTTTTATAAACAGTATTTGAAGGGTCTCGGTAACAATGTTCAGTGTTGATGAGAGTGGGGTCTGGGTGAGAAGCTGCTGAGTGTGACAGGGTAAGGACGGGTTGCAGGAAGTTCTCTGACAGTCTCCCTCTATCTCTCTGATGGGTTTGAGTTGATTTACGACTGGCAGCTTTTATTTTACTTTTCTTATTTAGAGATACAGCACTGAAGCAGGCCCTTCGGCCCACCGAGTATGTGCCAACCAGCAACCACCCATTTATACTAATCCTATATTCATCCCATATTCTCTACCACATCCCCACCATTCTCCTACCACTTACCTACACTCGGGACAATTTACAATGGCCAATTTACCTATCAACTTGCAAGTCTTTTGGAGGTGGAGGAAACCTGAGCACCCGGCGGAAACCCACACAGACACAGAGAGAACTTGCAAACTGCACACAGGCAGTACCCAGAACTGAACCTTGATCACTGGAGCTGTGAGGCTGCGGTTTTAACCACTGCACCGCTGTTGGTGTTTTGATAAATGAAGGAAGTTCCCTCCACCCATTTTTTGTGGACAGACAGTGTGGTATAAGGATGTAAAGGATTAATGCTGAAGATAGTGGGATCAACCGCTCCCACTGTCAGAGTGATGATGTAACAGTCACATGAGATGAGGTTTGGGAGAAGAGAGAGCAGCACCAAGGATGCTAGCTTAGGAGGCTTGATGAGTGTGTAGATAGTGTTGTGTAAATTAGACAGTGTTCTTAGTTCTTTCAGCAGGAAATGTGTCCAGAAAATATCGAGAAACTCACAATTTTATTATTCAGGAGTCGGAACACAGATATTAACTCCAAGTGACAGTTCTGGGACAAATTAACAAAAAAAGTAGTGAATAATATTGCTCACTGATTGAAATCCTCCAGTGAGGAGACAGTTAAACAGGTGATCTGTTGGGGCATCCTTCGATCCAAGGTTTCAGCAACATGTAATCTCCATTTTTGTTGAAATTCTCTGTTATTCGCAACTTATTTATCAGCTTTGATGGGCGAGTGAAAAAACTGAAAAATTGAACAGTTCCATCCTTTCTTTTCTTCCTTCTTCCCTTCATTCCATCAGTTTATCTTTTCTGTCCCAGTTCAATATAATGATGAGAATCCCAGTTTAATCTGCTGTTTCTGGTGTTTTATCCATTCCAATCAAAATTTCAACATTCCAATCAAATCTATATGTTATTCCACAGTGTCTCTCATGTGTTTTATCCTGTTGTATTCTCTCACAGTCTGTTTTATGATCAATGTTACATCTCACTCTCTGTTCTGGTGAAGATCAGAAGCAGTGATATCAGTCTACACCACCCAACAAGTCGGCCTGAGGCTGTGCCTCGCTCATCATGTGGAGTTAAAGCAATTATTCCAATCAGTTAGTTCAGTTGTCATTTCATGAGAAGTTCGGTCATCATGACTTCATCAGTGTTAGCGGGAATGAATCTAGAAGAATCACTCGACACTCAGGTCTGCTCCAATGTCAAACAGTTTATTACACCAGCCAGCGGGGAGCAGGTCACTGGGCTGTCCAGATGCCTCTCCACTGAACAAAGGAAAATCCACAACAGATATACAGTTACTCAGCCCATCCCGGCTGGACATGGTCCAATCACAACAATTATAGATCATATGCATTGATTATTAGAGCCAATAGAAGTGGTTACTTGGCATGGAGGGACTGTACAAGCGGCCCATAGACAGATAGGGGATTACTCATGATGTTTTCCATTCCCCCCTTATCCATTATCCTTGGTTCTCATGTACGCATAGCATCTTATCTTGACCTCGTTACAGTCTGGTACTTCTGTCAGCATTCCACAAGGACATCTGTTTTGTCTTTGTTTAAATTGGATTCGTCAGTTCTTGTGTGGAATGTGGTCAAGTTAACGGAGTCCCATGATGCCTTGTACTCTCCTCTATGTTCTTTAAGAATATGTGTACTTACTTAATCAAATAACATTTAAACAGTATGATATTTACTTCAGGTGCCTCTGCGCTTGGGAATACCCTACAACAATCCCCCCTTTCGGTAGCAGACTAACCCTACTCTCCTGAACGGACACCATTTTGGTACGATATTATTTTACTGAAATCCTTTCAACTCGCCCGGTATTCCCTGCCTCGGACTTGCTGGCCAGTCACGTGATTTCAGGAATTCCGGTCGTACTATATCACATTAATGTGATCCAAATGACTTATTCCCCTAGATAGATTAATTGTCTCCCGTGTCTTTACTCTAGGTTTTATCCTCCTTCGCTGCACATATCGCCTGCATGATCGGCAGGCCAATATGCCCCACGTTATAGACAGTATTAACTGTATTCCAACTAACACATGAGAAATTATAGTAATCCAAGGGTGGATATTAAAATTCATCCCCCAATCCCAAATTTTCTCCCACCAACTCTGTTCCGGCAATTCTGTGTCTGTATCTTCCTCTAACCTTTTGATTTTTGTGTGCAGTTGGTGGTAGATTTTTACCGATTGGCCCACCCTGAGCCTTAATTCCCTGAGAACCTGAGCTAGGTGTGGGATGCGGGCTGGTTATGGTTCCTCGTAATCCTGCAGGTGGTCATGGAGATAATCGGTGATGCTAAGGGTCATGGTACCTCTGCGCCGAACCTGGGTAATTCGGGCTTGCCCTATAATAACTGGTCGTAAGGGCGTAAAGCAAAAATTAGGAAACGGGATAGGGCATTGTCGATTATTGTAGCGGTAGGAACTTTCTGTGGTGGGAATGCAGAATTTCCCTTTACCTCCATAGCCTGTCCTTGCAAAATGCTTTGTGGCAGGCGTGACCTCTACGACACAACCATCTGTTCAATTAAACCCACATTCATCCAATTCTCCCTGCCCCACTGAGTGGGGACATACTGTAATATCTCCCCTCTGCTTACATTCCGTAAGTGAAATTCCATTTTGCGTGTTATTTCTAAGTATGGCAGAGGCTTCAGTTAGATAGTATCGGAGGGAGGTGTTATCACGTACAACCCCAATATTTTCCACCTTGTAGTGGGGGAATGGCCCAGAGTCCTGTGTGACTGTAGGGATCATCAGGACCATTCCCACTCCGGTGGATTTACCCAACTCACAGTCTGGGATCACTGGGTACACTCTGGTGAGTCCTTTTAGCGTACAGTTGTCCAGTGTCCCTTTCCTCTCAGCCAACTGGGCCACATGTAGGCTGTCTATCCAGTCGGGCACCTCCCCTCTTTGGACCTGATCGAGATTGTGTCGTATTTGTCCCACCATCCATAAGCCATAAGCGTGACAGAGTTGCCCCTGTCTTAATTTTCCGGCATCTTCCCGTTCTCTATCTATGAGGTGGTTGACGGTTCTGGCATGTGCATCTAATATTGTGATTCTGTCTAATTGTATCTCCATGCCCTCTTCTCCCAGATTGGTCTGATCCTCCTGATTTTTCTCTGCTCTCTTTAAAAGTCCCTTCATTACTCCTTTAAGATGTTCTATCTTTTCATTCAGACCTTGTATATCTAATGAGTTTACTATGGAGGCACCGGTATTGAATCCGATGGCAACGTCATTAACTATTCCTCTCTTTGTCCTATAAAGTTGATTTTGACCTCGAAATCTGATGGCACCCATGGCATCGGCAGCCTGCTGCTTTACAACCTTACTTAATGCACTATACATAGTTCTTTCCTGTTCCGTACAATATCGTGGCATTTGCATCCCTGAGATATTGACCAGGACAGGCACAATCTCATGTTTAACATTATCACAGAACATCTTTTCTTCGCTAAAAAGCACAATTCCGTTTTTAGGCCCTTCGATAATTAAGGGGCATGGTAATTCCTCGGGTTGTGTGGTGGTTATTACGCGGGGTGGCATTAAAGGGGGAGGAAAACACAAGTATTTCCCCGCCTAATGCAGCACCTCTCAGTTTTTCCCCGTCGGATGCAACGGGCCCATGCTGATCTGATGGTTAACCCGGCCGAACACTGTACACATATCTCATCCCTTCCCGGGTGAGCACGTAGCCAAGCAACAAAAGAGTTCTCGTCACCCAGGCCCATTGTCTCTGGGATACACACACCATCAGCAAAATTGTACAAAGCCCCAAAATTCATATAGTCCATATTAATACTCCTTTCATTAATCCGTTGTGCATCCATTACCGGGTCTTTGTTCTTCCTCTCCGGATATTAGCATCAGGCCCCACAGCCACTGCAGTCCGGTTCTTTCTCATTCGCCACTAGTGGTTATATCTGTAATTTAAACACACTGCCCTGGTGGTCACCAGGTGTTAGTAGTTGTCCATGTTCTGAGTATCACCTAACCAGGGGTACATGTCTACCTGTGGGGACCGAACATGTCCTGGGGAATCCAGGAGTTAATTTATATTCTTATCATCTCTACTCTTTCGAAATTATCTATATGGTCCCGTTGTGCTCGGGTTTCGTTCCCCACAATCCTTGCCCAGTTAGTAACCCATCTAATAATAATCCAAATGTCTATCAATACTACCATTCTTCTTCTTCTTCTTCTTTGGCCTCCTTATCTCGAGAGACAATGGATACGCGCCTGGAGGTGGTCAGTGGTTTGTGAAGCAGCATCTGGAGTGGCTATAAAGGCCAATTCTAGAGTGACAGGCTCTTCCACAGGTGCTGCAGAGAAATTTGTTTGTCGGGGCTGTAGCACAGTTGGCTCTCCCCTTGCGCCTCTGTCTCTTTTCCTGACAACTACTAAGTCTCTTCGACTCGCCATTATTCCCTTGATTATATTTTTTTCAGTTGGGACCATGTATTTCCATCGGCCCTTCCCTTTACCATTACTTTTTTTCCCACAACAGGCACCTTTGTCTGTTCCTCTTTCATGTCTGTGTCTATAGAATCTCCTACCTCAGCTCATGCAGTTGTCTGCACAGCTCCTTCACGAATCTTTTAAACCATTTCTCTCGTGGAACCTACTTCCTCATTACCTGCTACGACAAACCTTGACAGTCTCAACACCCTTCCTGTCATTAGTCCTGATGTCTCAGGTTATGGCCAGACTTTCAAATGTAACTCTCTTAAAACGCCTATCTCCAAGAGAAAACTATCAATTGCTTGTCTTATCTACACTTTCCTGACTTTCACTGGAAAATTCTAGACTTCTTGGAAATTTCACACGATATTATTTTAGCGGTTTGAATTCTAATTTCACCATTTGTTTATACCCAGAATTCCATTATTAGCTCTTGCATCAGCCAGATTTAATTGCCAATTCCTATTAATTATAATTCTATTTCATTTTGAGCCCTGGAGAACCTTTACAATCAATATTCCTAATTCCTTAAAACAGAAATCAAACATTTCCATTTAATTCCAGACATTAGTGTATATTGTTTGTGTTTTCTTTTACCATCGATGACATTTTAATTCCTTAAATAACTTGTCAAATTAAACTGGGTTTTCCGACATCTCAGATTATTCCAAATTCAAATAACAGTAAATTTCCCTTTGAATGCTTTAATTAACCACTCATATCAATTTAATTTTGTTTATCGAATCCAATTTATTATGCCCAGACTTGGTGATATTGCATTTTATTAGAAAAGACAGAAGTGCTTGCAACTATTTCTCCTTCTCAAGCACTTTGTCTCATTGATAAAGGTAGTTGCAGCAGGGTTAATTTCTTGCTTGTCTCCAAGGGGGCGGAGCAAAGCATTCTCCGCTGCGTCGCTTTATGTAACACTTTTTTTATTGAAAAGAACTAAACTCCATTTTAAATGGTTTTTTGGTATCCTTCGGATTTTCAAACAACAAAATCTTTAGTAACATTATTAACTTCAAAGGAAACCATCTCCATCAGGAAAGACAGCATTTTAGATTAAACTCCAATGGTTTCCAAACTTCTGGCATCCTTTGTTAGAGCTTTCTAATCCAAGGAATTTTTATAAAACAAAGATGATTCCAAATTCCAATTTACTGCAATAAATATTTAAAAATCAAAACTGTCGATGTTATATGAATGGGTCCAATATCCGGAACTTAAGACTCCCCCAAAACTCAACATGCTAAATTTGAAAGTTCATTGTGGTTGCAAATGACATTTCCAGTTTTTTTTAATTTAACCGTTCAATTAACCTTAACAGTATTAATTTAATTCAGACTTATTAACATTTAATACTTATTAACTACACACAGAACAGAATAGTTATTTAACATTCTTACAACAAAAGATTTACCACCAGCTCCTCACACAAACTTTAATCTTTCCCATTATCTCCTTTGCTTATCCTTCTCTCCCTTAAAACCGATATCCAATTCCTAACATTTGCTACTTCAAACAGTCAGTAACACATGTCTTTAATTGAAACTCCAAAAAAAAGAAACTAGAACAGATTTTAAACTGGAACTCCAATTAAAGCAGGAGTTGTAAACTTCAAATTGGATTTCTGCCAAACATCTTCAGAACTTCAAGGCTGAAGCTTATCTCTTAGCAAATTGTTCATTGCCTTTTCACAGTTGCAAAACCAACGTTTAAAATCAAAATAAAATTTTAACTTAAAATATAATTCAATTTTATATCCCATTCCTGGCTGCACAATCTTAAATCGAAATGAACACACTCAACAATCACTGTTCATAATCATTCAATTCCAAACAACTCAATAGACACATGCTTTCAACATTAAAGCCAGGCAACAAAGAGTTAACGACAGTCAGTTCCACAGAACACAAGCTGTACAGAACACACCCAGAAATTCAATTCATTCGTGGACGCTTCCAACAATCACATATTCGTATCAATGACACAGTAACTTGTTTTTACTCTAAAACATAGTCCTGTGTGTCACTCTGCCATAAACTTAGTGAATGCTTTTTTTCCTTTTTGTTTCTCTGCCACCTGGCAGGTAACGGGCACCTCCGGTCCCCACTCGAACTTCATCTTTTCACTGGCCATACTTGTGTAGAACCGTTAGAATCGACTCTCAGAGGTCCGCTTTTAACATAGAGCAACTTGTAGTCGACTGTCTCCTGGCTATCTGTCGGGCCACAAGTCTGTCCGTATTTCATAGAACAAGCTTATGATATATATACGCATACATATATGCCAGACCCTCCTTGACAGTGCCTACATCTCTTAACGAACTACCTACCACCGTTTGACCATTGTTCAGATCCTGTTCACAGACTTGGCATTCGTTGGTCGCGAAACACCACCCGGCCCCGGGAAAAGCTTCTGTTAGATACTCACCCGGTATTCCTGATGGCATTAAGCGACCGCCGAATCCTGTTCTCAAGTTCGGGATCAGGATCCAGCCAACTCCCCCTTGGCCCCTTCGGGGTTACAGAAGAGCTGACTTACACCTGATCCTGCCGACTACGCCAATTGTTAGCGGGAATGAATCCAGAAGAATCAATCGACACTCAGGTCTGCTCCAATGTCAAACAGTTTATTACGCCAGCCAGCGGGGAGCAGGTCACTGGGCTGTCCAGATGCCTCTCCACCGAACAAAGGAAAATCCACAACAGATATACAGTTACTCAGCCCATCCCGGCTGGACATGGTCCAATCACAACGATTATAGATCATATACATTGATTATTAGAGCCAATAGAAGTCGTTACTAGGCATGGAGGGACTGCACAAGCGGCCCATAGACAGATAGGGGATTACTCATGATGTTTTCCATTCCCCCCTTATCCATTATCCTTGGTTCTCATGTACGCATAGCATCTTATCTTGACCTCGTTACAGGCTGGTACTTTTGTCAGCATTCCACAAGGGCATCTGTTTTGTCTTTGTTTAAATTGGATTAGTCAGTTCTTGTGTGGAATGTGGTCAAGTTAACTGAGTCCCATGATGCCTTGTACTCTCCTCTATGTTCTTTAAGATTATGTGTACCTACTTGCTCAAATAACATTTAAACAGTATGATATTTACTGCAGGTGCCTCTGCGCTTGGGAATACCCTACAACAGTCAGTGACCTCATGGTTCAGGTGTCTGAGTGATGTTAATCATAATGTGATGAAATGATTGTATGTTCCAGTCTTTCCGCTGTGGGTTTTCACACTGAGTAGAAACGTGTTGGACATGGTCTGGAAATGTTTCACACCGCTCCATTCCCAACTTCATTTACTTACAGAAGGTATATTTCCATCATTGCACAGCTGGCTGCAGAGCCAGAAGCTGTGCTGAAGGTGGCAGCTATGCTTATGCAACTGGCAAGGTGGCCGAGAGGTTAAGGTGCTGGACTGTAAGTCCATTGTGCTCTGCGCACTTGGTTTCGAATACCATCCTTGTCGCCAGTTTATGAACTGTTTAGTGTATTGTTTATGTTGGGGGAGCTCATGTGTAATAAAAGCAAAATACTGCGGATGCTGGAAATCTGCAACAAAAACAAGAAAACAAGAAATCACTCAGCAGGTCTGGCAGCATCTGTGGAAAGAGAAGCAGAGTTAACGTTTCGGGTCAGCGACCCTTCTTCGGAACTGACAAATATTACAAAAAGTTTGAATTCATGTGTAATGTCAGCCTCGAAACCTGTTCTGGTCAATGTCCAGACAGTGATTCCAGAATTGGTTCGCCTTTATTAAAATTGAGACAGACAATTGGAATTCTTCACCCAAACTGCACTGGAATGAAGATCAAATAGGGATCACGAAACAGCGCAGGATTTTTCCTCCCCTCCTTCCTTCCATCTTTACTTTCTCTGGATTTACACCAAGTGAAAGACAAATGGGAAAAGCAAATGGCGAGGGAGCAGATGCAGAAAATTATCCTTTGGCAAGAAATTTATTTTCAAATCTTCTTGATAGATTAAGTGAGTGAGCAATGCTTTGGCAGATGGAGTTTAAAATGAGGGGCCATCTACTACCTAAAATAGATCAGAGTGTTTTTTTGTAAGAGGTGAGATGATAGAAACGGCAGAGGAGCAGAGACCCGAATACTGAATTAATAAAAGCTAGTGGACTGGTAGTAAATAATGTGAAAAGTGAACGGAATATGGAGATTGGAACTCATGTTGCAGTTATATAAAGCTCTGTGCTCCTGAAGTAAATGTCCAAGCCCAGATTGTGGGGAATCGGTGGAGAGTGATTGGGTTTTTATTCATTCTTGGGTGAATATCACTGATAAGGCGAGCATTTATTACCCATTCCCATTGCCTTTGAGAAGGTGGTGGAGAGCTGCCTTCTTGAACTGATGCAGTCCATATGGTGCATGAACACCCACACTGCTATTGGGGTGGGAGTTCCAGGATTGTGACCCAACAACAGTGAAGAAATGGCGATATCGTTCCAAGTCAGGATGGTGAGTGACTTGGAGGGGAACCTGCAGGTAGTGAGTTCCCATGCATCTGGTGCCCTTGTCCTTCGAGGTGGTAGTGGTCACGAGTTTGGAAGGTGCTGTTGAAGGATACTTGGCGAGTTGCTACAGTGCGTATGGAGATGGTACACACTGCAGCCACTGTTTCCTGGTTGTGGAGGAATTGAATGTTTAAGGTGGTGGGTTCGGTGCCGATCAGTGCGCTGCTTTGTCCTGGATGGTGTTGAGCTTCTTGAATGTTGTTGAGTGGGATGTATTCCATCACACTCCTGACTTGTGCCTTGTAGATGGTGGACAGGATTTGGGGTGTCAGGAGGTGAGATACGCTGCAGAATTCGTAATCTCTGACCTGCGCTTATAGCCACAGCATAGATGTGACTGGTCCAGTTACGTTTCTGGTCAAGATGTTGATGGTGGGGGATTTAACGATGATAATGCTTCTGAATATCAAAAAGGTAGATGTTTTTTCTCTCTCTCATTGGAGATGATCACTGCTTGGCACTTGTGTGGCCAGAAAGTTGCTGGTCACTTATCAGCTCAAGCCTGAATGTTGTTCAGGTCTTGCTGCTTGCAGGCACAGATTGCTTCAGTATCTGAGGAGTTGAGTCATCTAACATTCCCACTTCTGACTTATGTTGAAGAGAAAGTCGTCAATGAAATGGCTGGGATGTTTGGGTCCAGGACACTACCTTGAGAAACTCCTGAGGCAATGTCCTGAGCTGGGATGATTGGCCTCCACTAACCACAACATCTTGCTTTGTGCGAGGTATGATTCCAACAAGTGGAGAGTTTTCCCCCTGATTCCCATTGACTTCAATTTTGCTAGGGATCCTTGATGCCACACTCACTCAAGGGCAATCACTCTCACCTCTCCTCTAGCATTCCACTCTTTCATCTCTGTTTGGATCAAGCTGCAATGAGATCAGAAGAACATAAGATCAGAAGAACATGTAGCAGGAGTACGCCATTTGGCCCCTCGAGCTTGCTCCGCCATTCAATAGGATCATGGCTGATCTGATCATGAAATCAACCCCACTTTCTTGCCTGCCCATATAACCCTTGGCTCTCTTGTAGATAAAAATCTTGAAGACATTCAATGTCCCAGCCTCCACTGCTCTCTGCGGTAGAGAATTCCAAAGATTAATGAACTCTGAGAGAAGAAATTCCTTCTTAAATGAAATACCCCTAAATCTGAAACTGTGTCCCTTAGTACTAGATTCCACCACGAGAGGAAACATCCTCTCAGCATCAACCCTGTCAAGCCCCCTCATAATCTTATATGTCTCAATACATTCTCCTTTCATTTTTCTCAACTCCAATGAGTATCAATCCAACCTGCTCAACGTTCCTCATCAGACAACCACTTCATCACAGGAATCAATCCAATGAACCGTCTCTTAACTGCCTCCAATGCAAGTATATCCCACCTTAAATAAGGAAACCAAAACTGTACACAGTACTCTAGGTGTGGTTTCACCAGCACCATGTACATTTGTAGCAAGACTTCTCTACTTTTATACTCCATTCCCGTTGCAATAAAGGGTAACATTCCATTTGCCTTCCTAATTATTTGCTGTACCTGCATGGTAACTTGGTGATTCATGTACGAGGACATCCAAATGCTTCTACACTGCAGCATTCTGTAATCTCTCACAATTTGAATAATATTTTCCTTTTCTATTCTTCCTGCCAAAGTGGATAACTTCCCATTTTCCCACATTCTACTCTATCTGCCAAATTATTTCCTGGAGCTGAGAGACCCTGGCAGAACCTAAATTGAGCATCGATGATCAG
This sequence comes from Heterodontus francisci, assembly GCF_036365525.1. Classification (NCBI taxonomy): domain Eukaryota; kingdom Metazoa; phylum Chordata; class Chondrichthyes; order Heterodontiformes; family Heterodontidae; genus Heterodontus; species Heterodontus francisci. The sequence continues at coordinate 61,045,044 of NC_090398.1, forward strand.
ATTATTGCTAAGTTTGTGGTGCTTGATAGCACTGTTGCTGACATTTTCCATCACTTTGCTGATGATTGATAGTAGACTGATGGAGCGGCAATTGGTCAGATTGGATTTGTCCTGCATTTTCTTTTATGGATAGGGCACACTTGAGCAATTTTCCACATTGTCGAGGAGACGCCTGTGTTGTAGCTCTACTGGAACAGCTTGGCTGAGGGTGCAGCTAGTTCTGGAGTACATGTCTTCAATACTAGAGCCGGGATGTTGTTAGGGCCCATAGTCTTTGCTGTACTGAGTGCCGTCAGCTGTTTCTTGCTATCATGTGGAGTGAAGCGAATTGGCTGCAAACTGGAAGCTGTGATGCTGGGGACCTCAAGAGGCCGAGATGAATCATTCACTGAGTAATTTCTGACTGAAGATGCCTTCAAACGCTCCAGCTTCATCTTTTGCACTGACGTGTTCGGCTCCACCAACATTAAGGATAGGGATGTTTTTGGACCTTCCTCATCTGGTTCGTTATTTAGTTGTCCACCACCATTCATGACTAGATACTTAGTTTCTCAGGGCAGTGTCCTAGGCCCAACCATCCATTGATGGCTTTCTCTTCAACGCAAGTCAGAAGTGGGAATGTTCGCTGATGATTCACAACTCCTCAGACACTGAAGCAGTCTGTGCCTGCAAGTAGCAAGACCTAAACAACATTCTTTGATCTTATCCTGAGTGAGATATCCATGCGCGGAGCGGCGGGATGTATGGAGAGTGATTCTGAAGAGGATGTCTGAGCCTGGAGGGCAGAATCTGTGGAGAGTTGTCCTCAAAGGATGTCCGTGTCTGGAGATTTAGGATCTCTGAAGAGGGTCTCCGAGCCCGTAGTGCTGGGATGCATGGAGAGTGATCCTGAAGTGGGCGTCTGAGCCTGGAGAGGCAGGATCTGTTGTGAGTGATCCTGATGAGTGTGTGTAAACCTGGAATGGAAGCTTTCTGTGGAGGTACAGGTGGAGGCCATTAATTCCCAGCATTTTATAAAGATTCAGCATAACTTATATGTTTTTACTCTATGCCTCTATTAATAAAGCCAAGTGTCCTGTTTGCTCTTAGCTACCTTTTCAATCCTTCTAACATTGGTGTACATTGTCTATCTGCTCCTGCACCCAGTTTAGAATTGTAACGTTTCATTTATATGGCATTCTTCCTTCCAAATTGTATCACTTCCCACTTCTCTGTGTAAAATTTCATCGGTTATGTGAAAGCCCATTTTACCAGTTTTTAAGTTTCCCTGTAGTGTGTTACTATCACTGGCATAGGACAAAATTCCTGAGCATTCTTTGATGCTGTCTCCAGAGACAGAGAAATCTTTTATGCGAACTCAAATGTAGGATTTTGTGTGTTGAGTATCTTATTTCACCCACCAAGATAAGCACAAATACATCACGTAAATCTTGTTCACTGCAGTCCCTGCTGCTGTTTGCTGCCTATATTTACAGACTTTTATCTCAACCTCATCACCATGTTCTCTAATATATTCAGGGGGCATCAGCAGAGAAAACCTTCAGCAAGCATGGCAAGTGCAAGAAAATGTTTATTTACGTCATTATGTCATGAACATAATAGACACATTTTTACATGTGTGAATCATCAAGATGTGTCTGAATAACTGGGACCCCGTCACAAACACTGTCACCTTTCAATGTTTAGCAGACAGTTTTGACGGCCTGATGTGTGCGATTCCCATATTAATGTGTTGTACAAAGTTCGGGGAAAGATGGAGATATGAATAATTTACATTTCCCAAGAGGAGGTCGAGTGTAGCCCTTCTCTACTGCTTCAGAAAACTATCCTGGACACACTTAAGAAATTCTTCCCCATCTGATCCTTTAGCACTAAGGCAGTCCCAGTCATTATTAGGGAAGTGAAAATCACCTGCTCTTACAACCCTATAATTCCTACACCTATCTGTGATTTCCCTACATATATGCTCCTCCACTTCCCTCTGACTATTGTCTGGGCCTATAGTATACTCCCATCAAAGTGATCACCCCTTTCTTATTTCTAGGTTCTACCCATAGGGCCTCACTGGACATTCCCCACCGGGATATCCTCTCTAAGTACTGCCGTGATGTCCTCCCTAATCAATAGTGCAACTCTTCCTCCTCTCTTACCTCCACCTCTGTCATGCCGGAAGGATCGGTACCCCGGAACATTGAGCTGACAGTCCTGCCCATCCCTCAACCACGTTTCCGTAATTGCTATAATATCACAATCCCATGTACCGATCCATGCTCTGAGTTCATCTGCCTTACCTGTAAGGCTTCTTGTATTAAAGTAAATTCAGTTTAGCCTACCAGATCTTCCACGCTTCCTGTCCTGCCCCTGTCCGGCCTGCTTACTGGACTTGCTTGCTTTCACCTCTACATTTGCCTCAATGATCTCATCTGAGAGACTACTACTTTGGGTCCCACCCCCCTGCAAGACTAGTTTAAACGCTCCCGAGTAGTACTAGCCAACCTCCCCGCAAGGATATTGGTCCCCCTCCAGTTTAGATGAAACCCGTCCTTCTTGTACAGTTCACATCTGCACCAGAAGAGATCCCAATGATCCAAGTAACTGAAACCCTCCCACCTACACCAGCTCTTCAGCCACGTACTCATTTGCCTAAACCTCCCATTCCTACCCTCACTAGCACGTGGCACAGGGAGTAATCCTGAGATTACAACTCTAGAGGTCCTTCTTGTTAACCTTCTGCCTAACTCCCTATATTCACTTTGCAGGACCTCATCTATCTTCCTGCCGATGTTGTTAGTACCAATATGGACCATGACTTCTGGCTGCTCACCCTTCCCTTTCAAAATGTCCTGCAGCTTCTCAAAGACATCCTTGACCCTAGCACCAGGGAGGCAACATACCATCCTGGAGTCTCGTTTGTGGCCACAGAAACACCTATCTGCAACGCTTACGATAGAATCCCCTATCGCTATAGCTCTTCCAACCCTTTTCCTCACCAGCTGTGCAGCAGAGCCCTCTGTGGTGCCACGAACTTGTCTGTTGCTGCTTTCCCCTGGGAGGTCATCGCCCCAACAGTATCCAAAGCGGTATATCTGTTTGAGAGCGGGATGGACACAGGGGACTCCTGCACTATCTACCTGCGCCTACTACTCCGTCTGGTCACCCATCTCTTTTCTGCCTGTGCAGCCATTACCTGCGGTGTGAGCACCTCGCTAAACGTGCTATCACGACGTCCTCACCATCGCGGATGCTCCACAGTGAATCCAACCACAGCTCCAGCTCCGTAATGCGGGTAGCCCGTAGCTGCAGATGGATACTCTTCTGCACACATGGTCACCCGGGACACGGGAAGCGTCCCTGATTTCCCACATAGCGCAGGAGGAGCAGATCATGGGGCTGAGCTCTCCTGTCATGACTTACCCTTAGGTTAATTAGTTACTCCCTTAATTACAAAATACGAATTATACTAGGGGCCTTGTTCTAACAACTTCAATCCAAATTCCTAAAAAAAAAACATTTTAGTCGGACTCACCTAATCACCAGAGATTTTTTTTCCAACAAAAAAAACAACATGGACATGGGGCTCCCGTCACCGAGTGGTGGGGGGCTGCCACAAGGCCTTGCTGCCGCTGAGAATATCTGTCTGGGCCTTCCTGGCATCAAGGCCTCTAGTGGACCTCTCCCAGAGGCATTTGTTGCCTCCCCACTCCGCCACAACCCCAAACAATGAGGGGTCTATAAAATGCACCCCACTGTCCCTTGGTCATAAATCCAAGAACTGCCTTCCTAACAGCACTTCCTAACATGTAGGGTGTACCTACATGACATGGAATGTAATAATTCAAGAAGGCAGCTCAACACATTCTCAAGGACATTTAGGGATGGGCAATAAATTCTGGCTGAGCCAGAGTCACTCAGTAATGAATATATAAACAACAAAAATCACTCATGCTTCTCCAAGCAACCAGTATTTTTGTCCTGGATTATGGCCTCTAGAAATTCCCCACCACTGGCATTAGGCTGAATTACATGTAGTTACCAGGTTTTTTCCTCTTTTTTTTAAAGCAAGTGTAACATTTGTAAACCTCCAGTCCTCTGTAACCACTCCCATATCCAAGGAGGACTGAAAGATTTTGGCCAGTGCATCCAGTATTTCCATTTTTCTTTCCTCTGCAATCCTCATACATCCCATCTGGACTGGGTAAATCTTCTACTTTATAATGGCAAAAAAAGTGTTGAATTGAAAGGGGTTAACTGAACCTGTTTGTTCAGTGACAGTAATTAATGTCAGTCTCCAGGGATCCTAATTGTGTCACTGGAGGGTTTTCCTCTTCAATTAATAAGGGATTACTTTCAATACGTTATCCCATAGTGTCATTGGAGCAGCACCTCGGGTACTAACAGAGATCAGTGGCTTCAGAGAGAGGGAGAGGATTGATTGGAAACTGAGAACAGCAGATTGGAATATTGCAACAATGGGTCAGAATCGGAGAACAGTAAATTGGAATGTCACAACAATGAGCAGGGGTTTCTCCTGGGAGTTTGATTATCTTTCTGAAAATTATGATAAACTAACATTAGAAATCCATATCGAGTTAGCACTTAGGTTTATTCAGCACATTTACTATCCCATCCTCGCTATTGTTAGTGTTCCTGGTAAGTCCCCCTATCCAGCTATTAATTCTATAACCCATGTTTAACTGCTTGATTATCCATGTTATTTACTGTCCCCTTCTTGTTTTTCCTGTTAAGTCTCTGGATTTAGATATCAATTCTACAAATAATTGTCATGGAGTAACAGAGTCATTTTCAGCATAGTGGGGGGCCATTTGGCTCATCTAGTGCATGCTGGAGCTATGCAGTCAGTCCCATTCCCCGGCTAAATCCCCATAGCCCTGCAAGTCTATTTCTCTCAGGTGGTCAAACAACTTCCTCTTGATGTCATTGATTATCTGCGCTTCTACCATCATTGTGGGGAGTGAGTTCCAGGTCATCACCACCCACTACATAAAAAAGTGCTTCCTCATATTCCTTCTGCATCTTTTGCCCAAAACTTTCAATCTGTGTCCCTTAGTCCTTGTACCATTTGTTAATGGAAACAGTTTTTTCTTGTATGACTTATCTGTCTGTCATAATCTTGCACACTTCTACTAAATATCTCCACAATCTCCTTTGTTCTAAGGGGAACAAACTCAGCTTGTCCAACCTAACCTTGTAACAAAAATTCTTGAACCATTCCGGTAAATCTTCTCTGCACCTCTCAAGGACTCTTACATCACCAGAAGGCAGCTCCAGGATTTTGACCCAGTGACAGTGAAGGAATGGCAATATAGTTACCAATCAGGATGGTCCGTGGTTTGGAGGGGAATTTGCAGGTAGTGGTGTTCCCAGGCATCTGCTTCCCTTGTCGTTCTAGGTAGAAGAGGTCGTGGGTTTGGAAGGTGCTGCCTGAGTAGCCTTGGTGCATTGCTGCAGTGCATCTTGTAGATGGTACACACTGCTGCCACAATGTGTTGGTGGTGGAGGGAGTGAATGTTTGTGGATGGGGTGCCAATCATGCTGGTTGCTTTGTCCATGATGGTGTCGAGCTTCCTGAGTGTTATTGGAGCTGAACCCAGCCAGGCTGAGGGTGTTAAGGTGGCTGAGAGATTAAGGTGATGAACTGCTAATCCATTGTACTCTGCACATGTGGGTTCGAATCCCATCCATGTCGTCAGTTTACTCCCTTCCAAACAGCACTGTGGGTGTACCTACCCCACACGGACTGCAGTAGTTCAAGAAGGCAGCTCACCACCACCTTCTCAAGGGCAATTAGGGATGGACAATAAATGCTGGCCTGTCCAGCAATGCCCACATCCCATGAATTAATAAAAAGAAGTCAAGTGGAGAGTATTCCATCACAGATGGTGGACAGGCTTTGGGAAGTCAGGAGGTGAGTTACTCGCCGCAGGATTCCTTGCATCTGACCTGTTCTTGTAGCCACTGCATTTATATGGCTACTTCAGTTCAGTTTCTGGTCAATGGTCACCCACCAGGTTGTTGAAAGTGGGGGATTCAGTGAACGTACTACTGTTGAATGTCAAAGGGAAATGGTTAGATTCTCTCTTGTTTGAGATAGTCATTGCCTGGCACTTGTGTGGTGTGAATGTTACTTGCCACTTATTAGCTCAAGCCTAGATATTGTCCAGGTCTTGCTGCATTTCTACACAGACTGCTTCAGTATCTGAGGAGTCGCAAATGATGCTGAACATTGTGCAATGATCAGCGAATATCCGCACTTCTGGCCTTATGATTGAAGGTCATTGATGAAGCAGCTGAAGATGGTTGGGCATAGGACACTACCCTGAGGTACTCCTGCAGTGATGTCCTGGATCTGAGATGATTGACCTCCAACAACCACAACCATCATCCTTTGCGCCAGGTACGATGCCAACCAGCAGAGAGTGTTCCCCCTGATTTTAATTGACACTAAGTTTTGCTAGGGTTGCTTGATGCCATACTCGGTCAAATGCTGTCTTGATGTCAAGAGCAGTCACTCTCACCTCACCACTGGAGTTGAGAAAAATCAGAAGCGATCTCATAGAAACTTACAAAATACTTAAAGGGATAGACTGGATAGATGCAGAAAGGCTGTTGCCCCTGACTGTGGAGTCTAGAGCCATGGGACACAATCTCAGAATAAAGGGCAATTCATTTACGACTGAGATGAAGAGGAACCTCTTCACTCAGAGGGTGAATCCTTGGAATTCTCACTCCCAGAGGGTGGTGGAAGCTCAGTCAATGAGTAAATTCAAGACAGAGATCGATAGATTTCTAGTTATAAATGACATCAAGGGTTATGGGGATAGTGTGGGAATATGGCGTTGAGGGAGATGATCAGCCATCGTCTACAATGGCGGAGCAGGCTTGATGGGAAGAATGGCCTACTTGTGCTCCTATGTTCCTTGTCCACTTTGGCCAGAAAAGTAGAAAAACAACATATTATTTAAATGGAGTGAGATTACAGAACTCAGATGCACAGGGATCTGGGTGTCCTAGTACATGAAACTCAAAAAGCATTATTATGCAGGTACAGCAAGTGATTAAGGCAGCAAATGCAGTATTGTTGTTTATTGCAAGGGGAATGGAATATTAAAGTAGGGATATTTTACTGCAGTTGTACAGGGCATAGGTGAGACCACATCTAGAGTATTGTGTTCAGTTTTGGTCTTCTTACATAAGAAAGGATATAATTGTGTTGGAAGCATTTCAGAGAAGGCTCACTCGACTGATTCCTGGGATGAGAGAGTAATATTATGAAGAAAGGTTGTCCAGGTTGGGTCTGTATTCTTTGGAGTTCAGAAGGATGAGAGGTGATCTTGTTGAAACATAGAAGATCCTGACGGGACTTGACAGGGTGGATGTTGAAAGGATATTTCCTCTTGTGGGACAGACTAAAACTAAGGGGCGCAGTTTAAAAATAAGGGGTCTCCAATTCAAGACAGAGTTGAGGAGAATTTTTTTCTCTCAGAGGGCTGTAAGTCTGTGGAACGCTCCTCCCCGGAAAGCGGTGGAGGAAGGGTCATTGAATGTTTTTAAGGCACAGGTAGACAGATTCTTGACAAAGAAGGGAGTCAAAGAGTATCGGGGAGGCAGGAAAATGGAGTTGAGTCCACAAACAGATCAGTCATGATCGTATAGAGAGACGGAGCAGGCTTGAGGGGCCGAATAGCCTATCCCTGTTCCTATTTCATATGTTTGTATGAAAGATTGATGCACATGCACCCCCAGGTCCCTTTGTTCTTGCACACTCTTTTGAATTGTGCCATTAAGTATATGTTGTCTCTGTCTATTACTTCTGGCAAAATGCATCATCTCACACTTATCAATAATAAATTCCATCTGCCACCTCTCTGCCCATCCTGTCAGTCTATCTATTTCCTTTTGCATGCTGTTCATATCATCCGCATTGTTTGCCACACCTTCAAATTTGGTGTCATCAACAAATGTTGACATTCCGCTCTTTATTCCAAGACCCAAGTCATTTATATGTAGCAAAAAAAAAACATTGGTCCCAGCACTGATCCTTGGGGAACACCACTGTCCAGCATCCCCCATTCTGAAACACAGCCATTTAGAACGACTCGCTGTTTTCTGTCCTTAAGCCAATTTTTAAAATCCAATTTGACACTGGCCCTCCTATTCAATGGGCATCAATGTTGTGAATCAGCCTTTTATGTGGTACCTTATCAAATGCTTTCTTAAATCCATATAACCAACATCCACTACATGCCCTTCATCAACCTTCTCTGTTACTTCATCAAAAAATTCCACTCGTCAAGCATGATCTTCCTTTTAAAAGTCCATGCTGGCTATCCTCTGGCACCTCCCCTGTATCCAGGGAAGATTGGAAAATTATGGCAAGCCCGTCTCCATCCCCATTTTCTTTAACAACCTGGGATGCAAGCCATCCGGACTAGGTGACTTATTTACCCTAAATATAGCCAAACTTTTTAGTACCTCCCCCTCTCAATTGTTATCCTATCCATTGCCTCTACTCTCTCTCCTTCTATTGATATTTTGATCAGTCTCATTAATCTAGTACTCATTAAGTATAATAGCCTTGCCTGTGCCTCTAAGCATATAGTACCCTTGCCATTTGTAATAGGCACCACTCCTCACTTACTATTTACATGCCGGTAGAAGATCTTTGGGTCCCCTTTCATGTTGACTGCCATTCTATTTTCATATTCTCTCTTTGCCAGTCTTTCATTTCACCTCCTCTCTCAACTTATTGTATATGGCCTGTTTCTCACTTGATGAGTTCACCTGACATGCATCGTACTCCCTCTTGTTTTGTTTCATCATTATCTGTAACTCCCTCATCATCCAAGGAGCCCTGTTCATGGTTTCCCTACCTTACATCCTTGTTGCAATGTTCCTAGCCTGCACCTGAAGCATCTCTTCCTTAAAGATACTCCATTGTTCTGATGCAGCTCTTCCTGCTGGTCTTTGGTTCCATTTTACCCTGGCTTGATCACTTCTCATCACATTGAGATTAACCCTCTTTCAACCGAGATATTCTGCCTTATTTTGTTCCTTGCTTTTCTGCATTACTAGTCTAAACCTTATGATACAAATATCACATTTTCCCAAGTGCTCCCCCATGGACACTTGGTCCTCTTGACCTACCTCATTTTCTAGCACCAGATCCTGTAATGTCTCTTTTCTCAATGGGCTGAGAAGATGCTGATCGAGAAAGTTCTCCTGATCACATTTTAGAAATTTCTCCTCCTCCTTACCCTTGACTCTAAAGTTATCCTAATTGATATTTGGGCAATTAAACTTCCCCAATATTACCAGTTTATAGGAGCTGCGGGACCCGAGAGAAGTCCTGTGAAAAGGTGCCCCGAACACCCAAAACATCCACGAACGGCCCCCCCGGCCGCAACTTCAAAGCGCCCGCGGGAGATGGCTCAGAGAGCATCTGCAGCGCACTGTCGGCAATGCTGCATGCCTTTATTTAAACCACTGCAAACAAAAAAACCCTTAACAAATGTAATCACCTCTAAGTCTGCCAAATGATGCTTCACCTCCCGAAGGACGTGGATGAGCTTTCCGGACGTCGATGGTGGGCACTGAGGAAATGGCTTATTACCTGCATCAGCTTCCCCCCCCCTCCCCCCCCTTTACCCCCCTTCCACCCCCCCCCACCCCCGTCCCCTTCCCTGCTCCACCCTCTCAGCTCACCCCCTCACAACCCCGTCCCAGCCCGCCCCCCCCTCGCACCATCTTCACCCCGCACCCCCTTCCCCTGCACCCCCCCCCCACCCCCTCCCTCTACCCCTCCCCCTTGCATCCCCTCCTCCCACCGGCACCATCCTACACCTGTGTAGGGGCCCCAACAACCCCACTGCCTTGTGGGCGTCTCGGGAGAGACCAAGGCTAAGGGAGTAAACCCTAACAGAAAATCCGGAGCGGAACCCCGTAGGCGGTCATGTGTCACCTTTGGCATGTTTCCGGCAGTTCCTGCAGCCATACTGGTGCCAAACGTCGTGTCCTGCACTCCTTTGGACCCCACCAGAAAGGCCGAGAGGGGGGTTTTGACGACTGGGCAACTCTCAACCTCCATATTTTTTCCCAGGCATGCGCCATGGAGAGGTCACTCCATAGTTGCCTCACAGCGACTGAAACAACACGGAAGGCAGCAGTTACGGGTTATAAGTCCAGATAAATTGGCGTAGAAACTGGGCGCCACGGGTTGCCTTTGTCGGTGGGAGAGGTCATTGCACCTCACTGGACAGCTACCGCCCGCCTCAAACCGGGCAGCCCCCGGTCAATAAGGTTCTGTCCCGCCACAGTCTGCCTGCTTCAATGGGTGCTTGGAGCTCAGGGTCATTGCCCGAAAGGTGGACTGATACACCGCACCAAACAACATGAAAAAAGGAAAGAAGGTACCAGCCCTTCGCTTTGCAAGCTGGAACGTCAGAACTATGTGTCCTGGCCTGTCGGAAGACCTTACACAAATCAACGATTCTCGGAAGACCGCCATCATTAACAACGAGCTCAGTAGACTCAATGTGGACATTGCAGCACTTCAGGAGACTCGCCTCCCCGCGAGTGGCTCTCTAGCAGAGCAAGACTACACCTTCTTCTGGCAGGGCAGGGATCCTGAAGAACCAAGACAGCATGGAGTGGGCTTCGCCATCAGAAACTCCTTGCTCAGCATGATAGAGCCTCCCTCAAATGGCTCGGAACGCATACTGTCCATCCGACTGCTCACCACCTCTGGTCCAGTACACCTACTCAGCATCTATGCTCCAACACTCTGTTCCGCACCTGAAGCTAAAGACCAGTTCTATGAACAACTCCATAACATCATTAGCAGCATCCCCAACACCGAACACCTATTCCTGCTGGGGGACTTTAATGCCAGGGTTGGGGCCGACCATGACTCATGGCCCTCCTGCCTTGGGCGCTATGGCGTTGGAAGGATGAATGAGAACGGGCAGAGACTGCTTGAGTTGTGTACCTATCATAACCTCTGCATCACCAACTCGTTCTTTCACACTAAACCCTGTCACCAGGTTTCATGGAGGCACCCAAGATCACGTCGTTGGCACCAGCTAGACCTCATTGTCACAAGGCGAGCCGCCTTAAACAGTGTTCAAATCACACGCAGCTTCCACAGTGCGGACTGCGACACCGACCACTCCCTGGTGTGCAGCAAGGTTAGACTCAGACCAAAGAAGTTGCATCATTCCAAGCAGAAGGGCCACCCGCGCATCAACACGAGCAGAATTTCTCAACCACAGCTGTTACAAAAATTTCTAAATTCACTTGTAACAGCCCTTCAAAACACTCCCACAGGGGATGCTGAGACCAAGTGGGCCCACATCAGAGACGCCATCTATGAGTCAGCTTTGACCACCTACGGCAAAAGTGCGAAGAGAAATGCAGACTGGTTTCAATCTCATAATGAAGAGCTGGAACCTGTCATAGCCGCTAAGCGCATTGCACTTTTGAACTACAAGAAAGCCCCCAGCGATTTAACATCCGCAGCACTTAAAGCAGCCAGAAGTACTGCACAAAGAACAGCTAGGCGTTGCGCAAACGACTACTGGCAACACCTATGCAGCCATATTCAGCTGGCCTCAGACACCGGAAACATCAGAGGAATGTATGATGGCATGAAGAGAGCTCTTGGGCCAACCATCAAGAAGATCACCCCCCTCAAATCTAAATCGGGGGACATAATCACTGACCAACGCAAACAGATGGACCGCTGGGTTGAGCACTACCTAGAACTGTACTCCAGGGAGAATGCTGTCACTGAGACTGCCCTCAATGCAGCCCAGCCTCTACCAGTCATGGATGAGCTGGACATACAGCCAACCAAATCGGAACTCAGTGATGCCATTGATTCCCTAGCCAGCGGAAAAGCCCCTGGGAAGGACAGCATTACCCCTGAAATAATCAAGAGTGCCAAGCCTGCTATACTCTCAGCACTACATGAACTGCTATGCCTGTGCTGGGACGAGGGAGCAGTACCCCAGGACATGCGCGATGCCAACATCATCACCCTCTATAAAAACAAAGGTGACCGCGGTGACTGCAACAACTACCGTGGAATCTCCCTGCTCAGCATAGTGGGGAAAGTCTTTGCTCGAGTCGCTCTGAACAGGCTCCAGAAGCTGGCCGAGCGCGTCTACCCTGAGGCACAGTGTGGCTTTCGTGCAGAGAGATCGACTATTGACATGCTGTTCTCCCTTCGTCAGATACAGGAGAAATGCCGTGAACAACAGATGCCCCTCTACATTGCTTTCATTGATCTCACCAAAGCCTTTGACCTCGTCAGCAGACGTGGTCTCTTCAGACTACTAGAAAAGATCGGATGTCCACCAAAGCTACTAAGTATCATCACCTCATTCCATGACAATATGAAAGGCACAATTCAACATGGTGGCTCCTCATCAGAGCCCTTTCCTATCCTGAGTGGTGTGAAACAGGGCTGTGTTCTCGCACCCACACTTTTTGGGATTTTCTTCTCCCTGCTGCTTTCACATGCGTTCAAATCCTCTGAAGAAGGAATTTTCCTCCACACAAGATCAGGGGGCAGGTTGTTCAACCTTGCCCGTCTAAGAGCGAAGTCCAAAGTACGGAAAGTCCTCATCAGAGAACTCCTCTTTGCTGACGATGCTGCTTTAACATCTCACACTGAAGAATGCCTGCAGAGTCTCATCGACAGGTTTGCGTCTGCCTGCAATGAATTTGGCCTAACCATCAGCCTCAAGAAAACGAACATCATGGGGCAGGATGTCAGAAATGCTCCATCCATCAATATTGGCGACCACGCTCTGGAAGTGGTTCAAGAGTTCACCTACCTAGGCTCAACTATCACCAGTAACCTGTCTCTAGATGCAGAAATCAACAAGCGCATGGGTAAGGCTTCCACTGCTATGTTCAGACTGGCCAAGAGAGTGTGGGAAAATGGCGCACTGACACGGAACACAAAAGTCCGAGTGTATCAGGCCTGTGTCCTCAGTACCTTGCTCTACGGCAGCGAGGCCTGGACAACGTATGCCAGCCAAGAGCGACGTCTCAATTCATTCCATCTTCGCTGCCTTCGGAGAATACTTGGCATCAGGTGGCAGGACTATATCTCCAACACAGAAGTCCTTGAAGCGGCCAACATCCCCAGCTTATACACACTACTGAGTCAGCGGCGCTTGAGATGGCTTGGCCATGTGAGCCGCATGGAAGATGGCAGGATCCCCAAAGACACATTGTACAGCGAGCTCGCCACTGGTATCAGACCCACCGGCCGTCCATGTCTCCGTTATAAAGACGTCTGCAAACGCGACATGAAATCGTGTGACATTGATCACAAGTCGTGGGAGTCAGTTGCCAGCATTCGCCAGAGCTGGCGGGCAGCCATAAAGACAGGGCTAAATTGTGGCGAGTCGAAGAGACTTAGTAGTTGGCAGGAAAAAAGACAGAGGCGCAAGGGGAGAGCCAACTGTGCAACAGCCCCGACAAACAAATTTCTCTGCAGCACCTGTGGAAGAGCCTGTCACTCCAGAATTGGCCTTTATAGCCACTCCAGGCGCTGCTTCACAAACCACTGATCACCTCCAGGCGCGTATCCATTGTCTCTCGAGATAAGGAGGCCCAAAAGAAAGAAAGAAGTTCTTGCATATCTCTGTGATTTCCCTGCAGATTTTCGCATCTATCTCTCTCTCACTATCTGGAGTCCTACAGACTTCCTCAGTATTGTGATCATATCCTTTTTGCTCCTCAACTCTAACCAAATGGATTCTGTCCTTTCCCCATCAAGGACATCCTCCCTTTCCAGCACTGCAATGTCTTCCCACTTCACTCCCCTCCCTTTTTTCCTTCTGTGTCTTTTCTGAACACTTTATATCATTGCATATTAAAACCCAGTCCTAACCATTTTTAAGCTGCATTTCCGTTATTGCCACAATATCATATTCCCATACTTCTTTTTGTGTTTGTAGCTCAGCAGCCGTATTCACCACACTTTGTGCATTTACACATATGCATTGTAATCCTGTCTTTGCATTGCTCATAGTCCTTCTCAGTCCACTCCCATCTAATACAGAACTACTCCCTTCTCCAGTACTGTTGAACACACTCACTCTGACCCCACCTAATATTTTGCTATTTCCTCCTCTAGTGTTGTCTTTTCCAATTCTCTGTACACCTTCGTGTTCCCCTCTTGTAATATATCCTTGCTCCCAGACTCTGCCAAGTTAGTTTCAACCCTCCCCAATAGAACTAGCCAGTCGCCCCACAAGGACATTTCTCTCAACTCTGTTCAAATGCAATCCATCCAGCCTGTACAGACCCCACCTTCTCCTGAACTTGCTGATGTTAATACTGCTCTTATAATTTACTCGCACATCTTTGTTGTTGTTGGTATCCCTGGTAAGTCTCTATGTGCAGCTTTTGCATCATTAAACCATGTGCCACTGCATTACTGTGCATGTAAATTAAATTCTGGGAAGACCAAAGCCATTTCCTTCAGTCTCAGTCACAAACTACGTTCCCTATCCACCGACTCCATTCCCCTCCCTGGCCGACGTCTGAGGCTCAACAAGATGCTTCACAACCTTGGAAATCCCTTTGACCCTGAAGGGAGTTCCGACTCCATATCCTCCCCATTACCGGTGCTGCCGCCTACCACATTTAATATATGCTGCCTCCACCTCTGCCTTAGCCCAGCTGCTGTATAAACTCTCATCCATGCCTTTATCAAATACAAATGTAACGATCTCAATGCTATCCTTGTCAAGATCCTATTATGTTTACACTGCGTTGTTGTATTTAGTTTGTATATCTGATTTATCTCAGAGCAATGCAGATATCACACTTGTATTAAATCATCAACTCGTTTATTTATACCACATTAAACTACATTAGTTCTTACAGAATTTTGTACATGTCTCCTCAGAGCAGCCAGTGTGTTTGCTGTACAAGATCTAAGCTGTGTATGTTTTAGTTTCACTTTAGACTCTTCAGCCTCACCCAAAGGCTTAAGCAATCAAACACAGTGAACACAGATAAGTGGACAGACTGATACAATCAAACGCAGTTCAATCAAACACTACATATCCCAGTTACAAACTTCCATAAACGTCAGCACATCCAAGACTTGGCTGCCCTATCCGAACTTGCATCACGTCCTGTTTACACATCATTTGTGCTCACTGTCCTGCATTGGTTTCTGGTCCAACAATGCCTCAATTTTAATCCTTTCTTCTTTGTGTTCAAATTCCTCCATGGCCTCACCCGTCCAATTAGTCCCATTCTCTTTCTAAAGAAAATGTATTTTCCTTTGTAACTCTCCCTGGCTGGAATTTTACGCTGTCCCAGTGGTTCGGATGGTGGCGTGGGGGTGGCTTAAATTGGGCAGCAGGATCGGGAGGCCTACCCGCCCCCATTCTACCTCCGGACAAGTTTACAGAGGTCAGGCGGCGGGTGGGAAACGCCCTGCCCGCGTGAGGCCCATCAAGACCCTTAACTGGCCACTTTTTACCCGTGGTATTTTACCATGGTAAGCAGGAGTGCTGGGGACGTGAAAGGCCGCCCAGCGATAGCTGCCAGCCTTTCCGTGCCCCAGGGAGAGGGGTGGGGGTGGCATGGCAGTCGGGCACAAGGTGCCCGATTGAGGGCCTTCCCCACCTCCCAACCCACCCCCGGGACCCAAGGCACCCCCTCCCCCCAAACGACAACTCTAGCCTCACCAGAGCACAACCGATCCCCCTGGTGAGGCAACCCAAACCTTCCCACTCTGTCGGGTCCATGGCGTCGGCTGAGCTGCATTCACAGAAGGGGCCACTGCTCTCAGTGGCGCCGCGAAGATTAAGAGCTGCCGGCCTGCTGATTGGCCGGCAGCTCCCTGAGGCTGGACCTCCTCCGTCATGTGGGTGGAAGTCCCGCCTCGGGACAATTAAAGCCTGGGGATCCGTAAAATACGGGACGGATTCCCAGGCTAGGCGGAAGCGTGTTCGTCACTGATATTTACATCGGAGTCCGGCTCCCGTTCGCCCACTGTAAAATTCCAGCCCCTGTGTCTCTCACCCTGTTCTACTTTTCTTTCTCTGTTTCTCCCTGTCACTCTCCCCATTTCGCTCTTTGTTTCTTGCTTATAGAATGATGGAATAATGCAGCAGTGAAGGAGGACATTTGGCCCTCTGTCTGTGCTGTCTCTTTGAAGAGCTATCTAATTAGTCACAGTCCCCTCTTTCCCCAGTGACCTGCAGAAAATTTTGCCTTTCATGTATTTTCCCATATGTCCTTTGAAAGATGTTATTGAATCTACTTTCATCACATTTTCAGGCAGTACATTCCTGATTCCAATAATTAGTTGCATGAAGAAAATTCTCCTCATTCGAGGTAAGATTCTTTACCAATTACCTTAAATCTGTGACACTTCTGACATTGCAAATAGTTTTGCCTTACTGACTATCAAAACTCATCATGATTTAGGTTATCTATATTAAATCTCCCCTTAACCTTCACAGTACTAAAGAGAACAACCCCGGCTTCTCCAGTCTCTCCAAATAACCAAAGTCCCTGATTCCTGGTACCATTCTATTAAATCGCCTCTGCAGCTTTACTAAGTCCTTGACACCTTGTCAAAGTGTGATGCTCAGAATTCAACACAATACTCCAGCTGTGGCCTAACCAATGATGTATAAAAATAGAATTTCTTCCTGATTTCTGTTCCACTGTGCCTCTGTTTGGAAAGTCAAGTACACCTTATGCTGCTTTAACATCCTTCTCAACGTGTCCTCCCACTTTCAAAGATCTGTGCATGTATACAGTCAAGTCTTTCTGTTCCTGCTCTCATTTTAAAATGGTACAATTTAATGTGTACGGTCTTTCCTCACTCTTCCTGTCAAAATGCATCACCACACTTCTCTGCGTTAAATTACCTCTGTCAGGTGCCTGACCATTTCATCAGTCTATGTTCTGATAAAGTCTGCTACAATCATTTTCAGTGATAATTAACATTTTTGAGTTTAGTACCATCTGCAAACTTTGAAATTATGTTCTGTATACCGAAGTCCACGACATTAACGTACATCAAACGAGCAGTGGTCCTAACACTGACTATGGGGAAACACCACTGTATAATTCCTTCCAGACTGAATTGTAACCAATCTTCACTACTTTCTTTTTTCTGTCACTTCACCAATTTCCAAACCTCTCTGTCACTGACCCTTCAATCCAATAGGTTTTAATTTTGATATTAAACCTAATATCTGGTGCTTTATCAAACATCTTTTGAATGGACAGTGAAATTGGGGAATTATAGGCAGTAGCCGTCTCACAATCATAGGATAGTACAGCACCGAAGGAGGTCATTTGGCCCATCAAATCTTTACTGGCCATTTTGCAAAGTAATCCAGTTAGTTCCTCTCCCCAGCTCTTCCCCCATGTCCCTGCATTTTTCGTTTAATTATTTATTCAATTCCCTTTTGAATCTGTATCCACTGCCCTATCAGGCCGTACATTCCAAATCCTAACCACTCGTTGTGTAAAGGTTTTACTTCATATCAACTCTGGTTTGTTTGCCAATCACCTTCAGCCTCTGCCCTCTGGTTGTTGACCCTTCTTGCATTGGAAACAGTTTTCTTTATTCACTCTAACTAAACCCTTCATAATTTGAAACACCTCGATCAAGTTTCTTCTTAACCTTCTCTGCTCTAAGGAGAAAAACCCCAGCTTCTTCAGTCTATCAATGTAAGTGTAATACCTCATCTCTGGAACAATTCCAGTAAATCTCTTCTGTACCCTCTCCAAAACCTTCACGTCCTTCCTAAAGTGTGGTGATCAGTATTGCACACAATACTGCAGCTGGGGCCAAACCATTGTTTTAGATATCTTTAACAGAACTTCCTGGCTTTTGTACTCTATGTCTCTATTGATAAACCCCAGGATCCCTTATTTAACTGTCACATTAACTGCTTTGTTAACCTGCCCTGCTACCTTCAAAGATTTGTGTAGAAACGCCCCAGGTCTCTCTGTTCTTGAATCGCCTTTACAGTTGTACCATTTTGCTAATAATATCTCTCCTCATTCATCCTCTTAAAATGCATATCATCTCACAAATCTAACATGTGTTGACCAATTCCATCATCCTATGTCCTCTTAAAATCTATTCTTAATATCCATTACTATCTTGCTGACTCTACACTACACTTCAACTCTTAATGTCATCTGCAAATTTCAGCATTGTTGCATGTGTCTTGAAGTCTAAATCATTAATGTATATCAGAAACTGCAGTGCTTTAGTACTGAACCCTGGGGAACACCAGTGTATACCTCCCTCCAGTCTGAGAAAACAGCCATTCACCACAATGAAGTTTGTGACTGTCCTCATCAATATTCACTGGGCTGATGACTTATTGTAAAACAGTTATTTGTCATGTTCAATATAATCCTCTTATTTTACTTACTTCTCAATCTGCTCCTGATTCCAGCAGAAATACTTCTTGATTACTCTATTTCCCGGTCAATCAAGTTATTTAATTTAAACTCTGTCACCAGCAGAGAGCCCTGTCTCAGGAACAATAATTAGATTAGAATTTATTAGAATTAGAATATTACAGCGCAGCACAGGCCCTTCGGCCCTCGATGTTGCGCCGACCTGTGAAACCATCTGACCTACACTATTCCATTTTCATCCACATGTCTATCCAATGACCACTTAAATGTCCTTAAAGTTGGTGACTCTACTACTGCTGCAGGCAGGACGTTCCACGCCCCTACTACGAGTAAAGAAACTACCTCTAACATCTGTCCTATATCTTTCACCCCTCAACTTAAAGCTATGTCCCCACGTGTTTGCCATCACCATCTGAGGAAAAAGACTCTCACTATCCACCCTATCTAACCCTCTGATTATCTTATATGTCTCTATTAAGTCACCTCTCCTCCTCCTTCTCTCCAACGAAAACAACCTTAAGTCCCTCAGCCTTTCCTCGTAAGACCTTCCCTCCATACCAGGCAACATCCTTGTCAATCTCCTCTGCACCCTTTCCAAAGCTTCCACGTCCTTCCGATAATGTGGTGACCAGAACTGCATGCAATACTCCAGGAGCGGTCTCACCAGAGTTTTGTACAGCTGCAGCATGACCTCGTGGCTCCGAAACACGATCCCCCTACTAATAAAAGCTAACACGCCACATGCCTTCTAAACAGCCCTATTAACCTGGGTAGCAACCTTCAGGGATTTATGTACCTGGACACCAAGATCTCTCTGTTCATCTACACTGCCAAGAATCTTCCCATTAGCCCAGTACTCTGCATTCCTGTTACTCCTTCCAAAGTGAATCACCTCACACTTTTCCGCATTAAACACCGTTTGCCATCTCTCAGCCCAGCTCTGCAGCCTATCTATGTCCCTCTGTACCCTGCAACATCCTTCGGAACTATCCACAACTCCACCGACCTTAGTGTCATCCGCAAATTTACTAACCCACCCTTCTACACCCTCTTCCAGGTCATTTATAAAAATGACAAACAGCAGTGGCCCCAAAACAGATGCTTGCGGTACACCACTAGCAACTAAACTCCAGGATGAACATTTGCCATCAACCACCACCCTCTGTCTTCTTTCAGCTAGCCAATTTCTGATCCAGAGCTCTAAATCACCTTCAACCCCATACTTCCGTATTTTCTACAACAGCCTACCGTGGGGAACCTTATCAAACGCCTTACTGAAATCCATATCCACCACATCCACTGCTTTACCCTCATCCACCAGTTTGGTCACCTTCTCTAAAAACTCAATAAGGTTTGTGAGGCACGATCTACCCTTCACAAAACCATGCTGACTATCGCTAATGAACTTATTCTTTTCCAGATGATTATAAATCCTGTCTCTTACAACCTTTTCCAACATTTTACCCACAACCGAAGTAAGGCTCACAGGTCTATAATTACCAGGGCTGTCTCTACTCTCCTTCTTGAACAAGGGGACAACATTTGCTATCCTCCAGTCTTCCAGCACTATTCCTGTCGACAATGACGACATAAAGATCAAGGACAAAGGTTCTGCAATCTCCTCCCTCGCTTCCCAGAGAATCCTAGGATAAATCCCATCTGGCAGAGGGGACTTATCTATTTTCACACTTTCCAAAATTGCTGACACCTCCTGCTTGTGAACCTCAATCCCATCTAGCCTAGTAGCCTGAATCTCAGTATTCTCCTCGACAACATTTTCTTTCTCTACTGTAAATACTGACGCAAAATATTCATTTAACGCTTCCCCTACCTCCTCTGATTCCACACACAACTTCCCAATACTATCCTTGATTGGCGCTAATCTAACTCTAGTCATTCTTTTATTCCTGATATACCTAGAGAAAGCCTTAGGGTTTTCCCTGATCCTATCCGCCAATGACTTCTCATGTCCTCTCCTTGCTCTCCTTAGCTCTCCCTTTAGATCCTTCCTGGCTAGCTTGTAACTCTCAAGCGCCCTAACTGAGCCTTCACGTCTCATCCTAACATAAACCTTCTTCTTCCTCTTGACAAGCGCTTCAACTTCTTTAGTAAACCACGGCTCCCTCGCTCGACAACTTCCTCCCTACCTCACAGGTACATACTTATCAAGGACACGCAGTAGCTGCTCCTTGAATAAGCTCCACATTTCGATTGTTCTCATCCCCTGCAGATTCCTTCCCCATCCTACACATCCTAAATCTTGCCTAATCGCATCATAATTTCCTTTCCCCCAGCTGCAATTCTTGCCCTGCGGTATATACCTGTCCCTGCCGATCGCTAAGGTAAACCTAACCGAATTGTGATCACTATCACCAAAGTGCTCACCTACATCTAAATCTAACACCTGGCCGGGTTGATTACCCAGTACCAAATCCAATGCGGCATCGCCCCTGTTTGGCCTGTCTACATACTGTGTCAGAAAACCCTCCTGCACACACTGGACAAAAACTGTCCCATCTAAAGTACTCGAACTATAGTATTTCCAGTCAATATTTGGTAAGTTAAAGTCCCCATAACAACTACGCTGTTACTCTCGCCCCTGTCGAGAATCATCTTCGCTATCCTTTCCTCTACATCTCTGAACCTATTAGGAGGTCTATAAAAGACTCCCAACAGGGTGACCTCACCTCTCCTGTTTCTAACGGCGGCCCATACTACCTCAGGATACGAGTCCTCAAATGTCCTTCCTGTCGCTGTAATACCCTCCTTAATTAACAATGACACCCCCCCTCTTTTACCATCTTCTCTGTTCTTACTGAGACATCTAAATCTCCGAACATGCAACATCCATTCCTGCCCCTGCTCTACCCATGTCTCCGAAATGGCCACTACATCGAGATCCCAGGTACCAACCCATGCTGCAAGCTCACCCACCTTATTCCGGATGCTCCTGACGTTGAAGTAGACACACTTTAAACCAGGTTCTTGCTTGCCAGTGCCCTCTTGCGTCCTTGTAACCTTATCCCTGAACTCACTACTCTCAACATCCTGCACACTGGCACTACAATCAATAAATGTGGTAACAAATGTACAAAACTCATCTGACTTCGAACTGTATCAACATTCCTTCCCTGAAGCTGGGTCAAAATCCTGGAGCTCCCTCCCTGATAACAATGTTGATGTACATACACCATAGGAACTGCAGCTCACCACCAGCTTTTCAAGGGCAATTAGGAATGAGCAATAAATGCGGATATCGCCAGTGATGTTCACATCCTCGGAAAGAATAAAAATAATGTTACCTCGACATCCTTCAAACTGATGCTTTTGCCCCGAACCTGATCTATAATTTTCCTGATAATTTCCCTTGCTTACATTTAACTTAGTGACAAAAAGGATGTTATTGAAAGGGAAAAGGGGACTATCACACAACAAGTAAAAATATAGGTGTCGAGGAGGTGTAAACGGGAAAATGCAGCAGATGACCAAAAAAAGGGGCAGAGGTTATGATCTGAAAATGTTGAACTCGATGTTGATCATAATCTCTGCTTCCTTTTCCGGACAGCAGCTGTTGGTGCTGATTCTGCATTTTCCCATTTACACCTTCTTGGGAAAAAGAAACACTTTGCTTTCTTTACTTGTCACATCTCTCAACATTCCCAGTCTTGATGAAGGGTCACTGACCTGAAACATTCGGGGAATTTTATGCTCTCCTCCACGGTGGGTTTGGAGGTGGGGAGAGCAGAAAATCTGGTGGGGGGTGGGTGACAGCAACCTCGTGTCCTGGCTACTGACCCCCAGACACTGCACCGTGAGACCCTTCCCACCCTGACCTACCTGTGTCCTGGTCCAGCGCCACATCTGGGCCTCAGGTAGGTGCTTCTCTGTGGTGGCGCTGCTCAGTGAAGGAGCTGCCAGCCTCTGATTGGCCAGCAGTCTCCAAGGGCGGGACCTCCATCATCGGGGACCTTGATCCTGTGGAAGGCCTGCGCTGTCCACTTCACTGACTAACTGGCACTGGATTCGGTGGGCCTTCCACAGAAGTGGTGGAGCAGGGTCTCAGCATCACTTTTTCTGGATGTCGAGACCTTTGCCACCAGCAAACAATCCCGGCCATTAACTCTGTTTCTCTCTCCACTGATGCTGGCAGAGCTGCTGAGTATTTCCAGCCTTGTCTGTTTTTACTCAACTTTCTATCATTTCCTTATGTCCTTCAATGGAAATGTTTTTTTCTGATTATAATTGGTGTATTGTGAATCATGGATTGCTTTGCATATTGTACTGATTATGGCCCTTTGGAAGCCTATCTAATTACTGAATGGTGACAAGTATTCCATTAACCCTATTTATGATATTTAGATAATGTCTGACACCTCGATCATGTATTGCATCGGCAATATTGATGGACAATATCAAATAATAGATTAGTTATATAAATATTAGATTAGTTTATCTCCTTTCTCCCCTCATACCCTCTCTGACCCACATCCTGTTCACTCATCCTATTCCCTCTAAACTCCTGACCATCCAATTTCTGGTGCCCATGTTAGTCGATATAGTTAACAGTTCTCTCCCTTCAGATGCTGTTTCTCTCTCCTTTAAATCTGCTGTCATCACCCGTCTCCTCAAAAAAAAAACAACCATTGGCTCCACTGTCCTTGCCAACTCCCATTCCATCTCCAACAATCCTTTCCTCTCCAAAGTCCTTGAATGCATTGCAGCTTCCAAAATCCATGCCCATCTTTCCCAGAACTCCAAACAGTACCGAATCAGATCTTATCAAAATTCATAATAACATCCTATGTGACTGTGACAAAGGAAAACTTTCTCTTTTCATCCTTCTTAACCGATCTGCAGTCTTTGACACAGTTAACCACACCATCCTTCTGCAACAAAAACAAGAAATGCTGGAATCACTCAGCAGGTCTGGCAGCATCTGTGGAAAGAGAAGCAGAGTTCTTCTGCAACATCTCTTCACTGCCGTCTAGCTTGGTGGGACTGCTCTCACCTGCTTCCATTCTTATCTATCTAATCACAGCCAGAGAGTAACTTGCAGTGGTTTCTCTTCCTATTCCCGCATCATTACCTCTAGTGTCCCCCGAGGATCTATCCTTGGCTTTCTCCTATTTCTCACCTTCATGCTACCCCTTGGTGACATCATCAGAAAGCACAGCGTTAGTTTACACATGTACACTACGGCACCCAGCTCTACCTCACCACCACCCCTCTCGACTCCTCCACTGTTGATAAATTATCAGACTGCTTATCCAACATCCAGTACTGGATGAGCAGAAATTTCCTCCAATTAATTATTTGGAAGACTGAAGCCATCATTTTTGGACCCTCTCCAAACTCCATTCCCCAGCTACTGACCCCATCCCTCTTTTTGACAACAGTCTGAGATTAAGCCAGTCTGTTCACAAACTCAGTCCTATTTTGACCCCGAGATGAGCTTCTGACCACATATTCATGCCGTCACTACGACTATCTGTTCCACCTCCATAACAGCGCACAACCTCGCCCCTGCCTCAGCTCATCTGCTGCTTAAATTCTCAATCATGCCTTCATTACCTCTAGACTTGACTATTCACATGCACTACTGGCTGGTCTCCTACTTTCAACCCTCTGTAAACTCGAGGACATGCAAAACTCTGCTGCACATGTCTTAACTTGCACCAAGTCTCATTCCCCTATCTCCCCTGTGCTCAATTACCTTCATTGGCTCCTGGTCAAGAAAAATCTTGATCTTAAAATTCTCATCCTTGTTTTTAAAATCCTCCATGGCCTAGCCCTTCCCTATCTCTGTAATCTCCTCGAGGCCAAAACCCTTCCGAGATATCTGCACTCCTCCTGCACACCTCTTGAACATCCCCAATTTAAATCACTCCACCCTTGGTGGCTGTGCCTTCAGTGGTCTAGGCCCCGAGCTCTGGAATACCTTCCCTACACCTCTCTACCTCGCTTTCCTCCTTGAACACACTCCTTAAAACCTACGGCTTTGACCAAGGTTTTGGTCAACAGATGTAACATCTCCATATGTGACTCGGTGCCATATTTTGTTTTACATTGCTCCTGTGAAGTGCCTTGGAAAGATTTATTTGTTAAAGGCACTATATAAATGTGCATTGTTGTTGATTATTGTTGGAAGTTTTCAGAACGCTGGATTTTACATGAATGACAATATGTTGTGCTGATGGTTCTGCTTACAGCAAATTATTAGATTCCGGTTTGTGTTTTCAATAAACAATTACATTCATAGTAGGTTGAGAAAGCACAATATTATCAATGATTTCTGATCCTGGTATATCTTTAACAGCTTCTCCTCTCCTTTCCTGGACATGTAGTCTTCTCGCGAGATTCTGGATGCAGGGGTCACTCTGATTCTCACAGGAGGCATTGCAGACAAGTTAGGATCTATCCACACTCCCCTTTCACTGATTCATTCTCCAACCCAACTCCCAGTTTCTGGGTTCGATAATTATCTTGTCACTGGTGGAAAATAGGCTGCCTGTTTTATGTCCATTTTTAAACCGTAGAAGTGGAGTTTAGTTACGTCAAGGCCTTCAGACCCAACACAATCCATTCACACAGACAGCTACAAACAATCGTTCCAAAGGGGCAAACAAACAATCAGTGACAGCCTAGACTGATATCCCTTCATTACACAGAATCATCAAGCAGAAATCAGAGGGAAGGACATTGACTGATTCCCCCCCACACGAACCCAGATTCACTGAGTAATCATCAGGGAAAGGAACTTGGACTGGTTCCCCCCACATTAACACAGAGTCACTGAGTAATGATCAGGAGAAGGAACTTGGACTGATTCCCCCAACACTAACCCAGAGTCCCTCAGGAATAATCAGGAGAAGGAAGTTGGACGAATTCCCCCCACAGTGAGCCAGAGTCAATGAGTAATGATCAGGACAAGGAACTTGGACTGATTCCTCCCACACTAGATCAGAGTCACTGAGTAATGATCAGGAGAAGGAAACTCAACTGAAACCCCCACACTAACCCAGAGTCACTGAGCAATGATCGGGGAAAGCAACTTGGACTGATTACCCCCACATTAACCCACAGCCACTGAGCAATAATCAGGAGAAGGAACTTGGACTAATTCCCCCCACACTAACCCAGAGTCACTGAGAAAAGATCAGGAGAAGGAACTTGGACTGATTCCACCCACACTAACCCAGAGTCACTGAGTGATGATCAGGGAAAGGAACAAGGACTGATTCCGCCCACACTAAACCAGAGACACTGAGTAATGATCAGGAGAAGGAACTTGTACTGATTCCCCCCACACTAACCGAGAAGCACTGAGTAATGATCAGGGAAAGGAACTTAGACTGATACCCCCCACACTAACCCAACGTTACTGTGTAATGATCAGGGAAAGGAAATTGGACTGATTCCCCCCACTCCAACCCAGAGTTACTGAGTAATGATCAGGAGAATGAACATGCACTAATAACGCCAACACGAACCCAGAGTCAATGAGTAATGATCACGAGAAGGAACTTGGACAGATACCCAACCACACGAACCAAGAGTCAGTGAGTAATGATCAGGAGAAGGAACTTGGACTGATTCTCCTCCACACTAACCCAGAGTCACTGAGTAATGATCAGGAGAAGGAACTTGGACTGAATCCACCCACACTAAACCAGAGTCACTGAGGAATGATCAGGGAAAGGAACTTGGACTGATTCTCCTCCACACTAACCCAAATTCACTGAGTAATGATCAGGGAATGAAAATTGGGCTGATTCCCCCCACACTAACCCAGAGTTACTCAATCATGCTCAGGAGAAGGAACTTGAACTGATTCCTCCCACATTAACCCAGAGTCACTGAGTAATGATCAGGGAAAGGAACTTGGACTGATTCGACCCCACACTAACCCAGAGTCACTGAGTAATGATGAGGGAAAGGAACTTGGACTGAACATCCTCCACACTATCCCAGAATTTCAGAGTAATGATCAGGGAAAGGAATTTGGACTGATTCCCCCCACACTAACACAGAGTCACTGAGTAATGATCAGGAGAGGTAACTTGGACTCATACCCGCCACACTAACCCATAGTCACACAGTAATAATAAGGAGAAGGAAGTTGGACTAATTACCCCCACAGTAACCCAGAGTCACTGAGTAATGATCAGGAGAAGGAACTTGGACTGATTCCTCCCACACACTAACCCAGAGACACTGAGTAATGATCGGGGAAAGGAACCTCGACTGAAACTCCCCACATTCACCCAGAGTCACTGAGGAATGATCAGGGAAAGGAACTTGGACTAATGCCCCCCACACGAACCCAGAGTCACTGAGTAATGATCAGGAGAAGGAACGTGGACTGTCTCCCCCCACACTATCCCAGAGTCACTGAGTAATGATCAGGAGAAGGAACTTGGACTGATTCCTCTCACACTAACCCAGAGTCATTGAGCAATGATCGGGGAAAGGAACTTCGACTGATTCCCCCCACATTAACCCAGAGTCATTGAGTAATAATCAGGAGAATGAACTAGGACTATCTCCCCATACACTAGCCCAGAGTTACTGAGAAATGACTTGGAGAAGGAACTTGGACCAATTCCCCCCACACAAACCCAGAGTTACTGAACAAAGATCAGGGCAAGGAACTGGGAGTGATAACCCCCACACTAACCCAGAGTTACTGAGTAATGATCAGGAGAATGAACATGCACTAATAACGCCAACACGAACCCAGAGTCAATGAGTAATGATCACGAGAAGGAACTTGGACAGATACCCAACCAGACAAACCAAGAGTCAGTGAGTAATGATCAGGAGAAGGAACTTGGACTGATTCTCCTCCACACTAACCCAGAGTCACTGAGAATT
This sequence comes from Heterodontus francisci, assembly GCF_036365525.1. Taxonomy (NCBI): domain Eukaryota; kingdom Metazoa; phylum Chordata; class Chondrichthyes; order Heterodontiformes; family Heterodontidae; genus Heterodontus; species Heterodontus francisci. Next base: position 61,072,368 of record NC_090398.1, read on the forward strand.
GATCAGGAGAAGGAACTTGGACTGAATCCACCCACACTAAACCAGAGTCACTGAGGAATGATCAGGGAAAGGAACTTTGACTGATGACCCCCAAACTAACCCAGAGTCACTGAGTAATGATCAGGGAAAGGAACTTGGACTGATTCTCCTCCACACTAACCCAAATTCACTGAGTAATGATCAGGGAATGAAAATTGGGCTGATTCCCCCCACACTAACCCAGAGTTACTCAATCATGCTCAGGAGAAGGAACTTGAACTGATTCCTCCCACATTAACCCAGAGTCACTGAGTAATGATCAGGGAAAGGAACTTGGACTGATTCGACCCCACACTAACCCAGAGTCACTGAGTAATGATGAGGGAAAGGAACTTGGACTGAACATCCTCCACACTATCCCAGAATTTCAGAGTAATGATCAGGGAAAGGAATTTGGACTGATTCCCCCCACACTAACACAGAGTCACTGAGTAATGATCAGGAGAGGTAACTTGGACTAATACCCGCCACACTAACCCATAGTCACACAGTAATAATAAGGAGAAGGAAGTTGGACTAATTACTCCCACAGTAACCCAGAGTCACTGAGTAATGATCAGGAGAAGGAACTTGGACTGATTCCTCCCACACACTAACCCAGAGACACTGAGTAATGATCGGGGAAAGGAACCTCGACTGAAACTCCCCACATTCACCCAGAGTCACTGAGGAATGATCAGGGAAAGGAACTTGGACTAATGCCCCCCACACGAACCCAGAGTCACTGAGTAATGATCAGGAGAAGGAACGTGGACTGTCTCCCCCCACACTATCCCAGAGTCACTGAGTAATGATCAGGAGAAGGAACTTGGACTGATTCCTCTCACACTAACCCAGAGTCATTGAGCAATGATCGGGGAAAGGAACTTCGACTGATTCCCCCCACATTAACACAGAGTCATTGAGTAATAATCAGGAGAATGAACTAGGACTATCTCCCCATACACTAGCCCAGAGTTACTGAGAAATGACTAGGAGAAGGAACTTGGACCAATTCCCCCCACACAAACCCAGAGTTACTGAACAAAGATCAGGGCAAGGAACTGGGAGTGATAACCCCCACACTAACCCAGAGTCACTGAGTAACGATCAAAAGAAGGAACTCGGACTGATTCCCCGCACACAAAGCCAGAGTCGCAGAGTAATGATCAGGGAAAGGAACTTGGACTGATTCCCCCCACAATAACCCAGAGTCACTGAGTAATGATCAGGGAAAGGAACATGGAATTATTCCCCCCACACTAACCCAGAGTCACTGAGTAATGATCAGGAGAAGGAACTTCGACTGATTCTCCTCCACACTAACCCAAATTCACTGAGTAATGATCAGGGAATGAAACTTGGACTGATTCCCCCCACACTAACCCAGAGTTACAGAGTAATGATCAGGGATAGGTACGTGGACTGATTCCCCCTCACTAACCCAGAGTTACTCAGTACTGCTCAGGAGAAGGAACTTGGACTGATTCCCCCCACATTAACCCAGAGTCACTGAGTAATGATCAGGGAAAGGAACTTGGACTGATCCTCCCCCACACTAGCCCAGAGTCACTGAGTAATGATGAGGGAAAGGAACTTGGACTGATTACCTCCACACGAACCCAGAGTCAATGAGTAATGATCAGGAGAAGGAACTTGAACTAATTCCCACCACACTAACCCATAGTCCCACAGTAATAATAAGGAGAAGGAACTTGGACTGATTCCTCCCACACTAACCCAGAGTCACTGAGCAATGATCGGGGAAAGGAACTTCGACTGAAACCCCCCACATTAACCCAGAGTCACTGAGTAATGATCAGGAGAAGGAACTTGGACTGATTCCCCCCACATTAACCCAGAGTCACTGAGTAATAATCAGGAGAAGGAACTTGGAGTAATTCAAACCACACTAACCGAGAGTCACTGAGTAATGATCAGGGAAAGGAACTTGGACTGATTCCCCCACACTAACCCAGAGTCACTGAGTAACGATCAGGGCATGGAACTCGGAGTGATACCCCCCACACTAACCCAGAGTCACTGAGTAACGATCAGGAGAAGGAACTCGGACTGATTCCCCCCACACAAACCCAGAGTCACTGAGCAATTATCAGGAGAAGGAACTTAGACTGATTCCCCCCACACTAACCGAGAGTCACTGAGTAATGATCAGGGAAAGGAACTTGGACTATTTCCCCCCACACTAACCCAGAGTCACTGAGTAATGATCAGGAGAAGGAACTTAGACTGATTCCCCACACACGAACCCAGAGTCACTGAGCAATTATCAGGAGAAGGAACTTAGACTGATTCCCCACACACGAACCCAGAGTCACTGAGTAATGATCAAGGAAAGGAACTTGGACTATTTCCCCCCACACTAACCCAGAGTTACAGAGTAATGATCAGGAGAAGGAAATTGGACGGATTTTCCTCCACACTATCCCAAACACACTGAGTAATGATCAGGGAAAGGAACTTGGACTGATAACCCCCAATCTAACCCAGAGTCACTGAGTAATTATCAGGGAAAGGAACTTGGACTGGTTCCCCCCACACTAACCCTGAGTTGCTGAGAAATGATCAGGAGAAGGAACTTGAACTGATTCTCCTCCACACTAACACAGAGATACTGAGTAATGATCAGGGAATGAAACTTGGACTAATTCCCCCAAACTAATCCAGAGTTGCAGAGTAATGATCAGGGAAAGGTACGTGGACTGATTGCCCCCACACTAACCCAGAGGCACTGAGTAATGATCAGGGAAAGGAACTTGGACTGATTCTCCCCCACACTAACCCAGAGTCAATGAGTAATGATCAGGAGAAGGAACTTGAACTAATTCACTGCACACGAAGCCAGAATCACAGACTAATGATCAGGAGTAGGAACTGGGACTGATTCCGCCCACTCTCACCCAGAGTCACAGAGCAATGATCGGGGAAAGGAACTTCGACTGAAACTCCCCACATTAACCCAGAGTCACTGAGTAATAATCAGGAGAAGGAACTTGGACTAATTCCCACCACACTAACCCAGAGTCACTGAGTAATGCTCAAGGAAAGGAACTTGGACTATTTCCCCCCACACTAACCAAGAGTTACAGAGGAATGATCAGGAGAAGGAACTTGGACTGATTCCCCAAACATTAACCCAGAGTCACTGAGTAACGATCAGGGCAAGCAACTCGGAGTGATACCCCCCACACTAACCCAAAGTCACTGAGTAACGATCAGGAGAAGGAACTCGGACTGAATCCCCCCACACAAACCCAGAGTCACTGAGCAATGATCAGGAGAAGGAACTTAGACTGATTCCCCCCAAACTAACCGAGAGTCACTGAGTAATGATCAGGGAAAGGAACTTGGACTGATTCCCCCCACACTAATCCAGAGTCACTGAGTAATGATCAAGGAAAGGAACTTGGACTATTTCCCACCACACTAACCCAGAGTTACAGAGTAATGATCAGGGAAAGGAACTTGGACTGATTCCCCCCACACTAACCCAGAGTCACTCAGTAATGAGCAGGGAAAGGAACTTGTACTGATTCCCCACCACACTAACCCAGAGTCACTGAGTAATGATCAGGAGAAGGAACTTGGACTGATTTCCCCAACACTAACCCGGAGTCCCTCAGTAATAATCAGGTTGGACTAATTCCCCCCACACTAACCCACAGTCACTGAGCAATGATCGGGGAAAGGAACTTCGAACGAAACTCCCCACATTAACCCAGAGTCACTGAGTAATAATCAGGGAAAGGAACTTGGACTGATTCCCACCACACTAACCCAGAGTCAGTGAGTAATGATCAGGAGAAGGAACTTGGACTAATGACACCCACACTAGCCCAGAGTCACTGAGTAATGATCAGGGAAAGGAACTTGGACTGATTCCCACCACACTAACCCAGAGTCAGTGAGTAATGATCAGGAGAAGGAACTTGGACTGATTCGGCCCACACTAACCCAGAGTCACTGAGTAATGATCAGGAGAAGGAACTTGGACTGATTCCCCCCACACTAACCCAGAGTTACTGAGCAATGATCAGGGAAAGGAACTTGGACTGATTACCCCCCACACCAACCCAGAGACACGGAGTAATGATCAGGAGAAGGAACATGGACTAATTCCACCCACACTAACCCAGAGTGACTGAGTAATGATCCAGAGAAGGAACTTGGAGTAATTCCCTCCACACTAACCCAGAGTTACTGAGTAATGATCAGGGAAAGGAACTTGGACTGATTCCACCCACACTAACCAGAGATCCTGTGTAATAATCAGGGAAATGAACTTGGACTGATTCCCCCCACACTAACCCAGAGTTACTGAGTAATGATCAGGGAAAGGATCTTGGACTGATTCCCCCCACACTAACCCAGAGTCACTGAGTAATGATCAGGGAAAGGAACTTGGACTGGTTTCCCCCCACATTAACCCAGAGATACTGAGTAAGAATCAGGAGAAGGATCTTGGACTAATTCCCGCCAAACTAACCCAGAGTCACTGAGTAATGATCAGGAGAAGGAACTTGGACTGATTTCCCCAACACTAACCCAGAGTCACTGAGTAATGATCAGGAGAAGGAACTTGGACTGATTTCCCCAACACTAACCCGGAGTCCCTCAGTAATAATCAGGTGAAGGAAGTTGGACTAATTCCCCCCACACTAACCCAGAGTCACTGAGCAATGATCGGGGAAAGGAACATCCAATGAAACTCCCCACATTAACCCAGAGTCACTGAGTAATAATCAGGGAAAGGAACTTGGACCGATTCACACCACACTAACCCAGAGTCAGTGAGTAATGATCAGGAGAAGGAACTTGGAATAATGCCCGCTACACGAACCCAGAGTCACTGAGTAATGATCAGGAAAGGAACTTGGACAGATTCTCCTCCACACTAAACCAGAGTCACTGAGTAATGATCAGGGAAAGGAACTTGGACTGATTCCCACCACACTAACCCAGAGTCAGTGAGTAATGATCAGGAGAAGGAACTTGGACTGATTCGCCTCACACTAACCCAGAGTCACTGAGTAATGATCAGGAGAAGGAACTTGGACTTATTCCCCCCACACTAACCCAGAGTTACTGAGCACTGATCAGGGAAAGGAACTTGGACTGATTACCCCCCACACCAACCCAGAGACACGGAGGAATGATCAGGAGAAGGAACATGGACTACTTCCCCCCACACTAACCGAGAGTGACTGAGTAATGATCCAGAGAAGGAACGTGGAGTAATTCCCTCCCCACTAACCAAGAGTTACTGAGTAATGATCAGGGAAAGCAACTTGGACTGATTCCACCCACACTAACCCAGAGATCCTGTGTAATAATCAGAGAAATGAACTTGGACTGATTCCCCCCACACTAACCCAGAGTTACTGAGTAATGATCAGAGAAAGGAACTTGGACTGATTCCCCCCACACTAACCCAGAGTTACCGAGCAATGATCAGGGAACAGAACTTGGACTGATTACCCCCACACCAACCCAGAGACACGGAGTAATGATCAGGAGAAGGAACATTGACTAATTCCCCCCACACTAACCCAGAGTGGCTGAGTAATGATCCAGAGAAGGAAATTGGAGTAATTCCCTCCACACTAACCCAGAGTTACTGAGTAATGATCAGGGAAAGCAACTTGGACTGGTTTCCCCCCACATTAACCCAGAGATACTGAGTAAGAAACAGCAGAAGGATCTTGGACTCATTCCCGCCAAACTAACCCAGAGTTACTGAGTAATGATCAGGGAAAGGAACTTGGACTGATTCCCCCCACACTAACACAGAGTTACTGTGTAATAATCAGGGAAATTAACTTGGACTGATACCCCCCACACTTACCCAGAGTTACTGAGTTATGATATGGGAAATGAACTTGGACTGATTCCCACCACACTAACCCAGAGTCAGTGAGTAATGATCAGGAGAAGGAACTTGGACTAATTCCCCCCACACTAACCCAGAGTCACTGAGTAATGATCAGGAGAAGGAACTTGGACTGATTCCCCCCACACTAACCCAGAGTTACTGAGCAATGATCAGGGAAAGGAACTTGGACTGATTACCCCCCCACACCAACCCAGAGACACGGAGTAATGATCAGGAGAAGGAACATGGACTAATTCCACCCACACTAACCCAGAGTGACTGAGTAATGATCCAGAGAAGGAACTTGGAGTAATTCCCTCCACACTAACCCAGAGTTACTGAGTAATGATCAGGGAAAGGAACTTGGACTGGTTTCCCCCCACACTAACCAGAGATCCTGTGTAATAATCAGGGAAATGAACTTGGACTGATTCCCCCCACACTAACCCAGAGTTACTGAGTAATGATCAGGGAAAGGAACTTGGACTGATTCCCCCCACACTAACCCAGAGTCACTGAGTAATGATCAGGGAAAGGAACTTGGACTGGTTTCCCCCCACATTAACCCAGAGATACTGAGTAAGAATCAGGAGAAGGATCTTGGACTAATTCCCGCCAAAGTAACCCAGAGTCACTGAGTAATGATCAGGAGAAGGAACTTGGACTGATTTCCCCAACACAAACCCGGAGTCCCTCAGTAATAATCAGGTGAAGGAAGTTGGACTAATTCCCCCCTCACTAACCCAGAGTCACTGAGCAATGATCGGGGAAAGGAACTTCCAATGAAACTCCCCACATTAACCCAGAGTCACTGAGTAATAATCAGGGAAAGGAACTTGGACCGATTCACACCACACTAACCCAGAGTCAGTGAGTAATGATCAGGAGAAGGAACTTGGAATAATGCCCCCTACACGAACCCAGAGTCACTGAGTAATGATCAGGAAAGGAACTTGGACAGATTCTCCTCCACACTAAACCAGAGTCACTGAGTAATGATCAGGGAAAGGAACTTGGACTGATTCCCACCACACTAACCCAGAGTCAGTGAGTAATGATCAGGAGAAGGAACTTGGACTGATTCGCCTCACACTAACCCAGAGTCACTGAGTAATGATCAGGAGAAGGAACTTGGACTGATTCCCCCCACACTAACCCAGAGTTACTGAGCAGTGATCAGGGAAAGGAACTTGGACTGATTACCCCCCACACCAACCCAGAGACACGGAGGAATGATCAGGAGAAGGAACATGGACTAATTCCCCCCACACTAACCGAGAGTGACTGAGTAATGATCCAGAGAAGGAACTTGGAGTAATTCCCTCCCCACTAACCCAGAGTTACTGAGTAATGATCAGGGAAAGCAACTTGGACTGATTCCACCCACACTAACCCAGAGATCCTGTGTAATAATCAGAGAAATGAACTTGGACTGATTCCCCCCACACTAACCCAGAGTTACTGAGTAATGATCAGGGAAAGGAACTTGGACTGATTCCCCCCACACTAACCCAGAGTTACCGAGCAATGATCAGGGAACAGAACTTGGACTGATTACCCCCACACCAACCCAGAGACACGGAGTAATGATCAGGAGAAGGAACATTGACTAATTCCCCCCACACTAACCCAGAGTGGCTGAGTAATGATCCAGAGAAGGATCTTGGACTAATTCCCCCCAAACTAACCCAGAGTCACTGAGTAATGATCAGGGAAATGAACTTGGACTGATTCCCCCCACACTAACACAGAGTTACTGTGTAATAATCAGGGAAATTAACTTGGACTGATACCCCCCACACTTACCCAGAGTTACTGAGTTATGATCAGGGAAAGGAACTTGGACTAATTCCACCCACACTAACCCAGAGTTCCTGTGTAATAATAAGGGAAATGAAATTGGACTGATTCCCCCCACACTAACCCAGAGTTACTGAGTAATGATCAGGGAAAGGAACTTGGACTGATTCGCCCCACACTAACCCAGAGTTCCTGTGTAATAATCAGGGAAATGAACTTGGACTGATTCCCCCCACACTTACCCAGAGTTACTGAGTTATGATCAGGGAAAGGAACTTGGACTGATTCCCCCCACACTAACCCAGCGTTCCTATGTAATGATCAAGGAAAGGAATATGGTCTGATTACCCCGACACTAACCCAGAGTCTCTGAGTAATGATATGGGAAATGAACTTGGACTGATTCTCCCCACACCAACCCAGAGTCAGTGAGTAATGATCAGGGAAAGGAAATTGGACAGATTCTCCTCCACTCTAACCCAGAGTCACTGAGCAATGATCGTGTATAGGAACTTCGACTGATTCCACCCACATTAACCCAGAGTCACTGAGTAAAAATCAGGAGAATGAACTTGGACTAACTCCCCATGCACTAACCCAGAGTTACTGAGAAATGACTAGGAGAAGGAACTTGGACCAATTCCCCGCACACTAACCCAGAGTCACTGAGTAATGATCAGGGAAAGGAACCTGGACTGATTCCCACCACACTAACACAGAGTCAGTGAGTAATGATCAGGAGAAGGAACTTGGACTGATTCCCTCCACACTAACCCAGAATCACTGAGTAAAGATCAGGAGAAGGAACTTGAACTGATTCCCGCAACACTAACCCAGAGTCAGTGAATAATGATCAGGGAAAGGAACTTGGACTGCTTCTCCTCCACACTAACCCAGAGTCACTCAGTAATGAGCAGGGAAAGGAACTTGTACTGATTCCCCACCACACTAACCCAGAGTCAGGGAGTAATAATCAGGAGATGGAACTTGGACTGATTCTCCTTCACACGAACCCGGAGTCACTGAGCAATGAACAGGAGAAGGAAATTGGACGGATTCTCCTCCACACTATCCCAAACTCACTGAGTAATGATCAGGGAAAGGATCTTGGACTGATTCCCCCCACACTAACCCAGAGTCACTGAGTAATGATCGGGGAAAGGAACTTGGACTCGTTTCCCCCCACATTAACCCAGAGATACTGAGTAAGAATCAGGAGAAGGATCTTGGACTAATTCCCCCCAAACTAACCCAGAGTCACTGAGTAATGATCAGGAGCAGGAATTTGGACTGATTTCCCCAGCACTAACCCGGAGTCCCTCAGTAATAATCAGGTTGGACTAATTCACCCCACACTAACCCACAGTCACTGAGCAATGATCGGGGAAAGGAACTTCGAACGAAACTCCGCACATTAACCCAGAGTCACTGAGTAATAATCAGGGAAAGGAACTTGGACTGATTCCCACCACACTAACCCAGAGTCAGTGAGTAATGATCAGGAGAAGGAACTTGGACTAATGCCCCCCACACGAACCCAGAGTCACTGAGTAATGATCAGGAAAGGAACTTGGACAGATTCTCCTCCACACTAGCCCAGAGTCACTGAGTAATGATCAGGGAAAGGAACTTGGACTGATTCCCACCACACTAACCCAGAGTCAGTGAGTAATGATCAGGAGAAGGAACTTGGACTGATTCGCCTCACACTAACCCAGAGTCACTGAGTAATGATCAGGAGAAGGAACTTGGACTGATTCCCCCCACACTAACCCAGAGTTACTGAGCAATGATCAGGGAAAGGAACTTGGACTGATTACCCCCCACACCAACCCAGAGACACGGAGTAATGATCAGGAGAAGGAACATGGACTAATTCCCCCCACACTAACTGAGAGTGACTGAGTAATGATCCAGAGAAGGAACTTGGAGTAATTCCCTCCACACTAACCCAGAGTTACTGAGTAATGATCAGGGAAAGGAACTTGGACTGATTCCACCCACACTAACCCAGAGATCCTTTGTAATAATCAGGGAAATGAACTTGGACTGATTCCCCCCACACTAACCCAGAGTTACTGAGTAATGATCAGGGAAAGGAACTTGGACTGATTCCCCCCACACTAACCCAGAGTCACTGAGTAATGATCAGGGAAAGGAACTTGGACTGGTTTCCCCCCACATTAACCCAGAGATACTGAGTAAGAATCAGGAGAAGGATCTTGGACTAATTCCCGCCAAACTAACCCAGAGTCACTGAGTAATGATCAGGAGAAGGAACTTGGACTGATTTCCCCAACACAAACACGGAGTCCCTCAGTAATAATCAGGTGAAGGAAGTTGGACTAATTCCCCCCACACTAACCCAGAGTCACTGAGCAATGATCGGGGAAAGGAACTTCCAATGAAACTCCCCATATTAACCCAGAGTCACTGAGCAATAATCAGGGAAAGGAAGTTGGACCGATTCACACCACTCGAACCCAGAGTCAGTGAGTAATGATCAGGAGAAGGAACTTGGAATAATGCCGCCTACACGAACCCAGAGTCACTGAGTAATGATCAGGAAAGGAACTTGGACAGATTCTCCTCCACACTAAACCAGAGTCACTGAGTAATGATCAGGGAAAGGAACTTGGACTGATTCCCACCACACTAACCCAGAGTCAGAAGTAATGATCAGGAGAAGGAACTTGGACTGATTCCCCCCACACTAACCCAGAGTTACTGAGCAATGATCAGGGAAAGGAACTTGGACTGATTACCCCCCACACCAACCCAGAGACATGGTGTAATGATCAGGAGAAGGAACTTGGACTGATTCCCACCACACTAACCCAGAGTCAGAAGTAATGATCAGGAGAAGGAACTTGGACTGATTCCCCCCACACTAACCCAGAGTTACTGAGCAATGATCAGGGAAAGGATCTTGGACTAATTCCCCCCAAACTAACCCAGAGTCACTGAGTAATGATCGGGAGAAGGAAACTGGACTGATTTCCCCAACACTAACCCGGAGTCCCTCAGTAATAATCAGGTTGGACTAATTCCCCCCACACTAACCCACAGTCACTGAGCAATGATCGGGGAAAGGAACTTCGAACGAAACTCCCCACATTAACCCAGAGTCACTGAGTAATAATCAGGGAAAGGAACTTGGACTGATTCCCACCACACTAACCCAGAGTCAGTGAGTAATGATCAGGAGAAGGAACTTGGACTAATGACACCCACACGAACCCAGAGTCACTGAGTAATGATCAGGAAAGGAACTTGGACAGATTCTCCTCCACACTAACCCAGAGTCACTGAGTAATGATCAGGGAAAGGAACTTGGACTGATTCCCACCACACTAACCCAGAGTCAGTGAGTAATGATCAGGAGAAGGAACTTGGACTGATTCGGCCCACACTAACCCAGAGTCACTGAGTAATGATCAGGAGAAGGAACTTGGACTGATTCCCCCCACACTAACCCAGAGTTACTGAGCAATGATCAGGGAAAGGAACTTGGACTGATTACCCCCCACACCAACCCAGAGACACGGAGTAATGATCAGGAGAAGGAACATGGACTAATTCCACCACACTAACCCAGAGTGACTGAGTAATGATCCAGAGAAGGAACTTGGAGTAATTCCCTCCACACTAACCCAGAGTTACTGAGTAATGATCAGGAAAGGAACTTGGACAGATTCTCCTCCACACTAAACCAGAGTCACTGAGTAATGATCAGGGAAAGGAACCTGGACTGATTCCCACCACACTAACCCAGAGTCAGAAGTAATGATCAGGAGAAGGAACTTGGACTGATTCCCCCCACACTAACCCAGAGTTACTGAGCAATGATCAGGGAAAGGAACTTGGACTGATTACCCCCGACACCAACCCAGAGACATGGTGTAATGATCAGGAGAAGGAACTTGGACTGATTCCCACCACACTAACCCAGAGTCAGAAGTAATGATCAGGAGAAGGAACTTGGACTGATTCCCCTCACACTAACCCAGAGTTACTGAGCAATGATCAGGGAAAGGATCTTGGACTAATTCCCCACAAACTAACCCAGAGTCACTGAGTAATGATCAGGAGAAGGAACTTGGACTGATTTCCCCAACACTAACCCGGAGTCCCTCAGTAATAATCAGGTTGGACTAATTCCCCCCACACTAACCCACAGTCACTGAGCAATGATCGGGGAAAGGAACTTCGAACGAAACTCCCCACATTAACCCAGAGTCACTGAGTAATAATCAGGGAAAGGAACTTGGACTGATTCCCACCACACTAACCCAGAGTCAGTGAGTAATGATCAGGAGAAGGAACTTGGACTAATGCCCCCCACACGAACCCAGAGTCACTGAGTAATGATCAGGAAAGGAACTTGGACAGATTCTCCTCCACACTAGCCCAGAGTCACTGAGTAATGATCAGGGAAAGGAACTTGGACTGATTCCCACCACACTAACCCAGAGTCAGTGAGTAATGATCAGGAGAAGGAACTTGGACTGATTCGCCCCACACTAACCCAGAGTCACTGAGTAATGGTCAGGAGAAGGAACTTGGACTGATTCCCCCCACACTAACCCAGAGTTACTGAGCAATGATCAGGGAAAGGAACTTGGACTGATTACCCCCCACACCAACCCAGACACAAGGAGAAATGATCAGGAGAAGGAACATGGACTAATTCCCCCCACACTAACCCACAGTGACTGAGTAATGATCTAGAGTAGGAACTTGGAGTAATTCCCTCCACACTAACCCAGAGTTCCTGTGCAATAATCAGGGAAGTGAACTTGGAATGATTCCCCCCACAATAACCCAGATATTCTGAGTAATGATCAGGGAAAGGAACTTGGACTGATTCCCCCCACACCAGCCCAGCGTCACTGAGTAATGATCAGGGTAAGGAACCTGTACTGATTATCCTCCAGACTAACCCAGAGTCACTGAGTAATGATCAGGAGAATGAACCTGGACTAATGAGTCCCCCACACCAGCCCAGAGTCACTGAGTAATGATCAGGGAAAGGAAATTGGACAGATTTTCCTCACTCTAACCCAGAGGCACTGAGTAATGACCAGGGAAAGGAAATTGGACAGATTTTCCTCACTCTAACCCAGAGGCGCTGAGTAATGACCAGGGAAAGGAACTTGGACTGGTTCCCACCACACTAACCCAGAGTCAGTGAGTAATGATCAGGAGAAGGAACTTGCACTGATTCCCCCCATACTAACCAAGAGTCACTGAGTAATGATCAGGGAAATGAACTTGGACTGATTCTCTTCCACACTAACCCAAAGTCGCTGAGTAATGATCAGGGAAAGGAACTTGGACTGATACCCCCCAACAAACCCAGAGTAACTAAGTAACGATCAGGGCAAGGAACTCGGAGTGATACACCCTACACTAACCCAGAGTCTCTGAGTAATGATCAGGAGAACGAACTCGGACTGATTTCCCCCACACAAGCCCAGAGTGGCAGAGTAATGATTAGGGAAAGGAACTTGGACTGATTCCGCCCACAATAACCCAGAGTCACTGAGCAATGATCAGGGAAAGGAACTTGGACAGATACCGCCCCACCCCACCCCCCCACACTAACCCTGAGTCATTGAGTAATGATCAGGAGAAGGAACTTGGAAAAATTCCCCCCACACTAACCCGGAATCACTGAGTAATGATCAGGAGAAGGAACATGGACTGATTCCCCCAACACTAACCCAGAATCAGTGAATAATGATCAGGGAAAGGAACTTGGACTGATTCTCCTCCACACTAACCCAGAGTCACTGATTAATGAGCAGGGAAAGGAACCTGGACTGATTCCCCACCACACTATCCCAGAGTCAGGGAGTAATGATCAGGAGAAGGAACTTGGACTGATTCTCCTACATCCGAACCCAGAGTCACTGAGCAATGATCAGGAGAAGTAAATTGGAAGGATTCTCCTCCACACTATCCCAAACTCACTGAGTAATGATCAGGGAAAGGAACTTGGACTGATTCCCCCCACACTAACCCAGAGTAACTGAATAATGATCAGGGAAAGGAACTTGGACTGGTTCCCCACTCATTAACCCAGAGATACTGGGTAATAATCAGTAGAAGTATCTTGCACTAATTCCCCCCAAACTAACCCAGAGTCACTGAGTAATGCTCAGGAGAAGGAACTTGGACTGATTCCCCACACACTAAGCCAGAGTCAATGAGTGATGAACAGGAGCAGGAACCTCAAGTGAAACCCCCACACTAACCCATTTCAATGAGCAATGATCGGGGAAAGGAACTTGGACTGATTCCCCCCACATTAACCCAGAGACACTGAGTAATGATCAGGAGAAGGACCTTGGACTGATTCCCCCCACACTAACCGGGATTCACTGAGTAATGATCAGGGAAAGGAACTTGGACTGATACCCCCCACACTAACAGAGAGATACTGAGAAATGACTAGGAGAAGGAACTAGGAGCAATTCCCCCCAGACTAACCGAGAGTCACTGAGTAATAATCAGGGAAAGGAAACTGGACTGATTCCCCCCACACTAACCCACAGTTACTGAGTAATGATCAGGAGAAGGAACTTGGACTAATGCCCGCCACACGAACCCAGAGTCACTGAGTAATGATCAGGAGAAGGAACCTGGACAGATTCCCCCCACTCTAACCCAGAGTCACTGATTAATGATCAGGGGAAGGAACATGGACTGATTCCCCCCCAAACCAAACCAATGTCAATGAGTAATGATCAGGAGAAGGAACTTGGACTGATTCCCCCCACACGAACCAAGAGACACTGAGTATGATCAGGAGAAGAAACTTGGACTAATTCCCTCCACACTAACCCAGAGTTACTGAGTAATGATCAGAAGAAGGAACTTGGACTGATTCCCCCCACACTAACCCAGAGTCACTGAGTAATGATCAGGGAAAGGAACTTGGACTCATTCACCCCTCAATAACCCAGAGACACTGAGTAATAATCAGGAGAATGAACTTGGACTGATTCCCCCCACACTAACACAGAATTACTGAGCAATGATCAGGGAAAGGAACTTGGACTGATACCCCCCACACTAACGAAGAGACACGGAGTAATGATCAGGAGAAGAAACTTGGGCTAAATCCCTCCACACAATCCCAGAGTTACTGAGTAATGAACAGGGAAAGGAACTTGGACAGATTCCACGCACACTAACCCAGAGACACTGAGTATTGATCAGTAGATTGACCTTGGACTGATTCCACCCACACTAACCCAGAGTTACTGAGTAATGGTCAGGGAAATAAACTTGGACTGATTCTCCTCCACACTAACCCAGAGTACCTGAGTAATGATCAGGGAAAGGATTTTGGACTGATTGCCCCCGCACTCACCCAGAGTCACTGACTAATGATGAGGGAACGTTACTTTGACTGATTACCCCCACACTAACCCAGAGTCACTGAGTAATGATCAGGAGAGGAGACTTGGACTGATTCCCCCCACACCAAACCAGAGTTACTGAGTAATGTTCAGGAGAAGGAACTTGGACTAATTCCCTCCACACTAACCCAGAGTCACTGAGTAATGATCAGGAGAAGGACCTTGTACTGATAGCCCCCACACTAACCCAGATTCACTGATTAATGATCAGGGAAAGGAACTTGGACTGATTCCCCCCACACCAAACCAGAGTTACTGAGTAATGATCAGGAGAAGGAACTTGGCCTAATTCACCCCACACGAACCCAGAGACACTGAGTAATGATCAGGAGAATGAACTAGGACTGATACCCCCCACACAAATCCCAGAGTTACTGAGTAATGATTAGGAGAATGAATTTGGACTAATTCTACCCAAACTAACCCAGAATGATTTAGTAATTATCAAGAGAAGGAACGTGGACTTATTCCCTCCACACTAACCCAGTGTTGCTGATTAAGGATCAGGAGAAGGAACTTGGTCTGATTCGCACCACACTAACCCAGAGTCACTGAATAATGATCAGGGAAAGGAACTTGGACTGATTGCACCCACACTAACCAGAGTCACTGAGTAATGATCAGGGAAATGAACATGGACATATTCTCCTCCACTCTAACCCAGAGTCACTGACTAATGATCAGGGAAAGGAACTTGGACTGGTTCCCCAATCATTAACCCAGAGATACTGGGTAATAATCAGTAGAAGTATCTTGCACTAATTCCCCCCAAACTAACCCAGAGTCACTGAGTAATGCTCAGGAGAAGGAACTTGGACTGATTCCCCACACACTAAGCCAGAGTCAATGAGTGATGAACAGGAGCAGGAACCTCAAGTGAAACCCCCACACTAACCCATTTCAATGAGCAATGATCGGGGAAAGGAACTTGGACTGATTCCCCCCACATTAACCCAGAGACACTGAGTAATGATCAGGAGAAGGACCTTGGACTGATTCCCCCCACACTAACCGGGATTCACTGAGTAATGATCAGGGAAAGGAACTTGGACTGATACCCCCCACACTAACAGAGAGATACTGAGAAATGACTAGGAGAAGGAACTAGGAGCAATTCCCCCCAGACTAACCGAGAGTCACTGAGTAATAATCAGGGAAAGGAAACTGGACTGATTCCCCCCACACTAACCCACAGTTACTGAGTAATGATCAGGAGAAGGAACTTGGACTAATGCCCGCCACACGAACCCAGAGTCACTGAGTAATGATCAGGAGAAGGAACCTGGACAGATTCCCCCCACTCTAACCCAGAGTCACTGATTAATGATCAGGGGAAGGAACATGGACTGATTCCCCCCCAAACCAAACCAATGTCAATGAGTAATGATCAGGAGAAGGAACTTGGACTGATTCCCCCCACACGAACCAAGAGACACTGAGTATGATCAGGAGAAGAAACTTGGACTAATTCCCTCCACACTAACCCAGAGTTACTGAGTAATGATCAGAAGAAGGAACTTGGACTGATTCCCCCCACACTAACCCAGAGTCACTGAGTAATGATCAGGGAAAGGAACTTGGACTCATTCACCCCTCAATAACCCAGAGACACTGAGTAATAATCAGGAGAATGAACTTGGACTGATTCCCCCCACACTAACACAGAATTACTGAGCAATGATCAGGGAAAGGAACTTGGACTGATACCCCCCACACTAACGAAGAGACACGGAGTAATGATCAGGAGAAGAAACTTGGGCTAAATCCCTCCACACAATCCCAGAGTTACTGAGTAATGAACAGGGAAAGGAACTTGGACAGATTCCACGCACACTAACCCAGAGACACTGAGTATTGATCAGTAGATTGACCTTGGACTGATTCCACCCACACTAACCCAGAGTTACTGAGTAATGGTCAGGGAAATAAACTTGGACTGATTCTCCTCCACACTAACCCAGAGTACCTGAGTAATGATCAGGGAAAGGATTTTGGACTGATTCCCCCCGCACTCACCCAGAGTCACTGACTAATGATGAGGGAACGTTACTTTGACTGATTACCCCCACACTAACCCAGAGTCACTGAGTAATGATCAGGAGAGGAGACTTGGACTGATTCCCCCCACACCAAACCAGAGTTACTGAGTAATGTTCAGGAGAAGGAACTTGGACTAATTCCCTCCACACTAACCCAGAGTCACTGAGTAATGATCAGGAGAAGGACCTTGTACTGATAGCCCCCACACTAACCCAGATTCACTGATTACTGATCAGGGAAAGGAACTTGGACTGATTCCCCCCACACCAAACCAGAGTTACTGAGTAATGATCAGGAGAAGGAACTTGGCCTAATTCACCCCACACGAACCCAGAGACACTGAGTAATGATCAGGAGAATGAACTAGGACTGATACCCCCCACACAAATCCCAGAGTTACTGAGTAATGATTAGGAGAATGAATTTGGACTAATTCTACCCAAACTAACCCAGAATGATTTAGTAATTATCAAGAGAAGGAACGTGGACTTATTCCCTCCACACTAACCCAGTGTTGCTGATTAAGGATCAGGAGAAGGAACTTGGTCTGATTCGCACCACACTAACCCAGAGTCACTGAATAATGATCAGGGAAAGGAACTTGGACTGATTGCACCCACACTAACCAGAGTCACTGAGTAATGATCAGGGAAATGAACATGGACATATTCTCCTCCACTCTAACCCAGAGTCACTGACTAATGATCAGGGAAAGGAACTTGGACTATTTCCCCCACACTAACCCAGAGTTACAGAGTAATGAACAGGAGAAGGAACTTGGACTGATTCCCCCCACACTAACCCAGAGTCACTCAGTAATGATCAGGGAAAGGAACTTGGACCGATTCTCCACCACACTAACCCAGAGTCACTGAATAATGTTCAGGAGAAGGAAATTGGACTGACTAACCCCACACTAACCCAGAGTTACTGTGTAATGATCAGCTAAAGGAACTTGGACTGATTCCCTCCACTCTAACCCAGAATCACTGAGTAATGATCAGGAGAAGGAAATTGGACTGAAACACCCCACACTAACCCAGATTCACTGAGTAATGCTCAGGAGAAGGATCTTGGACTGATGCCCCACACACTAACCCAGAGTCAATGAGTAATGATCAGGAGAAGGAACCTCAAGTGAAACCCCCACACTAACCCATTTCAATGAGCAATGATCGGGGTAAGGAACCTGGACTGATTCCCCCCACATTAACCCAGAGACACTGAGTAATGATCAGGAGAAGGAACTTGGACTGATACCCCCCACACTAACAGAGAGATACTGAGAAATGACTAGGAGAAGGAACTAGGAGCAATTCCCCCCAGACTAACCCAGAGTTACTGAGTAATGAATCAGGAGAAGGAACCTGGACAGATTCCCCCCACTCTAACCCAGAGTCACTGATTAATGATCAGGGGAAGGAACATGGACTGATTCCCCCCCAAACCAAACCAATGTCAATGAGTAATGATCAGGAGAAGGAACTTGGACTGATTCCCCCCACACTAACCAAGAGACACTGAGTAATGATCAGGAGAAGAAACTTGCACTAATTCCCTCCACACTAACCCAGAGTTACTGAGTGATGATCAGAAGAAGGAACTTGGACTGATTCCCCCCACAATAACCTAGAGTCACTGAGTAATGATCAGGGAAAGGAACTTGGACTCATTCACCCCTCACTAACCCAGAGACACTGAGTAATAATCAGGAGAATGAACTTGGACTGATTCCCCCCACACTAACACAGAATTACTGAGCAATGATCAGGGAAAGGAACTTGGACTGATACCCCACACACTAATGAAGAGACACGGAGTAATGATCAGGAGAAGAAACTTGGGCTAAATCCCTCCACACAATCCCAGAGTTACTGAGTAATGAACAGGGAAAGGAACTTGGACAGATTCCACGCACACTAACCCAGAGACACTGAGTATTGATCAGTAGATTGACCTTGGACTGATTCCACCCACACTAACCCAGAGTTACTGAGTAATGGTCAGGGAAATAAACTTGGACTGATTCTCCTCCACACTAACCCAGAGTACCTGAGTAATGATCAGGGAAAGGATTTTGGACTGATTCCCCCCGCACTCACCCAGAGTCACTGACTAATGATGAGGGAACGTTACTTTGACTGATTACCCCCACACTAACCCAGAGTCACTGAGTAATGATCAGGAGAAGAGACTTGGACTGATTCCCCCCACACCAAACCAGAGTTACTGAGTAATGTTCAGGAGAAGGAACTTGGACTAATTCCCTCCACACTAACCCAGAGTCACTGAGTAATGATCAGGAGAAGGACCTTGTACTGACAGCCCCCACACTAACCCAGATTCACTGATTAATGATCAGGGAAAGGAACTTGGACTGATTCCCCCACACCAAACCAGAGTTACTGAGTAATGATCAGGAGAAGGAACTTGGCCTAATTCCCCCCACACTAACCCAGAGACACTGAGTAATGATCAGGAGAATGAACTAGGACTGATTCCCCCCACACAAATCCCAGAGTTACTGAGTAATGATTCGGAGAATGAATTTGGACTAATTCTACCCAAACTAACCCAGAGTGATTTAGTAATTATCAAGAGAAGGAACGTGGACTTATTCCCTCCACACTAACCCAGAGTTGCTGATTAAGGATCAGGAGAAGGAACTTGGACTGATTCGCACCAGACTAACCCAGAGTCATTGAATAATGATCAGGGAAAGGAACTTGGACTGATTACACCCACACTAACCCAGAGTCACTGAGTAATGATCAGGGAAAGGAACTTGGACTGATTCTCCTCCACTCTAACCCAGAGTCACTGACTAATGATCAGGGAAAGGAACTTGGACTATTTCCCCCCACACTAACCCAGAGTTACAGAGTAATGAACAGGAGAAGGAACTTGGACTGATTCCTCCCACACTTACCCAGAGTCACTGAGTAATGATCAGGGAAAGGAACTTGGACTGATTGCACCCACACTAACCCAGAGTTACTGTGTAATGATCAGCTAAAGGAACTTGGACTGATTGCACCCACACTAACCCAGAGTCACTGAGAAATGATCAGGGAAATGAACATGGACATATTCTCCTCCACACTAACCCAGAGTCACTGACTAATGATCAGGGAAAGGAACTTGGACTATTTCCCCCCACACTAACCCAGAGTTACAGAGTAATGATCAGGAGAAAGAACTTGGACTGATTCCCTCCACTCTAACCCAGAATCACTGAGTAATGATCAGGAGAAGGAAATTGGACTGATACACCCCACACTAACCCAGCGACACTGAGTAATGATCAGTAGAATGAATTTGTACTGATTTCCCCCTCACAAACCCAGAGTTATTGAGTAATGATCAGGGAAAGAAACGTGGACTTATTCTCCCCCACTCTAACCCAGATTCACTATGTAATGAACAGGGAATGGAACTTGGTCTCATTCTCCTCCACACTAACCCAGAGTCACTGAGTAATGATCAGGAGAAGGAACTTGGACAGATTACTCCCACACTAACCTAGAGTCACAGAGTAATGATCAGGGAAAGGAACTTTGACTGATTCACCTCCACCCTAGCCCAGAGTCACTGAGTAATGATCAGGGAAAGGAAATTGGACTGATTACCCTCACATTAACCCAGAGTCACAGAGTAATGATCAGGTAAATGAACTTGGACTGATTAATCCCACACGAGCCTAGAGTCACTGAGAGATGATCAGGGAAAGGAACTTGCAATGATTCCCCCCACACTGACCCAGAGTTACTGAGTAATGATCAGGAGAAGAAACGTGGACTGATTCCCCCCACACTGACCCAGAGTTAATGAGTAATGATCAGGGAAAGGAACTTGGACTGATTCCCCCCACACTAACCCAGAGTCACTGAGTAATGATCAGGAGATGAAACGTGGACTGATTCCCCCCACACTGACCCAGAGTTATTGATTAATGATCAGGGAAAGGAACTTGGACTGATTCCTCCCCCACACCAAAACAGAGTCAATGAGTCATGATCAGGAGAAGGAACTTGGACAAAATCCCCCCACACTAACACAGAATTACTGAGCCATGATCAGGGAAAGGAACTTGGACTGATACCCCCCACACTAACCAAGAGTACCTGAGTAATGATCAGGAGAATGAACTTGGAGTGATTCCCCCACACCAAACCAGAGTTACTGAGTAATGATCAGGAGAAGAAATTTGGGCTAAATCCCTCCACACAATCCCAGAGTTACTGAGTAATGAACAGGGATAGGAACTTGGACAGATTCCTCCCACACTAACCCAGAGACACTGAGTAATGATCAGTAGATTGACCTTGGACTGATTCCACCCACACTAACCCAGAGTTACTGAGTAATGGTCAGGGAAATAAACTTGGACTGATTCTCCTCCACACTAACCCAGAGTACCTGAGTAATGATCAGAGAAAGGATTTTGAACTGATTCCCCCCGCACTCACCCAGAGTCACTGAGTAATGATGAGGGAAAGTTACTTTGACTGATTACCCCACACTAACCCAGAGTCACTGAGTAATGATCAGGAGAAGAGACTTGGACAGATTCCCCCCACACTCACCCTGAGACACTGAGCAATGATCAGGAGAATGAACTTGGACTGATTCCCCCACACCAAACCAGAGTTACTGAGTAATGTTCAGGAGAAGGAACTTGGACTAATTCCCTCCACACTAACCCAGAGTCACTGAGTAATGATCAGGAGAAGGACCTTGTACTGATACCCCCCACACTAACCCTATTCACTGATTAATGATCAGGGAAAAGAACTTGGACTGATTCCCCCCACACCAAACCAGAGTTACTGAGTAATGATCAGGAGAAGGAACTTGGACTAATTCCCCCCACACTAACCCAGAGACACTGAGTAATGATCAGGAGAATGAACTAGGACTGATTCCCCCCACACAAATCCCAGAGTTACTGAGTAATGATTAGGAGAATGAATTTGGACTAATTCTCTCAAAACTAACCCATTGTGATTTAGTAATTATCAAGAGAAGGAACGTGGACTAATTCCCTCCACACTAACCCAGAGTTCCTGATTAAGGATCAGGAGAAGGAACTTGGACTGATTCGCACCAGACTAACCCAGAGTCACTGAATAATGATCAGGGAAAGGAACTTGGACTGATTACACCCACACTAACCCAGAGTCACTGAGTAATGATCAGGGACAGGAACTTGGACTGATCCTCCTCCACACTAACCCAGAGTCACTGACTAATGATCAGGGAAAGGAACTTGGACTATTTCCCCCCACACTAACCCAGAGTCACTGAGTAATGATCAGGGAAAGGAACTTGGACCGATTCTCCTCCACACTAACCCAAAGTCATTGAATAATGTTCAGCGGAAGGAATTTGGACTGATTACCCCCACACTAACCCAGAGTCACTGAGAAATGATCAGGGAAAGCAACTTGCACTGATTCATCTCCACAATAACCTAAATTTACTGAGTATTGATCAGGAGAAGGAACTTGGACTGATACCCCCCACACGAACCCAAAGACACTGAGTAATGATCAGGGAAAGGAACTTTGACTGATTACACCCACACTAACCCAGAGTCACTGAGTAATGATCAGGGAAAGGAACTTGAACTGATTCTCGTCCACGCTAACCCAGAGTCACTGAGTAATGATCAGAGAAAGGAATTTGGAGTGATTCCCCCCACACTAACCCAGAGTTACTGAGTAATGATCATGGAAAGGAACTTGGACTAATTCCCCCCACACTATCCCAGAGTCACTGAGTAAGTGTCAGGAGATGTATCTTGGACTAAGAACCCCACACTAACCCAGCGTCATTGAGCAATGATCAGGGAAAGGAGCTTGGACTGATTCCCCCGTCAATACCCCAGAGTTACTGAGTAATGATCAGGAAAGGAACCTGTACTGATTTCCTCCACACTAACCCAGAGTTACTGAGTAATGATCAGGAGAAGGAACTTGGACTGATTCCCCCCACACTAACCCAGATTCACTGAGTAATGATCAGGGAAAGGAACTTGGTCTGATTCCCCCCACACTAACCCAGAGTCATTTAGTAATGATCATGAGAATGAACTTGGTCTGATTCTCCCCACACTATCCCAGAGTTACTGAGTAATGATCAGGAGTAGGAACTTGGACTGAATCCCACCACACTAACCCCGAGTGACTGAATAATGCTCAGGGAAAGGAATATTAACTGATTACCCCCACACTAACCCAGAGTCACTGAGTAATGATCAGGGAAATGAACTTGGACTGATTCCCCCCACACTAACCCAGAGTTACAGAGTAATGATCAGGAGAAGGAACTTGGACTGATTCCCCCCACACTAACTCAGAGTCACTGAGTAATGGTCAGGGAAAGGAACTTGGACTTATTCCCCCCACACTATCCCAGAGTCACTGAGCAATAATCAGGAGAAGAACCTTGGACTAATTCACCCCACACTAACACAGATTCACTGAGTAATTATCAGGAGAAGGAACTGGGACTGATTTCCCCCTCAGTAACCCAAAGACACTGAGTAATTATTAGAGAAAGGAACTTGGAGTGCTTCTCCTCCACACTAACCCAGAGTCACTGAGGAATGATCAGGAAAGGAATTTGGATTAATTCCCCCCACACGAACCCAGAGTCACTGAGTAATGATCAGGAGAAGAAACTTGGACTAAATCCCCCCACACTAACCCAGAGTTACTGAGTAATGATCAGGAGAAGGAACATGGATTGATTCCCCCAACACTAACCCACAGTCATTGAGTAATGATCAGGGAAAGGAACTTGGACTGAATTCCCCCCACACTAACCCAGAGTTACAGAATAATGATCATGAGAAGAAACCTGGACTATTTCCCTCCACACTAACACTGATTTACAGAGTAATGATCAGGAGAAGGAACTTGGACTCATTCCCCCCTCACTAACCCAGAGTCACTGAGTAATGATCAGGGAAAGGAACTTTGACTTATTCCCACCACAATATCCCAGAGTCACTGAGCAATAATCAGCAGAAGAACCTTGGACTAATTCCCCCCACACTAACACAGATTCACTGAGTAATTATCAGGAGAAGGAACTTGGACTGATTTCCCCCAAACTAACCCAAAGACACTGTGTAATGATCAGAGAAAGGAACTTGGACTGATTCTCCTCCACAATAACCCAGAGTCGCTGCTGAGTAATGATCAGGAGAAGAAACTTGGACTAATTCCCCCCACACTAACCAAGAGTTACTGAGTAATGATCAGGAGAAGGAACATGGACCGATTCGCCCCACACTAACCCAGAGTTACAGAGTAATGATCAGGGGAAGAAACTTGGACTAATTCCCCCACACTAACCCAGAGTTACTGAGTATTGATCAGGAGAAGGAACTTGGACTGATTCCCCCCACACGAACCCAAAGACACTGAGTAATGATCAGGGAAAGGAATTTGGAGTGATTCCCCCCACACTAACCCAGAGTTACTGAGTAATGATCATGGAAAGGAACTTGGACTAATTCCCCCCACACTATCCCAGAGTCACTGAGTAAGTGTCAGGAGATGTATCTTGGACTAAGAACCCCACACTAACCCAGCGTCATTGAGCAATGATCAGGGAAAGGAGCTTGGACTGATTCCCCCGTCAATACCCCAGAGTTACTGAGTAATGATCAGGAAAGGAACCTGTACTGATTTCCTCCACACTAACCCAGAGTTACTGAGTAATGATCAGGAGAAGGAACTTGGACTGATTCCCCCCACACTAACCCAGATTCACTGAGTAATGATCAGGGAAAGGAACTTGGTCTGATTCCCCCCACACTAACCCAGAGTCATTTAGTAATGATCATGAGAATGAACTTGGTCTGATTCTCCCCACACTATCCCAGAGTTACTGAGTAATGATCAGGAGTAGGAACTTGGACTGATTCCCACCACACTAACCCAAAGACACTGTGTAATGATCAGAGAAAGGAACTTGGACTGATTCTCCTCCACAATAACCCAGAGTCGCTGCTGAGTAATGATCAGGAGAAGAAACTTGGACTAATTCCCCCCACACTAACCAAGAGTAACTGAGTAATGATCAGGAGAAGGAACATGGACTGATTCGCCCCACACTAACCCACAGTCATTGAGTAATGATCAGGGAAAGGAACTTGGACTAATTCCCCCCACACTAACACAGATTCACTGAGTAATTATCAGGAGAAGGAACTTGGACTGATTTCCCCCAAACTAACCCAAAGACACTGTGTAATGATCAGAGAAAGGAACTTGGACTGATTCTCCTCCACAATAACCCAGAGTCGCTGCTGAGTAATGATCAGGAGAAGAAACTTGGACTAATTCCCCCCACACTAACCAAGAGTAACTGAGTAATGATCAGGAGAAGGAACATGGACTGATTCGCCCCACACTAACCCACAGTCATTGAGTAATGATCAGGGAAAGGAACTTGGACTGATTCCCCCCACACTAACCCAGAGTTACAGAGTAATGATCAGGGGAAGAAACTTGGACTAATTCCCCCACACTAACCCAGAGTTGCTGAATAATGATCAGGAGAAGGAACATGGACTGATTCCCCCCACACTAACCCAGATTCACTGAGTAAAGACCAGGTAAAGTAACGTGGACTGATACCCCCCCCCCCCACCCCCCCTTATCCCCACACTGACCCAGAGTCTCTGAGTAATGATTGGGAGAGGAAACGTGGACTAATTCCCCCCACGCTAACCCAGTGTTACTGAGTAATGATCAGGGAAAGGAACTTTGAGAAATTCCCCCACACTCACCGAGAGTCACTGAGTAATGATCAGGGAAAGGAACTTGGACTATTTCCCCCACACTAACCCAGATTCACTGAGTAATGATCAGGGAAAGGAACATGGTCTGATTCCCCACACAATAACCCAGATTCACTGAGTAATGATCAGGGAAAGGAACTTGGACTGATTCTCAACCACACTAACCCAGAGTCACTGAGTAATGATCAGGGATAGGAACTTGGACTGATACCCCCCACACTAACCCAGATTTTCTGAGTAATGATCAGGGAAAGGAAATTGGACTGGTTCCCCACACACTAACCCAGTGTCACTGAGTAATGATCAGGGAAAGGAACTTGGACAGATTCCCCCCCACACTACCCCAGAGTCACTGAGTAATGATCAGGAGAGGAAACTTGGACTAATTCCCCCCGCACTAACCCAGAGTTACTGAGTAATTATCAGGGAAAGGAACTTGGACTGTTTCTCCCCACACTATCCCAGAGATACTGAGTAATGATCAGGGAAAGGAACCTGGACTAATTCCCCCGACACTAACCCAGAGTTACTGAGTCATGATCAGGGAAAGGAACTTGGACTGATTCTCCCCACACTAACCCAGAGTCACAGCGTCATGATCAGGGAAAGGAACTTGGACTGATACCCCCCACACTAACCCAGAGTCACAGCGTCATGATCAGGGAAAGGAACTTGGACTGATTCTCCCCACACTATCCCAGAGATACTGAGTAATGATCAGGGAAAGGAACTTGGACTGATTCTCCCCACACGATCCCAGAGATACTGAGTAATGATCAGGGAAAGGAACCTGGACTAATTCCCCCCACACTAACCCAGATTTTCTGAGTAATGATCAGGGTAAGGAAATTGGACTGGTTCCCCACACACTAACCCAGAGTTACTGGGTAATGATCAGGGAAAGGAAATTGAACTGATTCCCCCCACACTAACCCAGTATCACTGAGTAATGATCAGGGAAAGGAACTTGGATTGATTCCCCCCACACTAACCCAGAGTCATTTAGTAATGATCATGAGAATGAACTTCGACTAATTCCATCCACACTAACCCAGAGTCAGTGAGTATTGAACAGGAGACGTAACTTCGACTGTTACCCCCCACACTAACCCAGAGTCACTGAGAAATGATCAGGGAAAGGAACTTTGACTGATTCCCCCCACACTAACCCAGAGTTTCTGAGTAATGATCAGGGAAAGGAACTTGGACTGATAACCCCCCACACTAACCCAGATTTTCTGAGTAATGATCAGGGAAAGGAAATTGGACTGGTTCCCCACACACTAACCCAGAGTTATTGAGTAATGATCAGGGAAAGGAAATTGAACTGATTCGCCCCACACTAACCCAGAGTTATTGAGTAATGATCAGCGAAAGGAACTTGGACTGATAATCCCCCACACTAACCCAGAGTTACTGTCTAATGATCAGGGAAAGGAACTTGGACTGATTCCCCCCACACTAACCCAGTTACTGAGCAATGATCAGGGAAAGGAACATGGACTGAGTCCCCACACACTAACCCAGATTCACTGAGTAAAGACCAGGTAAAGGAACGTGGGCTGATTAACCCCCCCCCACCCCCCCCCCCCTTACCCCCACACTGACCCAGAGTCTCTGAGTAATGATTGGGAGAGGAAACGTGGACTAATTCCCCTCACACTAACCCAGTGTTACTGAGTAATGATCAGGGAAAGGAAGTTGGACTGATAATCCCCCACACTAACCCAGAGTTACTGACTAATGATCAGGGAAAGGAACTTGGACTATTTCCCCCACACTAACCCAGATTTACTGAGTAATGATCAGGGAAAGGATCATGGTCTGATTCCCCACACACTAACCCAGATTCACTGAGTAATGATCAGGGAAAGGATCATGGTCTGATTCCCCACACACTAACCCAGATTCACTGAGTAATGATCAGGGAAAGGAACTTGGACTGATTCGCCCCACACTAACCCACAGTCATTGAGTAATGATCAGGGAAAGGAACTTGGACTGATTCCCCCCACACTAACCCAGAGTTACAGAGTAATGATCAGGGGAAGAAACTTGGACTAATTCCCCCACACTAACCCAGAGTTACTGAATAATGATCAGGAGAAGGAACATGGACTGATTCCCCCCACACTAACCCAGATTCACTGAGTAAAGACCAGGTAAAGTAACGTGGACTGATACCCCCCCCACCCCCCCTTATCCCCACACTGACCCAGAGTCTCTGAGTAATGATTGGGAGAGGAAACGTGGACTAATTCCCCCCACGCTAACCCAGTGTTACTGAGTAATGATCAGGGAAAGGAACTTTGAGAAATTCCCCCACACTCACCGAGAGTCACTGAGTAATGATCAGGGAAAGGAACTTGGACTATTTCCCCCACACTAACCCAGATTCACTGAGTAATGATCAGGGAAAGGAACATGGTCTGATTCCCCACACAATAACCCAGATTCACTGAGTAATGATCAGGGAAAGGAACTTGGACTGATTCTCAACCACACTAACCCAGAGTCACTGAGTAATGATCAGGGATAGGAACTTGGACTGATACCCCCCACACTAACCCAGATTTTCTGAGTAATGATCAGGGAAAGGAAATTGGACTGGTTTCCCACACACTAACCCAGTGTCACTGAGTAATGATCAGGGAAAGGAACTTGGACAGATTCCCCCCCACACTACCCCAGAGTCACTGAGTAATGATCAGGAGAGGAAACTTGGACTAATTCCCCCCGCACTAACCCAGAGTTACTGAGTAATTATCAGGGAAAGGAACTTGGACTGTTTCTCCCCACACTATCCCAGAGATACTGAGTAATGATCAGGGAAAGGAACCTGGACTAATTCCCCCGACACTAACCCAGAGTTACTGAGTCATGATCAGGGAAAGGAACTTGGACTGATTCTCCCCACACTAACCCAGAGTCACAGCGTCATGATCAGGGAAAGGAACTTGGACTGATACCCCCCACACTAACCCAGAGTCACAGCGTCATGATCAGGGAAAGGAACTTGGACTGATTCTCCCCACACTATCCCAGAGATACTGAGTAATGATCAGGGAAAGGAACTTGGACTGATTCTCCCCACACGATCCCAGAGATACTGAGTAATGATCAGGGAAAGGAACCTGGACTAATTCCCCCCACACTAACCCAGATTTTCTGAGTAATGATCAGGGTAAGGAAATTGGACTGGTTCCCCACACACTAACCCAGAGTTACTGGGTAATGATCAGGGAAAGGAAATTGAACTGATTCCCCCCACACTAACCCAGTATCACTGAGTAATGATCAGGGAAAGGAACTTGGATTGATTCCCCCCACACTAACCCAGAGTCATTTAGTAATGATCATGAGAATGAACTTCGACTAATTCCATCCACACTAACCCAGAGTCAGTGAGTATTGAACAGGAGACGTAACTTCGACTGTTACCCCCCACACTAACCCAGAGTCACTGAGAAATGATCAGGGAAAGGAACTTTGACTGATTCCCCCCACACTAACCCAGAGTTTCTGAGTAATGATCAGGGAAAGGAACTTGGACTGATAACCCCCCACACTAACCCAGATTTTCTGAGTAATGATCAGGGAAAGGAAATTGGACTGGTTCCCCACACACTAACCCAGAGTTATTGAGTAATGATCAGGGAAAGGAAATTGAACTGATTCGCCCCACACTAACCCAGAGTTATTGAGTAATGATCAGCGAAAGGAACTTGGACTGATAATCCCCCACACTAACCCAGAGTTACTGTCTAATGATCAGGGAAAGGAACTTGGACTGATTCCCCCCACACTAACCCAGTTACTGAGCAATGATCAGGGAAAGGAACATGGACTGAGTCCCCACACACTAACCCAGATTCACTGAGTAAAGACCAGGTAAAGGAACGTGGGCTGATTAACCCCCCCCACCCCCCCCCCCCCCTTACCCCCACACTGACCCAGAGTCTCTGAGTAATGATTGGGAGAGGAAACGTGGACTAATTCCCCTCACACTAACCCAGTGTTACTGAGTAATGATCAGGGAAAGGAAGTTGGACTGATAATCCCCCACACTAACCCAGAGTTACTGACTAATGATCAGGGAAAGGAACTTGGACTATTTCCCCCACACTAACCCAGATTTACTGAGTAATGATCAGGGAAAGGATCATGGTCTGATTCCCCACACACTAACCCAGATTCACTGAGTAATGATCAGGGAAAGGAACTTGGACTGATTCTCCACCACACTAACCCAGAGTCACTGAGTAATGATCAGGGAAAGGAACTTGGACTGATACCCCCCACACTAACCCAGAGTTAATGAGTAATGATCACGGAAGGGAACTTGGACTGATAACACCCACACTAACCCAGAGTCACTGAGTAATGATCAGGAGAAGAAACTTGGACTGATTCACCCCACACTAACCCAGAGATACTGAGTAATGATCCGGGAAAGGAAATTGGACTGGTACCCCACACACTAACCCAGAGTTACTGAGTAATGATCAGGGAAAGGAAATTGAACTGATTCCCCCACACTAACCCAGAATCACTGAGGAATGATCAGGGAAAGGAACTTGGATTGATTCCCCCCACACTAACCCAGAGTCACAGAGTAATGATCAGGGAAAGGAACTTGGACTGATTCCCCCCCCACATTAACCCAGAGTCACTGAGTAATGATTAGGAGAAGGGACTTGGAGTAATTCCCCTCACACTACCCCAGAGTCACTGAGTAATGATCAGGAGAGGAAACTTGGACTAATTCCCCACGCACTAACACAGAGTTACTGAGTAATTATCAGGGAAAGGAACTTGGACTGTTTCTCCCCACACTATCCCAGAGATACTGAGTAATGATCAGGGAAAGGAACCTGGACTAATTCCCCCCACACTAACCCAGAGTTACTGAGTCATGATCAGGGAAAGGAACTTGGACTGATACCCCCCACACTAACCCAGAGTCACAGCGTCATGATCAGGGAAAGGAACTTGGACTGATTCTCCCCACACGATCCCAGAGATACTGAGTAATGATCAGGGAAAGGAACCTGGACTAATTCCCCCCTCACTAACCCAGATTTTCTGAGTAATGATCAGGGTAAGGAAATTGGACTGGTTCCCCACACACTAACCCAGAGTTACTGGGTAATGATCAGGGAAAGGAAATTGAACTGATTCCCCCCACACTAACCTAGAATCACTGAGTAATGATCAGGGAAAGGAACTTGGATTGATTCCCCCCACACTAACACAGAGTCATTTAGTAATGATCATGAGAATGAACCTCGACTAATTCCATCCACACTAACCCAGAGTCAGTGAGTATTGAACAGGAGACGTAACTTCGACTGTTTCCCCCCACACTAACCCAGAGTCACTGAGAAATGATCAGGGAAAGGAACTTTGACTGATTCCCCCCACACTAACCCAGAGTTTCTGAGTAATGATCAGGGAAAGGAACTTGGACTGATAACCCCCCACACTAACCCAGATTTTCTGAGTAATGATCAGGGAAAGGAAATTGGACTGGTTCCCCACACACTAACCCAGAGTTACTGAGTAATGATCAGGGAAAGGAAATTGAACTGATTCGCCCCACACTAACCCAGAGTTATTGAGTAATGATCAGGGAAAGGAACTTGGACTGATAATCCCCCACACTAACCCAGAGTTACTGTCTAATGATCAGGGAAAGGAACTTGGACTGATTCCCCCCACACTAACCCAGTTACTGAGTAATGATCAGGGAAAGGAACATGGACTGAGTCCCCACACACTAACCCAGATTCACTGAGTAAAGACCAGGTAAAGGAACGTGGGCTGATTCCCCCCCCCCCACCCTTACCCCCACACTGACCCAGAGTCTCTGAGTAATGATTGGGAGAGGAAACGTGGACTAATTCCCCTCACACTAACCCAGTGTTACTGAGTAATGATCAGGGAAAGGAAGTTGGACTGATAATCCCCCACACTAACCCAGAGTTACTGACTAATGATCAGGGAAAGGAACTTGGACTATTTCCCCCACACTAACCCAGATTTACTGAGTAATGATCAGGGAAAGGATCATGGTCTGATTCCCCACACACTAACCCAGATTCACTGAGTAATGATCAGGGAAAGGAACTTGGACTGATTCTCCACCACACTAACCCAGAGTCACTGAGTAATGATCAGGGAAAGGAACTTGGACTGATACCCCCCACACTAACCCAGAGTTACTGAGTAATGATCACGGAAAGGAACTTGGACTGATAACCCCCACACTAACCCAGAGTCACTGAGTAATGATCAGGAGAAGAAACTTGGACTAATTCCCCCCACACTAACACAGAGTTACTGTGTAATGATCAGGAGAAGGAACTTGGACTGATTCCCCTCACACTAACCCAGAGATATTGAGTAATGATCAGGGAAAGTAAATTGGACTGGTACCCCACACACTAACCCAGAGTTACTGAGTAATGATCAGGGAAAGGAAATTGAACTGATTCCCCCACACTAACACAGAATCACTGAGGAATGATCAGGGAAAGGAACTTGGATTGATTCCCCCGACACTAACCCAGAGTCATTTAGTAATGATCATGATAGTGAACTTCGACTAATTCCATCCACACTAACCCAGAGTCAGTGAGTATTGATCAGGAGAAGGAACATGGACTGTTTCCCCCCACACTAACACAGAGTCACTGAGTAATGATCAGGGAAAGGAACTTTGACTGATTCCCCCCACACTAACCCAGAGTCACAGCGTCATGATCAGGGAAAGGAACTTGGACTGATTCTCCCCACACTAACCCAGAGATATTGAGTAATGATTAGGGAAAGTAAATTGGACTGGTACCCCACACACTAACCCAGAGTTACTGAGTAATGATCAGGGAAAGGAAATTGAACTGATTCCCCCACACTAACCCAGAATCACTGAGGAATGATCAGGGAAAGGAACTTGGATTGATTCCCCCCACACTAACCCAGAGTCATTTAGTAATGATCATGATAGTGAACTTCGACTAATTCCATCCACACTAACCCAGAGTCAGTGAGTATTGATCAGGAGAAGGAACTTGGACTGTTTCCCCCCACACTAACCCAGAGTCACTGAGTAATGATCAGGGAAAGGAACTTTGACTGATTCCCCCCACACTAACCCAGAGTCACAGAGTAATGATCAGTGAAAGGAACTTGGACTGATTCCCCCCACACTAACCCAGAGTTTCTGAGTAATGATCAGGGAAAGGAACTTGGACTGATAACCCCCCACACTAACCCAGAGTTACTGTCTAATGATCAGGGAAAGGAACTTGGACTGATTCCCCCCACTCTAAACTGGAGTTACTGAGTAATGATCAGCGAAAGGAACATGGACTGATTCCCTACACACTAACCCAGATTCACTGAGTAATGATCAGGGAAAGGAACTTGGACTGATTCTCCACCACACTAACCCAGAGTCACTGAGTAATGATCAGGGAACGGAACTTGGACTGATACCCCCCACACTAACCAAGAGTCACTGACTAATGTTTAGGGAAAGGAAATTGGACGGATACTGCCGACACTAACCCACAGTCACTTACTAACGATCAGGAGAAGAAACTTGGACTAATTCCCCCCACACTAACACAGAGTTACTGTGTAATGATCAGGAGAAGGAACTTGTACGGATTCCCCCCACACTAACCCAGAGTTACTGAGTAATGATCAGGGAAAGGATATTGGACTGGTTCCCCACACACTAACCCAGTGTCACTGAGTAATGATCAGGGAAAGGAACTTGGACTGATTCCCCCCCACACTAACCCAGAGTCACTGAGTAATGATTAGGAGAAGGGACTTGGAGTAATTCCCCTCACACTACCCCAGAGTCACTGAGTAATGATCAGGAAAGGAAACTTGGACTAATTCCCCCCGCACTAACCCAGAGTTACTGAGTAATTATCAGGGAAAGGAACTTGGACTGTTTCTCCCCACACTATCCCAGAGATACTGAGTAATGATCAGGGAAAGGAACCTGGACTAATTCCCCCCACACTAACCCAGAGTTACTGAGTCATGATCAGGGAAAGGAACTTGGACTGATACCCCACACACTAACCCAGAGTCACAGCGTCATGATCAGGGAAAGGAACTTGGACTGATTCTCCCCACACTATCCCAGAGATACTGAGTAATGATCAGGGAAAGGAACTTGGATTGATTCCCCCCACACTAACCCAGAGTCATTTAGTAATAATCATGAGAATGAACTTCGACTAATTCCATCCACACTAACCCAGAGTCAGTGAGTATTGAACAGGAGACGTAACTTCGACTGTTTCCCCCCACACTAACCCAGAGTCACTGAGTAATGATCAGGGAAAGGAACTTTGACTGATTCCCCCCACACTAACCCAGAGTTTCTGAGTAATGATCAGGGAAAGGAACTTGGACTGATAACCCCCCACACTAACCCAGATTTTCTGAGTAATGATCAGGGAAAGGAACTTGGACTGATAACCCCCCACACTAACCCAGATTTTCTGAGTAATGATCAGGGAAAGGAACTTGGATTGATTCCCCCCACACTAACCCAGAGTCATTTAGCAATAATCATGAGAATGAACTTCGACTAATTCCATCCACACTAACCCAGAGTCAGTGAGTATTGAACAGGAGACGTAACTTCGACTGTTTCCCCCCACACTAACCCAGAGTCACTGAGTAATGATCAGGGAAAGGAACTTTGACTGATTCCCCCCACACTAACCCAAGGTTACTGAGTAATGATCAGGGAAAGGAAATTGAACTGATTCGCCCCACACTAACCCAGAGTTATTGAGTAATGATCAGGGAAAGGAACTTGGACTGATAATCCCCCACACTAACCCAGAGTTACTGTCTAATGATCAGGGAAAGGAACTTGGACTGATTCCCCCCACACTAACCCAGTTACTGAGTAATGATCAGGGAAAGGAACATGGACTGAGTCCCCACACACTAACCCAGATTCACTGAGTAAAGACCAGGTAAAGGAACGTGGGCTGATTCCCCCCCCCCCCCCCCCCCCCTTACCCCCACACTGACCCAGAGTCTCTGAGTAATGATTGGGAGAGGAAACGTGGACTAATTCCCCTCACACTAACCCAGTGTTACTGAGTAATGATCAGGGAAAGGAACTTGGACTGATAATCCCCCACACTAACCCAGAGTTACTGACTAATGATCAGGGAAAGGAACTTGGACTATTTCCCCCACACTAACCCAGATTTACTGAGTAATGATCAGGGAAAGGATCATGGTCTGATTCACCACACACTAACCCAGATTCACTGAGTAATGATCAGGGAAAGGAACTTGGACTGATTCTCCACCACACTAACCCAGAGTCACTGAGTAATGATCAGGGAAAGAAACTTGGACTGATACCCCCCACACTAACCCAGAGGTACTGAGTAATGATCACAGAAAGGAACTTGGACTGATAACCCCCACACTAACCCAGAGTCACTGAGTAATGATCAGGAGAAGAAACTTGGACGAATTCCCCCCACACTAACACAGAGTTACAGTGCAATGATCAGGAGAAGGAACTTGGACTGATTCCCCCCACACTAACCCAGAGATATTGAGTAATGATCAGGGAAAGTAAATTGGACTGGTACCCCACACACTAACCCAGAGTTACTGAGTAATGATCAGGGAAAGGAAATTGAACTGATTCCCCCACACTAACCCAGAATCACTGAGGAATGATCAGGGAAAGGAACTTGGATTGATTCCCCCCACACTAACCCAGAGTCACAGAGTAATGATCAGTGAAATGAACTTTGACTGATTCCCCCCACTCTAACCCAGAGTCACAGAGTAATGATCAGTGAAAGGAACTTGGACTGATAACCCCCCACACTAACCCAGAATTTCTGAGTAGTGATCAGGGAAAGGAACTTGGACTGATAACCCCCCACACTAAACCAGAGTTACTGTCTAATGATCAGGGAAAGGAACTTGGACTGATTCCCCCCACTCTAAACTAGAGTTACTGAGTAATGATCAGCGAAAGGAACATGGACTGATTCCCTACACACTAACCCAGATTCACTGAGTAATGATCAGGGAAAGGAACTTGGACTGATTCTCCACCACACTAACCCAGAGTCACTGAGTAATGATCAGGGAACGGAACTTGGACTGATACCCCCCACACTAACCAAGAGTCACTGACTAATGTTTAGGGAAAGGAAATTGGACTGATACGGCCGGCACTAACCCACAGTCACTTACTAACAATCAGGAGAAGAAACTTGGACTAATTCCCTCCACACTAACACAGAGTTACTGAGTAATGATCAGGAGAAGGAACTTGTACGGATTCCCCCCACACTAACCCAGAGTTACTGAGTAATGATCAGGGAAAGGAAATTGGACTGGTTCCCCACACACAAACCCAGTGTCACTGAGTAATGATCAGGGAAAGGAACTTGGACTGATTCCCCCCCACACTAACCCAGAGTCACTGAGTAATGATTAGGAGAAGGGACTTGGAGTAATTCCCCTCACACTACCCCAGAGTCACTGAGTAATGATCAGTGAAAGGAACTTTGACTGATTCCCCCCACACTAACCCAGAGTCACAGAGTAATGATCAGTGAAAGGAACTTGGACTAATTCCCCCCGCACTAACACAGAGTTACTGAGTAATTATCAGGGAAAGGAACTTGGACTGTTTCTCCCCACACTATCCCAGAGATACTGAGTAATGATCAGGGAAAGGAACCTGGACTAATTCCCCCCACACTAACCCAGAGTCACAGCGTCATGATCAGGGAAAGGAACTTGGACTGATTCTCCCCACACTATCCCAGAGATACTGAGTAATGATCAGGGAAAGGAACTTGGAATAATTCCCCCCACACTAACCCAGAGTTTCTGAGTAATGATCAGGGAAAGGAACTTGGACTGGTTCCCCCCACTCTAAACTGGAGTTACTGAGTAATGATCAGGGAAAGAAACTTGGACTGATTCCCCCCCACACTACCCCAGAGTCACTGAGTAATGATCAGGAGAGGAAACTTGGACTAATTCCCCCCACACTAACCCAGAGTTACTGAGTAATTATCAGGGAAAGGAACTTGGACTGATTCCCCACACACGAACCAAGATTCACGGAGTAATGATCAGGGAAAGGAACTTGGACTGATTCTCCACCACACTAACCCAGAGTTACTGAGTAATGATCACGGAAAGGAACTTGGACTGATAACCCCCACACTAACCCAGAGTCACTGTGTAATGATCAGGAGAAGGAACTTGTACGGATTCCCCCCACACTAACCCAGAGTTACTGAGTAATGATCAGGGAAAGGAAATTGGACTGATTCCCCCCCCACACTAACCCAGAGTCACTGAGTAATGATTAGGAGAAGGGACTTGGAGTAATTCCCCTCACACTACCCCAGAGTCTCTGAGTAATGATCAGGGAAAGGAACGTGGACTGATTCACCCCACACTGACCCAGAGTTACTGAGTAATTATCAGGGAAAGGAACCTGGACTAATTCCCCCCACACTATCCCAGAGATACTGAGTAATGATCAGGGAAAGGAACCTGGACTAATTCCCCCCACACTAACCCAGAGTTACTGAGTCATGATCAGGGAAAGGAACCTGGACTAATTCCCCCCACACTATCCCAGAGATACTGAGTAATTATCAGGGAAAGGAACCTGGACTAATTCCCCCCACACTATCCCAGAGATACTGAGTAATGATCAGGGAAAGGAACCTGGACTAATTCCCCCCACACTATCCCAGAGATACTGAGTAATTATCAGGGAAAGGAACCTGGACTAATTCCCCCCACACTAACCCAGAGTTACTGAGTAATTATCAGGGAAAGGAACCTGGACTAATTCCCCCCACACTATCCCAGAGATACTGAGTAATGATCAGGGAAAGGAACCTGGACTAATTCCCCCCACACTATCCCAGAGATACTGAGT
Organism: Heterodontus francisci; assembly: GCF_036365525.1. Taxonomy (NCBI): domain Eukaryota; kingdom Metazoa; phylum Chordata; class Chondrichthyes; order Heterodontiformes; family Heterodontidae; genus Heterodontus; species Heterodontus francisci. The sequence goes on from NC_090398.1 coordinate 61,110,353, forward strand.
AATGATCAGGGAAAGGAACCTGGACTAATTCCCCCCACACTATCCCAGAGATACTGAGTAATTATCAGGGAAAGGAACCTGGACTAATTCCCCCCACACTAACCCAGAGTTACTGAGTCATGATCAGGGAAAGGAACTTGGTTTGATACCCCCCACACTAACCCAGAGTCACAGCGTGATGATCAGGGAAAGGAACTTGGACTGATTCTCCCCACACTATCCCAGAGATACTGAGTAATGATCAGGGAAGGGAACCTGGACTAATTCCCCCCACACTAACCCAGATTTTCTGGGTAATGATCAGGGAAAAGAAATTGAACTGATTCCCCCCCACACTAACCCAGAATCACTGAGTAATGATCAGGGAAAGGAACTTGGATTGATTCCCCCCACACTAACCCAGAGTCATTTAGTAATGATCATGAGAATGAACTTCGACTAATTCCATCCACACTAACCCAGAGTCAGTGAGTATTGAACAGGAGACGTAACTTCGACTGTTTCCCCCCACACTAACCCAGAGTCACTGAGTAATGATCAGGGAAAGGGACTTTGACTGATTCCCCCCACACTAACCCAGAGTCACTGAGTAATGGTTAGGGAAAGGAAATTGGACTGATACTGCCGACACTAACCCAGAGTCACTTACTAATGATCAGTCGAAGAAACTTGGACTAATTCCCCCCACACTAACAGAGTTACTGTGTAGTGATCAGGAGAAGGAACTTGTACGGATTCCCCCCACACTAACCCAGAGTTGCTCAGTAATGATCAGGGAAAGGAAATTGGACTGTTTCCCCACACACTAACCCAGTGTCACTGAGTAATGAGCAGGGAAAGGAACTTGGACAGATTCCCCCCCACACTAACCCAGAGTCACTGAGTAATGATCAGGAGAAGGGACTTGGAGTAATTCCCCTCACACTACCCCAGAGTCTCTGAGTAATGATCAGGGAAAGGAACATGGACTGAGTCCCCACACACTAACCCAGATTCGCTGAGTAAAGACCAGGTAAAGGAACGTGGACTGATACCCCCCCCCCCCACCCCCCCTTACCCCCACACTGACCCAGAGTCTCTGAGTAATGATTGGGAGAGGAAACGTGGACTAATTCCCCCCACACTAACCCAGTGTTTCTGAGTAATGATCAGGGAAAGGAACTTGAACTGATTCCCCCCACACTATCCAAGAGTCACTGTGTAATGATCAGGGAAAGGAACTTGGACTGATTGCCCCCACACTAACAGAGAGTCATTTAGTAATGATCATGAGAATGAACTTGGACTAATTCCATCCACACTAACCCAGAGTCACTGAGCAATGATCAGGGAAAGGAACTTGGACTAATACCCCCCCACACTAACCCAGAGTTACTGAGTAATGATCAGGGAAAGGATCTTGGACTGATAACCCCCCGCACTAACCCAGAGTTACTGTCTAATGATCAGGGAAAGGAACTTGGACTGTTTCCCCCGCACTAACCCAGATTCACTGAATAATGATCAGGGAAAGTAACTTGGACTGATTCTCCACCACACTAACCCAGAGTCACTGAGTAATGATCAGGGAAAGGAACTTGGACTGATAACCCCCACACTAACCCAGAGTTACTGAGTAATGATCAGGAGAAGGAACATGGACTGATTCGCCCCACACTAACCCACAGTCATTGAGTAATGATCAGGGAAAGGAACTTGGACTGATACCCCCCACACTAACCCAGAGTTACAGAGTAATGATCAGGGGAAGAAACTTGGACTAATTCCCCCACACTAACCCAGAGTTACTGAATAATGATCAGGAGAAGGAACATGGACTGATTCCCCCCACACTAACCCAGATTCACTGAGTAAAGACCAGGTAAAGTAACGTGGACTGATACCCCCCCCCCCACCCCCCCCCCCCCCCTTATCCCCACACTGACCCAGAGTCTCTGAGTAATGATTGGGAGAGGAAACGTGGACTAATTCCCCCCACGCTAACCCAGTGTTACTGAGTAATGATCAGGGAAAGGAACTTGGACTGATACCCCCCACACTAACCCAGAGTCACAGCGTCATGATCAGGGAAAGGAACTTGGACTGATTCTCCCCACACTATCCCAGAGATACTGAGTAATGATCAGGGAAAGGAACCTGGACTAATTCCCCCCACACTAACCCAGATTTTCTTTGTAATGATCAGGGTAAGGAAATTGGACTGGTTCCCCACACACTAACCCAGAGTTACTGGGTAATGATCAGGGAAAGGAAATTGAACTGATTCCCCCCACACTAACCCAGAGTCATTTAGTAATAATCATGAGAACGAACTTCGACTAATTCCATCCACACTAACCCAGAGTCAGTGAGTATTGAACAGGAGACGTAACTTCGACTGTTTCCCCCCACACTAACCCAGAGTCACTGAGTAATGATCAGGGAAAGGAACTTTGACTGATTCCCCCCACACTAACCCAGAGCCACTGAGTAATGATCAGGGAAAGGAACTTGGACTAATTCCCCCCACACTAACCCAGATTTTCTGAGTAATGATCAGGGAAAGGAACCTGGACTGATAACCCCCCACACTAACCCAGAGTTACTGTCTAATGATCAGGGAAAGGAACTTGGACTGATTCCCCCCACTCTAAACTGGAGTTACTGAGTAATGATCAGGGAAAGGAACTTGGACTATTTCCCCCACACTAACCCAGATTTACTGAGTAATGATCCGGGAAAGGAACATGGTCTGATTCCCCACACACGAACCAAGATTCACGGAGAAATGATCAGGGAAAGGAACTTGGACTGATTCTCCACCACACTAACCCAGAGTTACTGAGTAATGATCACGGAAAGGAACTTGGACTGATAACCCCCACACTAACCCAGAGTCACTATGTAATGATCAGGAGAAGGAACTTGTACGGCTTCCCCCCACAATAACCCAGAGTTACTGAGTAATGATCAGGGAAAGGAAATTGGACTGATTCCCCACACACTAACCCAGATTTACTGAGTAATGATCCGGGAAAGGAACATGGTCTGATTCCCCACACACGAACCAAGATTCACGGAGAAATGATCAGGGAAAGGAACTTGGACTGATTCTCCACCACACTAACCCAGAGTTACTGAGTAATGATCACGGAAAGGAACTTGGACTGATAACCCCCACACTAACCCAGAGTCACTATGTAATGATCAGGAGAAGGAACTTGTACGGCTTCCCCCCACAATAACCCAGAGTTACTGAGTAATGATCAGGGAAAGGAAATTGGACTGATTCCCCACACACTAACCCAGTGTCACTGAGTAATGATCAGGGAAAGGAATTTGGACTGATTCCCCCCACACTAACCCAGAGTCACTGAGTAATGATCAGGAGAAGGGACTTGGAGTAATTCCCCTCACACTGACCCAGAGTCACTGAGTAATGATCAGGAGAGGAAACTTGGACTAATTCCCCCCGCACTAACCCATAGTCACTGAGTAATTATCAGGGAAAGGAACTTGGACTGATTCTCCCCACACTATCCCAGAGATACTGAGTAATGATCAGGGAAAGGAACCTGGACTAATTCCCCCCACACTAACCCAGATTTTCTGAGTAATGATCAGGGTAAGGAAATTGGACTGGTTCCCCACACACTAACCCAGAGTTACTGGGTAATGATCAGGGAAAGGAAATTGAACTGATTCCCCCCACACTAACCCAGAATCACTGAGTCATGATCAGGGAAAGGAACTTGGATTGATTCCCCCCACACTAACCCAGAGTCACTGAGTAATGGTTAGGGAAAGGAAATTGGACTGATACTGCCGACACTAACCCAGAGTCACTTACTAATGATCAGTAGAAGAAACTTGGACTAATTCCCCCCACACTAACAGAGTTAATGTGTAGTGATCAGGTGAAGGAACTTGTACGGATTCCCCCCACACTAACGCAGAGTTTCTGAGTAATGATCAGGGACAGAAAATTGGACTGTTTCCCCACACACTAACCCAGTGTCACTGAGTAATGATCAGGGAAAGGAACTTGGACAGATTCCCCCCCACACTAACCCAGAGTCACTGAGTAATGATCAGGAGAAGGGACTTGGGGTAATTCCCCTCACACTACCCCAGAGTCTCTGAGTAATGATCAGGGAAAGGAACATGGACTGAGTCCCCACACACTAACCCAGATTCACTGAGTAAAGACCAGGTAAAGGAACGTGGACTGATACCCCCCCCCCCCCCACACCCACCCTTACCCCCACACTGACCCAGAGTCTCTGAGTAATGATTGGGAGAGGAAACGTGGACTAATTCCCCCCACACTAACCCAGTGTTTCTGAGTAATGATCAGGGAAAGGAACTTGAACTGATTCCCCCCACACTATCCAAGAGTCACTGTGTAATGATCAGGGAAAGGAACTTGGACTGATTGCCCCCACACTAACAGAGAGTCATTTAGTAATGATCATGAGAATGAACTTGGACTAACTCCATCCACACTAACCCCGAGTCACTGAGCAATGATCAGGGAAAGGAACTTTGACTAATTCCCCCACACTCACCGAGAGTCACTGAGTAATGATCAGGGAAAGGAACTTGGACTAATACCCCCCACACTAACGCAGGGTTACTGAGTAATGATCAGGGAAAGGAACTTGGACTGATTCTCCACCACACTAACCCAGAGTCACTGAGTAATGATCAGGGAAAGGAACTTGGACTGATACCCCCCACACTAACCCAGAGTTAATGAGTAATGATCACGGAAGGGAACTTGGACTGATAACACCCACACTAACCCAGAGTCACTGAGTAATGATCAGGAGAAGAAACTTGGACTGATTCACCCCACACTAACCCAGAGATACTGAGTAATGATCCGGGAAAGGAAATTGGACTGGTACCCCACACACTAACCCAGAGTTACTGAGTAATGATCAGGGAAAGGAACTTGGACTGATTCTCCACCACACTAACCCAGAGTCACTGAGTAATGATCAGGGAAAGGAACTTGGACTGATACCCCCCACACTAACCCAGAGTTACTGAGTAATGATCACGGAAAGGAACTTGGACTGATAACCCCCACACTAACCCAGAGTCACTGAGTAATGATCAGGAGAAGAAACTTGGACTAATTCCCCCCACACTAACACAGAGTTACTGTGTAATGATCAGGAGAAGGAACTTGGACTGATTCCCCCCACACTAACCCAGAGATATTGAGTAATGATCAGGGAAAGTAAATTGGACTGCTACCCCACACACTAACCCAGAGTTACTGAGTAATGATCAGGGAAAGGAAATTGAACTGATTCCCCCACACTAACCCAGAATCAATGAGGAATGATCAGGGAAAGGAACTTGGATTGATTCCCCCGACACTAACACAGAGTCATTTAGTAATGATCATGAGAGTGAACTTCGACTAATTCCATCCACACTAACCCAGAGTCAGTGAGTATTGATCAGGAGAAGGAACTTGGACTGTTTCCCCCCACACGAACCCAGAGTCACTGAGTAATGATCAGGGAAAGGAACTTTGACTGATTCCCCCCACACTAACCCAGAGTCACTGAGTAATGATCAGGGAAAGGAACTTTGACTGATTCCCCCCACACTAACCCAGAGTCACAGAGTAATGATCAGTGAAAGGAACTTGGACTAATTCCCCCTCACTAACCCAGAGTTTCTGAGTAATGATCAGGGAAAGGAACTTGGACTGATAACCCCCCACACTAACCCAGAGTTACTGTCTAATGATCAGGGAAAGGAACTTGGACTGATTCCCCCCACTCTAAACTGGAGTTACTGAGTAATGATCAGCGAAAGGAACATGGACTGATTCCCTACACACTAACCCAGATTCACTGAGTAATGATCAGGGAAAGGAACTTGGACTGATTCTCCACCTCACTAACCCAGAGTCACTGAGTAATGATCAGGGAACGGAACTTGGACTGATACCCCCCACACTAACCAAGAGTCACTGACTAATGTTTAGGGAAAGGAAATTGGACTGATACTGCCGATACTAACCCACAGTCACTTACTAACGATCAGGAGAAGAAACTTGGACTAATTCCCCCCACACTAACACAGAGTTACTGTGTAATGATCAGGAGAAGGAACTTGTACGGATTCCCCCCACACTAACCCAGAGTTACTGAGTAATGATCAGGGAAAGGAAATTGGACTGGTTCCCCCCACACTAACCCAGAATTTCTGAGTAATGATCAGGGAAAGGAAATTGAACTGATTCCCCCCCACACTAACCCAGTGTCACTGAGTAATGATCAGGGAAAGGAACTTGGACTGATTCCCCCCCACACTAACCCAGAGTCACTGAGTAATGATTAGGAGAAGGGACTTGGAGTAATTCCCCTCACACTACCCCAGAGTCACTGAGTAATGATCAGGAGAGGAAACTTGGACTAATTCCCCCCGCACTAACCCAGAGTTACTGAGTAATTATCAGGGAAAGGAACTTGGACTGTTTCTCCCCACACTATCCCAGAGATACTGAGTAATCATCAGGGAAAGGAACCTGGACTAATTCCCCCCACACTAACCCAGAGTTACTGAGTCATGATCAGGGAAAGGAACCTGGACTAATTCCCCCCACACTAACCCAGAGTTACTGAGTCATGATCAGGGTAAGGAAATTGGACTGGTTCCCCACACACTAACCCAGAGTTACTGGGTAATGATCAGGGAAAGGAAATTGAACTGATTCCCCCCACACTAACCCAGAATCACTGAGTAATGATCAGGGAAAGGAACTTGGATTGATTCCCCCCACACTAACCCAGAGTCATTTAGTAATAATCATGAGAATGAACTTCGAATAATTCCATCCACACTAACCCAGAGTCAGTGAGTATTGAACAGGAGACGTAACTTCGACTGTTTCCCCCCACACTAACCCAGAGTCACTGAGTAATGATCAGGGAAAGGAACTTTGACTGATTCCCCCCACACTAACCCAGAGTCACTGAGTAATGATCAGGGAAAGGAACTTGGACTGATTCCCCCCACACTAACCCAGAATTTCTGAGTAATGATCAGGGAAAGGAACTTGGACTGATAACCCCCCACACTAACCCAGAGTTACTGTCTAATGATCAGTGAAAGGAACTTGGACTGAATCCCCCCACTCTAAACTGGAGTTACTGAGTAATGATCAGGGAAAGGAACTTGGACTATTTCCCCCACACTAACCCAGATTTACTGAGTAATGATCAGGGAAAGGAACATGGTCTGATTCCCCACACACGAACCAAGATTCACTGAGTAATGATCAGGGAAAGGAACTTGGACTGATTCTCCACCACACTAACCCAGAGTCACTGAGTAATGATCAGTGAAAGGAACTTGGACTGATATCCCCCACACTAACCCAGAGTTACTGAGTAATGATCACGGAAAGGAACTTGGACTGATAACCCCCACACTAACCCAGAGTCACTGAGTAATGATCAGGAGAAGGAACTTGTACGGATTCCCCCCACACTAACCCAGAGTTACTGAGTAATGATCAGGAGAAGGAACTTGTACGGATTCCCCCCACACTAACCCAGAGTTACTGAGTAATGATCAGGGAACGGAAATTGGTCTGATTCCCCACACACTCACCCAGTGTCACTGAGTAATGATCAGGGAAAGGAACTTGGACTGATTCCCCCCCACACTAACCCAGAGTCACTGAGTAATGATTAGGAGAAGGGACTTGGAGTAATTCCCCTCACACTGACCCAGAGTCACTGAGTAATGATCAGGAGAGGAAAATTGGACTAATTCCCCCCGCTCTAACCCAGAGTTACTGAGTAATTATCAGGGAAAGGAACTTGGACTGTTTCTCCCCACACTATCCCAGAGATACTGAGTAATGATCAGGGAAAGGAACCTGGACTAATTCCCCCCACACTAACCCAGAGTTACTGAGTCATGATCAGGGAAAGGAACTTGGATTGATACCCCCCACACTAACCCAGAGTCACAGCGTGATGATCAGGGAAAGGAACTTGGACTGATTCTCCCCACACTATCCCAGAGATACTGAGTAAAGATCAGGGAAAGGAACCTGGACTAATTCCCCCCACACTAACCATATTTTCTGAGTAATGATCAGGGTAAGGAAATTGGACTGGTTCCCCACACACTAACCCAGAGTTACTGGGTAATGATCAGGGAAAGGAAATTGAACTGATTCCCCCCACACTAACCCAGAATCACTGAGTAATGATCAGGGAAAGGAACTTGGATTGATTCCCCCCACACTAACCCAGAGTCATTTAGTAATGATCATGAGAATGAACTTCGACTAATTCCATCCACACTAACCCAGAGTCAGTGAGTATTGAACAGGAGACGTAACTTCGACTGTTTCCCCCCACACTAACCCAGAGTCACTGAGTAATGATCAGGGAAAGGAACTTTGACTGATTCCCCCCACACTAACCCAGAGTCACTGAGTAATGGTTAGGGAAAGGAAATTGGACTGATACTGCCGACACTAACCCAGAGTCACTTACTAATGATCAGTAGAAGAAACTTGGACTAATTCCCCCCACACTAACAGAGTTACTGTGTAGTGATCAGGTGAAGGAACTTGTACGGATTCCCCCCACACTAACCCAGAGTTGCTGAGTAATGATCAGGGAAAGGAAATTGGACTGTTTCCCCACACACTAACCCAGTGTCACTGAGTAATGATCAGGGAAAGGAACTTGGACAGATTCCCCCCCACACTAACCCAGAGTCACTGAGTAATGATCAGGAGAAGGGACTTGGAGTAATTCCCCTCATACTACCCCAGAGTCTCTGAGTAATGATCAGGGAAAGGAACATGGACTGAGTCCCCACACACTAACCCAGATTCACTGAGTAAAGACCAGGTAAAGGAACGTGGACTGATACCCCCCCCCCCCACCCCCCATTACCCCCACACTGACCCAGAGTCTCTGAGTAATGATTGGGAGAGGAAACGTGGACTACTTCCCCCCACACTAACCCAGTGTTACTGAGTAATGATCAGGGAAAGGAACTTGAACTGATTCCCCCCACACTATCCAAGAGTCACTGTGTAATGATCATGGAAAGGAACTTGGACTGATGGCCCCCACACTAACAGAGAGTCATTTAGTAATGATCATGAGAATGAACTTGGAATAATTCCTTCCACACTAACCCCGAGTCACTGAGTAATGATCAGGGAAAGGAACTTGGACTAATACCCCCCACACTAACCCAGAGTTACTGAGTAATGATCAGGGAAAGGAACTTGGACTGATAACCCCCCACACTAACCCAGAGTTACTGTCTAATGATCAGGGAAAGGAACTTGGACTATTTCCCCCGCACTAACCCAGATTCACTGAGTAATGATCAGGGAAAGTAACTTGGACTGATTCTCCACCACACTAACCCAGAGTCACTGAGTAATGATCAGGGAAAGGAACTTGGACTGATACCCCCCACACTAACCCAGAGTTAATGAGTAATGATCACGGAAAGGATCTTGGACTGATAACCCCCACACTAACCCAGAGTCACTGAGTAATGATCAGGAGAAGAAACTTTGACTAATTCCCCCCCACACTAACACAGAGTTACTGTGTAATGATCAGGAGAAGGAACTTGGACTGATTCCCCCCACACGAACCCAGAGATACTGAGTAATGATCAGGGAAAGGAAATTGGACTGGTACCCCACACACTAACCCAGAGTTACTGAGTAATGTTTAGGGAAAGGAAATTGGACTGATACTGCCGACACTAACCCAGAGTCACTTACTAATGAACAGGAGAAGAAACTTGGACTAATTCCCCCCACACTAACACAGAATTACTGTGTAATGATCAGGAGAAGGAACTTGGACTGATAACCCCCCACACTAACCCAGAGTTACTGTCTAATGATCAGGGAAAGGAACTTGGACTGATTCCCCCCACTCTAAACTAGAGTTACTGAGTAATGATCAGCGAAAAGAACATGGACTGATTCCCTACACACTAACCCAGATTCACTGAGTAATGATCAAGGAAAGGAACTTGGACTGATTCTCCTCCACACTAACCCAGAGTCACTGAGTAATGATCAGGTAACGGAACTTGGACTGATTGCCCCCACACTAACAGAGAGTCATTTAGTAATGATCATGAGAATGAACTTGGACTAACTCCATCCACACTAACCCCGAGTCACTGAGCAATGATCAGGGAAAGGAACTTTGACTAATTCCCCCACACTCACCGAGAGTCACTGAGTAATGATCAGGGAAAGGAACTTGGACTAATACCCCCCACACTAACCCAGAGTTACTGAGTAATGATCAGGGAAAGGAACTTGGACTGATAACCCCCCACACTAACCCAGAGTTACTGTCTAATGATCAGGGAAAGGAACTTGGACTGATTCCCCCAGCACGAACCCAGATTCACTGAGTAATGATCAGGGAAAGTAACTTGGACTGATTCTCCACCACACTAACCCAGAGTCACTGAGTAATGATCAGGGAAAGGAACTTGGACTGATACCCCCCACACTAACCCAGAGTTAATGAGTAATGATCACGGAAAGGAACTTGGACTGATAACTCCCCACACTAACCCAGAGTCACTGAGTAATGATCAGGAGAAGAAACTTTGACTAATTCCCCCCACACTAACACAGAGTTACTGTGTAATGATCAGGAGAAGGAACTTGGACTGATTCCCCCCACACTAACCCAGAGATACTGAGTAATGATCAGGGAAAGGAAATTGGACTGGTACCCCACACACTAACCCAGAGTTACTGAGTAATGATCAGGGAAAGGAAATTGAACTGATTCCCCCCACACTAGCCCAGAATCACTGAGTAATGATCAGGGAAAGGAACTTGGATTGATTCCCCCCACACTAACTCAGAGTCATTTAGTAATGATCATGAGAATGAACTTCGACTAATTCCATCCACACTAACCCAGAGTCAGTGAGTATTGAACAGGAGACGTAACTTGAACTGTTTCCCCCCACACTAACCCAGAGTCACTGAGTAATGATCAGGGAAAGGAACTTTGACTGATTCCCCCCACACTAACCCAGAGTCACAGAGTAATGATCAGTGAAAGGAACTTGGACTAATTCCCCCCACACTAACCCAGAGTTACTGTCTAATGATCAGGGAAAGGATTTTGGACTGATTCCCCCCACTCTAAACTAGAGTTACTGAGTAATGATCAGCGAAAGGAACATGGACTCATTCCCTACACACTAACCCAGATTCACTGAGCAATGATCAGGGAAAGGAACTTGGACTGATTCTCCACCACACTAACCCAGAGTCACTGTGTAATGATCAGGGAACGGAACTTGGAATGATACCCCCCACCCTAACCCAGAGTCACTGAGTAATGTTTAGGGAAAGGAAATTGGAATGATACTGCCGACACTAACCCAGATTCACTTACTAATGAACAGGAGAAGAAACTTGGACTAATTCCCCCCCACACTAACACAGAATTACTGTGTAATGATCAGGAGAAGGAACTTGGACTGATAACCCCCCACACTAACCCAGAGTTACTGTCTAATGATCAGGGAAAGGAACTTGGACTGATTCCCCCCACTCTAAACTAGAGTTACTGAGTAATGATCAGCGAAAGGAACATGGACTGATTCCCTACACACTAACCCAGATTCACTGAGTAATGATCAAGGAAAGGAACTTGGACTGATTCTCCTCCACCCTAACCCAGAGTCACTGAGTAATGTTTAGGGAAAGGAAATTGGACTGATACTGCCGACACTAACTCAGAGTCACTTACTAATGATCAGGAGAAGAAACTTGGACTAATTCCCCCCACACTAACCCAGAGTTACTGAGTAATGATCAGGGAAAGGAAATTGGACTGGTTCCCCACACACTAACCCAGTGTCACTGAGTAATGATCAGGGAAAGGAACTTGGAATGATTCCCCCCCCCCCCCCACACTAACCCAGAGTCACTGAGTAATGATCAGGAGCAGGGACTTGGAGTAATTCCCCTCACACTACCCCAGAGTCTCTGAGTAATGATCAGGGAAAGGAACGTCGACTTATTCCCCCCCACACTAACCCAGAGTTACTGAGTAATGATCAGGGAAAGGAACATGGACTGAGTCCCCACACACTAACTCAGATTCACTGAGTAAAGACCAGGTAAAGGAACGTGGACTGATACCCCCACCCCACCCCCCCCTTACCCTCACACTGACCCAGAGTTTCTGAGTAATGATTGGGAGAGGAAACGTGGACTAATTCCCCCCACACTAACCCAGTGTTACTGAGTAATGATCAGGGAAAGGAACTTGAACTGATTCCCCCCACACTAACCCCGAGTCACTGAGTAATGATCAGGGAAAGGAACTTGGACTGATTGCCCCCACACTAACAGAGAGTCATTTAGTAATGATCATGAGAATGAACTTGGACTAATTCCATCCACACTAACCCCGAGTCACTGAGCAATGATCAGGGAAAGGAACTTTGACTAATTCCCCCACACTCACCGAGAGTCACTGAGTAATGATCAGGGAAAGGAACTTGGACTAATACCCCCCACACTAACCCAGAGTTACTGAGTAATGATCAGGGAAAGGAACTTGGACTGATAACCCCCCACACTAACCCAGAGTTACTGTCTAATGATCAGGGAAAGGAACTTGGACTATTTCCCCCGCACTAACCCAGATTCACTGAATAATGATCAGGGAAAGTAACTTGGACTGATTCTCCACCACACTAACCCAGAGTCACTGAGTAAAGATCAGGGAAAGGAACTTGGACTGATACACCCCACACTAACCCAGAGTTAATGAGTAATGATCACGGAAAGGATCTTGGACTGATAACCGCCACACTAACCCAGAGTCACTGAGTAATGATCAGGAGAAGAAACTTTGACTAATACCCCCCACACTAACACAGAGTTACTGTGTAATGATCAGGAGAAGGAACTTGGACTGATTCCCCCCACACTAACCCAGAGATACTGAGTAATGATCAGGGAAAGGAAATTGGACTGGTACCCCACACACTAAGCCAGAGTTACTGAGTAATGATCAGGGAAAGGAAATTGAACTGATTCCCCCCACACTAGCCCAGAATCACTGAGTAATGATCAGGTAAAGGAACTTGGATTGATTCCCCCCACACTAACCCAGAGTCATTTTGTAATGATCATGAGAATGAAATTCGACTAATTCCATCCACACTAACCCAGAGTTAGTGAGTATTGATCAGGAGAAGGAACTTGGACTGTTTCCCCCCACACTAACCCAGAGTCACTGAGTAATGATCAGGGAAAGGAACTTTGACTGATTCCCCCCACACTAACCCAGAGTCACAGAGTAATGATCAGTGAAAGGAACTTGGACTAATTCCCCCCACACTAACCCAGAGTTACTGTCTAATGATCAGGGAAAGGATTTTGGACTGATTCCCCCCACTCTAAACTAGAGTTACTGAGTAATGATCAGCGAAAGGAACATGGACTCATTCCCTACACACTAACCCAGATTCACTGAGCAATGATCAGGGAACGGAACTTGGACTGATTCTCCACCACACTAACCCAGAGTCACTGAGTAATGATCAGGTAACGGAACTTGGAATGATTCCCCCCACCCTAACCCAGAGTCACTGAGTAATGTTTAGGGAAAGGAAATTGGACTGATACTGCCGACACTAACCCAGAGTCACTTACTAATGAACAGGAGAAGAAACTTGGACTAATTCCCCCCACACTAACACAGAATTACTGTGTAATGATCAGGAGAAGGAACTTGGACTGATTCCCCCCACACTAACCAAGAGTCACTGAGTAATGATCAGGGAAAGGAACTTGGACTGATTGCCCCCCACCCCCCGACACTAACCGAGAGTCATTTAGTAATGATCATGAGAATGAACTTGGACTAATTCCATCCACACTAACCCAGAGTCAGTGAGTAATGATCAGGGAAAGGAACTTTGACTAATTCCCCCACACTAACCCAGAGTTACTGAGTAATGATCAGGGAAAGGAACTTGGACTATTTCCCCCGCGCTAACCCAGATTTACTGAGTAATGATCAGGGAAAGGAACATGGTCTGATTCAGCACACACGAACCCAGATTCACTGAGTAATGATCAGGGAAAGGAAATTGGACTGATTCTCCACCACACTAACCCAGAGTCATTGAGTAATGATCAGGGAAAGGAACTTGGACTGATACCCCCCACACTAACCCAGAGTCACTGAGTAATGATCAGGAGAAGAAACTTGGACTAATTCCCCCCACACTAACACAGAGTTACTGTGTAATGATCAGGAGAAGGAACTTGGACAGATTCCCCCCACACTAACCCAGAGATACTGAGTAATGATCAGGGAAAGGAAATTGGACTGGTACCCCACACACTAACCCAGAGTTACTGAGTAATGATCAGGGAAAGGAAATTGAACTGATTCCCCCCACACTAACCCAAAATCACTGAGTAATGATCAGGGAAAGGAACTTGGATTGATTCCCCCCACTTTAACCCAGAGTCATTTAGTAATGATCATGAGAATGAACTTCGACTAATTCCATCCACACTAACCCAGAGTCAGTGAGTATTGATCAGGAGAAGGAACTTGGACTGTTTCCCCCCACACTAACCCAGAGTCACTGAGTAATGATCAGGGAAAGGAACTTTGACTGATTCCCCCCACACTAACCCAGAGTCACAGAGTAATGATCAGTGAAAGGAACTTGGACTAATTCCCCCCACACTAACCCAGAGTTTCTGAGTAATGATCAGGGAAAGGGACTTGGACTGATAACCCCCCACACTAACCCAGAGTTACTGTCTAATGATCAGGGAAAGGAACTTGGACTGATTCCCCCCACTCTAAGCTTGAGTTACTGAGTAATGATCAGCGAAAGGAACATGGACTGATAACCCCCCACACTAACCCAGAGTTACTGTCTAATGATCAGGGAAAGGAACTTGGACTGATTCCCCCCACTCTAAACTAGAGTTACTGAGTAATGATCAGCGAAAGGAACATGGACTGATTCCCTACACACTAACCCAGATTCACTGATGATCAGGGAAAGGAACTTGGACTGTTTCTCCACCACA
Organism: Heterodontus francisci; assembly: GCF_036365525.1. Classification (NCBI taxonomy): domain Eukaryota; kingdom Metazoa; phylum Chordata; class Chondrichthyes; order Heterodontiformes; family Heterodontidae; genus Heterodontus; species Heterodontus francisci. The sequence continues at coordinate 61,125,471 of NC_090398.1, forward strand.
CTAACCCAGAGTCACTGAGTAATGATCAGGTAACGGAACTTGGACTGATACCCCCCACACTAACCCAGAGTCACTGAGTAATGTTTAGGGAAAGGAAAGTGGACTGATACTGCCGACACTAACCCAGAGTCACTTACTAATGATCAGGAGAAGAAACTTGGACTAATTCTCCCCCACACTAACCCAGACTTACTGAGCAATGATCAGGGAAAGGAAATTGGACTGGTTCCCCACACACTAACCCAGAGTCACTGAGTAATGATCAGGGAAAGGAACTTGGACTGATTCCCCCTCACACTAACCCAGAGTCACTGAGTAATGATCAGGAGAAGGGACTTGGAGTAATTCCCCTCACACTAACCCAGAGTCTCTGAGTAATGATTAGGGAAAGGAACGTGGACTGATTCCCCCCACACTAACCCAGAGTTACTGAGTAATGATCAGGGAAAGGAACATGGACTGTGTCCCCACACACTAACCCAGATTCACTGAGTAAAGACCAGGGAAAGGAACGTGGACTGATACCCCACCCCCCCCCCCCCCCCCCGCCCCCCTTACCCCCACACTGACCCAGAGCCTCTGAGTAATGATTGGGAGAGGAAACCAGGACTAATTCCCCCCACACTAACCCAGAGTTACTGAGTAATGATCAGGGAAAGGAACCTGAACTGATTCCCCCCACAGTAACCCAGAGTCACTGAATAATGATCAGGGAAAGGAACTTGGACTGATTGCACCCACACTAACCGAGAGTCATTTAGTAATGATCATGAGAATGAACTTGGACTAATTCCATCCACACTAACCCCGAGTCCCTGAGAAATGATCAAGGAAAGGAACTTTGACTAATTCCCCCACACTCACCGAGAGTTACTGAGTAATGATCAGGGAATGGAACTTGGACTATTTCCCCCACACTAACCCAGATTTACTGAGTAATGATCAGGGAAAGGAATTTGGTCTGATTACCCCGACACTAACCCAGATTCACTGAGTAATGATTAGGGAAAGGAACTTGGACTGATTCTCCACCACACTAACCCAGAGTCACTGAGTAATGATCAGGGAAAGGAACTTGGACTAATTCCCCCCACACTAACACAGAGTTACTGTGTAATTATCTGAGAAGGAACTTGTACGGATTCCCCCCACACTAACCCAGAGTTACTGAGTAATGATCAGGGAAAGGAAATTGGACTGGTTCCCCACACACTAACCCAGTGTCACTGAGTAATGAGCAGGGAAAGGAACTTGGACTGATTCCCCCCCACACTAACCCAGAGTCACTGAGTAATGATCAGGAGAAGGGACTTGGAGTAATTCCCCTCACACTACCCCAGAGTCTCTGAGTAATGATCAGGGAAAGGAACGTGGATTGATTCCCCCCACACTGACCCAGAGTTACTGAGTAATTATCAGGGAAAGGAACTTGGACTGTTTCTCCCCACACTATCCCAGAGATACTGAGTAATGATCAGGGAAAGGAACCTGGACGAATTCCTCCCACACTAACCCAGAGTTACTGAGTGATGATCAGGGAAAGGAACTTGGACTGATTCCCCCCACACTAACCCAGAGTCACAGCGTCATGATCAGGGAAAGGAACTTGGACTGATTCTCCCCACACTATCCCAGAGATACTGAGTAATGATCAGGGAAAGGAACCTGGACTAATTCCCCCCACACTAACCCAGATATTCTGAGTAATGATCAGGGAAAATAACTTGGACTGATTAAACCCACACTAACCCAGAATTACTGAGTAATGATCAGGGAAAGGAACTTGGACTGATTCCCCCCACACTAACCCAGAGTCATTGAGTAATGATCAGGGAAAGGAACTTGGACTGATTCCCCCCACACTAACCCAAAGTTACTGAGTAATGATCAAGAAAGGAGCTTGGACTGTTTCTCCTCCACTCTACCCCAGAGTCACTGAGTAATGATCAGGGAAAGGAACTTTGACTGATTCCCCCACACTAACCCAGAGTTACTGAGTAATGATCAGGAGTAGAAACTTGGACTATTTCCCCCCACACTAACCCAAAGTCGCTGACTGATGATCAGGGAAAGGAACTTGGACTGATTCTCCTCCACACTAACCCAGAGTCACTGAATAATGACCAGGGAAAGGAACTTGTACTGATTCTCCTCCACACTAACCCAGAGTTACTGAGTAATGATCAGGAGAAGGAACTGGAATGTCTCCACCCCCTCTCCCCCTACGCACACACATTTACCCGTGTCACTGAGCTCATTTCTATTATTCCTAACTGAAGCTTAGTTTTTGTCGCCAATAGTATTATTTGCTCTCACACTCGGCTGTTTTTACTGGACCATGAAAGAAGATGTCAGCTCAGCAATGACCTTTACCTGATCACTTATAAACTGCTCTTTCTCAAGTGTTATTTCATTCTAAATATGAATTCTTATTTTTCATTTAATTCATTGAATGCTGATCCCTGTCTCCAGCTGATTGTAACTTTAACAGGTGTAATCATTTCAATCTATCACTGAATACAGTAACAAATTTGCAAATCTCAGTATGTACACTGTCCACCGGTAACCTTTCTCCAACCTGATGTATTATTTCTCTTTCTATTTCCTTTCCTCACAGTTATCTTGCTGATGATTGTGATCCTGTCTCGGGGTAAGTGTGGTCTTTCCGAATGTGTCACTCACTACCTGGTGGCCATGGCATCAGCTGTTCTACTGGTCATTATCCTTGACCTGCTATTGAGACAGATTCCTATTGTTTATCTGGAACAGTTTATTTTCCTTGGGTACATCCCTGTCTGTAATATCCACGCTGTCCTGCTTTATGCAACCACAGACTGTTCTGTCTGGTTCACTGTCACTTTCACCTTTGATCGATTTGTGGCCATTTGTTGCCAGAAGCTGAAAAATAAATATTGCACCAAGAAAATGGCAGCTGTGGTTCCAGGAACAGTGACTGCGTTGAGCTGTTTAAAGAACATTTTCTGGCATTTTATGCTAACACGTTCCTATTGGCTCCAAAACAGCCCCTCATTTTGTTTTTTATCAATGGTTGTTCGGAGTTCACTGGTTTGGGCAACAATCGAGTTCCTTCATCACGTTCTAACCCCAGGTGTCCCATTTATTGTGATTCTGCAGCTCAATGCTTTCACCATCAGACACATCTTAGTTCCGAAGAAGGGTCACTGACCCGAAACGTTAACTCTGCTTCTCTTTCCACAGATGCTGCCAGACCTGCTGAGTGAATCCAGCATTTCTTGTTTTTGTTTCAGATTTCCAGCATCCGCAGTATTTTGCTTTTATTTATCCATCATTTTACTGTTAGTTGTCTCGGGGAATTTCATCCTGTTATGGGCAATCTTTATGATATATTTTATATGGTACCAAGTGTATTTGTTGGGGTATAAGTCTGTATATCTACATAATTTTGTCCGAGAAATGGGATACATGCTCCAGCTCCTGAGTTGCTGCACAAACACTTGTATTTATGCTGTGACCCAGACACAGTTCAGAAAACAATTGAAGAATTTTGTGAAATATCCCTTTACTCGAATTGTAAAATTCATGAAATGATGAGAAGAAATGAAGAATTTATTTCAACCACTAAAATTCAATCCAGCCTCATTTTATTTTCCACTAGCTCTCCCCCTCAGGGTCAGTGCTATCATTCTTTCCTGGTTTGGAGTCAGACTCTGCAACAAGTGTCCCTGTGTACAGTGTGTGTCTCTCCCAATGTGGAGTCAGACTCTATAACAAGTGCCTCTTGTGTACAGTGTGTGTCTTTCCCAGTGGGGAGACAGACTCTGTACCAAGTGTCCCTGTGTAGAGTGTGTGTCTCTCCCAGTGAGGAGTCAGACTCTGTAGCAAGTGTCCATGTATCAAATGGACGCTGCACATATTAAATAAAATTAAATTACAAATGGGGCATTGCATTTAAATACCACCATGCATTTCACTTAAAATGGCTGGCATGCTTATTAAATAGGCTGAATTTTACCAGCCTTTGGGAGACAGGCTGTGAGGTGGTGGGCCAGGGGATGGCATAAAATGGCAAGAGAAGGTGGGTGGTGGAGTGCCCTGATCTTCCTGCCACCATGTCATTTCACCAGCTGTGGGGAAGATGGAGGACGGCCCTCCCAACCAGAGACCAACTGAGCTTCTTAAATGGCCAATTATGGGCCTCTTCCTGCCACCACTGGTATTTTACCTGTGGCGGTTGAGCCTTCCAGCACATGGGAAACTGTCTGATTAACCCTGGTGGCCTCCCAGTGGGCTTGGTGGTGGGGCACCTATTGGGGCACCCTTTGGCCCATGGAGGGGTCCTCAGTGACAATGGCCACCCTCATGGCAATAGCACTGCTTGCCCTCACCAACTCCCACCATCCTCTCCTTGCCGGGGCCTGCCTGACTGGCTCCCCACCTCCATCCCCCACTTATCTGGTTGGGAGTGCACTGTCTTTCCACTGTGTCCTCTCTTTCCAGGTGCAGTCCTATCAGTGGCCACCACTTCTGGTCACGATGCTGAGGCTGCTGAAGTGTCAGCTCTCTGATTGGCCAACTGCTCCTGAAGGGCAGGTCGCTGTCTTTTAAAAGCGACAACAGTCCCAGCTGCAACGAATTAGTTGCCTGACCCTGTAAAATGTGTCCGGAGACCCCCAAACAGCCAAGGTGGGGTTGTCCTCGGCTTTCAGACCTGTCATTGGGATCCTTATGCAATGATAAAACTCACCCCATTAAAATCGCTGTTGCCTACCATTTAAAATGGCCTCACTGCATATCACTCAAAGAAGACATTTACGAGAACATATTCTGGAATGGAGAATTTTAGCTATTGAGGAAAGATTAGATCGGCTCGGGTTGTTTTCTTTGGAACAGAGGAGGTTGAGGGAAGATTTAATTGAGGTGTATAAAATTATAAGGGGCCTGGATAGAGTGAATGCAAAGAACATATTTCCAGTAACAGCGAGTCAATAACCAGGGGGCATAGATTTAAAGTCATTGGTGGAAGGATTAGAGGGGAGTTGAGAAGAATTTGTTTCACCCAGATGGTGGTGGGTGTCTGGAAGTCACTGGCTCAAACTCTCATTGCTTTTAAAATCACTTATCAATGCTGTTGCACATCACATAAAATAGCCACTGCAAATATATTTTAAAATGGCCACAGATAGATATCACAAAAAGTGTCCACCTCGCATATTAATTAACATCAAATTCATTGCACAGGCTGGAAACAAAAGCATGAAAGTGCAATTATAAACCCATCTTTACAAAGATTCACATTGATGACTTTAATTTCCTCGGGTGATTGTGTGCTGCCTCTGTAACACACTGGAAGTTAACATGTTTGTGTCATATTGTAAGGGCAGGACTACTTTAACCTCAGGCTTTAAACCCCTTTAAGACTCAAGGGTTACAAATCAACACAAACAAGTTAAACTGAAGCACCAAAAACAGGAATACTGACAAGAAATTAAAGCCCAGCGTAATAGACAGAAACAAACACATGTGGGTCCATTGGGTTCAGTCTCTGAATGAAGGCCTCAGTTTGTCCACTGCAGAGGAAGCTCTTGTCCAATGAAATTCCTTATGTAAAAACTTTCTCTCTCTCTCGCCGCATCTTGCCACTTCAGCTTTCAACATGAAAGAAATGTCCTTGCGAGGAGAGAGAGACCAAAAATGTTGGTTAAAACAAAGCATGAAATTCACAAGAAAAAACACAGAAGATCCCATCTTCCTTCTTTCAGTTGCATAGACACTTTCTCAGCAACATCTGTTACAAACAAATCCTGGTTAGAAAACCCAGGATCTAAATTGTTAAAGAATGAGTCAGAGAGGCATTGAGAGCACACAACGCAGCACAGACATACCAGACTGAGAGAGATGTCCGTTCCCTTAGAGAGGGAGAGGGGGGTGAGGAGCGTTTGGTATTGGGATTGGGACCCCACCCACACAGACACATGCTAAGCCAGCTGTTTACTCCAGAACTTGAGTCTGCAACACTTTGGGATGTCTCTCAATCTGTTCTTTGGGATGCCTATCCATTGACATGTTAATCCAGGACTATCCCTGACAGAACTCATTTGACCAGGAGATAAGTTGATAAGTGGCAAGCAACATTCATGCCACACAGTACCAGGCAATGACCATCTCGAACAAGAGAGAATCTGACCATCTCCCCTTGATATTCAACAGCATTACCATTGTTGAATCCCCCACTATCAACATCCTGAGGATTATCATGGATCAGAAACTGAACTGGAGTAGCCATGTAAAAACCATGGCTACAAGAGTAGCTCAGAGTCTGGGAATTCTGCAGCAAGTAACCCATGTCCTGACTACCCAAAGCATGTCCACCATCTACAAGGCATAAGTTAGGAGTGTGATCGAATATTCTCCAATTCCCTGGATAAGTACAGTTCAATGAAGCTTGAGCCATCCAGGACAAAGCAGCTCACTTGATCAGCGCACCAGTCACCACATTAACCATTCACTCCCTCCACCACCAATGCACAGTGACAGCAGTGTGTACCATCTACAAGATGCACTGCACCAAATCATCACGCCTCCTTCGACAGCACCTTCTAAACCTGCGACCTCTACCACCTAGAAGAACATGGGCAGCAGTTGTGTGGGAACACCACCACCTGCAAGTTCCCCTCCAAGCCACACACCTTCCTGAATTGGAACTATATCGCCTTCCCTTCACTTTCGCTGGGTCAAAATCCTGGAACTCCCTTCCTAACAGCACTGTGGTTGTACCTACCGCACATAGACTGCAGCAGTTGAAGAAGACAGTTCACCACCACTTTCTCAAGTGCAATTAGGGATGGGCAATAAATGCTGATCTTTCCAGCAATGCCCACATTCCATGAAATGGTTACAAAAAAAATCCGCTGTACTGTTTTGAACTCTTTAACTCTAAGCCCTTGCAGGAAATATTACCGCAGTTTGAAGTTATCTGATCCCAGTCACAGGGCCCACACATGGACTGGGCACAAAACCGAACCCAATGACACAGGTCAATTCTACACACAGCTCACACCTCATATTGAACCCAGTCAGCTCCATCTCCCTTTCGCTCTCTCCACGTGTGACTCTCTCAGTCCCTGTGCCTCTCACATGTCCCTCTCTCACTCCCTTGTGAGTGTCAGGATCTCTCACTCCCTGTTCCTCTCACCATGTCCCTCTCTCACTCCCTGTGAGTGTCAGGATCTCTCACTCCCTTTTCCTCTCACCATGTCCCTCTCTCACTCCCTTTGAGTGTCAGGATCTCTCACTCTCTGTTCCTCTCACCATGTCTCTCTCTCACTCCTTGCGTGTCTCTCTATCTCTCACTCCCTGTTCCTCACACCATGTCCCTCTCTCACTCCCTGTGAGTGTCAGGATCTGTCACTCCCTGTTCGTCTGACCATGTCCCTCTCTCACTCCTTGTGAGTGTCAGGATCTCTCACTCCCTGTTCCTCTCACCATGTCCCTGCCTCACTCCCTGTGAGTCTCAAAATCTCTGACTCCCTGTTCCTCTCACCATTTCCCTCTCTCACTCCCTGTGAGTGTCAGGATCTCTCACTCCATGTTCCTCTCACCATGTCTCTCTCTCACTCCTTGTGTCTCTCTTTATCTCTCACTCACTGTTCCTCTCACCATGTCTCAGTTGTTCACTCGTTGTGACTGTCTCTATCTCTCATTCCCTTTTCCTCTCACCCTATCTCTCTCTCTCACTCCCTGTGTGTGTCTCTATCTCTCACTCCCTGTTCCTCTCACCATGTCAAACAAACAACAAAGAACAAAGAAAATTACAGCACAGGAACAGGCCCTTCGGCCCTCCAAGCCTACGCCGATCCAAATCCTCTATTTAAACCTGTCGCCTATTTTCTAAGGGTCTGTATCTCTTTACTTCCTGCCCATTCATGTATCTGTCTAGATACATCTTAAAAGATGCTATCGTGCCCGCGTCTACCACCTCTGCTGGTAATGCGTTCCATGCACCCACCACCCTCTGCGTAAAGAACTTTCCACGCATATCCCCCCTAAACTTTTCCCCTTTCACTTTGAACTCGTGTCCCCTTGTAATTGAATCCCCCACTCTGGGAAAAAGCTTCTTGCTATCCACCCTGTCTATCCCTCTCATGATTTTGTACACCTCAATCAGGTCCCCCCTCAACCTCCGTCTTTCTAATGAAATTAATCCTAATCTACTCAACCTCTCTTCATAGCTAGCGCCCTCCATATCAGGCAACATCCTGGTGAACCTCCTCTGCACCCTCTCCAAAGCATCCCCATTTTGTTAATGTGGCGACCAGAACTGCACGCAGTATTCCAAATGTGGCCGAACCAAAGTCCTAAACAACTGTAACAGGACCTGCCAACTCTTGTACTCAATACCCCGTCCGATGAAGGAAAGCATGCCGTATGCCTTCGTGACCACTCTATTTACCTGCGTTGCTACCTTCAGGGAACAATGGACCTGAACACCCAAATCTCTCTGCACATCAATTTTCCCCAGGACTTTTCCATTTACTGTTTAGTTCACTCTTGAATTGGATCTTCCAAAATGCATCACCTCGCATTTGCCCTGATTGAACTCCATCTGCCATTTCTCTGCCCAACTCTCCAGTCTATCCATATTCTGCTGTATTCTCTGACAGTCCCCTTCAGTATCTGCGACTCCACCAATCTTAGTGTCGTCTGCAAACTTGCTAATTAGACCACCTATACTTTCCTCCAAATCATTTATGTATATCACAAACAACAGTGGTCCCAGCACGGATCCCTGTGGAACACCACTGGTCACACGTCTCCATTTTGAGAAACTCCCTTCCACTGCTACTCTCTGTCTCCTGTTGCCCAGCCAGTTCTTTATCCATCTAGCTAGTACACCTTGGACCCCATGCGCCTTCACTTTCTCCATCAGCCTCCCATGGGGAACCTTATCAAACGCCTTACTGAAGTCCATGTATATGACATCTACAGCCCTTCCCTCATCAATTAACTTTGTCACTTCCTCAAAGAATTCTATTAAGTTGGTAAGACATGACCTTCCCTGCACAAAACCATGTTGCCTATCACTGATAAGCCCATTTTCTTCCAAATGGGAATAGATCCTATCCCTCAATATCTTCTCCAGCAGCTTCCCTAACACTGACGTCAGACTCACCGGTCTATAATTACCTGGATTTTCCCTGCTACCCCTCTTAAGCAAGGGGACAACATTAGCAATTGTCCAGTCCTCCGGGACCTCACCCGTGTTTACGGATGTTGCAAAGATATCTGTTAAGGCCCCAACTATTTCCTCTCTCGCTTCCCACAGTAACCTGGGATAGATCCCATCCGGACCTGGGTACTTGTCAACCTTAATGCCTTTTAGAATACCCAACACTTCCTCCCTCCTTATGCCGACTTGACCTCGACTAATCAAACATCTGTCCCTAACCTCAACATCCGTCATGTCCCTCTCCTCGGTGAATACTGATGCAATGTCCCTCTCTCACTCCCTGTGAGTGTATCTCTATTCTCACTCCCTATTTCTCTCACCATGTCTCACTCTCTCACTCTCTGTGAGTGTCTGGATCTCTTACTCCCTATTCCTCTCACCCTATCTCTCTCTCTCACTTACTGATTGTCTCGATCTCTCACTCCCTACTCCTCTCACCATGTTTCTCTCTCTCTCTCCCTGTGAGTGTCTCTATCTCTCACTCCCTGTTCCTCTCACCCTATCTCCCTTTCTAACTCTCTGTGAGTGTCTCTCTCTCTCACTCCCTACTCCTCGCACCATGTCTCTCTCTCACTGCCTATGAGAGTGTTTTCTTTTTTTTTTATTCATTCAGTGATCTGGTTGGGAGAAATTCCCTTGTGATGGTGGCTGGGATTGTTCTGAAGTGGCAGAGATCCCGCGGCCAGGTCTAGACGTGGGTGGGGGGACGGGCGGGGAGGGGTAACTCTGCTTTGTTGGGCAGCGGATTCGAGGGCCACATTTTGCTGGCAGCAGCTGATTAAGTGGCTGCACATGGCCTGCCTTCAAGAGCTGCCAAACCAATCAGAGGCCTGGCAGCTCGCAGCCTCAGCATTGCTACAGCTCGTGGTTGCCACTGCTGGGGCTGTACCTAGATGACGAGGGCACATCAGTAGATGTGCAGCCTCACAGTCAGGGTTGATGGGGCCAGTCGATGGTGGAGGGTCATTGAGGACAGTTGGTGCAATGCAGTGGCAGCCATTGCTGCCAGGGAGCTTCTTCATGTGTCAAAGAATGCCCAAAAAGGAGGATCCTGGATCCTGCTGGGGGGCTCCCAGGGTTTTCCTGGCAGTCTCCCCACACGGCGGAGATCCCCTCTCCCATGACCCCCTGCCACTGGTAAAATGCTAGCGGAGGTGGGACGAGGTCCTCAATTGGCCATTTAAATGATTCGATTGAGCTCCGGGTAGACGGGCCATCTGCCACCTTTCCCATCACTGACAAAATGCCATGGTGGTGAGAAGGTGTATGGCACGCCACCCGTCACCTTCCCACATCACTTTGCCAGTCTTCCCGCCTAAGACCCTGTCCTCAAAGGGTCTGTAAAATCTCAGCTGAGGACTGAGGAGGTGGAGCTATTCCACCAGTGTTATATATTCTTCCAAGACAATGATAAGCTTGCTGTGAAGCTGAAAGAGCTCAGAGGCAAAGTGTTAAACTGAAGATCTAAAAGTTCACGGGGCAATCCTGGATTTCAGCAGTTTTGTTTTATTGTCTTTCTCTTTCTTTAGGTCAGTTTCTCAAACTACATGATTTAGTCTGAAATGATTTAGCCAACGCTGAAGGTTGGATTGGACTAGAGAGACATCAAGGATGGGAAATATTTAAATCTTCTTTATTTAGCTTATTCCCTATCTCCTTCCCACCTTATACTCAATGCCTTGGCCAATGAAGGTAAGCATGCCATATGTCTTCTTCACCACCCTGTCTACCTGTGTTGCCACTTTCAGGGAGCTATGTATTTGCACACCAAGGTCTCTCTGTTCAAGAACACTTATTAGGGTCCTGCCATTCACTGTATATGTCCTGCTCTAGTTTAACTTTCCAAAATGCATCACCTCCCACTTGTCTGCATTAAATTCCATTTGCCAATCTCTTGCCCACTGCCTCAGTTGACCTATATCCTGTTGTAACCTTAGACAACCTTCTTCACTGTCCACTATGTCATCAATTTTGGTGTCATCTGCAAACTTACTAATCATGCCCCTTACATTCACATCCAAGTCATTAATATTAATGACAACAGAGGGCCCAGCACCGATCCCTGTGGCACACCGCTGGTCAGCGGCCTTCAATCTGAAAAGCAACCCTCCACTACCACCCTCTGCCTCCTATCACCAAGCTAATTTTATATCTACAGTAAAATATATTGTCATCTAATCTATTTAAAGTTTCCTATTACTATTAATTAAACATCTTTCACAGTTAATAGCCTGAACTTAATGAGCCGGCGGAGGGCTTGGAAAAGGGCACCATTTGTGTTCATCACGTGGTCGGCCGCCGCTCTGCGATTATGCGGCGGGTTCCCATTTTACATCTTGGAGGTACGTGACCCCCTCAGTCATGTGGTGGGAGCGGGAGGCGAGTCGTTAATTACTGCCTCAGATGACTCCGGAGCAGGTGCGAGTGCCATATTTAAAGGCCTGTCAGCCCTGCGTTCACTCTTGTCCTGGATTCAATGTCAGCTTGGTGCAGCCAACAACTCTTTATGACTGGGTCCTGTACCCATGTCCCACCCCCCTGAGGAGGACAGAGGACAATGGCTGAGGCAGGACACAGGGTGGCCCCATGATTCAGTGATGCCACCTTGCAGATTCTCCTCAAGCCTGTCAGGGAAAGGTGGGAGATTCCCCTCCCTGCTAGGGTAAGAAGAGATCCTCTCACCTGACCAAGCAAGCCTGGGTGGAGATCACAGAGGAAGTCAGCAGCCGTGGAGTTACCCAGCGCAACTGGGTCCAGTGCAGGAAGAGGGTCAATGACCTCCTGCACTCTGCCAAGGTGATTGCTCCATACCAGCTGTCAGTTTGAGGATGGCACTTGACTACACGGGAGGTTGATCAACATAGGGAAAGTAGCAGCTGAGTGGCTACGTTGCATGGAGGTCTCTTGGTCACAGTCCACCTTCCTTCATAGTTCACCCAACCTTCACTCCCCTTACAGCGAGTGTCAGCATGAGAGAAATCAGATTCCCCAGTAGGGATGAAGGGCTGAAATGAGCCCCTGTTCTGTTGATCTCTGTGCCATTCTCTACCATTCTCTACCATCTCCATCCTTCCTCTTACAGGACAAGAGGACCCATAATAGCAGGGAGATGGTCCAGACTGGCGGAGGACTCCCAGATCTGTGTCCACTGACCTCCGCTGAAGAAGAGACCTTGGAGCTGGTGGGCACCCAGGGCGGCCGTGCAATATTGGATGAGGGGATTGGAGACCCTGTGCAGGAAGAGTGAAGAATGCCTCCTGTCGTCATGGACATTAATATTGGAGACCCAGGGCTGGATTCTGTTCTCTCCCTGGCGTCGGGTTCCATGGTGGCAGAGTGGGGGGTGTTGCCTGAAGATGGCTCCAGATGAGGCCCACCATGGACTTCGACACCAGGAGGGCCCGCCCGAGCCTCCTGGTGGTAGTGAGGTACAATGGCGGCCTCCCTGCCGCTGGGTGACGGGACCACAATTTTAATATCCAGATCAATTCAAATCATTAATTTAAATAAACTACGTCACCTCCTGATGACCCGGCACGATGTTCGGCTCAACGGCTGTCACTCTCCACTTTCAGATCCCTGTTTGGGGAAACGAGGCACCACACTGGTGGGTGGGGAGGGGAGGTAAGTTTATTAGTGTCGATGGGGGGGGGAGAATGGGGTCAAATTAATATCATGGGTGGTGGGAAGGGTTGTAGTTTATAGTTTGTGCAGTTTTGGGGGGCCGAAGGTCAGATGGTAAAGGAAAGTATTTCGGGGGAGGGGCAAATTGTTATTGGGGTGGGGGAGAGGTGAAATAAATGTATCTATTTCAGTTAATTAAATCTATCTTTAAATGTTTAAATACGCGAGTAGGGCTGACAGCCCTTTAAAAACGGCGTCAGCGGCTGCACACGGGCAACTGACGCCATTGTCAGGGACGGACAGCCCGCCCCCTCCACGTGATTGGCTATTTAAATAACCACTGAGTTTAAGTTCGCAATGGATCCGTGAAATGCCGCCCGCACGGGAGGGTCACCATTTTGTTTGCTCGCCATCAAAACCGGAAGTGGGCACATAAAATTCAGCCTCCACATTACCCTTGGTTGGCATCAGGAGATCAGCACAGCCTGACACACATATGTTTGTGTTCTCCCATGTAAGTAGCCATTCACAAGGGCTGCAGACACAGGAGGACCACTCAGAGGATACGCCATCACATGACTCTCCTGCACCTTTCACCAGCACAGATACTTTCGCCTCGGTGAGTACCCACTCAGCTGTAGAATAAGGGTCACAAGCTGGTGACAGCACACACCAGAGCAGCTAGCTGAGGCTGAGACAGCCGAGGCCTCTGACAGCAGGAGGACTGTGGGTGGCCAGGCCCATGCTAAGCCCCAACATGTTGACAACCCTCTGGTGTTAGAGGGCTAGAGAGAGGTAGGACAACATCTGGTGGAGAAGCCAGAGGTCATGCCCAGCCATGAGTGCACGACGGAGGAGTCCATCAATGCCATGACAGCTGCCATCTCTCAGGGCAATGAGTGCACTGCTTCCTCCATTGAGAGACTGGCAACGCTCATGGAGAGACAAATCCCACAGAAACACAGACCTGCACGCCATCACCTTGGCCTTTAGCTCAGTGCAGCAGTGGCAAGGCGAGTGAATGAAAAGGAGCCTGGAGGGTTCTGCAACTCCTGGTTCTTCTCTGGTGAGCAGTGGGGCTCAAAAGAGCATTCAAATGGAGGAGGAGAGGCTACCATCCAAATCTAGGGGCTCCCCTCAGGGCACTCCGAGTGATGCCAACGGCTCCTCAGCCCCTCTGCCACTGAGCACAACTCCAGCAGCCACAACATCCTGAGGAGAGACCTGCACCGATCCAGGACACCCCCAGGCAGCCAGGGCCTTCCGGCCTCAGGCAGACAGAGGACACCCACCAACGTCATCACAGGCCAAGGTTCATCCTGATCAGCAGCCTGCCAACAGCCCAGCTGCTGCCACAGGGATAACACTGTGTAGGAACTCTCGTAAATGGATTAAGAAGAGCACATAGCCACACTTTGGGTCTCACGGTGTAGCATATACACTTGTGATAAATAATTAAAAGATCCTTTGTTCAAATCATTAGGCTTCATTGTCTGAAATCCATGTGCCATTCTCCTTTAATTGTGTGATACTGGCCTCCCCCTTTCCCATTAGGTCTATGGCCAATGTGAACACAGCCCTCATTAACATGCCAATGTGATGAGAGCCCTCATTAACATATGGTCTCCCATGGTCACGAGCGCACATTGCAGTCGCTGACAAGAGATGGACCACAAATGGAAGGGACATGATTGAGTTCAGGTATTAAGGTGAGCCTTTATTTCACTCTCCGTGAATGGACAATAGGATGGCTGTAAATGAGTGGTTATGAGGTTGTCTCTTGCCTCCTTCATGCATTGCTCAATCCATATGGCCACCTGCCTTGGCACCTGAGGAAGTGCCAATTCTGTCACACAGTCACTGGTGGATCTCAGAGCCCAACCTTGATGAAAGCCCAGCCTCTGTTCCAGCAGTGTGAGCTAACGGACCCATTATACAGCAGCTTGACAATCCTATACTGACCCCACACCCACACGCCCCAAACCCACGCTTTGCCCCCTTGCAGAGCCCCAGAAATCTAGAGCCCCTTGAAAAGCCCTCCGGACCGCTGACCACCGTACAGAACACATGGGACACTGGACCCCCTTACAGAGTCCTCGGAACCCCGGACCCCTTTGCAGAGCCATTGGGACCCCAGCACCCTTAGCTTAGCTTAGAGATACAGCACTGAAACAGGCCCTTCGGCCCACCGAGTCTGTGCCGAACATCAACCACCCATTTATACTAATCCTACACTAATCCCATATTCCTACCAAACATCCCCACCTGTCCCTATATTTCCCGACCACCTACCTACACTAGTGACAATTTATAATGGCCAATTTACCTATCAACCTGCAAGTCCTTTGGCTTGTGGGAGGAAACCGGTGCACTCGGAGAAAACCCACGCAGACACAGGGAGAACTTGCAAACTCCACACAGGCAGTACCTGGAATCGAACCCGGGTCCCTGGAGCTGTGAGGCTGCGGTGCTAACCACTGCGCCACTGTGCCACCCCTCGCAGAACATCCGGGGCCCTCGACACCCTTGAAGGACATTCGGGACCCTGGAGACCTTTGCAGAGCCCCCGGGACCCCAGACCCGCTTGCAAAGCCTGTAGGAATGCCACCCCACATGGCCTCCACCCCCCCTTCCCTTATGGAGCAATGCTCCAGGCTGCCTACCCGTTGTGCCAATGTGCCCTCTCACCTCAGGGCCACCAGGTTTTACAGGCTGTGAATTTGGAAGCACGTTAGTGCTGCCCGCCATTCATAGAATCGCTCACAGATCATTAAGTTGCTTTTAATTATATTTAAATACATGGTAATCGGTATTTCAGCAATTTCACATAGGTTCCCATCACATTGCAGCAGCAATGTTACCATTGTGCTTTCCCGCCACTGACAAAATCCGGCACCAACGTCATGATGCCAGATTTCTGAACTGACAGTTGTGTTGTGATTCTCTGTTCCCCCTACGCTCGCTCACCCACCCTCGACGGCTACATTAGATCCAGCCCTTTGTGCCCTCCTCACAACTTGCTTTCCACTGTTTCTTTGTAGCGTCCGCAAATTTGGCTCCAATACACTCGGTCCTTTCATCAAAGTCATCAATATAGATCACAAACAGTTGAGGCCCAAACACATCCCTGTGACACTCCCTAGTTACTGTTTGCAAACCTGAAAATCCCCATATATCCCAACTCTCTGCTTCTTGTTAGTTAGCCAGTTCTCTATCCATGCTAATATATTACACCTAACACCATGAGCTCTTATCCGGCGTAGTAACCTTTCAAATGCCTTTTGGAAGTCCAAATACACTACATCTACTGGTTCCCCTTTATACACCCTGCTTCTTAAGAAACAAAGGTAAATAGGAGCAAGAGTAGGCCTTTGATCCTGTACCGCCATTCAATACAATTATGGCTGATCATCCAAACTCAGTACCCTGTTCCTGCTTTCTCCACATATCCTTTTAACCCTAAGGACTATATCTAACTCTTTCCTGAATATATTTAATGATTTGGCCTCAAGTGCTTTCTGTGGTAGAGAAATCCATAGGTTCACCACTCTCTGGGTGAAGAAACCCCTCCTCATCTCAGTCCTAAATGGCTTACCCCTTACCCTTAGCCTGCAACGCCTTGTCCTGGACTACCCTGCCATCGGGAACATCCTTCCTGCATCTAGTCTGTCCAGTCCTATGGAATATTGTAGGTTTCAACGAGATACCCTCTAATTCTTCCAAACTCTAGCGAATACAAGCCTAATTGACCAAATCCCTCTTCATACATCAATCCTACCATCCCAGGAATCAGTCTGGTGAACCTTCGCTGAACTCCCTCCATAGAAAGAACATCCTTCCTCAGATAAGAAGACCAAAACTGCACATGATACTCCAGATATGTTGTTTGTGGGTGTTTGCTGTGTGGAAATTGGCTGCTGTGTTTCTTACATTACAACAGTAACTACACTTCAAAAGTACTTCAGTACCTGGTAGGCACTTTGAATGTCTGGTGGTCGTGAAAGGCAGCATATAAATGCATGTCTTTTCTTTCTTTATCACATTGCATTGCTGTGTAAAAAATGGTTCCTCATGTTGCCTTTTGTTCCTTTGCCAATCACCTGTTATCTGTGTCCTCTGCTTACTGACCACTTTGACACTGGGAACAGTAAAATACTCAAAGAATTGTATAAATATGTCAAAAATGATTTCTCTTTCATAAAGCATGTTTCATAAAGCATGATTTTCTAAATATCCTGCTCCTACTTCCTTAATATAGGATCCCAATGGATTTTCCAATTACAGATGATGGGCTAATTGGCCCATAGCTTCCTGCTTTCTGTCTCCCTATTTTCTTAAATAGAGGCATTACAATTGAAGATTTTTAATCTGCTGGCAGCTTTCCAGAATCTAGGGAATTTTGGAATATTATAACCAATGCATCCACTATCTCGGCAGCCATTACTTTATGACTCTAGGATACAGGCCATCGGGTCTTTTCAGCCTTTCTCTAGTGACCATGATTATTTTAAGTTCCTCTCACACTTTTGCCTCTTGATTTTCCAATGCTCTAAAGATGCATTTTGTATTTTCTATTGTTTAGACAGATACAAAATAGTTGTTTGGTGGTACAGAACTTGAGTATTACTGCTGTGGGACAATCAGCACACGAGGAGACTCAGGCACAGGTTCAATCGATTTATTCAAGTGTACGCAGGGTGTTCCGGGTAATACTCTAACTTTACATTCAGGAGCACAGACATATACACGGTTCTTATCAGACAGTGTGTTCAACAAGCGGATAATTGATATGGTTGATCACAGACTTTAATTAAAACAATGGTGATTACACATTGCGATGAGCACACTTTCTCAGCCTTATCAATACACATCCCAGATGCTCCAAACCGTTGTCAACTGTTTGTCTTTTAAATCTTTGTTTCCACCTAATACCAACATTCCACCGAAACGGTTAATTCCATGGCCTCGCGACACCCACCACCCACCCCCTCCACCCCACCACCACGCCCCCGGGCTCCATCCTTCACTCCTTTATCCTAGCGTCTTGTTTGTTCTACCCTATTCTAAACCTGATCATTAAATTCAGCTGAGATGTATTTCTAATTCTCAGCTTGTTTCTACTTATAAATACACCATTATTAGTCTTTATCAGTACCCACTCCAGATGTCTCTAGCCTGGGTCTATTATTCTTTGTTTCACATTAGTCCAAACATTCTATAGTTTAATTTGCTTTATTGTAAAGTCTGTACAGATCCTGACGATCAACATTTACTCCCTCACCCTATAACAGCTTGTCTGTCTTTCTCCCATCCTGACTTATTCTGCTGGACTGCCTTTCTAATTCACATTTCTTAATTCTGCTTAACCCCCTCAATTACTGAAAATAGAGACATGTTGCTGAAGCTTTTTTCCTTGCAGTCATCAAGACAATCTGCAAGAATACCAATGTAAGGGAAAACAACAAGTTATACTGTATGAGAAGAGAGTGCTTATTGGTTGGTAAATGAACTCTGATTGGTAGAGGTGTTGCCATGTGGAATGCACCAGTTTACACTGACTGACAGTTAACTGCCAAGCTTTGTTTAAAATTTCGACCAGGCAGCTTGACTCTGATTGTGAAGACATTGCCCTGAGGAATGAACCAGCGAATGGCTGTCACTGATTTTGTTTAGCTGAAACAGGCGCAATGTTCACTAACCAACCAAGCAACACTCTCTTCTCATGCAGTATAAAGTTGTTATTTTCCCTTACATTGGTATTCTTGCAGATTGTCCTGATGAGTGCAAGACGAAAACCTTTGACAACATGTCACTATTTTCAGCAATACTCAAGGTACAAAATGCTTATTCAATGTCTCTACCATTTCCTTGTTTTCCATTGTTAATTCCCCAGTCTCATCTATGTTATGGGCAAGTGGCAAATGTTGTGGCTGATTTCCACTGTTCAAATCCAAACTGAGCACAGATAGTGTTTCTAGTGTTTCAGCCCCTTTGTTTTGTTTGCCACACGACAGTGACAGGTTTTTTGTAGGTTTGAAATAGAAGATTAAATATGTATTGAAGAATAATCATGACCTGAAATGTTTGAAACACCACCCACGTGCACATTCACTCTCACATGCACACTCAAGAACAGATAGATAGAAGATAAAGGAAAAGTTCTCTGTTTCAGGAAAAACCTCTGAGATTCCCTCGGAAGGTAAAGTTTAAAGTTGTAGGCTTTTTTATTGGGTGTCTTGTATGTACTGGGTTGCTAAAGTCTTCTGGCAGTCCAGTTGAGTTTGAAAACAGTGCTGATATTTCTTAGTTCAGTTTTCACAAGTGGAGAAGTTGTTTACAAAGCAGTCTCCTAATTTCTGTGCTGCAGTTGGTTGCCAACTTGTCTCAGCAGGGTTTACCCATGTTAGCTGGAACTGATCTCTCTCTCTCTATCTCAGCCTTGTGCTGGAATTCAATATGGCTTTTGAAGTTTACTGTGTGGCTGGAGGTCCCAGACTGATATTTATAATTGATGTTCTGAACTGGGAAGACCTCTTTGTTCTCCAAAAGGATTACTTTCAAAGAGTAAACTCATTAAATGTTAGCTTCACCCATGTGGCATTAAGTTTCAGTTTGTGATGGGCTGTGCAATAGCTTTGATGGCTGTCCATTTTGATAAGCTGAGAGCTGTTCACACTCTATTGTGGTAAGGGCAGTTGGAGACATAGAGCTGGATTTTACAGGGCCCCCGAAGTTGGGCTCCATGGAGAAGGAGCCAGAAGATTGTTCCAGCAGTGGCTCGCCATGCAGCCCTACTCCGGGAAGGCTGGGTCTGATCCTCTTAGCGGCAGTGAGTCTTCCTGGCAGCACCCCCGCAGCTGGGCGACGGGACCTGTGTTTAAATATGTTAATGAATAAAATGAATACACGAAAATACACTTACCTGCCATCTTACAGGCCCACCGTGATCTTCAGACCAGCAGCCGGCACATCCATGTCATCACTTTGCCGCCTGGGGAAAGCTGGCGGGACACTGGTGGTGAAGGTGGGAACATAAGATTTTTAGTGTGGTGGGGCGATGGGAGAAACAGTGTCAAAATATTGTCATCAGTGAAGGGAATGGTGGGAAGGTGTAAGCAGTGAACTTTGTCCAGTCAGTCGGTGTGGGGTGGGGTTGCGTGGGAAGGTCCTTTTGTAAGGTCAGTGTTTGGGTGGGGAGCAGATACTTAATTTTATTGTCATTGGGGTGTGGGAAAGGGGTAGTAGAATTTTATTCAGTACATTGTGAGGGGGTGGGCGTATCTGTTTCGAAACTTAAATTAACCCACAGTACTGGTTGCCCTTTAAAAATGGCAATAACGCCTGCACACAGGCAGGTGACACCATTGCCGGCATCGGTGAGCCCACACCCCCGACACAGGCGGGCCGACCGGCATATTTAAATGACCCACCATGCAGGAGATTGTGGCAGCTCGGCAGTGCGCCGCCCGCACATGAGGGCCGGCATTTCTTTTAGCCACCGCTGGGAGCGGTGGTTGGCTCTTAAAATCCAGCTCATGGAGTCTGAAACTACCTTTGTTTTAGTTTGTTTTGTGTATAACTCACATCCATGTGTGATAAACTGTCTCATTTCAATGCAGACGGGGTTAATTGGTTTTCGTTCCAGTGGACATGGATGTGTATTTTCATCCAGGAGATGGTATTGTCATGTGACTTTGTCCTCCATTTTGTTGAAAGAAAAGGTACCAGTCCTTTTTAAATTGTTCTAATTTTTATAACTTATCCATTTATTTTTGTAATTTCATCGCTGCACTTCCTGTGAGTGTAACACCATCCCAAACAGGGAAAACATGAAATACCTTGGATTTCATTTGCATTATTGTTTGTTTCTTGGTTCAGAAAGAAGATATAGGTTCAGACCAATACACACATTCATTTCATACACTCCTCAGACTTTCAGCCTTCAGTCTGATACAAGCTTTTGTTGATACAGTGTTTTTCACATCCTGGTCACTGCATCATCCAGAACATTGTTTTTTTTTCCACTATGTGTATAATTTTTAGGTTGAACGGTTGGAAGAGGAAAATCCATCGAAAAAGCCTGGCATTTTTAACTTTGATTTTTTCAAGAATGTGAGTGGGTTGTGGTCTGTGTAAATTTAAATCTCTTTTTGTCCATTATTCACATAGACTTTTTAATGTTGAAGATCTAAGAGGAGACCTAATGCTTCTTTTTCGATGGTGGAATATTGCTTTTCATGTTTGTTTAGTTTTTGGAGAAATAGTTAATTGGTCTTTCAAAACCTGAATCATTATCTTGGAGTAAAGCTCCACCGACTCCAACATCACTGGCGTTAATCACCTTCTTAAAAGATTTGATAAAATTTAGGGCTGCCAATATTGGGTTGTTTGTTAAGATTTCCTGTAACTTTTTCAATGCTAGCTGGCACTGCTCTGACCGCAGCACCCTTACACTTTTCATTAGCAGGTCTGATAACGGAGCAACTAGGTGCTGAAGTTGGAAACAAATTTATGGTAGAACCCACACATTCCCAGGAAATGCATGATTCCCTCTTTGCTTTTGGAATAGGGAATTCTACCAGGGCTTGCACTTTTGTTGCTGTTGGCAACAGTTGATTTCGGCTTACAATGTGACTTTGGCTTTGGTGAATTTGCTTTTTGCCAAGTCTTAAAGAGTTCCCTTAAATGTTTTAAATGGTCTTCCCAATTGTTGCTGAAAACTAACAAGGCATCGAGGTAAACACAGTTGTTTAAACCAGCTGCCACCTGATTTATTAATCTTTGGAATGTTGCATTTTTCAGACGGAAGGACATTACTTTGCACTGAAATATGCCATTGGAGGTGGCAAAGGCAGAGATTTCCTTTGCCTGCTGGGTCATTGGAACTTGCCAGTATCATTTTAATAAATCTATTTTACTGATGTAGGTGGAATTTCCTACCTGGTCTATGCAGTCTTCGATACGGGGGATTGGATATGAATCAGTCCTGGTAAATGCATTGACCTTGCAATAATCAATGCAGAGTCTGGCTGAACCATCAGGTTTGGGATATAATACTATAGGAGAGCTCCCGCTGCTCTGGCTGTGTTCAATTAAATCATTTACCAGCATGTACTGGTCTTCCTTCCAGACCTGTGCTAGATTATTGGGGTTCAGTCTATAGGGATTCTGTTTTATTGGTGGTGCCTCTCTTACAGCTACATTGTGTATTGGTAAGGCTGTGCAAATTGATTTGTCCCTACACACTCTCTTGAACTCCTTCAGTAGTGTGGTTAGATCCTGTCTTTGTTGTTCAATGAGATAGTCCGCATTGTGTCTAATCTCCCTAGAATTTCAGCGTTTTACAATTTGGCCGTATGGGGTTTAATCTGAGAATTTTCAGTGTTCTCTTCGTCGTCCAGTTCACCATCACTATTGCTCTGTTCCTTTACTGCTTTTACTACCTGGCTCACACTTACCGATATGTCTGCTTCCCGACTGTAATATCTTTTTAACACGTTAGTACGTCACAGTCTTTGTTTTTTTCCTCCTGTTCGGTGTATTAATTCAGTAGTTTACATCAATCACCTTTCTCCTACATGATATGGGCCACTAAACCTGGCTTTTAAAGGTTCTCCCTGCAAGGGTAACAGCACCAAAACTTGGTCCCCTGGTTTAAACTCACAGACTGCGGCTTTCTTATCTGCCTGCCATTTCATTTTTTTTCCTGTGAGGATTTTCGGTGTTCCTTTGCTCTGGACAGGCCTGGAAATGTCTTTCCTTGCAGGTGGCCACATAATTTAGTTTCGAAGTTTCCTCCTTTGATCTGGGAATTTCTCATCGATCAATTTTAGGGGTCTCTCATCTCATTCCCAAAAAATCAATTTGATGGGAGTAAAACCTGTGGATTCATTGGCAGAATCCCTGGTAGCATGGAGCAAGAAAATACTCCTTTATCTCAGTCGTAGGTGTATTCAGTAAAATATGCTCAGAGCATAGTTTCTCAGGTCTGATGGTACCGTACCAGAGTCTCCTGTGATTGGGGTGATAATCTGAAGATTTCAACTGGTCAATACCAAGGCTTTGTATGAAATTCTGGAACATTCGGGACATGAAATTGGTTTCCTGATCGGACTGTTTTTCTCTGGGGTGTCTGTATTGGGTGAAAAACTGGCTTAACCCCTTGACTACAGGTTTGGCAGGAATGTCAATCATCAAGGGTGTGGCTTCTGGGAATCGGGTGGCCATATCCATGACAGTTATCGGAATTGATAACCTGCCTTGGTTCTGGATAGGGATCCATACAATTGATTAGAACTCTACTGAAAGGTTCCACGAAAGCAGAAATAGGGATCAGTGAAGCAGCTTCGATTTTCGGTTGTGGTTTCCCAACAACCTGATAGGACTGAATAAAATTAGCCACATCTTTGTGGATTTGTGGCCAGTTAAAGTGGTGGCTAATTCCGGCCTGGGTCTTTCTGATACCCACCTGCCCAGTTGCAGGGATTTCATGGGCAATTTGCAGAATCTCTGCGATATTTTGGGGGAATTGTAATTTGGTGAGCTATGGTCCACACCTCCTCCGCAGGTCACTGTGGGGGTCTCCACTTCCTCATTAGTATTCCAATTTCAAAATAGCTACACTTGGGCAGCTTTTCTGTTTCTGCCTCAGAACAGACTATCTGTACCATCCTTTTTAAATCTGGTTCTGACTGTTGTTTTCAATTAAGCAGAGTCTACTGTATACATCCCCCAAAATCTCCAAAAAATGTTTCAGCAAGCCAGATCTCTGGGCATCTGACTGATTTACTGGCTGCACTCTCTTTCGGGGAGCTTGCTTGACCATGGACCTGGTTATCACGCAGGCAGGAAATATTATAGGGGCTTCCTCCTGTATTTGTTCTGTCTCCTTGGTCTCATTTGATTGCTTGAAGACCATTGCCTTTGCTATCACCTGACCTCCAAACAAATCATTGCCGAGTAGCAGGTCTACTCTGGCCTCAGGTAGACTAGGGACAATCCCTACGGTAACCAATCCAGAAACGAGGTCACACTACAATTGGACCCAATACAGGGGTAAAGGCATGTATCTTCCTTCAATCTCTTTTACCAAGAACCATCACTTTTAGCAAGCTCTCGAGTGGGAAGGTCATTCTTTACCCAGCATGAAGGATTGAGTGGCCCCTGTGTCTCAAAGCAGGACAATGGGGTTGCCTGGCTCACTGGTAGGGTATGTGGACAACGTTCATTTTAAAACAAAATCCTAATAGCCTCCAGGAATTTTCTGTATTTCTGCTGTCACTAACATTTCAGCCAGTGGACGGGGACCCCTGCCCAACATAAAATTCCGGCCAACTCCTCGCGAGCTCTGCCTAAAAATTTGCTTTGCAGGAGGATGGTCCTCCGTTCCTTAGGTCATTTTAGTCTATTAGCTATTTACTCAAAGGTGATTAAAAATGACTCAACCTCCTCCTCATTAAATTTTGACACTACCCTTGAGTATCTCATAATGTCAAAGTTTTGTCCTGAGTTCGGAATACAGTTTGAAATGCTGGTGGCATCCTCACCTTGTGTTTGCAACCTTTCTAAATCAACCTGTTTTTCTACTTCCTCTCTTTCTTTCTGCAATTGTATTTCCTCTTTTCAACTGAAACTCTCCTCTGTTTCTGTCTGCGATTGCAATTACTGTTTTTTTTCAACTGAACTCGCATCTCCTCTCTTTTTATTTGCAACTGAATTTCATCTCTTTCCTTCTGAATTCTGGCTCAGGTAATTTTCTCTGACTCAGATTCGATTTTTTATTCTTCTGGTTCGGGACAAGTTTGTGTTACTCATGTTTCAGCCCCTGTGTTTTGTTTGCCAAATAAACAGGCAATGGCTGGTTTTCTCACAGGTTTAAAAAAGATTAAATATTTATTGAACAATAATCATCACCCAAAATAGAAGGTAAAGGATAAGAGGCATTAAGATTTCAAGGTGCAAACATTTGCTGTTTCAGGAAATACGTGTGGGATACTTTCAGAAGGTGAGATTTAAATTTGCAGGCCTATTTGCTGGTTGTCTTGCATTTACTGGGTTGCTGATGTCTTCTGGCAATCCACCTCAGTTTGAAAAGAATGCTGATATTTCCTGCTTCAGTTTTCACAGGTGGAGGAGTTGTTTAAAAGGTACCCTCATACTTTCTCTGTTGCAGTTGGTTGCCAACTTGTCTCAGCAGGGTTCAACCATGTTAGTTGGAACTAATCTCTCTCTCTGTGTCTCTGTCTCTCTCTCAGACTTGTGCTGGAATTCAAGATGGCTTTCGATGTTGATTATGTGTCTGAAGATCTCAGACTGATTTTGCTGATTGATGTTCTGAACTGGAAATTATATTTTTTCTTCTCCAAAATGATTACCTTTAAAGGATAAACTCAAGAAGTGTTAGTTTCAGTCATGTGAGTTTACTCTTCAGTTCATGATAAGCTGTACAATAACTTTGATGGCTGGGCTGTCCATTTTGATAAGATGGGGGCTGTTCACACTCTAGTATGTCAGTTAGAGATGTGGGAATGAATTTTACTACACTCCCTGACTTCAGGGGCGTGGGGGGTGGAAGCGGCGGGTGGTGAGGGAATCAGAAACTGCCTCTGGCAGAGGCCTGTCATGGGCCTCGACACCGGGAAGGCATGCCCAGATATTGCTGGTGGTGGTGAGGCCTCGGTGTTGCTCCCCTCTGCTCAGCGACGGAAGCTCCATTTAAGTATTTAAATTTATTGAACGAAACAAATTGATTACCTACCAGCTCCCGTCATCGGTCCCGGACCAATATTGGTGCTGGAGGCAGGCACTGCCGCTCCTTTGGATACCCGTCCAGGGAACAGTCGTGGGGAGGGGGGAGCAGGTAAGGTTTCCAGTGTGGGAGGGGTGGGGAGCTGGGTCAAACTCTCTGATTGGTGTAGAGGATTGTGGGAAGGGGTAAATTTTAAATTTTATGAACTTTGGGGGTGGAAGGTCAGGTGGTCAGGGAAGTGTTTTGGGGAGGGAGGGTAATGAATTCTATTGTTATGGTGGGGAGAGGTGCAAATTAAATGGCTTCAAATTTTTACATTATACTTACCTTTGAATATTTAAATTGAAAGTTGGGCTTGAAGCCCTTTAAAAATGGTGTCAGTGCCTGTGCAAATTAGCTTTAGTTCTCGTCGACAATGATGTGTATTTCAGTGCAGGAGATGGGAATGTCATGTGACTTTGTCCTCCATTTTGTTGAAAGCAAAGTTACCAGTCCATTTCAAGATGTTCTAATTTGTTTATAACTCATCAGTTTATTGTTTTAATTTCATCGCAGCATTTCCACATGAGCGTGACACCCTCTAAGGGACCAACATTTACTTCAGCTACTCTTTTCCTTTTTATAAATATTTGTAGCAGCTTTTATTGTCCATTTTTATATTTCTTGCTAGTTTTCTCTAATACTCTCAGTTCTTTCTCTTTATTATTTCCTCAGCCATCCTTTATTGGTTTCTAAACTTTTCCCAGTCCTCTAGCTTATCACTAATCTTCATTGCATTTCTTTCAATTTGATATGATCCTTAACATCCTTTGTTAGCCACGGATGGTGCATCCTTCTTATTTAACTTCATGACTTCTCAACTTTGGATTAATCTAAAAGAGGTTATATGCTCTGTATTAAATTAAATTAATAGATAAATCTGCAGAAATGCTGAACTGCTCATTTATAGTGGGTGGTGGTACACAGCATCTGTGAGATGTAAGTAATTGTAAACTAGAGAGTCCCCTGTCTGAGACGGAGCCCTTGGGCAAAAGAGCCCCAGTGTTGTAGTTGAATGGGCAGTGGCAGTACAAATAAGGTTAGTGATATATCTGGAAGGGGAGATAAAGGGCAAATGAAGTCACTAATATAGATGGTTGGCAGTTACAGTAAATGTAAGGTCAGTGATATATCTGGGTCATTACAGTACAAGTGAGGTCAGTGATATATCTGGATGGGTAGTTACAGTAAAGGTGAGGTCAGTGGTATATCTGGATGGGTAGTTACTGTACAAGTGATTTCAGTGATATATCTGGATGGGTAGTTCCAGTACAAGTGAGGTTAGTGATATATCCGGATGGGTAGTTACAGTACAAGTGAGGTCAGTGATATATCTGGATGCGTAGTTACAGTATAAGTGAGGTTAGTGATATATCTGGATGCATAGTTACAGTACGAGTGAGGTCAGTGATATATCTGGATGCGTAGTTACAGTACAAGTGAGGTTAGTGTTACATCTGGATGCGTAGTTACAGTACAAGTGAGGTTAGTTATATATCTGGATGCGTAGTTACAGTACAAGTGAGGTTAGTGATATATCTGGATGGGTATTTACTGTACAAGTGAGGTCAGTGATATATCTGGATGCGTAGTTACAGCATAAGTGAGGTTAGTGATATATCTGGATGCATAGTTACAGTACAAGTGAGGTCAGTGATATATCTGGATGGGAAGTTATAGTATATCTGTGTGAAAGACTGGAGACAGGTCGAGCACATGAGGAGGTATTAGTTTGCCTTGGTCACAGATACATAGGATGTTATTTGTGACTTTTATAAGAGCCAGGTTGCGATTGTGATGGGACAGAACTTTCTTGGAGGGATTCAAATATTGGTAAGCATGGATTTGTGAAATGACAAAAACCCCACTGCCTTGTGGGCATCTCGGGAGAGACCAAGGCTAAGGGAGTAAACCCTATCAGAAAATCTGGATCGGAACTCCGTAGGCGGTCATGTGTCACCCTTGGCATGTTTCCGGCAGTTCCTGCAGCTATACCAGTGCAAAACATCGTGCTCTGCGCTCCTTTTGACCCCACCAGAAAGGCCGAGATGGGGGTTTTGACACTTGGGCAACTCTCAACCACCATACATTCGCCCAGGCATGCGCCATGGAGAGGTCACTCCATAGTCACCTCACAGCGACTGAAACAACACAGAAGGCAGCAGTTACGGGTTATAAGTCCAGTTCAATTGGCGTAGAGATTGGGAGCCACGGGTTGAATTTGTCGGTGGGAGAGGTCTTCACACCTCACTGGACAGCTACCGCCCGCCTCAAACCGGGCAGCCCCCTGTCAATAAGGTTCTGTCCCGCCACAGTCAACCTGCTTCAATGGGTGATTGGAGCTCAGGGTCAATGCCCGAAAAGTGGACTGCAACACCGCACCAAACAACATGAAAAAAGGAAAGAAGGTACCAGACCTTCGCTTTGCAAGCTGGAACTTCAGAACTATGTGTCCTGGCCTGTCGGAAGAGCTTACACAAATCAACGATTCTTGGAAGACAGCGATCATTAACAACGAGCTCAGTAGACTCAATGTAGACTTTGCAGCACTTCAGGAGACTCGCCTCCCCGCGAGTGGATCTCTAACAGAGCAAGACTACACCTTCTTCTGGCTGGGTAGGGATCCTGAAGAACCAAGACAGCATGGAGTGGGCTTCGCCATCAGAAACTCCTTGCTCAGCATGATAGAGCCTCCTTCAAACGGCTCGGAACGCATACTGTTCATCCGAATGCTCACCACCTCTGGTCCAGAACTCCGACTCAGCATCTATGTTCCAACACTCTGCTCCCCACCTGAAGCTAAAGACTAGTTCTACGAGGAACTCCATAATATCATTGGTAGCAACCCCAACACCGAACACCTGTTCCTGCTGGGGGACTTTAATGCCAGGCTTGGGGTCGACCATGACTCATGGCCTTCCTGCCTTGGGCGCTATAGCGTTGGAAGGATGAATGAGAATGGGCAGAGACTGCTTGAGTTGTGTACCGATCATAACCTCTGCATCACCAACTCGTTCTTTCACAGTAAACCCTGTCACCGGGTTTTATGGAGGCACCCAAGATCGCGTCGTTGGCACCAGCTGGACCTCATCGTCACAAGGTGAGCCTCCTTAAACAGTGTTCAAATCACATGCAGCTTCCACAG
Source organism: Heterodontus francisci (assembly GCF_036365525.1). Taxonomy (NCBI): domain Eukaryota; kingdom Metazoa; phylum Chordata; class Chondrichthyes; order Heterodontiformes; family Heterodontidae; genus Heterodontus; species Heterodontus francisci. The sequence continues at coordinate 61,154,235 of NC_090398.1, forward strand.
TGCGGACTGCGACATTGACCACTCCCTGGTGTGCAGCGAGGTTAGACTCTGACCAAAGAAGTTGCATCATTCCAAGCAGAAGGGCCACCCGCGCATCAACACGAGCAAAATTTCTCATCCACAGCTGTTACAAAAACTTCTAAATACACTTGTAACACCCCGTCAAAATACTCCCACAGGGGATGCTGAGACCAAGTGGGCCCACATCAGAGACACCATCTATGAGTCAGTTTTGAACACCTATGGAAAACGTGCGAAGAGGAATGCAGACTGGTTTCAATCTCATATTGAAGAGCTGGAACCTGTCATAGCCGCTAAGCACTGTTGAGCTACAAGAAAGCCCCCAGCGAGTTAACATCCGTAGCACTTAAAGCAGCCAGAAGCACTGCACAAAGAACAGCCAGGTGCTGCGCAAATGACTACTGGAAACACCTATGCAGTCATATTCAGCTGGCCTCAGACACCGGAAACATCAGAGGAATGTTTGATAGCATTAATAGAGCTTTTGGGCCAACCATCAAGAAGATCACCCGCCTCAAATCTAAATCAGGGGACATAATCACTGATCAACGCAAGCAAATGGACCGCTGCGTTGAGCACTACCTAGAACTGTCCTCCAGGGAGAATGTTGTTACTGAGACTGCCCTCAATGCAGCCTAGCCTCTACCAGTCATAGATGAGCTGGACGTACAGCCAACAAAATCGGAACTCAGTGATGCCATTGATTCTCTTGCCAGCGGAAAAGCCCCTGGGAAGTACAGCATTACCCCTGAAATAATCAAGAGTGCCAAGCCTGCTATACTCTCAGCACTACATGAACTGCTTTGCCTGTGCTGGGACGAGGGAGCAGTACCTCAGGACATGCGCGATGCCAATATCATCACCCTCTATAAAAACAAAGGTGACCGCGGTGACTGCAACAACTACCGTGGAATATCTCTGCTCAGCATAGTGGGGAAAGTCTTTGCTTGAGTTGCTTTAAACAGGCTCCAGAAGGTGGCTGAGCGCGTCCACCCTGAGGCACAGTGTGGCTTTCGTGCAGAGATCGACCATTGACATGCTGTTCACCCTTCGTCAGATACAGGAGAAATGCTGCGAACAACAGATGCCCCTCTACGTTGCTTTCATTTATCTCACCAAAGCCTTTGACCTCGTCAGCAGACGTGGACTCTTCAGACTACTAGATAAGATTGGATGTCCACTAAAGCTACTAAGTGTCATCACCTCATTCCATGATAATATGAAAGGAACAATTCAACATAGCGGCACCTCATCAGACCCCTTTCCTATCCTGAGTGGCGTGAAACAGGGCTGTGTTCTCGCACCCACACTTTTTGGGATTTTCTTCTCCCTGCTGCTCTCACATGCGTTCAAGTCTTCAGAAGACGGAATTTTCCTCCACACAAGATCAGGGGGCAGGTTATTCAACCTCGCCCGTCTAAGTGCGAAGTCCAAAGTATGGAAAGTCCTCATCAGTGAACTCCTCTTGGCTGACGATGCTGCTTTAACATCTCACACTGAAGAGTGTCTGCAGAATCTCATTGACAGGTTTGCGGCTGCCTGCAATGAATTTGGCCTAACCATCAGCCTCAAGAAAACGAACATCATGGGACAGAACGTCAGAAATGCTCCATCCATCAATATTGGCGCCCACGCTCTGGAAGTGGTTCAACAGTTCAGCTACCTCGGCTCAACTATCACCAGTAACTTGTCTCTAGATGCAGAAATCAACAAGCGCATGGGAAAGGCTTCCACTGCTATGTCCAGACTGGCCAAGAGAGTGTGGGAAAATGGAGCACTGACACGGAACACAAAAGTCCGAGTGTATCAAGTCTGTGTCCTCAGTACCTTGCTCTACGGCAGCGAGGCCTGGACAGCGTATGTCAGCCAAGAGCAACATCTGAATTCATTCCATCTTCGCTGCCTCCGGAGAATACTTGCCATCAGGTGGCAGGACCGTATCTCCAACACAGAAGTCCTCGAGGAGGCCAACATCCCCAGCTTATACACACTACTGAGTCAGCGGCGCTTGAGATGGCTTGGCCATGTGAGCCGCATGGAAGATGGCAGGATCCCCAAAGACACCTTGTACAGCCAGCTCGCCACTGGTATCAGACCCACTGGCTGTCCATATCTCCGCTTTAAAGACGTCTGCAAACGCGACATGAAGTCCTGTGACATTGATCACAATTCGTGGGAGTCAGTTGCCAGCATTCGCCAGAGCTGGCGGGCAGCCATAAAGGTGGGGCTAAAGTGTGTCGAGTCGAAGCGACTTAGCAGGTGGCAGGAAAAAAGACAGAAGCGCAAGGGGAGAGCCAACTGTGCAACAGCCCCGACAAACACATTTTACTGCAGCACCTCTGGAAGTGCCTGTCACTCCAGAATTCGCCTTTATCGCCACTCCAGGCGCTGCTCCACACACAACTGACCACCTCCAGGCGCTTACCCATTGTCTCTCGAGATAAGGAGGCCAAAGAAAGAATACCATCAAGTATTTTAGAGAGGAAACCAAGGTTATCGTTAGGGTGATGCCAAGGACAGAGAGATCAAGGTTTGTTTTATTGAGGGAAGGAGTGGTGACGGAAGATTTTATGGGAGAGAGTGACAGAACGTGAGGAGAGAGAACTGTTATCATCTAACATGTGGACCAAGAAGGGACTTGGCCCCACCCATCCGAGCAGCCACCAAGGGGCTGTCGGCTTCTGTGCATTCATACACAAGAAACACTGGGAACCACCTCTGGACTGCTCTCAGTTGTTTAGTTTATTAATTAATTGATAAATTGATGTAACCGGTAATTTCACCATGTACTTGACCTGCTCTCTGAACTTGGACTGAGTCACCCCATAAATAAATGTATTTGTGCAGCAACTTAGAATCTGCAGCATGAATCCGACTTGTCCAAATATATAGAATGGATCAGTGTAATCCTCGAGATATGTCCCTGCAATATAACAAGTTATAAAATATATAACATATGTCAACCACAGAAGTATGAAGTTGCCGGATATGGAGAAGAGTAAAATCACAGACTTCCTTCTGCTCTCCATCTCTGGGTCACTGCGATTCTCTCCCTTGCTCTGACCCCTCAGTCCCTTGCGGACTCGACTGGTCACTAAAATGTGTCTGACTGTCAGAGCATTGAGCAACAGAATTAAAGCAAATGGGAGTAATGGGGTTAAAACCAGATCAAAACTGTCAAATCCTATCCATCTGGCATCAGTAAAATAGCTTGGCTTTATATAACAGAACCATGGTACATTGTCGATTATCTCTCCAGGTTCATATATAAAGTAGAGGGGGATGTTTTTTAAACAGAGCAGAATGCAGGTTGTTGCCAGAACCACAGCTGCAGTTTTCTCGGTGCAATATTTAGTTTTCAGCTTCTGGCAACAAATGGCCACAAATCGATCAAAGGAGAAAGTGATGGTGAACCAGACAGAACAAACTGTGGCTGTACGAAACAGGACAATTATAATACTACACACAGGGGTGATGTTCAGGAAAGATCCCGGGAAAAAATAATAATTGATCCGCCACAGTACGACCTCAATGATAATCTCCAGCAGATCCGCCGTTGCCATGGCCACCATGTAGCGAGTGGTGCAGGTGGAAAGTCCGCACTTTCCCTGAGACAGGATCACAATCGCCAGTAAATTAACTGTAAGAGAGAGAAGGGAAAAGAAACTGGAAATTACTGATCAAACATTCTCCGTGTCTTACCCAGATAGTAAGGGCTCGATTTTAACACCAAAACTGGGTGGGTTGGGATCGAGTCAGTGTTTAAAACTTAAAAATCTCAATCACCAACTCAACCCACATCCAAACTGTGCACTTTCAGGTTTAACAGAGGAGGGACAGGAGAGTAGCACCAACTACACCCAGGAGACGGGTCCGCATGTTAAATGTTATAATGAGGTTTCAAGCCTCTGATTTAACCTGCTTTACAGGTTTACCATTGAAGGAGCAGGTTTCTCCATCAGACACTACCCTCCACACAATAATATTCTGAATTGACAATCACCTCCCCATTCCTGGGATTGGAATCCCTCTATGATCTGAGGTAAATGGAAACCACGGATCGACACATGTACTATTGGGTCATGGATCAGACATCCCAAGGGTTGAACCAACCTCCAACCTACCCTGGATGTGCACCATCCCAGCATCTGGGATCGGACTGTCCTGGAATTGGACATCTGCAGCAGACTGGCATCACTCCTGGAGTGAAGGAGGCTGAGCGGGGACATGATAGATGTATATACAATTATGAGAGACATAGATAGGGTAGATAGCCAGAGTCTGTTTTCCATGGTAGGGATGACTAAAACGAGAGGGCATTGCTTTAAGGTGAGAGGGAGGAGGTTTAAAGGGGATCAAAGGGATAAATCTTTCACACAAAGAGTAGTCGGTATCTGGAATGAGCTGCCAGAGGAGGTTGTGGAGGCAGGAACAGTAGCGACATTTAAGAGGCATCTGGACAGGTATTTGTACGAGCAAGGCATAGAGGAATATGGAATTAATGCAGGCAGGTGGGATTAGTATAGATAGGCATTATGGTCAGCATGGACACGGTGGGCCGAAGGGCCTGTTTCGATGCTGCACGATTCTATGACTCTATGATACTCCGTCAGGATAGGGGAACATCCAGGGGTTGGGGATTGGGCAGCCCCCGTTTGGACAACTCCCCTCATGATCATGGTTGAGACATATTTTGTCCTACGGCCTTCTCCACGGTCCATCTCGTGTAACTGGACGCCAAGCCTGCCTATCAGGTTTACTTACAAGCGGGGAACCTGCCACGGACAAAGGACACACATTAAAACATCATAGCATGCTGAAACTCTGTCCTCACTCCCTCCCACCTACCTACATATCTGCTGCTGTTAATATCCAGCTCTACGTATTTGAGTGAAATCAAAATACTGAGCTTGCTTCAAATCTGATAAAAGCAGTGAACAGACAGCATCTGTGGAGAGAGAAACAGAGCACACGGACAGAATTTCATGAGGATGTGGTGTCCCTGCCCACCGGCTGGAAAGCCGGGCACAAGCCTGTCTTCACCGGGCCTGGAAGCCACGACTGAATTTTCTGTGGCTCAGGTAACCTGCAGTCAGGGATCTGTCATGTGAGCAAGAATGTCCCGCTTCCAAGGTTTGCTGCCCAATCAGAGGAGAGAGAGGACAGAACGGGATGTAGAATTAAAGGGGAAAGTGACCAGAGGCTCAGGGTCCTGTTTATAGACTGAAAGAAAATGTTCAGCAAATAAATCACTCAATCTGCAATCTGTCATTTCCAAGGTACAGGAAACTGCATGGTGGGCAGTGAATACAGTAACTACACTGGAAGAAGTACACAAGTAAATCTCTGTTTCACCTGGATGGAGTGTTTGGGCCCTGGACAGTGGGAAGGAAGGAAATGAAAGGCCAGATGTTGTATCTACTGTGCTTGTATAGGAAGGCGCTGGGCGGAGGAGGCAAACAGGATGTTGGGGGTGACAGAAGTGTGAACCAGTGTGTTACAACGGTTGGGAGGACAGGAGTGGATGGGAAGATGTGTTTGGTAATAAAAGCAAAATACTGTGGATGCTGGAAATCTGAAATGAAAACAGAAAGTGCTGGAAATACTCAGCAGGTCCAGCAGCATCTGTCGAGACAGAAGCAGCGTTAACATTTCAGGTCTGTGACCTTTCATGTTGGTTTTAGCTCGACAAGGTGGAAATGGTGGAGGATGATTTGTTGCCTGTGAAGGCAGTTGGAGTGGAAGGTGAGAAGAAGGGGAGAATGGAATGGAGTCCTACGGGAAATGGGATGGGAGCAAGTTTAGTCAAGCTGGCTGTGAGAGGTGCTGGGATTATAACAGATATTAGTGGACAGTCAGTCCCCTGAAATGGATTTATAGAAGTCGAAGGATGGAAGGGAAGAGTTAGAGATGAACCATGAGAAGCCAAGGGAGGAATGGAAAATAGAAGCAAGTTTGATATATTTTCCAGTTCAAGGTGAAAGAATGTACCAGAAAAAGAGGTGAAAAAGGGAACCAGAGAACTTCAGAGCAGGTGAGGAAGGGAGGTATGTCCAGTGGGAATGACAAGCGAATGCAGCCAAACTCATAAATTCCAAATGAGGCCATCTGAATGTACCCATGGGAGACGGTCCAGGGAAATTGGCTTGGAAACGACCGACTGCTGTTGGTCAGGAATGATCCCGTCTGCTGTGAGTTAAAGGACAGCTCGGGTTTACTGAACATTGGAGTAGAGAGGGGCGGAGTGACATGGACAGAAATATAAATGGACATCTGGAGAGCAGCTCCGACATCAGAAGGAAGGAAGACACACATGTTGTGGGATAGTAGTGCAGAATGGAACAGTTGGTGATGCTGAAGAAGTGAGAAAATAGTGAGGGAACTAACTGTCAAGAAATAATTGAAAGAATTTATCAAACAACTCCAAGAGATTTAAGGTAGAAAGGCGGAAGATAATTGATAAAGTAATCAAAGGGGCAAAAGTTTCTGGGGCTACAGATTCAGAAATGATATATTTTTTTTATTTTAGAGATACAGCACTGAAACAGGCCCTTCGGCCCACCGAGTCTGTGCCGACCATCAACCACACATTTATACTAATCATACACTAATTCCATATTCCTACCAGATCCCCACCTGTCCCTATATTACCCTACCACCTACCTATACTAGGGGCAATTTATAACGGCCAATTTACCTATCAACCTGCAAGTCTGTGGCATGTGGGAGGAAACCGGAGCACCCGAAGGAAACCCAAGCAGACACAGGAAGAACTTGCAAACTCCAATCAGGCAGTACCCAGAATTGAACGCGGGTTGATGGAGCTGTGAGGCTGCGGTGCTAACCACTGCGCCACTGTACATTAGAATCAAAGCTTAACAGGACCATGGAAATACGATCAAAGCTCAGGGGATCATTTCCAGAGGAAGAGAAAGACAGGCAGAAAGGTCTTTTCTCCAGATAAGAGAAGGCTGTGGGGTGACTTAATAGAGGCCATTAAAATGAAGATTAGATTTGGCAGAGGATATGTGAAGATGATGTTGCCGTGATCGAGCGGGAGGAGTACACTGTTTATTCTAGTTTCACTTTTTCCAGGGGTCAGAACGTATATTTAAATGTTTTCTCACTTACTGATACGGTCAATCATAGACTCTATTTTTATCCCAGATTAAAACACACCAACCAGGTTTCTTTCACAAAGAACAAAATTATCGGTTTATTACAAAACAAGCGTTAACCAAAAACGAAGTAAAATGTAAACACACAGATTGAAATTTTAAACTTCCCTATTGACCGTTTTCACATTCACGCACACATACAGCGCTTAACTGGAAAAATAAAGGGATTTTGTTTTTAGAGCTCTATTACAGATAAAAAAGTGCTGAATACATGCTCATTCATGAAGGAACAGCAGATGAGATATGTTGTCTTCTAAAACCGGCATGCAGTATGGCCTCCAAGAACATTTGGATGGGTCACTGGGATAATTTAGAAAAGTTATTTTCAGACAGTGTTGAAAATTAGTTTAGCAGGCTTTTCTTCAAAAACAGGAGATGAGATAAATTGACACAGTGAACTTCTCAGGGTCTTTTAGAGAGGTGCTAGAAAGCTGAGATGGGCTGTGGTCTTCTCTCCATCCTTGGGAATTCTCTTCACTCCTTGAAAGTTCTCTTCTGTCCTTGGAAGTTCTCTCCCTTTTTATACAGTTTGACCCAAATTCAAAACGATTCGAAAGTGAAACCAGCAACAGGAGTTCAACCTTTGACCTCCATTAATCTTGACCTGTCACTTCTCTGTAAACAACTGCTCCAGGTGACCAAAGTACTCTGTCGTTTATTGAACTAGAAGTCAGATGGTTTCCCGGAAAGTCTTGTTGTTGTTGCTGGAAGTCAAGTGGCTTCCCGAAAAGACGTAATTTCCTCACAAGACTTCTCAGTGTCGCTCTTAAAAACATTTCCAGGCCTTTACATGACACCCTTTGCAAACCCCAAAGTTTAGCATTTCTTCAATCGTTCAAAAATGAATCTTCAAAAATTATATTTAACAAAACACAGAGGCACGTTAGTAACAATATTGCCACTTGTGAGGAGTCCAAACATGGTGTTCATCAGGATAGTCACTAATAAATTCAAGAAGGAATTGAGGAGAGGATTCTTTACTCAGAGAGTGGTGAGAACGTGAAACTTGCTACCACATGGAGTAGTTGAGGTGAATAGGATTGAAGGCGGATCTAGAAATATACGTGAGCGAGAAAGGTCTGGGAAGGATATGCTGATAGGGTTAGATAGGCTGGGATGTGGAGAGGCCTGTGAAGTGCATAAAGACAGACATAAACCAGTTTAGTGGAATAGCCAGTTTCTGCGCTCAAATGTTGATGTAATTCTCTGTAAGTTGATTATAAATCACATTCATCAATTCATTAATAATATGACAGATATTGAAGTGGATTTTTTATTGAAGCGGTGCACTATTTATTTCATTATTAACTATTCACTAACATTATTATTTACTGCAGCCGGGCTGATCTATGTTTTATGAAAATCCGAAATGGATGTACGATGGGCCAAGTGGCCTCTTCCTATGCCTTAAACTATATATGATTCCATAATACTGGTCTCTTCATTTATGGAAAGATGTAACTGCATTGGAGGTAGTACAGAGAAGGTTTACTAGATGAAGGCTCAGTTCGGGCGCTTGAGAGTTACAAGCTAGCCAGGAAGGATCCAAAGGGAGAGCAAAGAAGAGCAAGGAGAGGACACGAGAAGTCATTGGCGGATAGGATCAAGGAAAACCCTAAGGCTTTCTATAGGTATATCAGGAATAAAAGAATGACTAGAGTTAGATTAGGGCCAATCAAGGATAGTAGTGGGAAGTTGTGTGTGGAATCAGAGGAGATAGGGGAAGCGTTAAATGAATATTTTGCGTCAGTATTTACAGTAGAGAAAGAAAATGTTGTCGAGGAGAATACTGAGATTCAGACTACTAGGCTAGATGGGATTGAGGTTCACAAGGAGGAGGTGTTAGCAATTTTGGAAAGTGTGAAAATCGATAGGTCCCCTGGGCCAGATGGGATTTATCCGAGTATTCTCTGGGAAGCCAGGGAGGAGATTGCAGAGCCTTTGTCCTTGATCTTTATGTCGTCATTGTCGACAGGAATAGTGCCGGAAGATTGGAGGATAGCAACTGTTGTCCCCTTGTTCAAGAAGGGGAAAAGAGACAGCCCTGGTAATTATAGACCTGTGAGCCTTACTTCGGTTGTGGGTAAAATGTTGGAAAAGGTTATAAGAGACAGGATTTATAATCATCTTGAAAAGAATAGGTTCATTAGCGATAGTCAGCACGGTTTTGTGAAGGGTAGGTCGTGCCTCACAAACCTGATTGAGTTTTTCGAGAAGGTGACCAAACAGGTGGATGAGGGTAAAGCAGTGGATGTGGTGCATATGGATTTCAGTAAGGCGTTTGATAAGGTTCCCCACGGTAGGTTATTGCAGAAAATACGGAAGTATGGGGTTGAAGGTGATTTAGAGCTTTTGATCAGAAATTGGCTAGCTGAAAGAAGACAGAGGGTGGTGGTTGATGGAAAATGTTCATCCTGGAGTTTAGTTACTCGTGGTGTTCCGCAAGGATCTGTTTTGGGGCCACTGCTGTTTGTCATTTTTATAAATGACCTGGAAGAGGGTGTAGAAGGGTGGGTTAATAAATTTGCGGATGACACGAAGGTCGGTGGAGTTGTGGATAGTGCCGAAGGATGTTGTAGGGTACAGAGGGACATAGATAGGCTGCAGAGCTGGGCTGAGAGATGGCAAATGGAGTTTAATGTGGAAAGGTGTGAGGTGATTCACTTTGGAAGGAGTAACAGGAATGCAGAGTACTGGGCTAATGGGAAGATTCTTGGTAGTGCAGATGAACAGAGAGATCTTGGTGTCCAGGTACATAAATCCCTGAAAGCTGCTACCCAGATTAATAGGGCTGTTAAGAAGGCATATGGTGTGTTAGCTTTTATTCGTAGGGGGTTCGAGTTTCGGAGCCACGAGGTCATGCTGCAGCTGTACAAAACTCTGGTGAGGCCGCACCTGGTGTATTGCGTGCAGTTCTGGTCACCGCTTTATAGGAAGGATGTGGAAGCTTTGGAAAGGGTGCAGAGGAGATTTACCAGGATGTTGCCTGGTTTGGAGGGAAGTTCTTATGAGGAAAGGCTGAGGGACTTGAGGTTGTTTTCATTGGAGAGAAGGAGGAGGAGAGGTGACTTAATAGAGACATATAAGATAATCAGAGGGTGAGATAGGGTGGATAGTGAGAGTCTTTTTCCTGGGATGGTGATGGCAAACACGAGGGGACATAGCTTTAAGTTGAGGGGTGATAAATATGGGACAGAGGTTAGAGGTAGTTTCTTTACTCAGAGTGTAGTAGGGGCGTGGAACGCCCTGCCTGCAACAGTAGTAGACGCGCCCACTTTAAGGGCATTTAAGTGGTCATTGGATAGACATATGGATGAAAATGGAACAATGTAGGTCAGATGGTTTCACAGGTCGGCGCAACATCGCGGGCCGAAGGGCCTGTACTGCGCTGTAATGTTCTAATTAATTCTAATTAATGCCTGGAATGGACGGGCTGTCGTTTGAGGAATGATTGGACTGGCTCTGCTTGAATCCTCTGGAATTTAGCAGAGTAAGATGCGACTTGATTGAAACATATACGATCCTGAGGAGTCTTGACAGGGTGGATGTGGAAAGGATTTTTCCCCTTGTTGGAGAATCTCCAACTGGGGTTCGCCCATTTAAGGCACAGATGAGGAGAAACTTTTT